>NC_135426.1:8115000-8717500 GCF_051991245.1 Festucalex cinctus
GTTTTAGTACAGTGCATTGGATAGTACGCCACTCACTCCGAGGGGGGAAAATTTCAAGTGAGAGCGGGTGACAGTTAAGGCGGCGAGGCCTGGCCCGACTATATGAAAATGTGATCGATCCTCACTAAATATGTGCCCATCTCATATGCCCAAATTTCTGAAATTATTAGAACAACAGTCACAATATATTTTGGTCCTCTATTCACGTCGCCGTTGCCTGACGGGTTGCACAGATGCGTGCGCGCTCCATGCAGCCGCAGCGCTGCAGCGGGGCGCTTTTTTTTTTTTTTTTTTCCCTCGAGATGCACCGGTCTGACCCCATCCCATGAAATATCCAGGGGATAAATAAATAAATACATAAACAAATAAATAAACAAATGTATACATAAATAAAAAGAGCTATAAAGTGCTGTTTAGTGTGTGATTGACGTTTCGCTCCCTCTCGCTATTGGTCAATGCTGTGGAACCAAACGGACGACGACGGAGGTATGTCACATTATGCGTCAAGACGAGCAAAAATTCTAACATGCTAGACTTTCGTCGTGATGGTCGTGAACCGTCCCGGACAACAGGCGACCAGTCGTTGAATGTGTCACACTACACGGATGACGCTACGTCAAGTCAACCCAAAATCGTTTACGACATGCCCCGTTTGTCGGTCGGGCTGAAATCGGGCTGTTGTTGTGCAGTCTGACATCGGCATTACTTACAATGTTGGTTTTTGTTCTTGTTTTACCTATCTTTACTGCATGACCGATTTCTGTTCCATGTACAGCACTTTGTATACCGCAATGCTTGTTTTAAAGTGCTTTATAAATAAAGTTGAATTGAGAATCAGCTGTGTTGGAGGACAGAAACATCTCAAACCTGCCAGGACTCTAGCTCTCGAGGTACAGGAGTGAAGAAGGCTGCCACATTAGAGACTAGAAGGAAAAGGTCACAATCAAGTTGTCTTTTTTGCAGTGTAGGAAGAGCATATGCCAGTGAGTAATGTGGAGGTGCTTTTCTGTATGAATAGCCGTTCTTTTGAGTGATGATAGTGCCGCGAGTAGCGCGCTAATTAGCGTTAGCGAGTCTATGGCACTTTCCATTGTGTGTTAGCCTTGAGCTAGCTACGTTCGGGGAAACGGCAATTTTGGTACACCAATGGAAAGCAGGAAACTGAGGTGAGAAGCAACAAACAGCAAATTTTCTCTAGGCCCTTCAAAGGGTGAGAAATTCTACTTTATTTTAGTCGTACTCATTGGTGAACTTCTCCTGTACGCTTAGAAATTGAACATCACGTTCAACTTCCCACATGCTGACTGGCTTTTTGTTCCCCGTTCTTGCCAGATCTGACCAACATCTTTGAGTCGTTCCTGCCCCAGCTGCTGGCCTACCCCAACCCCATCGACCCCTTGAATGGAGACGCAGCCGCCATGTATCTGCACAGGCCAGAAGAGTACAAGCAGAAAATCAAAGGTTTGCTGAAGAAGGGCTGTTGAATATATCAACCTGTCATCCAGTGAAGTTACATGACGTGTTGCCGTGTGCGTTTGTGCAGAGTACATCCAGAAATATGCAACAGAGGAGGCATTGAAGGAGCAAGAGGAGGGGGCAGGCGACTCCTCATCCGAAAGCTCCATGTCCGACTTCTCCGAGGACGAGGCCCAGGACATGGAGTTGTAGTGGTGGACGTCCTCCTCCTGCACAACCCCACAGAGACTATATTTGATTTCCTAACCCATGACAAAGCAGACTTATAATATTCATATTTAAACACCTTGATTTTTATTATTATTATTATTATTATTATTGCTATTATTATTATTACTACTAAACAAGGATTTTTATGAATATCTAGCCTCCGCCTCTCCCCTCCCGGCATTTCTAGTTTTCCTCTCTTGTGTGTGTGTGTGTCAAAGGGGTTGCCCGCTACAGGCAAAGACAGTATTTGAACAAGAGACGCACAATCACGCACAGGGTATGTCGCAATGCTCACGGATGGATGCGATCCCACTTGTGGACGCCGGCTCAGCAGTTACTCGCTTTTTTTTGTTTTTTTGTTTTTTTTGTTTTTGTTACCAGAACAAACGATGTCATCAAGAATGACGTCACTGCTCTTGAGCACGCTTTGGATTCATGGGCTCCGTTTTAATTTCTCCCCAGTTATATCCCAACGCAGGAAGGAAGGAGATGAGATATTTGGCTTATTTTTTTTATTATTTTTTTTTTATTTTCCCCCCCTTCGAATTTGTGTGTCTACAGTACCAAACATGGCAGTCCAAGTCATTGGAGAGGACCTCGCAATGTATCCCCCCCGTCTGAGAATGCAGTAGTGTGGATCCCAGCTCAACTCCCCTCCTCTGTGCCTCGTCAATAACAACAAAAAGGAAGGCGATCAAGAGAAGGAAAAAAAAAAAAAAAGCACATTTGGTACTCCTCTTCCTCTTTGGACAATCTACACTTAGATGGATGCTAACACATAGCTAGTTCTGGGTCCCAAGTCCTGCAAATAGATAGCATTCTTATGGCTTTAGTCTGACTTTTTTTTTTTTTTTTTTTTAAGTTAGTTGGCGTCTGTCGTGTGATATGTATAAGATGCTTCATTTGTACAGATGTTTCCTAGCATAGTCCATCCGAAACAAGAGGCACATGGAAAGTTGGCACCATGTCCTTGGTCTGTGTTGCACCTGCGGTACATTTAAAAGAGGTTCGGTGTGGCGGGATCCAGGCATGTTTTTGTTTTTTGGTTTTTTGGTTTTGTTTTGTTTTGTTTTTAAGTTGAGTTTGGATCGGCACCCACTCAGGACAACCCAAAACGTTGTATGCAAATTCTCAGCTTTCTCATTTTCTCTGCAAGCTGCCAAAAAAGTTATTACTCCCCCCCAATTCTTAATCTTAACCACTCCAACAGCAATGTTCTGAACTTCATGAATAGTAACACAATTTTTTTTGTTTTAAAAGTAATTGAGATTGGCGTTCTTGCTTTTAAGCGTTGTGCAGTATTGTGCTGGACCTCTTAAAAAAAAAAAAATTGGGATGGGGGAAAGAAAAAAAAAATCCTACTTTTATTTAAAAGAAGCATTGTGCACCTGCTGAGTAATAAACTGATCCTATACTCGGCCTGCTGTTGTTGTGGGGAAAAAGTCAACTAACAACTGCCTTTGCATCTTGTCAATGAATTGATTCAGCTAATGAGGACTCTTACTTATCAAACTAAATTTAGTTTTTTAAGATTCAACCAAATAAATGAAATGTCTTAAGTGGCCCTGGTTGAAAAGTGTACCTTGAAACATGACAATGAGTTGACTTGGGTTCTCCCAATGTGTCTACCTATTGTGCACTTGCATGCACACCTCCCATTCCCGTTATTACTTGTGCCACAAGTTTTTTGGACATGTCAAGGCCCACACATACACACAGCATGTACTCTTTGCTACCTAGTGTGTTTTATTTTTATTTACCCAAAAAGTGCAACCTCGGTCTTCTTCACAGCACCCCACTCACCCCCACATGCCCCCTTTTTTTATATTTTTATTTTTTTGACATTGTGAAGTGGGCATGCTTGTCAAAAAAAGATAAGGACAAATGCTCTCCATGAATAGGCTTATAACCTCATAAATAGTGGTGTAAAAAATATACTGTTATAACTTTTTTTTTTTAATAAAACATTCAATGTGTACAAAACGACTGACTTGTTTGTAGTACACTTTATTTTTTTAAATACCGGTAGTCACACTTCAACTAATTTGTTTTTGTAATTTATTATTATTTTATTTATTTATATATTTTTTTTGGGTAATTGTTTGCTATGTTTTTTTCTTTATATCCTCCTGACTACCAGGAAAAAAATATTGTCCAATCATGTTTATTTTGATATTCTTCAATCTTGGTGAAGTAACTGGAATACTACATAAGAATTTTTTGAAAAAAAGTTATGTTTAAGCTATGATGTGTCCACTACAGAGGACATTTTTTAAAACTTCAATGCTCAATAATCCAAACAATAATTTAATGTGTTCTTAGGAATCTTATAGTAAACATGCTAACATTTAAAGCCTAAATTTGTTCAATAAAATACACTTTTTCTCTTCCCTAAAAAGTGCTTGCACTGAGGGAAGCCATTTTCTTTTATGATGCAATCAAAGGTAGCAAAGCCCCACCCCTACACATTTGGTATCATTGTAAAGCTCTGAATGTCCTCTATAGAGCACAAAAAGGAGTTAATCGTATGCACTGGATGGGAGATATTCAGGTTTAAAAAGGTCCACTACAGAGGACAAATTTGAATTGCTGGTGGTCAGGAGGATAAGAGCTTTTAAACTGTGTTCTTAATAACCTATATGTGTGTTTAATTTACTTGTCTGAAAAAAAATCTAATATTTTGCACTTGACAAAAGGTATGTATTCCTATTTGTTTTATTTGGTTTTATTTTTATTTCAGACTTTTTTTTTTAATTTGGTTTTATTTTTATTTATATTTCAGACTTTTTTGACTTTTTAAGAGGCTTTTGGGAATTTTAACACGAATGAACAGATGGTGAAGTACCAGGCTTGGCCACTTGGTGTCAGCACCGCTCTACACAACCATCCGCTGTTCTTCATGGTCACTTCTTTCATGCTGGACAAAAAGGTTTGGTGATATCTTTTATTATAACTATACAATTATTTACAGTCGCTTAATGAGTTTTCTGGTGGTGGTACTAGTCAATATTGCTGTACGTGTTATTACCTTTTATTTATCGCCACAGGGTGGCGCCTAGTGTCCGCTATGCCTACACCTGAATATGACATGTTTTGGGCGGAGGAGGAGAAATGTCATGCCATAAGGCACTTTAATCCTTTTTGGCTATTATAAAAAAAATAAAATAAAATAAAAAACATTCTGTCACGCATCAATCTGCTCCATTTTTGGTAGGCTGGCTACATAACTTATTGCTGCTAAACTTTGAGGCCATTTTCCTGTGCTACATTATACAATGAGATCCAACATAAGAGCTGCATAGAATTGAAATGTCTAAACAAACGGTGTATCGTATGCTTTGACGTGTGACTAGCATACAAACCGACCAGGTGGATTGCTATAGTAGTCAAGAGGACATTTTTCATCGGATTGGCACTCACGGGTTTTTTGTTCTTTCATTGGCCTTATATGCTATAAGCAATAAAAACTTTCACTTTATCTCCAACTTAAATCAACAGATATGAAAAGCAAATCAGATCTTATTTTCACCTTAAATCTATAATATCACCAGTGTTGACCATTGATATAAATCCCTCCCTCTGCTTCCGGGTTTGCCTTCTCTTCGTGGGATCGGATCGGAGGGGTATTAAAACTATTGCTGATCTTTTCATAGTTGGGATATTTGCTTCGTTTCCACAGCTACTGCCTAAATGTGGATTGGGAAGTAATTTCTTTAAATATTTTCAAGTTAGTGATTATATACATACAAATTTCAAAGACTTTATGATTGAACCCAAATCATTAATCCCCCCCAAAAAGTGAACCTTTTAGCAGATAACTCAATAGCTTTTTTCTTTTTATGGTGACACCTAAAAGACAAAGAGGCTACATAATATTCATCCAGACGCTTCCAAAAAACAAACAGCTCACTCAATATGTCATTTGAACGTCAACTTTAATTCAACCCACCCGTCACAATTGTGATCGACAAGAATAATTTAACTTCTAAGGCTCTCAAAATGTTACTGAGTAATCAAATTATTTTCCGTAAATATGGACAGAATGCGTTTTAAAAAATAGTGTTGGGATTAAATGTATGCAGTGGCACATGTTTGGAATAAATTGTCACATGACCAGAGCTGTTTAGTTTTCTTTGCACCTTGAGAAGAAAATGGCTGCCTCATCCCTTACTAAAAAAAAAAAAAAAAAAAAAAAAAAAGGTTAAAGGTTATATGGTATGTTTCAAATAAACAGGACAAATATTTTCTGTGCATGTGATCTTTAGGGTGTTCAGTAATGATATATGAATTTGCAATTACTCAAATGTGTTTGCAGAATGAGCATGGTCACATTAGTGACCTCACACATCGGTTTATACATACAAATTTCTTGCGGTGTCTTAATCTCTCTTTCTCTCCCTGTGTTGTTTATTTATTTATTTATTTATTTATGTATTTATTTAACAAAGAAATGTACCACTTTTAATTGGACTGAATATCATTAGTGGAATGTCTGTTGTCTATTGAATTTTGCGCTAAAATGTTGACATGTAAAAAAAATATATATATAAAAAAAAAAAAAATCACTTTGAGAGCTTTGAAGTGAGATTACAGCATATCCACTGGTCACAATTGTGACTGATCATAAAGCATAATTTTAAACCAAGGTGTCAATATTTTTTAAAATAATAATAATTATTGATTACTTGAAAGGTCTATAAATGACACCTAGTTTTCATGTTTACATGCCTGGGGAAATTTAGGGATTAAAAGGATGAAAGTATCTCGATCCCACCCCTGAGGAACCCCAGTCAAAAAGTGCTTCCTTCTAACTTACATCCATTTTGTATGTTGAATGCTAATTATCGTTCTTTTTCTTTCTTTCTTTTTTTAATGGCCACCGGCCTCACCATTCCTCAACAAGGAGAGAGGATGAGGGAGGGAGGGGCGCTGACCTCCAAAGGTGCAGCAACCCGACACGCTCAATGAAATATTTAAAGCTGGCCGTTTTCGTTCGCCGCAGTGCAGGACAAAAGCCATGACGTAATGGCAAAGCCTCACTCTGTTGCCATCCCATTGGCCCTCCTCATCACCGTGTGGGTCATGTGACTCATTTTGCTGCTGATGCTACTGCTATAGCGCGGCAGTGGCCTTTTAAGGTATGAGCCATGCCCCTTCGGCGCCACAACAACAACAGCAGCAACAGCAGCAGGTTGGAATCAATTGCAAGTTTTTTTTTTAATGGATCGTTTGTGTTAGTTTAGAATCGAGGGTCAAGTTTGAAGCCGGCTTTGTTGGTTGATGAGACATTTTGAATAGTGCTGAGTCACGTCAGTGGCTTGATCAGGGCTCAGTTTACCAATCGGCGCAAAGATACTCTTTACTAATAGATGACCCACTTGACTCAATACAGTATATTGTGTCCTCATCATAACTGTTGTCATGTGTCAAAAATAATTTGAAAGATAACTTCAAATGATTCATTTTTCATTTAAAATAAATGTACTTTGTTGGGTGTTAGATTAAGAAAAAAAGAGAGAGAAGCTCACATAATGTTGTTTGATTGTAATTTGCAGTATTATATACACATTTAAAAGTACTGTAATACTGTGATGAATGTCGAGTATAGTTAATTAAAAAAGAAACTATTTGAATCTTAAATTTGGCTTTGATTTAAAAGATGTGAGTTCATAAATTGAACCAAACCGACTCATTCCACTTTGAAAAAATATCAATTTGTCAAATTGTTTTTCTATTGGAGGGACAATATGTTATTAAAGGAAATGCCACCAGTTCATTCACATTATAAAATGACCAGGAAGTCATTGCGTCACACCCTCCCGACCTGAACTCAGCCATACCACAAAAAAACAAAACAAATCATAATCCCATTGAATTGAACAGAACCATCGCACCATTGCACAACAAAAACTATATTACATTATATTCAAACATAAAATTAAGAGTGTTGCAGCTATGCATACAGCCTATTTAAACTGTTTTTTAATCCATTACCGTACATTTTGTTTTACTTTTCGAGTACAGTACATACCGTTTAGTTTTATTTAACCTTTGAGTACAGTACAAAACATTTATAGCTGTTTCCAAACCTTTATTTATGTACAGGTGCATCTTTTATTTAACATAATGTGCAATCGATTTAGCTGAATCATGATCAAAGTCCAGTTTTGATACAGTTTTAACGTTCTTTTTGGTTCATGAGGCCTGTGCGTGTGCGTCCATCGCATTTGATAGCATAGCATGATTATTTAATGCGGGGGGGTCGTGTGACTCATCATCTGATCCTCACCTGTTCCACACACAAGCATGTGAAATATTCATCCACCTCCCAACAGGTGATCCGAGGCTCGGGTGTCTCATTCCCCGCGTGCAAGATGGACAGGATGTCAGCGTCGCTATTCAGCCACTCCGGTAACCCCAAACTCTGCTTCCATCACCTTTTCAATATTACATGAACTGCTTCTGCCTCCTTCTGTGCAGGTATCTGACTAATTAAGAGCAGCAGGTGAGTGGAAGGTGAGGAAGAAGCAGAGGAGGAGGAGGAGCTCCTCCATATATGAGGCATCCTCACTGCATCTCCACCATTCCACTGGAGGAGAGACAAGCAAGAGGAGGCCTCAAATCAAGCAGGTTGTATGACTTCCTTCATATTTCTCTCCGTTTTTCTGCTGCCATCTGGACGTAATTCGATCCTGCAGCATCTCTCGGGCCTTGCGGAGCCTCAGCAGCATCTCATCCCAACGTTTCTCTCTCATCCTGATGTGAGGGAGGAGGGGCACCAGGGTGGAGCCAAATGTGCTGTCTCGTGCTTAATTGTTTGTTTAATTATCAAGAGAGTATAAGCAGGAGAAAGCGGCGCATATTGTTGTGGTGGTGTCTCGTGTTTTCCTGATATTTTAGGTACGAGGTTGCATGGAGGTTCTGCATGCTAAGAAAGAAGGGCCTGCAGGCCTCGTCTCAAAGGCCTCTGTTGAACATTGAACTCCAAGATGGTTTGGTCAACCTTTTAAAATATATATAAATATTTTGTCATTTTTAAAATTAATCCAGGCATGATTTTAAAAAAAAATCTGTATCTCACTGGTGTTGTTTTTTTTATTTAATTTAAAAAAATATATATATCCTAAATCAGTTTTCACCATTTTAGCAACTCCTGATGTAGAAAATGCTTTCATTTTTTCCCCTCCAGAAAGCAGCACATTTCAACAAGAGAAATAGTTTGCATGTGTTACAGAAATAAATAAGAGGGTGGTATATGGTTTTTTTTTACGGTTACATAAGTAAAGAATGCTCAAAATGTATCTTATTCATAAACATGACTCTTAATAATACATTTTAAATTAATAGAATGTTTGACACAGAGTTTGTATTGATTATTATTAGCAGGTGTTCCTAAGTGGCTTTTAAATGTGTAATTGAGCCGAGCAAAAATTGAAACGACAAAAATGTACAAAAAAAAAAACAAAAAACGATGAGGCGCCGTAATCTGTCGTTTATCGGGTTGGGACAAACCAACCAAATAAAGTGGGGGTGTTTTAAACTACAAAATGCCACGTAATCGTTTAATCCTAAAATGGAGCGGGAGGGGCTAAAGTTTTACACACACACCTCTAACATTAAATAATCAACACATCGAGTGGGGGAGAAATTTAAAAAAAAATAAACTTTAAAACGCCATCTGCGGAAGTGGTTAGTCCTATGTGGGCGCATGCGCATTTGAAAAAAGGTGCACGCCAGGTAGAAGGGAGGGAGGAGGAGGGGAGGGGTGAAGAGAGCGAGAAAGAGGGGAAAGAGAGAGAGAGAGAGAAAGAGAGAGAGGAGCTCGAGTGAGGCTCCAATTGACATTTGATACTCAGGAAGTTGACGAAGCCACTCGGATTCTTCTTTTGTCTCATTGGAATTGTGCGCTGCCGCTCGCGAACGCGCACAGCAGACACTTATACTTTTTTTATTATTATTATTATTTTTATAAACAAAAAGCAAAATAATTCTAGATTTAAAACATTCGAGATGGTAGCCAACTGATGACGCACCACGATATGGAGACGCAAAGAGGTATGAAATACATTTCGGATTTATTATTTCACCGATTTTGTCTGTTAATCTTTTTATTTTATTTTTCATTTTTTAATCTGAGAAAAAAAGGCCGAACGGACATTTAAAAATACAGAATTGAATTTCTTAAAATACAGATTTTAAATAGAAATCAGTCTTAAAAGTTGACTTAAAAAAAAGCTCTACCATTGCAATGAAGTCCTTATAGATGTATTTGTGATGGTGCTTCATCATTATTATTATTATTTTGTCGGGTTTTTAAAAGACAAAAACCGCGACAACTCAAATTCACGTGTCAATTGCGTTGCACCTGTTTTTGCACCTGCACTGGAGCACCGCTATTAACGCTAATCGTTTGTTTATTTAATTAAAAAAAAAAAAAAAAAAAAACTTCATCCTTTTCGTCGCAAAGGAAATTTGAATATGCGCGAGAAAACGATTTAAAGGCCGTCGTTGTTTCTTTTCCTTTTTCTCTCTCTAGTTAAGACTTCAAGGCAAGGTTGCATGACACGATCGAGCTATAAAAATCCTCCGGAAATAAGCAAGCATATAAGTTGTGGGGGACAAATGCGAGTAAGCGAAGAAGAGGCTTTGGAGCAGCTCCAATTAACGATGGCACGTAAAAAAATAGATAAATAAAAATGCAAATCGCAAAAGGACAAATGAGGAAAATTAATATTTTTATTTGTTGACGTTTAATGTGCAAAAAATATACAAATTGCAAATATTTCAAAACGTATTGCGTTAGAAGCAACAATCTATATTTTCCCCAAGACTAATTTGATGACGTCATGACAATAGGGCCTGACTTAATAATGCAAAGTGTTGACTTCTAAATTTATTTTTGGTAATTCACACCCCACCCCAAAGAAACCTAATGTCATTGTAAGCTCATTAAAGGCCCAACAGGACCGGCGGTTCTTTTTGGTGCCTCCTTTTTAGTGCTATTGATTGAGTCCAGGAAATGGCGATGGGAGCCATTTGGGGCGTCTGAGGAATCACTTAGCGCGCAGTTTGGATGGCCAGGGATCAATGCAGTTAATGGCCGCGCAAAAGGGTGGGGCGTCTGGGACCCCGGCAACGGCGTCCTCAAGTCAGGAGAGCAGCAGCACTGCAGGAGTTGCGTATCAGAAAATGGCGTCGACTTGCCGCAGTGTCCTCGGTTGACCCCGAGGGCGGCCATTTTCTTTTTCCTAGGTCGACGACGCTTTAAGAATTTGTTTTCACGGATCGAACTTGATTGAACAAAATTGTTTGCTGGATTATCATAGCTTGTGTTCGCTGTGCGTCTCGTATCCACTAGGGGGCGAAGTATCTTGATTTGTTTTGAGTTTGCTATTGTTATTTTGCCTTTTATTTTCAACGATAAGTCGTTACTCGTCAATTTATTTGTCAATTTGAATTTAAACTACCAATTTTTTTCAAATTTTGCGAAAAAAGTCCCAAATGTGACATAGCAACTGTGCTATTTGCTAGCAATTTGTAGCTAACATAGATGAATGCCATTCAAGATTTATATTTTTTAATCATTTTTAATTCGGCCCTGGTTAGCCAAACATTTAGCTGTGAATTGTTTTAACAATATTCAAGCTGTTCATGACCGGTTGTGTCTCTTGAAATATAATTTGAAGGCCTTTAGTAGCATCCAGTCTTGTCTGTTTGCCGGTTGTGCGCATTATCAACTGTTCCTCTCGTCTCTCCAGGTCGTTCCGAGCCTCGTCTTGACATTGACTCCTGTTCTGTGTATGGCACTGGTAGAATTCACTGTGACAGCTCACTTATCAGTGAATTACCATAGGGCCATAAACAGAGCAGAGAAAGAACCGCTTTGGCCCGCCAAACTCATGTGGGCATCCGTCTCCATGACAACAGTGCCGGTCTCTCATCCGTCATCGTCTTGTGCCCGTTTTGGCACTAGCACATTTTTGCTTCTGTATATATGCTTTGAGCAATTATGTGTAGTGCCAATATGGGAAAAGACAGAAATGCGTCACTTTTTTTTTTTTTTTTTTTTCCGTCTTTTTGAAGCTGATTCCCTCTCCAGGCAGCTCTCTGGTGGTGTTTGGCAATGGTAGAACTCACACTGGTGAGCTAGAAGGATCCGGTGGTTCTAGACTTGCCAACTACTGCTCCAGAGCCTCCACCTGCGAGAGACCAAAAACCAGGACACCCCCCACTCGCACCCGCACCCTCCCTCCCTCCCTCCCTCCAGCTCCAAGTCAAATGAGTGAGTGGTTGTTGGTGGTGAAGGGCGGAGTGACGCTCGGTTCTTCCCCTGCACACCGCAGCCTCATAGCTCGCGCTTTCCGGGACGACCGTGAACGCAACACACGGAAGACCAGTGCAGGTAAAAACACTTTTTGTTTTTCAAATGGAATCTTTGAGAGATGGGACAATGATATTTTGACATTATTACTGACATTTTATTTGGATCTTTTTTGGTTTCCGTTACAACAAAGTTCACGAACAACTTGCATTCAAATACTAATATGTTTGTTACCCAATCTGGTTCAATTGTTCTGAGACCAAAGAAGAAAAAATGGAGGGGGGGAAAAAAAAAGAAAAAAAATGGAGGGGAAAAAAAACAACCCATCTTAGCATAAAATCACTCAAAAAAAAAAAATTTAATCTCTGTCAACAATGACTCGTGAGTGAAAGTAGTTGTAAAAGTCTTCTTTGTGTGTCTTCATGATTGTATTTTACTGCCCCCAGTGGCCAAATCGAGCACACCAGAAGAATTCATCATGACGCACAAACTGTTTGATCCTTACTATTCCATTTTGTGTTATGTAAAGCAAAAAAAATATTTTTGTGTGCAATTTTTCTGATTAAAAACACCTGGCAAACTTGTTGGATTTTTCAGAGAAGCTGTAACGGATTAATGGCATAAACATTTATTTCATTTCGGAAAGATGATTTCAGACATGGCCACGGAATGAATGAAACTTGTATCTCAAGGCACCACCGTATATGAATTAGCAAATATCTAGAATTGGAAAAACAAATGAAAGTAGTTTAGACTTTTGTATTTACAGTGTTTTTGAAGTCATATTTTGTCCCATGTTGCCAAATGAACTCCCCTTGATGAGATGTGGTGCCGCTAATAAACACAGGCCAAAGCTGTGGAGGTGTACCTAATGAAGTGTCAAAACTATGCTCTAGTGATGACAACAATATGTATGCAGGTGGTTTCCACGGTGACGCGAGATAGAAGGAGGACAGGGAATTGACTCCTTATTTTAATGAGTATAAACGAGTCGGAGGTGATCTAACAGCGGCGTGGTCCCCTGCTTCTTGCCTCGGTTAGCTCTGTGGCATAATTGGCCAAGGGTGTACGGTGTCATCTTACCCTTCCTGCCCCTCCTCCGCCTCTTCCCTTCCCAAAGAAAAGAGTGGTTTTCCCAGCGCTGTCATGGTGGTCAGCGCCACGAACAGTTCGTCCGTGCATATATCTGGGTCAGGCTGCGTTAATGTAGGTGACAGCGGGATGCAGGGATTAAACCTTCTTTATCGGCCTGTGCATAAATCCCAAAGCTTTTTTTTTTTTTACAGGCTACACGTCCTGTTCGGCTAATATATTATTCGTATTGTTAGCCACCTTCAGGCCGTGTTGCAACACAGGTGGCACATGTGATAATTGTTTTGTGGAGAATAAAAAAAAAAAAAAACTGATTCATTGCATCCAAGTGCATTGTGGGCCATTACTCCAGATGGGCCACGAGGCTCGGGTTACACCGCATTTTTCACCCCACCAAAATCCCCCCCCTTGTCCTCCTCCTTCCTCCATATCGCTCACACACGTTTATCCACACAGGCTGCCGGGGAGACAGTGCGCCGCCTGTGCTACTGGCATTAGTGCAATGAGATTATGGTTACGCACTGTCTGGACTGGCCAGTTGGGAAAGGTGAGGATGCCATTATTAGGCGAGGAAGGGAAGGGCGTTGTGCAGGGGAAAAAAATAAAAAATATTGGGACACCTGTTAATCAATCACTTGGGGGGAATGGATTATTAACCGGAAATGTGATGGTTAGACTATAAGGATCAATAGGAAAGTGCCTTTAATGTTCTCAATATCATGAAAATGCGGCAGAATAATCAAGCTAAGGTCTTATAAGTGGCCAGTTATCTTAAGTTTACTTTGCCTTGCAGTATACGATCTTGTTCCGCACATTACAAACCTGCAAACTAATTTGTTTGTTTTTATATGGTTTTACTGTTCACATTAAAGTTGGGGATGTTCATGAATAGCCTACCAATGTGTCATTGCGGGGGCTTCCAGTAGGGCAGGATGGATTAATCAGACATTAGCTGTTTTAAATTTGGAAAAATTGGCTGAGTTGTTGTTGATTTTAGACATTAAACCGTGACAACAAGACAATGACATTCAAACGTTAACCCAGCACCACCAAAATAAATAAATAACCAGCAAAATATCAGTTTCATTCTTCTCTTTGTTAAAAAATACTAATGGACAAAGTATTGTAAAGCAGTCAAATGGAGCTAAGTGACTAAAAACCAAGTTATTTCATTTATTATATACAGGGTGAGAGCGGCACGGTGACTGACTGGTTAGCACGTCCGCCTCCCAGTACTGAGGGCTTGGGTTCGAGTCCAGGCTCCGGCCTTCCTGGGTGGAGTTTGCATGTTCTCCCCGTGCCCGCGTGGGTCTTCTCCGGGTACTTCGGTCTCCTCCCACATTCCAAAGACATGCATGGCAGGTTCATTGGGTGCTCCGAATTGTCCCTAAGTGTGCTTGTGTGAGTGTGGATTGTTCGTCTCTGTGTGCCCTGCGATTGGCTGGCAACCAGTCCAGGGTGTCCCCCGCCTACTGCCCAGAGCCAGCTGAGATAGGCTCCAGCACCCCCCACGACCATTGTGAGGAATAAGCGGTCAAGAAAATGGATGGATGGAAAAATAGCAAAAAATAACACAAAATAATAAAAAATATTCTACTAACAGTCAAGTTTTATTTCACGTTACACGTGCTCAATATGGCCTCACCTTGCAGCACGAACAACATCAATACGATATGAGAATTCTTCCAAAACATGTTGAAGCACATCGGGATCAATTGAATTGATCGCTGTTGTTATTCGATGTTTTAAGTTTTCCAAGTCAGTTGGTAATGGCCAAACAAAGATTTTACAAACCCCCAGATGAAAAAAAATAAAAAATAATCACAAACTGTGAGGTCAGGAGATCTTTTTTTTTAACGGTCGATGCCAGACGCATGAGTTTGTCAGTGTCACATGACAATTTTCAAAAACTGGGAAATGTGATCTTTCAAACACCCACTCCCTCATTCGGATTCATACATTTTCTTACAAAATATTTGATAATGAATTAAGGTCATTCTTTTTGATTCACCCTGTATTATAAATAGTGCTGTCAAACGATTACAATTTTTAATCTGATTAATCACACTTTAATTTTGATTAATCACGATTAATCAGCTAATTTACTTGCGTAATATAAAATAAATACAAATTACTGTGATATTTTGACAACGCATTTTATGATATGAATGTCATTTACAAACATTGATTAAATGCATGTACACAATTGCATGCATGCGCGTATTGTTCAAAATGTAACAGCATCATATCAACTCGGTACAATTCAGCAATTATCCATCCATCCATCCATTTTCCTAACCGCTTATTCCTCACAAGGGTTGCGGGGGGTGGTGGCGCCTATCTCAGCTGGCTCTGGGCAGTAGGCGGGGGACACCCTGGACTGGTTGCCAGCCAATTGCAGGGCACACAGAGACGAACAACCATCCACACTCACAAGCACACCTAGGGACAATTTGGAGCGCCCAATGAACCTGCCATGCATGTCTTTGGAATGTGGGAGGAGACCGGAGTACCCGGAGAAGACCCACGCGGGCACGGGGAGAACATGCAAACTCCACCCAGGAAGGCCGGAGCCTGGACTCGAACCGGAGTCCTCAGAACTGGGAGGCGGATGTGCTAACCACTCGACCACCGTTCAGCAATTATTAATTAATTAAATGCAAATTACTTTTGTTTTATCTAAAGTCCCGTTGGGGTGTTTTTTTTTTTTTTAAAGCGAAATTTACCACCAAGCACACCACCTGGAGTCACCCCTCATTTTGGAACAACAAGCATAGGAAATGCCGTGCATTGACCTCATCACTGACGTGCGCAGCCTTCAAGGTAACCATCTGCGGTTATGTTCAAGGCTCAAGTGCGGTCAAAAAAAATAGTGCGATTAATCTGCGTTAATACGTGATTAATGCAACATTTTTTTTGTGATTAATTAATCTATTAACGCTTTAACTTTGACAGCCATAATTATAAAGCAATCAAATGGAGCTAAACAACTTTAAAAAAAAACATGTTATTTTATTATATATTTTTTTAATTTAAGTTTGATTCTGCCAAATATTGGTATCAGCATCTGCCTCCATAAAGATCTATATTGGCCTGTTGTGTCGCTGATATGGACGCATTATCAGCCATCTCTCCGGGGGCCCCCTATAATAGCCACCAGCCAGGAATATCTAGTAAAGTTAAACAGGGTTCACTTCCTGTATAGTGTCTCAACATTTTTGTCCAAAACCCCTTAAAAGTCCTTGCTGGTGCACGAAAACAATTTGTATTGCCTCAAAAAGGTTTGATTGATCTAAAATGAAGTAAATTAGGTATGAAAGGAAAAGCTGCATGCAGGAGGTGGTGTCTCCTCTCCTGGGCTTGGCTCGCCACCAGCTTATGTTCCTGCCTGCGTGCAGGGCCCGGGATGCACGTATTAAGAAACGATTAGTGGAGATTAAAGCTCCACTCTGGAGTGCGCCCGCGTGCGCGGCTCCCCGGCTACAAGGACCCGTCGAGTCCCACCAATCAATAGATTTTTCTTCCCCTTTAGATACACTAATCCTACATCCAGCACCTTCACTGCACAGATTGGATGTTTGTTTTTGGAAGAAAATTACATCCAGGCCCGAGTCAAAGCTTCCGTAACCCTTTTATTCACTTTAAATGAACCTGTTCAGCAGTGGCAGCCCACGTATTTGTTTTTTTCTCAGACCAACCAATCAGAGGATGGAAAAATTATGTCAGCTGCCCTGTGAGGGTAAATTTGCAATCTAACTGGCTAAAGAAACCGACCCATTGCTCATAGTTTAAATTTCATGGGATAACGTTGCTGTTTCTGGCTTGGGCAGATTAGATTGACGTGGCGACACATTGAGAGCGAAATCTGACGGGACAAAATAATCGAACGTCCTGGAAGCTGTGAAACGCGACGACAAAGAGAAGTCAACTGGTCCTTGTTGGAATGGTGCAGTCCAAAAGATCTCCTGCACTTTAGCTAAGTGGCGGGAGAAGCCCTAAGAGGCGTGAGGCCTTTTTCCAAGACAGCATGTACACGCCCATGAAGGAGTCCCGTCAATGGTTTTGATTCCACTGAACGCTATATAGGTACGAGTGGGAAAGCAGGATAACGGTTTCATCAGTGCGAGCGCGACCTGGCTGCGGTTTTAATCTGGAGAGGACGTGGGATGTAGGCTGATGCTTGATAGATTAAGGCCCGTGCACCTCTCTCTCTCTCTCTCACTCCCTCCGTCTCTCGCCATGTGTGTGTGCAACAGAAACCCCCACCACCATCCCCAAGCAAATCCCAGGCTTTAAAGCCGAAGAGGTTGGGGCGGCTTATGATGTAATCACGGCCCTGTCTGTCACGGCAGGGAGGCTTCTGGGAGAGGAGAACATGGAGGTTAGAGTACTTTTTTTGATAAGGAGAAGTGCAGTAGGAAGCACTCAAAAGGCCTCAACCTAATACAACTGGCCCTCATGACACATACTGTGATGTTAGGCCTAATTATAACTGTTTCAGTACATATTACAATAACAAAATTAAAGTTAGATTAACAGTAATGATTAGGCCCCATTGCCTGCATCCGTAAATTGGAATTTTTCTATTTCATTACAGTATGTCATCACTGGCTAACATTAACATTCGTTTTCAGCCTTTTTCCTCATTATGTCATTATTTTCATGTAAAATAAGACATATTTACGTAAGCTGCCGCACTATGTTAAAAAAAAAAAACAAGCAAACAAAAAACCCGAGCCATATCACATTTTAACATAATTTTGACATTTTAACATGATACATTTCACCTTTTAACATAAATATTACGTTAAAACATGAAACCATGTAAAAGCGTGAAAATTGTGTAAAAACGTGAAAATGATCACGTAAAAAAACGTCAAAATGATCACGTAAAAAAACGTCAAAATGAACATGTAAAAAACGTGAAAATTATCATGTGAAATCGTGAAACGTAAATTTTACTAATGTGAAAAGTTGAGCTGCGTGAAGGACTCCACGACTTCTGTTGCGACCTTGCGGTCCCGTCATGCAGGCGAAAACACGCAGGGGCAGGTGGTTCCGAATACAATGGCGCTAAACACGGATTTGCTGAGCTTTTTACGAAATCAAGGTGTACTAGAAGATTTCCTTCTATGCATGGAGCAAGAACATGTAAGTGAATTTATTTTTACATTGCCCAAGTTTTTCCACTCTCTTGCATGCTAGCGACTACCTAGCACAAATTAGCTGGAACTCTGGTATAAAAGTGTTGCGTGTTCGCAAGCCTGTGTCATCGCTAGCTACATTAGCATTCATTTTGAGCCGTTTTTACACACAAACATCCTGGAAATGATTTTCAAAATATGAGTACTATATACAGGTACATAAATTTAATAAATGAAAGTTTAGATGTGAAAATATGTTGACATGTCAATTGTGTCGACAAAAATTGGTTTTAGCTAGCCCGTGTCATTGCAAGATAATTAATTTTAATTAATTAATTTTAAGCCGTATTTACGTACAATAAATAAATTGAAATATCCTGCATTGCCTATTTAAGTGATTATTTTCAAAATATGAGTAGGCCTACTATGTACAGGTTTACCTTAATGAAAAGTAAATGCAAACTTTTAGTTAGCCTAAGCAATAATTCTGAGTCACAAAATGTAGGAAACGTATCCCTACATATTTTTAGTTGTCAGTGTATCCAAGAGATTAACTAGTATTATGTGAAATTTTAGTGGTAATTAGAATAAGTTGGAAGGCAAGGGATGTTTATAATTGTTTATTGTCTAGGTAGTCGCTAGCATGCAAGAGAGTGGAAAAACTTGGGCAATGTAAAAATAAATTCACTTACATGTTCTTGCTCCATGCATAGAAGGAAATCTTCTAGTACACCTTGATTTCGTATAAAGCTCAGCAAATCCGTGTTTAGCGCCATTGTATTCGGAACCACCTGCCCCTGCGTGTTTTCGCCTGCATTACAACATATAATGTTCAAGAAATAGAAAATATGAGACAAGTCACTTTTATTCATCTTTATTCATCACAAATCCCTCTGTTGAGTCATTACACAATATGTACAGCATACTACAGGTCTATCCTGACAGAGCCAATTTACATACGGATAGAGTCAACAAAATGTTGAAAAGACGTGAACGAAATAGACAAAATGAGAATACAGAAATATGGATGGCACAGTTGTGGGGATAAAAAAAAAGTTGTTCAAAAACACACAAACACTTGATGGCGTTTCGGCGTGACTTCATACACTAAACTTAAGTCTGCTTAGGGGAAACCATTACACCCTTTCAACATTAAAAAAAAAAAAAAATACCTGATGTACTTCCTGAGTACAGTGATAATCAAAAGTAACGTGTTATTGTCAAGTGGAGTTGACAGAAAGGAGTGCAGGTTTCGGTGAAGCCTTTTTGGTTCATTTTCAGTGTCCCCCCCCCCACCAAGAACAAATAAATACCTAAGCAAAACAAACAAACAAAAAACTTTACAACGTAAACACAAGATGCGTGACGTGAACTCCCTGCCTGCATATGTGGATTTAAGACCAGATTTGGAACTATAGTAGTCTCCAACTGGCTCTTCTGGGTGGATCACTGCTCCAGTGTCACCACCTCCACCGCCTGCCCGTCCAACGTCATCGTGCTGTCTATGCGTGTGGCTACTGGCGCCATGGCCACCTGCACAGGCCTGTTGCCTTGCGCCAGGCTGGTCACCACCGTCTGGTACATGCTGACTGGGATCTGGACCAGACCTGGAAGCAGGGGAATAGTCCAGAATTTATTGGCAACGCTGCCGCTAGTTCTTATGTAGCATGTAAAGTCAAGCCGAAATTCCCTACATTTTCCTGAGTAGAGTCTATGCCTCGTCTCAATAAAGGTTGGCAAACGTTAATCTAGTCGTTCAGATGTCAGAACAATGGTCCGATTGAACATCCACGCCGCTCTCCCCCAACACAGCTGTGAGTGCCTGCAGGGATTACCTCTGCCGTCACGTGGGCCTGCCGCTCCACCCTCCAATCTGTCCGTGTCACCAAGCCAAAAAAAAACAGCGCACACTACCATCCGCAAGCAGTCGTAATTGTTTTCAAGTCAGAAAGGCTAATTGTCGGACCCACTCTGGCTGAGCCCACTCGACGGTGATTGGTGACAGATTGGAAGAAAGCTTGCGAGGGCGTTCGGCTCAGCGTGGCCACTCCACGGCGCAGTCGCTAGGATGTTAAAAATGTGCACGCGAGCTAATCAGTGGGCGGCGCACTTCAAGTGGCACTCTCTACTCCAGTGATTAGCTCCATGAGGGCAATCGCAGGCCTGGCCGGGGCGGCTCTATTAGCAAGCAGTCACTTTAAAACGAACGTGACTTTTTCTAGCGTGCGTCTTTGATCAAGTCGGACGTATTGTCAACTAAGGTCAAGGTGTGTGCAGTGCGCACGCCTCAGAATGAATGCTAAAGTTTATGCGCAAGCGCAGATTGACAGCTGGTCCCCATAATAAGATATGGACTTGTAATGGAGTGGATCAAAGCGCTTTAGGAGGGATGGGGGCGGGGGGGTTGACCTCGAGGGAACCAGTGACAGCTTTATTTGATTGATTGACTTGAGCGTTGAAAGCTCATTTGTTTTATTGATTGACTGGTCATTGAAATATAAAAATGCACGATGTTCCGTAAAGATTATCAGTTGAATTCAGAAAAGTGTTTTCCTGATTATTATTATTATTTATTTATTTAATTTTTGCACGTGCCTACAACTTTGCAGTGTTGGGATTCAGTGATAACACCTTTTTTCATACATGGAGCAATCTAATTATTTTCCCCATATTTGAAACATCGTTATTATTATTGTACATGAAATGGATTGTGTTACAATTGCTTTATTAGTCTAAAGCAGGGGTGTCAAACTCATACTAGGTCAGGGGCCACATGTTGGAAAATATATTACTAAGTGGGCCGGATCGGTAAAATAATGGCATATAACAATTGCCGTCAATTATACGCAGATTTTTGCAATTTTTGGGCCAGCTCAACTGTAATCTATTGTTTAAAAAAAAAAAATAACACGAATGCAAATGAAACGTGGCAACACTTTGCGTGTATGAGTGAATGAATGAATATAATGAAGTTATAAGGACGTTAATCCCTCATATCTATTTGTGTAATTGAATTTGTGTCGTATTTAATTAACTTTTTTGCCAAAGACGTTTCATGATGATTAGTAAAATTCCAATGAATGGAATGCGATCTTTCATTGAGTAGCCACATTGTATATGTAATAAAGGCAAACAATATTCTTTTTGCCTTGAAAGATGAGTTAAAATGCTCAAAAGCGGCTGGCACTGTGGATTTTTTTGTTTTGTTTTTATAACGCCTGGCAGTCAAAGAGTTAACACGTAATTTATGTTGGTCTATGATTTAAAAAAAAATAAAAAAAATAAAATAAAATAAAAAAAATTTTTTTTTAAACAATCCATAACTTTTACGTTGTTTGCAAAATAATGACTTCCACGGCGATTCCATGTTCAAGTTCCATTACTCATCTGAGGACTACTTTTGAAATTACAAATTTATATATTTGATTGTGGCTGGCTGATTAATTGGTCCGACATTATTTATTTATTTATTTATTTAATTTTTGTAACTTTACAAAGTCGTCTCGCGGGCCGGATTAAACCTCTTTGCGGGCCTGATTCGGCCCGCGGGCCATATGTTTGACACCGCTGTCCTTTCATGAAAATATCATTTGCGCACAGTTAGATGCACTACTGTTGTCGCACCTCGTCACATTAAAAGGTGTCTTGACAGCTGGAATCTGTAGTGACTTTTATTTTGTAGGTTGTGTCATCTTTCACAATGAACTTGTTAGCATTTAGCAAGAGTTTATGTCCCCAGTAGGCTGCAATTGATTTGGGCTTTGACAACATTGATGCCGTCAAAATAACACAGACCAACCATATATCAAGTTTTAATTTTATTTTACTTTTAATTTTTATTCTTATTACTTTAGTAATTGGCAGTGGTAGAACATAGTATAATATCTGTCATTATGGAGTGAGATGTTTGTGTCACATAAATATTCACAAAAATCACTGAAACCACCCTATGTCACCTGGACATAATTTGATTTCTTATATAAAAACATAAAAATATAATAATACAATAATAATATAGTAATAAAATAATACTAATATAAATATATGAAATATATATATATTTTTTTTTAAGTAGTAAAAATAGTTACTCTGCCTGGTAATGAGTTACTTTTATTATGAAGTAATTCAATTACTAACTCAGTTACTTTTTTGAGCAAGTAATGAGTAACCATAATTACTTTTATAAAGTAACGTTCCCAACACTGCTTTAGAGTGCCTCGTTGTGGCGATGAGTATGCATGTTACGGAGAGATTGCGCAAGTTGAGTTAAAAAAAAAAAAAAAATCAAAATCATAAAGTCAGACATGACAGCTAGCATGCGGACAGAGTGCCTCATCGTCCCTGCATTAAAAAGCCCTGCGATGACCCAGCGGTATATATTCCAGCCACCAAAGTCTTAAATTTTTATTTTTAAGGTTTCTCAGTTCTCCCAAAAAAAAGATCATAATTGCAACAATTTTACCGTTATGACGATTGTGCATGTGAATTCACATTCCACTGATGGAGGTCGGCACAGTATTAAGAGAAAGACGCGAGTGACGCAACATGTTGCGCGCCATCTGTCACATCAGCACGGAGTAGATTAGCCTCGGAGGAGCCCGCGGAGGCAAGCTTAAAACTCTGTGATGTTAATTGGCTGCCACGTAAAGAGTGGGGCTGAAAACGTAATCAATTTGTGTCAATCACAATCACCAGAATCGATGCTAATTTATGTGTTTTTGCGTTATATGTTAGCTTTAAGCTAAGTTTAAATGTGTCTACAATATGTTGGAGGGAGAAACTTGTGTCTGAAACATA
This sequence comes from Festucalex cinctus, assembly GCF_051991245.1. NCBI lineage: Eukaryota > Metazoa > Chordata > Actinopteri > Syngnathiformes > Syngnathidae > Festucalex > Festucalex cinctus. Next base: position 8,138,041 of record NC_135426.1, read on the forward strand.
TCCACTGTATATGATTGCCCCCAACCCCCCACCCACACACACAACGACTGCCATCTACTGGTGTGAAAGTGCATTGTCCCAACGATGACAAAACATACCTGTTGCGTCCTGTACCCCTGCTAGTGCCCCAACAGCGGCCGCCGTCTCGGCCAGCACGATCTGCCCCCCGCCTTGTAGTGTGGCTTCCGCCAGCGTAGCCACGGCGTGGGCCGCCGCCTCGCTGCACACAAAACACATGATGCACAATGTGTTAAAATGACGCACGCAAAATGCTGAAGGAGTTGAATCAGTCAATGTCGATGGAAAAAGCACACGTAAGGCTTACGTGTGCACAATTGGAGGTACATGCTGTCTGGTGGGGGGTTATTTGGGAAATGTGTATGGGGGGGGGGGGGGGGGGGGGTATGAGTCTAAGAGGCTTTTCCAGTCTGGACTTAGGGAGAATCTGTCACAGCCCTCTGAAGGTGGCAGGTGCGACAGCGTCTAACAAAGCCGTTTCATTAACCAGATCACGGCTGGGTAGAATTAGCACGAGCCAGCTACGGATGTGAACTGATGAAGACGCTTTGACCATTGGAAAGGGAAAAAAAAAGTATGAAAACAAAAAATGTTTAGCAAGCTAGAGCAGGTGCAGGTGTGGTGGTGAGGGTGAGAGGACTCAGGTGGGTGCAGGTAACAAGCCCCAAAGGGACAAACCCACTTGTGGCACCGTCACCTTGACGCTGGGCAACCTGCTGACATGTCAGCATCTTAGCTTAGCGACGCACGATAGCCCCTCAAAAAGTCCTACAAATCGTTAAAGAAGATGAGGACATTCGATGTTTGTGAATGAATTTCCTTTGCATGGAATATAGGTTCCAAATCACCATTCCCAAATTGAAATGAATGGAATTACTATTCATCAAAAAACAAAATGTGTGCAGGGTTTTTCCTGTGTACAAAATTCAGAGGCAACTACCTCCACCTTATTTGCCCTCCAACTCCAGCCTGAGTGACTGATAACAAATGAATGCTTTAACATAATAGTCATATTCTTAATGGAACTATTATTGTTATTGAAAAATTGAATTATTATATGTTTCCTGTAAAAAATGAAAGTGAGTCGGTTGAATTTACAGAATACATGCACGTCATAGTGCACGGTCAGGATTAGGGATGTTCAATAGCACTTTTTTCCTGACCGATAAGCAACTCTTGACTAGGCACCGCTACTGATACCAAATACCGATACCACTAGTAAATAAAATTCCCCACCCATAAATGACAGATGATTTTAAAGAAAGGCATATATAAACCAACATATTATTTTTCTTGTCCCTGATCGTAAAACGGCCACAGGAGGGCGGCCAATAATGGTATCGTCACCCCCGTGAATAACGTTACTAAGATACCTTAAAATAAGACAAGTATTGGCACAGATACCGATAACTGATATCAGTAGTCACCCATTATAGTCGGGATGATTCCACCTCTGCCTCAATTTGAGCCAGGAAAAACCCTGGTGTGTATTTTGTTTTGTAGAAAGAAAAATTAGCATTCTTTTGAATTAATACGTACTTTAGAAAGAAATACATGAATGGCCGGCCGTCTAACTAAATAGAATGTTATGGAATTAAACAGTTTTCGCTATTATTATTATTATTTATTTATTTATTTTAATTCAATGGACATTGTGCTGCTCCTTCTGCATGCCTTGGCCACCTGGCGGCAAGTATAATACAAACGTATATAAATAAAATAAAAAATAAAAAACGAGATTCAAAATATGAAGCCCAACCCAAGACATGCTTGAGACCGCCCCCTCATATGAATAACATTTCATCTTGACAGAGCATGATATATATATATTATTTTTTTTTCTCCTAATTTCCATTTGTATTTATTTTTGTATTTAATTTCTGAATGATATTTTTTATGTCCGCTTTTATTTTCACTTTTATTCATTTATAAATTTTTAATTTTGGCAGTTTTGGTCCTTCATAGCAGTCTAGCCTCCAAAATGGCAACTTGTCTGTTTGCCTGACCTGTTGATCGCCATGGTGACAGTGGTTCCTGGGTGCATCTCGTGACTGGCGGCCACGGCAGCTTCGGCCAGCGACGCCACCGCCTGCGTGGCCTCGGAGGCCTGCGTGGTTTGGATTGTCATCTCGCCGCTCTGGAGCGTGGCCCAGTTTTGCTCCACCTAGGCAGTCACTTTCAATCAGAAGGTGCCGGAATGTCAAAATAAGCGCCCGCCGTCTGGCGTACCTCGCCGTCCGCCACCGTGGAGTAGTTGACCTGCGCCACCGTCACGCCGGGTAGTTCGGAGGCGTCGGCCAGCGTGGCCACGGTGTGCCCCGTCCCCACCTGGATGAGTGACACGGTGCCGTCGGGGTTGTTGATGGTCTGCACCACCGTCTGCGAGGGAACCAGGTGGGCGATGCTCTGCGCGGCGGCCAGGTGGTGCTGCGTCGTGGCGACGGTGGTGGTGATCTGCTGCTCCTCGAACGCGTACAGCAGATCCTCGCGGCCGTGCTGCTTGTAGCAGTTTTTCACGATGGTCCTTAGCGCCTGCGTCCACGACACCTTGAGCGGGTACAACAAACCAAAGCTCGTTGTAATCTCAGCCTTGAAATTTCATTCCGATTTCAATTTTGACTCCTCGTCATCATAACATCATGAAAATTGAAAAAAAAAACACTTCATCTCACCCTCTGTTTTTGGTCCTCAGAGCGCACGTCACTGCGTACGTTGGCCCAGGGGATGTCTTCAGGCCACCACACGGGTTTGCAGCTCTCCTTACCCCAGCCAGGCTTGCCTCGCCCCGTCGAGTACTTCAGCATTTCCGGGATGAAGGCTCGCAGCTGGGCCTGCAGCAGAGGAGAACAACGAGATGGGTGAGGATGACGCGGACGCGCCCTTGAGGAGGAGAAAAAAAAAAGTGAGGAGAGTATTGATCAGATACATGCCGGGTTTTTTCGCAGTCTGCAAATAGAAACGGACGCTCTAAAAGTGGGAACGAGCCACAGACTAATCTATAAATGTGGCACCAGGCTGACACTGGCAAACACTGTTTTACTTTCTGGAAAGTAAACTTTGTCATTTAGATGGTTATTGCATGTCATTACTGTAAAGTATTTAATTTTGTAATAGAGCTCGTTAGATTTTATAGTTGTATGATAATGTCTCATAAAGTAAGTACAAAGCTAGGCCATAATTTATTATTTAAAAATATGCTTATTTTATTTGTAATATTACCTTCTATTTTTTTTAAATGTCTAACCGCTGATTTCAAAAATTTAATGGGCTACGAAGTAGCTTCATTTTTTTTAATTTATTTTTTTTATGCAAAATAGAATATGTGGGTACAGTATCGAATGTTGTAGTATCGGAGTGTTTTAATGAGTCAGACGTAGATCCAGATTTTGTCCTCAGTTGTTGACACTTTAATAAAGACATTTCGCCTTAATTTAAATTCTCAGTGCATAACGCATGAATCTTACAGGCAAGATTTAGATTTAGACGGGAATCGTCATGAAGGACATGGAGTGAATGTCATCCCTTTATTGTCCAGATTGCATTGTTGAGCCTACGAATGCGCTTGTTGGCTCTGCTAAGCCGTCCGTCGTCACGTCATCACTTCCCCAGCCTGGCAAGCTGGGGGTGGGTGCGCTTTAGTGCCAACGTCCTCGGTGTCCTGGTAATATGGGAGCATCCCCGCGCGGGCGGGGGATTATATCGCTGCAGCGTCTGCCTGCCTTGACATCATCGGCTAAATTTGCTCATGTCCGAATTAAATCCCACAAGAACCAAGTCCATAATTTTCTTCTGTTTTTGATGTTGGCAAGTGCCAGATGTCTTAATTATAGTGGCAAGTGAGTTAAGTGGCACGGTGTCTTGCCCCCCCCCCCCCCCCAACCAAACACCCCACCCATGTTACTACTCTATCCTCACCATTCACGAAGCCTTCTAAAATGTCGCCAGGTTGGCTTTGCTAACATGACTGGGGGTGTAATTACAGGCTCACCTGCTAAAACAACCTCCCTTAAGAGAGTAAGGCAACAGGGTACTGCTGCTAATCGCATCCTTCCGCCAGAAGGAGCCCACAGCAGCCCGTGAGGCTCACTCGCCGTCGGTCTCGGAGGGGGCGCTGCACTGGCAACAGGGCTGGAGGATACGTCAGCAGCCCTGGGAGTGGCGCGTAAACAAGACGGGCTCCCCCGGGGGGGGTGTAAATGAATGCAGTCGGTGACTTTTTGACCTCATTCAATCTACCTTGTGCTCATTCAGGGCTTTAACATTCTAGAAATGATGATTTTCGAAAAAGTGCTGATTCAGAGTTGAATTTTAGATGTTGAATTGTAGGTAATGTTGCAAACTGGTGCCCTCTGCAGGCGCAGGCTTGAATGTTCTAGTGAAGAATGCACGACTTGTCAGGTCTGATTCAAGGAAATGAAGTGGTCAGCAGCCCAAAATGTTATGAGCTATATTAAAAAAATTAAAAACCTAATCTGGAGCTGCAAAAAGTGAAAAACCTTATATCAACCTTATAATGAATAAAAGTAAGCATATTTTTTAATCAAATTCTGGCAATTGTACAGGATTTCAGGATGGAGTTGTGTTATGTTGGCAACATTTTGTGACTTTTATATTAATTGGTCCCAACTTAATTGCTGAATTGATTGCTAATTGGTGCTTACCTGACATTTTAATGGCCCTTTCCTTCACCGTCTTTGCAGAGAGTTTGCAAAAACCACCTGCATGGCACCAGGACGAGCTGAGAGAAACGTGTCACGGGCTATGACGTAAATCTTCGTTGACAGGAAAGTTGAGATCTAATATTTATTCCACACATTTTACAGCGTGAAAAAAACTTTAAGAATGCTTGTCATGTTTGTCCTCCTATGTAAACAATATTAAAACAAAAATATATATATTTTTCCCTCCATCTTTTGCCTTTTTCATACATTTTTGGAGATCAGTGTTTTTTTTGTTTTTTTCTTAAAATATATTTTTGGGGGTTAACAAACCCCCCAAATTTTTTTTGCAATGCATTTCAATGGCTGACATAGATTGAATAGCAGGGGTTCACATGTAGTTTTAAGTTGTAATATCCCCAGTCACCACTAGATGGCAGACAATGCTTAGTTACTCTTATACTTCCCTATACAGGAGTAGGCCTAATAAATTTTTGGGCGGATTAGGAATGACATGCAGGATAGTACCTGAATAATATATCTAATAATTTTTCATTTGACATTTCAGAAATGTTTACAAACCCCCCCAAAAATCCACACTCCCTGTTGCATCCCCTTTTTTTCTCCATCTCATCTTTGCTGCACCTGATTTTATGTCCATAAATGATTTCTATTTCTGTGCCCTGACCACGGCAAGTGGAGCTTCACCTGGGTCATCTTGTCCACAGAGACAGGGATGCCGTCGATGGTGAGTGGGGGCAGCTCCGACGCCAGCTCACCTCCGGCGGGGGCGTGTTCGGCCAGGGCATTCTCCAGGTCCTCCAGCATCATGCCCTTGTACTTCCTCACCTGGGCGACACACACACAAAAACTCACGTCGATATCATATTAGGCAGCGCTCGAAAAACAGCTGGAAATGTGAAAATGTGGTCAAACGAACACCAGTGGGGTTGATCCCTTCTGACCACTCACCACATTCTCCAGTGGAGCAGCACCAAAGACTTTGAAGACCGGGTTGGGTTTGTTGGGCGACATGCACAGCACGATGGCCTGCTGGCCCACGCGGGTTGTGTACTCGTCCAGGGTGGCCCTCAGCTTCCTGTCGGCGAACCTTCACTTAACTTCCTGAACGCCTCATGCAAGTCACTTGCATTCTGGTGTGTCGGGTGTTCACGGCTAACCTGAGGAGACGTGTCTGCTGCCTCTTGCGGATCGACGGGTTGGATTCAAAGATGTGGGGCCGCTTCCTTTTCTTACCCGTCGCCACGGCGGCAGCTGCGGCCATGCCGACCGGACCTGGGAGGAAATGATGTAAGTGCAAATACAGTTTGAAGTTTGCTTAAAGTTGCATTACTGTAATGGGCAAAGTCTATGAAATTGAAATTGAAGTGACATGGAACAATGCAATAGCTCCACCTTCTGGTCACTCTCAAACATTACATCAATTTCAGATGATATTCATTGCACTGGACCAGTCATCACTTTCTCATGCTATTGAATTAAAAAATTTTTTTTAAACTATTCAAACGTTGAATTTCACATTACTCAGTGTCAAATCATACCCAAAGTTTAAACCATGAATGATAACAGGCTAATTCCACTTTCTGCCACAATCAACTGTTTATCTGTGAATAGGAACATCTTGAACACTAATGATAAGCAAACCCTGAGCACACAACCTGCGGCGGCCAGATGGGCGGTGACCTCGTCGTTGCCGGCCGAGTTGAGGATGTCCGTGTCGTCGTAGGGATCGTCGTCCGGCGAGGAGGTGGAGTCCTCGTCGGCGCTCATCATGGACGCGTCAGTGAAGGTCGTCACGTGCACCTGTGACACGTCCAACTAGAGATGTTGAATCTGTTTTAACTCCATGGTTGATTTTCTTCTCTGCTCTTTTTTTTTTTTTTTTTTTTAAGTGAAAAACCTGCTGACTGACGGCGCTGGCCTCGATGGTGGTCATGTGTTCTGTCTGGTGAACGGCGTGGTCCTCCATGACTGACGCCTTCGTCTACAGAGATGGATCCGGGGTACAACGCCTGAGGAAGGACAAACAGCTCTTGAAGCATTATGCGCAATGGAAAATTTACTTCTTTTTTTTTTTTTTTTTAAATATAGCGCATAAACTAAATAATTTAACTACGATTACCAGGGGTGAGGCGCGAACCCACGACCTCACGGATGGGAGACTGTTCAAAGTGCAATTGCTTAATGATATGGTAATCCCTGCTAAAGCTATTACTATCTCATTTGAATTCCCAACCAAAAAGTATTGTATTTCACACAACTTTGAGTGTTTTCTTGCAAATCTGTGAGGTTATTTCTCGTGAATTTGTGAGTTCCTTCACCACTTTATATCACAAACCTGCGAGTTTATTTCTCATAAATTTGTTTTTTTCTCTCTCACAAATTTGCCACTTTATAATGCCACATATCTATGAGCTTTTTTCTCTTTTTCTCTATAAAAGTGTATATATATATATATATATATATATATATATATATATATATATATTTTTTTTTTTTTACTTTGAGAAGAGAGAAATAAGTTATTGGACTGTTGCACTCGATATAGCGATATAGACTTTTGGGGAAAATTCTACTCTTATTTATACTCTCTCTAATTTTCTTTTACATGTACTAATGGAGCACATTAAAAGAAAGTGTTGATCTAAACATTTCAAAATAATACATTTTATACAGTAGCTGTAATTTCAGCAGTATTTTATATTCCTCAGACTTGCATGTGACTTTGGGGGAAGGCAAATGTGATGGAGAGAAGTCTGCCAGATGCCTGACACCAGCAGTACTTTTTTTTGACACATTTTGAAAGTGCTTGGACTCATTGAGAACACTTTTATTATGAATGCATTCCTTACAAGGAGTGAAAAACATAAAATGAAAATATAATTGCTCTATTCTTAGTGTACAATGTTACATTTCTCATTTATCTAAATAAGATAACCAAATTATTACAAACACATTGTTTAATCCAGAGCAATAGTAGCGCAATAATCAACACACCATCAAATGAGTAGCTCATCATTACAGTAGCTCCTTGGAGTACTTCTCATGGCATGTACCCATGTTTTGGATTTTGGCAGTGCATAAATTGAGGCAAGCAAGCTAAATTAACCTCCAAAAACAACATATAGCAGGCTAACGTCTGGCTCTTCAAACTCGGTAACTGCACTGAATACAACTAATAGTACGTAACGTCTTTAATGTAAAGACTTGCCGGTTAACTGATCAGTCCTCCTTGATGCTAAGCTAACCTCGCTAGCCATGTCCCACATTTAGCTCGCCGGCTAGCTTGCTAATCACTTGGCGCTGCACACTTTTGCTCATGTAAATAAATACTAACAGCCCTAATCGTAATAGCGTTGTTATTCCACAAGCACGACCGTACGTGCGCTCGGTGGGAACGCAAGGAACGCCATCCTAGCACGAAAGCGAGTTTAGCATCAATCCCGCGCAATAATAATGGATTAAACGGCAGCTACAAGCTAGCAGCGGCCTGCCTGCTGTCTATCAACAGCCTCGTCTTTGAGCTTTTTTCCACTTTCCAACGATAAAACGTTGAAAAAAACTGTTCGCGCAGCTTTCATGGCCACGCCGGCTGTCAACATCTCGACGAGAGCATCGCTCGCCCTCAACGCTGCCGGGTTCGCGATGCGGCTGCGCCAGGGTTGAAATAGATGGAGATTGCGCGGTAGGGTACTAACCTCAGAGCGGCTGCGCTACTTCGGGCCTGCGCCGTACAGCTGGGATGGAGCCGAGCAACAATGGACGACAGCAACAGCCAGTGTGTGTGTGAGCGGCACTGATGACGCGTTCAAGGGCTTCCCCGACCCGCGCTGCACACCGCACAGTAAAGAATAAAAACACTGTAGAAATGTTTGGTTGGGATTCATTACTTCATTATTTATTCAACATATTATAGAATTGGTTTCAATAAATGTGACTCGTTCTGTTTTTAATAGGTCGGGAAAAAAACATCTGTTGAAATGAGTGAGTATGTAGTTTTTTGTTTTTTTTATTATTCATCCATCCATTATCCGAACTGCTTATGATATATTTAAATCTGTGGCTACAAAATGCCAGCGTTAAAATTTATGTATGTATGTATGTATGTATTTATTTATATATTTATTAGGTAAGGCATGAAATTGCTTGGGGCCCTTTATGCAAGAGGGCCAACAGAATTGACACAAACAGCATATCCTTCACATTATCAGTGGAGCAATGACAATTGAACGTCTCAAATTCCCTGAGTAAGGTGTTTTTTGTTTGTTTGTTTGTTTGTTTTTATTTAAAAACAAAAAACATTTTGTCTGGGTGTCTAAACAAGGCATACGTCACCCTAATGGTAGAAAAGGTCGAAACATCCTTCAATTGTTGGGCTCCAAGTGGAGGAGTGGACCCGTCACTTGCCTTTGGTGCCGGTGGGCGTGGGTTCGATCCTCCGCCTGGGAGAGGCCCATGTATGGCTTACAAGAAGTAAGCTTGTGTGAGTGAGTGGATATAATAATAATAATAAAAAAGACATACTTCAATTTTTCAAATTGTCCTTCTGCAATAAAACTCAACTCTTCCATTTATTCACAGGTGCTAGAGGATGGAAGATTGGCAGGATTTGAATGGATTTTTAACTGTAAATGCAATAAAATTGTGTTGAATCTTAATGAACGAAATGTCATTTTTTGAAAAACGGAATCCTTTTTGTCCCCTTTGTTTTTGCAAAGTCCATCCAGATTAAAACTGGATGACACTTTTGTAGTCTGAACAGTCACAAAGCACATGAAATCTGATTTTTGCAAGATGGATTGAAACCACATTCTAAGGTAGTTTCTCTCAAATTGCAATTGGACAGGATGTCTCAGTTTGAAGAGCTCCAAACAGATTTTTTTTTTTTTTGACTGTCCATAAACTCACTTTACAGCAGGGTGACTTGATCAGTCTGTACATTATCACTTATATAAAAGGTCTACATGTAAAAATGTCAGCACTAAAATTCACACCCGTGAAAACTCTTAATGTGTTTTCTGACTACAATGGAAGGAGGTGAGCATTTGAATGTTTCCTGGCTTCTTTTGTCATGTTCTAGATTGTGTCATTTGAAATGCTCTTGTTTATGAGTAATCAATAGGACAATTCTACAATTTGTTAGTGATAACCCAAGAAGGCTGTCAAGATATTTCAATATTTCTTTAAGACATTTTTTTCTTCTTAAATTCTGTTTTTTTCTTTTGTTTTTGTGTTTATCTTTGTTGTTGGGATTTTGTTAGGTATATGATGTCTTGTAAACGTTAACCTGTCCACTTGTCATGTTCTGGCTGAACACCCGGATTAAAAAAAAAGAAGAAGAAAAAAAACACACGTTGACCGCTGGTTTTTGAAACGAGTCATTTAAAATGTTTAAAGTTTAAACTTTAAATGCTGGATGTACCGTTCAACACACAATGACAAATTTGGCATCTACTTCGTTACTCGCTACGGCGTTTATTATTATCATCATCATTTTAGCGAGTTAACTAGTTAGCCTTGACTGAGCTGCGACCCGGAAGTTAAACACTGACCGGAAAATGTTTGGAATGGCGTTTGGCATGGCGTTTTGTTTCTAGCAGATGAAGTTATGTTAGTACTAGTAGTTGCTTTTTTGATTGTTTACATGCACTGAGACGTCCACAATAAAGGAATATTGTCTCCACGTCGGCTGCTGCCCGCCATCCTTCACGTCAGCAGAAGAAACGTGGTGAATGGCTACATGTTGTGAAAAGGTAACTCATGCTCAACTTTTCCACGCTTTCACTGCACGGTCCTCTTAAGATATATTTTTGTTTATAAAGAACCATCGTCTGCTATTTAGCGTGGCCTCAGTTGACTCGATTTGATAAAAAAAAAAAAAAAAACATTTAGGTGTGTTTACACAATCTAACGAGACACGATACTATTGTCCAATGTAAAATGTGTTTATTAGTCTACCTGTCAAAAACGAAAAAGTGTGAGATTGTAGTAGCGATAGCGGCATACTGTCACGTACGTTGTGTTACGTCAAGTCATGTCGAATATTTATGAATGAAGAACGGTATCTCGTTTTATACTCGAGTAAATTGTAGTTTACCATTCACGGTCTGTGTTTCCAAAGGGTCGCGATTGTAGCGTGACGTCACATTGTAGTCCGTCAGTGAATGCTGCATTCGAGGATAGTCGGAAGTCGGACATATCCGAGTTTGGTTTTTTATATATATATATATATATATATATATATATATATATAATATTGGTCCTCAAAACTCATTTTGGCCCCTAGCAAACTTACCTGCTCGCAACTTTGCTTCATTTGTTTTTATCTTATTTCATAAGCATTCCATACAGATTATTAGTTCTCCGTATAATTTAATAAATTATGCAAGGGGATAGCCGCAAACTCTCACGTACGTTGCGTTACACGGAATTTGTTCGAATATTTATGAATGAAGAAAGCTATCTAGTTTTATACTCGAGTAAATTGTTTTGCCATTCAGAGTTACGTCACATTGTAGTCCGTCGGTGAAGTCGGGGTCCTTTTTTTTTTTTTCGAGTTCGCAAATTCAAGGGGGCGTTCCCGTACACACTTCCTGGTTTGAAGTTCTAAAAGTCCGATTTCCGACTATCTGCGAATGCAACATTATATGTTCCAGAGGGCGGGGCAGTAGGGGTTGGCGAAGGCGCCTTGCGCGGGTTTTGGGCGTGAGAAGGGTGGAGTCAGATGAGCTGACTCGCTGAGTGAGCAGGTGGGGGAGTGGCTTAAATTGGACCGCACTGACCTGCTTGCTTGACTGCATGTATCACTTGCATTCTATGAAAAATCACCAAAAGACAGCCTATCGTCAAAACTTCAATAATATGACATTTAGAAAGTAGTGATGTGAATATTTAAGAGTATTTCAGTTGTATGAAAACCGAGTGTTTTATGCAAATTAGCACCTCCGATATGCAAATGAGCATGACTGACTGCTTCCGTTTCTGTTTTCTTGACATGATGGAGGCCGTTTGGGACATGGATGGGTCTGCGCTTCAACTATGCAATTGGAAACCTGCTTTTAGACAGGTATGTGTACTTTTTTTGACAGAAGATGCAATGCTGTGTGTTGAGGAGGTGTGTCTGATGCCACTTAGCCATTTGTCAGTGCACTTTATTTCTGCTTGATGTACTCGGACACACACCAGAACAACATTCAATGGTTTTGAACATGTGCTTTTAAAAAAAAATCACTTTGGTGTGGCCCAAAGGATTGAAAAATAAATTATTTTGAATCTTTCTTTAAATAAGTTGGCAAAATAAAAACACCAAATGTATTTAAAAAAAAAACAATTAGGTTGATATTATGTTGTCTATTTTATTGAAATAGTTTGTGTAAAAAACAAACAAACAAACAAACACTTCAAAGCACATGTCCAGGAGCATTGAATGATGTACTTGTTGTCTGGTTCCATGTGTGGCAGTGCTGATGAATTGGGGTTGGCGAGAGATGGGTCAGCCAGCTGGTGTGTCTGATGCTACTTAGCTATTTGAATTAGCAATTTGACTTCCGCTTGATGTGCTTAGATACACATCAGCACAACATTCAATGGTTCTGAACATGTGCTTTTTTTTTTTTTTTTTTTTTAAATCACATTGTTGTGGCCAAAATGATTTGAAAAATAAATTTAGAAATTTTTTTCAAATAAGTTGTCAAAATAAAAACACCAAATGTATTGCTTTTTTAAAATCAGTTAGCTTGATATTATGTTGCCTACTTATTAAAATACTATTTGTGCAAAAACAAACAAAAATGTTCAAAGCACATGACCAGGATCATTGAATGATGTACTTGTTGTCTGATTACCTGTGTGGCAGTGGATGAATTGGGTTTGGCCTATAGAGAGATGGGTCAGCCAGTTGGTGTGTCTGATGCTACTTAGCTATTTGTCAGTGCACTTTGACTTCTGCTTGATGTATTTAGATACACTAGAACAACATTCAATGGTTCTGAACATGTGCCTTTTTTATTTATTTATTTTTTTATTTTTTTATTTAAATCACATTGGTGTGGCTCAAATTATTAAAAAATAAATTATTTAGAAAATGTTTCAAATAAGTTGGCAAAATAAACTTTTTTTCAAGTGTATTTTTAAAACTCTTTGACTGCCAGGCCTTATAAAAACAAAACAAAAAAATCCACAGTGCCAGCCGCTTTTGAGCATTTTAACTCATCTTTCAAGGCAAAAAGAATATTGTTTGCCTTTACTACATATACAATGTGGCTACTCAATGAAAGATCGCATTCCATTCATTGGAATTTTACTAATCATCATGAAACGTCTTTGGCAGTCAAAGAGTTAAAAAATCAATTAGATTGATATTATGTTGCCTACTTATTAAAATAAATACTGTTTGTACGGAAAACAAACAACAAAAATCTTCAAAGCACATGTCCAGAAGCATTGAATTATGTATTTGTTGTCTTTTTTTCCACGTGTGGCAGTCGATTAATTGGCTTTGGCCTATAGAGCGATGGGTCGGCCAGTTGGTTTTTGCTTGCACTCATGTACTGAATGGCTTTCCAAACTAGCCAAATGCTTTGGCGCACCCTAGTTGTTGTCTTGACTAATGTATAGAGGTTATGATAGTAGATAGACAAGTCATGAGGTGTCAGTAGATCACTCAAGTGTACCTAATCAAGTGTCCAAATATTAGGTACACTCTGTCTTATTTCTTGACTATTGTGTACATAATCTATTGACAGATAGATCATGTCCACAAATGTTATGAGTGCACAGTAGAACCTCTGCATGTTGTTCCATGTGCTCTGTTAGCTTCATATTTCAAATGTGCATAGAAGTAGTTAAAAAAAAAAAAATTGCTAAAAATTGTTCTGCTTTGACTGATGATTCCACATGCTAACGCTAACGTTTGTTAGTGATTTTTAACGGAAGCATTTTAGTGACAATTTGGCATCATTACTTACGGAAGTAATGATGTCAGGGTTTTTTTGTTGTTGTTTTTTTGGTTGAGCTAGGTAGAATTTGACTTAGCTGCGACCCCAAAGTGTTGTAATTTGATGTGAATGAGCATGACTGACCCCGGGTTTTCACTGGATGCGGTTGCGGTGCGGTTGCGGTGCGGTCCGGCGACGCAAGCAATTAGATTCCATTCATTCGAATGGTGCAGTTTACACCGCTTGCGGGTGCGTTGCGTGTCGACTGCGGAAGGCCTGCGGCGTGCCGCAAGCCTTCCGCCAGGATAGCCTATTTTCTATTTTTGCCGGACGCCGCAGCGGTAGGCCTCCGGCAAATGGCAAGCTAGCACAAAACACATCGAGCGGGACAGGAAGACCGAGGCAGTTTCAAAATAAATTTCCGGTTAGCTTTCAGAATAAAACACTCGCCAGCTCCTATTTCGCAAGTTTTTCAGCAAAACGTGACGTGGGCGTCGCCGGCCATGTGCTCATTCACGGTTTAGACACCAGCGAACATGGACGAGGAGAGGTTTATATTGGAGGTGGAAAACCACAAAATAATATATGACACGGCACATCCTTTTTATAAGGACTGTAATGTATTGTGAGTTTGATGTTCGCGATTGCTTGTTGTGCCCGTCTCGCTTGCCGTACTGAGCGGCAGCCGGACGCGGAAGACAGAACTAAAGAGTGGACCCGCACTGACCCGACTCTCGTTATTAATATACTTTACAAGGACAACCAAAAAAAAGGATGCTGCATGGAATCTCATAGCAGAAGAAGAAGAAAATGTTAAATAAAAAGAAGTCCACCTCTCGTTGTGAAATGCCACATGATCGCGCGCGCGCGGTCCCGCGAGACACGTTGGGAAGTGGGCGGCGACGGAGCTGCCGGACCGCAGCTGTGCGGAGCCGGTGTGGATTGACTAAAAAATTGACCCGTCCGGAGCACGCAGTCATGACGCACCGCACCGCAACCGCACCGCAACCGCATCCAGTGAAAACCCGGGGTTACTCCTTTTGTTTTTGTTTGCTGACATGATGGAGGAGGTCTTGGACGAACACGCAGCCAACAGACTCAAGACTTGAGGACACGTGGATGGGTCTGTGCTACATTGACAGCAAGATGCTCAAGGACAGGTGTGTGCGCTATTTGAAGGCAAATGTTGTGTGCTTCGGGTATGTGATGTCACTTAAGCCATTTCTCATTTTTTTAAAAACAAATCTTGGGCACATGTCCAGAAGCACTGAATAATGTTGTGTTTTGTCGCTTGTGCTCATGTGACATCACACACACAACATGGTGTCGTGCGCTGCTGCTTCCATGTACAGCCTGTCAACCAACATTTGTAACTTGAGTCCAACATGATTGCTGTGTACAAAACACTGCTTGTCTGAAGTCAAATATATCGTTCAACTGGAATGAGTGTCTCCGTGTTTTATTTCCAACTGCACTGAGTTTTCAAATTGTGACGATTTGTCAGTGTCATGCGTTCAGGTGGTTGTATTTTCAATTAACTGAATGGATTGCAAGTGGATTTTTCAGGTTGTCCTTGAAGATGTTTTGGCCTCATGTCCGAACTGGCTTTCTCGGTTCATTCTCAAGGCCAGATGGTGCGATTTTGAGCATGAATCGAGGAAGCCTGCTCCGACCAGAGGCCAAAACATCTTCAAGAACAACCTGAACAATCCACTTGCAATCCATTCAAGGCCCGAAAAATGTTTTCTTGCTACTATTAAGCTTCAACATGCAAATGAATGGACATAGCTCCGCCTACTTCAGGGAAAAATCTGAATTAATTTGCATAACTGACCACTCCCCCTCAGAATTGACCTATTGGTTGTCTTTATGCAAATCAATTTGCATAGCCACACCTACTTATGCAGATACTCAAGCAGATGAATTTGCATAAACCCCACCCCTTTATGGAACCAACCAATCAGATTGTGGCACTTATTACCTAACCCACCAATTAGATTGCTTCCTTCTCAGTAATTTGCATAACCCCACCCACTATGCAACTATGCCACACCCCTTTATTTCACAATACATTTTATGAAACTTTAAGACATTTTGTAATGTATTGGTTGTAATGTTACAAGAAGCGTTCAGAGAAGATGCAATTTGTCAACTTTAATTTTTATTTGCAGCAGTCCATGTTGAACAGCATAAATGACCAACTGGGAGAGGGGGGAAAAAAAAAAAAAAAAAAAAAAAAGTTGGGTGACTTGATTGCTGTCTCCTTGTCATCACCAGGTGAACTTGAGAGCCAGCGGGAGCAGATCGTGCCACCCTAAGACAAAGCGACATCAGTTAGTCAACTTGTGCAGCAAATGTTTTTAAAATGTGATGAAACCCACCAGCACAGAAGGGGATCTGACAGCTTGTGGGATTTGGGACAAAAATCACCACACGGCTGCATTGCCAGGAAGCCCGCCATGTTCCGCTGTGCCTGCAACAGAACATCGGAAGACAACGAGAAGCTCAGCGAGTCAACATTCAAAGCTTACCGTCAATCCAGTCAACGTCTTCCAGCTGATGGCACCATGCAGCATCAAGAAAACAAGTTGAACTTTTTTTTTTTTTTTTAAATGCAGCAAATATTTGACAAGATGAAACCCACCCGTGGAGAGGAGGACCTGCGAATTTGTGGAACTTTCAGTGATGATGCAGCTGCATTCACAGGACGCTGACCAGGAAGAAAACATTGAAGTGATGCATTGACGGAACGTACTCAAAACAGTCCAGCTTTTACTTCACTTTATTAACACGTGTCAACAAAACATGCAGCAGCAATTTAGACAATGTTTGTCTTTTTGCACCACAGGTGCAGGATCTTGCTTGCCAGGCCGTTCTGCCATGATGACCAATTCAAGACAAGAAGCCTCCTTGCACAGTTAGAAAACAATTGGTTCAGCTTCTCTCGGGCCCAGCGATTCTTTGGCACCACCTAGTGGACAAAACCAGCCTGAATGGCGTCAGCGCAAAAAAGGTAAATTTACCTTTTTGAGGGTCCCGAGTGAAGCGCAGTTCAATGCAGCTTTGGGGGAAACTACACAAAGAGATGTTCAAATATGTTTGACAAATGTTCACGTCAGCCATTTTGTTTTGCAGCATGCTCAAACCCAGCCATGACTAGCCTTGTACACAATTCCTGTTCCTCAGGCAGCTCTGGTTCAAGTCTAGATGCCGTTTTTAAACTTGGACATGTACACACAAAAAAGCAGCATGTTAGGAATGGTCAGTGCAAGTCACCCGTCATGTACTTACCCTCCTTCAGTCTTGTCGAGGACGACAACTCCAACGAGAGGCCAAACTGTCAACTTGTTTTCCAAGAAGCCTGCAGGGTGGAGTTAAAAAATGAGGTAGTGTACAGCACATTGGACCATCCTGGCCCTTAGAAATGCATACATTTTTGCTTGTAATGTGTTCCTACTTGAATTGCATCACTGGAAGCCTCCTGTTGGCATCCAGCATGTTGTAGCTCATCATCATGTGTTGCACCTAATTAAAAACATATCACATTTTAACGTGTTTGAGTGTTTGTGTCTCAACCAGTGACGAGAACAGGGCTAAGATGGACACAGTCAATGGCCTGCGGCATGCTGGCTGGGCTGAAAGACACTGTGACATTAAAAATAGTTAGCTTAGAAACATGCAATCATATTTAGCCAGTGGAGAGAGAGAATTTAAAACAAAACAAAACAAAAAGAGTCTCAACGCCATGGCCAAAAAGATAAAGTAAGCAACTTGATTTCATGTTCGCTTAAAGATGCAAGACTGTGGACAAATTAAAAGAAGAAAGTTAAGAGTTGATTCTCATTGAAGTACAACCTACCTTCTGCCAAGCGGTGTTCTTCTCCAGACGCTGCAAAGGGGAAAAACAAGTCGCGTTACTCGCGATCTGCCGTTTCCAAGTACAGTTTCGGCGTTTAATAACAAATAAGTAGTTTACTTACCGCGAGGCGCGAGCATTTGTTGCCAAACGTCAAATAAATGAGTTTCATTTTAGAACACTGTTTGGTGGTAAATGACCACCATCGAGCAAACATTTTAGCTAGCATGCTAGTAAAAGTGTTCGCATGCTGAAAAGGTGAACATGTTAAAAGTTACAACTACGAGTGTAAAAATAATCTTTAAACAAGCCTCTTGTCAAAGCTTTTGGTCATCTTGTCGAGATGAGTGGAGACCAGCAGGAGGACGATGTCGACGTGATGCTGGTGAAGAAAGATCGCGCTTTCAATTAGTCACGGCTTAAATAGGTTTCGGTAACAACGTCATCATCACGTGCTATTTTTTTTTCAAAAGCTTTATTTAACTAAGAGAAAAAAAAATGAACTGCATAGACAGAAAATCCTGATAAAATCAGCAAAGTGTCTGACCCGGGGATCGCACCCTGACCCTTTGAACCGGAGCCCGCGTCGTTACCCATTCGGCCAAAGTCACGTCTGACTTCCGGTTCTTTTGGTCGTACTTATACTGAGTTACAAAGTGTGGCCAACCCATACATGATATCCAAATCTATGAATAGAACAGTAAATCCGTTATCCCTCAAAACCCGGATAGTCGAGTGGTATACAACATTGCCTCTGGTCCACTTGTTCTCGTGTTCGAGTCTCCCTGTCTGCAATTCGTTATTATGTTTGTTCCGGGGGTGCACAACCGAGGATCGAACCCGAATCGCTTGAACCAGAGGCAAAGTTTTATACCATTCGGCCATCATTGTTGAAGGTGATCGACCTTGTATGTTATGTATTTGTAGGATTTCCACATGCTTATATGAATATAAATGCGATATGATCCAGTTTCGGTGCCGCAGAAACTGGCCGAGCGGTTTGTCACAAAGATTTCACTTCTCACAGACGCGGGTTCGATTTCAGGTCTGTTCTGGTCTTATTTCTCAATATATTGAAAATAAGGGAGAGAGCGGGGATCGAACCCGGTACCACTGGTAGGGAAACCGTTGTCATATCACATCGGCCACCTGCTCAATGTGCTTTCGACAGAAATCATTGAAGGTGACGTGTAGGGGTCGTTCAATCCGAAATTCCTCCAGTCATGAACACTATCCATACGTCTTTCTTTTAATGCTTTTTTTTCTTTTTCTTTTTTAAATGGGTATCACTTTCAATTCCCGCATCCTGGTAGTTAGTTATGTCATCGACTCAAGCGATTGTTTTAAATTAACAGCTCAAGAACAAATCAAGCCCTATTCCCCACCCTGAACGTAGTTACTCCAGTTATCCACAGGAGGGCAGTATTGCATCGCATTTCAATTGCTTTTCCGTTTTTCTCTAAACTTTCGCCACGACTTTGATTGACCACCTGTGTTTAACTGTTTTCTTTTAGTGTTCAAAACATTATTTGGTAGTTGCTAAGTTTTTCGCTCCAGTATTTCCTCCCACACTGGGAGGGATGGCTGGTCTTCTCCTGCCCACTCATTTTGGCCACCTCGTGTTTGGTGTAGTTGTAGTTGCTCCAATTAGCCACAAGACGGTAGAATTTCACACCATTCGTTTTTGCGAGTCAACGTCACAAGGTTTTTTTTTTTTTCCCCCCTTTAGGGTGCTTTATTTATAATGATCCTGCTGTACAAAAAGTGAAATTCCAACATGACAAATTACAGCAACACATCCTGAATTAGACAAGCTTTTCACCAATGGAAAAAAAAAAAAAAAGATCATATGCATGAACAGGAAAAACTCAGTGAATAAAAAGATGAAATAAATTAGCTACAAAACTTTGGATCACATACAGCAATGTTTTAAATAAATAGAACTCTGCTTAAGACGTCTGACGCAATTAAGAAACGAGAATGCATCTCACTCGTTTAGCACTTAAAATTGTATACAACAATGACGTGGCTATAAAATGAAGTAGAAAGATAACAGATTGGGCAAGTGAAGCGTCATCAAGTACAAAACAGATTTGTGGACGATTGTTTGTTTGGGAAAAAAATGTCAGTGGTTCCGGAAGAAAGAGCAGCAGCATGTGAGAACACTCACATAGCCGCGTGCCTTCCGAGTGTCTTCGCTTGGGAGGGGAGGGGGCGGAGTGGACTCGCCCGAATATGGCATCAGCGCAGACGATGACGTCACAGTTTCTTCAGCGTGAATATCTCGATTGGACATTCATCTTCTTCTTCTTCGACTTCTTTTG
Organism: Festucalex cinctus; assembly: GCF_051991245.1. Lineage (NCBI taxonomy): Eukaryota > Metazoa > Chordata > Actinopteri > Syngnathiformes > Syngnathidae > Festucalex > Festucalex cinctus. Next base: position 8,157,854 of record NC_135426.1, read on the forward strand.
CGGCTCCAGGATTTGGCACGGAGGCAAATCGCCCTTTTATTTTTACGAGTCTGCAGCACAAAGACAGCCATTTTTTTTAATCTCACACTTTGTGATGGTAATAAATGTAAATCTGTTCCTGCTCGTCTCCAAAAAAAAAGCCCTCACCTATGTCATCAGCCGCATCGTCGGGCTGCGGGTCGGACACCAGGTACTTGTCGCCAAATATCTTGACCAGCTGGTCGAAATACTTGCACTCCTGCTTGTCTCCTCTGCAAACATGACACGAAAATTAAGAGCGAGCTGAAGTGATGCTCGCACAACACTTCTCCAACACTTCTTACTTCCTGCCATCGAGGAACTGCCGGAAGCTGTACTTGAGCCTCTTGATTCGGGTCTGGCACTGCTCGGGCGTGCGCTGGTATCCCTGGCTGGCCAGGGCGTCCGAGATCTGCATGAAGATGTGCCTGTTCTTGGTGCAGCCCTTCAGGTTCTCCTGCACGTCCTCGCTGCCCCACACGCTCAGCAGCACCTCCGTCTCGCCGTCGCTCCACGGGTGCTTGGAGTTGTCCGACAGCCACTGGTTGCCAGGGGAAACTACAAAATCTGGACGGGATGAATCGGGATTTGAAAAGCCTGCTGAGCACACTTTCAATTAGGTTTTCTTATTTACAGCAATCCCTCGTTTAGCGCGGGTTCATCTTTTGCCGACTCGCTGTTTCAACGTTTTTTACAGCGTTTTTTTATTTATTTTTTTGGTCTTTGCGCAGCCGTACCTCTCGAACCCTACGTCCGATTGGGGACATAAGGGCATCCGTGAATTTGTCTCGACAAGACCTTTTTAATGGTGTTTGTCCCGTCGTTCCACAACATTGCATTCCGGAGATATGCATAAAATATATGCTGTGATGTATAACAAGTAAATTGAAGAAAAACAAAACAAAAAAACATACTTTCAATGGAAAATAAATGAATGTAAATGGAAAGAAAATTATGAATAAAAAACATTAATAATAAACTAAAAATCATACCAATACAGAAAAACATACAATAAATGAAAAAAACTAAAAATAAAAAACATCTAATTTTTTTTTTGTGGACGTTACCTCTGATGGGTTCGTATAAGCCGTTGTCGAGCTCGTCCGGAGCCGGAATGCCCACAATCGAGGAATCTGACTTTAAATCCCGACTGAAGATTTCCTCCAGTTCTCGGAAGAACTTGAAGTCCTGCCTGTGGAGGAAAAAACAAAGTGGGTCTTTTCACTATGTCGCTATATCTAACTATATCGTCGCTGCTATGTGAAAAAAACACTTATGTCCATTTTTTTAGTTTTACGTTTTTGGGATGAAACAATGCTATGGAAGCCCATTCCGCCAAAAAAAAAACAAAAAAAAAAAACAGATTCCCCAGTGGGGGAAACAGGCCTCTCTTAGAGTGGAAAAAAAAAGAAAAACAAATTAAATAAAAAAATGGGGGAAAAAAATGGAGCTAAGTGCTATTCCAATAGAAGCGCCAATATACTGATATACGTTTTCAGATTCAACCTCCGCCTTGTTTTTGATGAACACTTAGGCCTACTCCACCATACTTGGACTGCACTGCATAAAACTCACTAAATGATTGGTCCATGTCACGTGGACAAAAAAAAAAAAAAAAAACAGCAGTAAATGTCCCGGCACTACTGACTTTTCGTGGAGGAAGCCGTATTTGAGGCGCTTGATGCGGGTGTAACACTGCTCCGTGGTCCTGGTGTAGCCCCGGTTGCTCATCCGCTCCGAGATGAACTCGAAGACGTGGCGGTTCTTCAGGCAGCCCCTCAGCGTCATCTGCACGTTGTCCTCCCCCCAGATCTCCAGCAACGTCAGCGTCTCTTGGTCCGACCACGGCGTCTTCTTATTGGGGTCTGGCATCAGGTGGCTGGTGGACGGCTGCTCAACTAAAATCAGAATAACAGTTTTGCATTGCCCTTTTCAAAAGACTCAAAATATACTTTACAAGAATAATAAAGGACATTCCACTCAAAATGCATTTGGAGGCGAGTGGACCTACAGACGTCTGAGTAGGTTTCTTCCAGGGGTGGCAAGGAGAGAGATGCTGAAGAAGAACACGTTTCCACATCATTGAAAAGAGAGTTGTCACCAAGCACTGGAGCCAGAAGGTTGAAGTAGCGAAAAGCTCCAGATCGCCCATTTCTGGGGGGAAAAAAAAACAAAAAACAAAAAACGTTTATCACATGTCTACACATGCACTCGTAAATTTTGGTGACTGTCATGTTTGTTTTTTGGACATAAACATCAGCATCAGCGCAGACGTAATGTTTTGTGTCTACGGAGCAACAAGGTGCGCCAACGTTACGAGTCTCATTCTAATATTTTCAGTACAGATTAGTTATTTTACATTGTTAATGCACACACACACACATTGAGTTCCTCCACATATTGATTCGATTCACAGGCATATTACGTGCACCTTCATCTGACAATTAGTGTGGATTTTAAATAAAGGGCCAAAACATGCCATATGAAAATTCAACTGCACTAAAAAAAAAAAAAAAAAAAAAAAAAAAAACTAGCCACCAGAGGGTGCTAGAACTGCACAAATGGAAATCAACCTGACATTTTTTTAACAGATGCGTTGCATTTAAATATCGTGTACATGACGACGACGATATTGTGGCAGTATTAATATCGCGCGTATCGTTACATCCCTAGTACAGATATAGTAAGATCAATATGGATTTTTATTTTATTTTATTTTTTTTAGTATGTATCAAGGACGTCGATAACCGCTATTTGGAGTGGAAATTCTCTTTTCACTAACATGGATAATATTTGCGTCAAAATAATAATAAAAGAAAAAAAAAAGATATAATCATGTGTATTGAACACCTATCAGGATTCACAAAATATTAGAGTTAAAATAAAACAAACATATATATCTTAGTCAATAGACATCATTAGCTGTTTTTCCACCAACAAGCCCAGGATCTTTGAGTTCTGGGTAAAAGGAGTTCTTGGTTGTTAAAGTTCAGCAGGGAATTATTGTTGTGTTTCCACAGCGTCTTCGAGTTCTCGGTAATCCATTCAAATGAGTTTGAGGTACAATCTGAAGTAAAAACCCTGCAATGTATGAGTTATGGACCAAAATAAAAATCCCTGTTATTTTATTTTTTTTTCACCTTGTAGCACTTTGAGATGCGGATGCATGTAAAGTGCACTTTAAATTAAATCCATTATTATTATTATTATTATTATTATTATGTAACACGTCAACAGCGATGATGTGTACTGGACACAAATGTCCAATATGGCAGCAAACAGACATGGTATGTCATTATTTTGATACTTAATCGGCTTAAGTATATTTTCATAGAATCAGATGCCGCTAAACAACACTTAGCTAACTAATGTATAACAATAACAACTGCCAGGAGAGATTTGGTTACGTGCCGCTAAGAAAACCAAGAAGACCGCCGTTGTCTTTCCTTTCCTCACCTGCGGCTGTTGCAGTAGCGTCTGTAGGTCTTCTTCAGCCGCTTGATCCTGGCCTGGCACTGCTCGGCGCTGCGGGCGTACCCCACGCCGGCCAGCCGCTGGGCGATGTCCACGAAGATGTGTCCGTTGCGGATGCACGTCTTCAGGCCGTGCTGCACGTCGTCGGCGGCCCACACCTCCACCAGGGCCTCCGTCTCCCGCTCGCTCCACGGCACGTTCAGCGGGTCCAAAGTCCCGGCGTCCTGCTCGTCGTCCCTTTCGTCGCCGTCGTCCAGTGCCACCACCTCTGTGCCCAACACTTGCTCCAGCTGGTTGTAGAGCTTGTCATCCACTCGCCTTCCGCACCTAAGAAGGAAGGAATGATCGTGACCACGCCCCAAAAGGACAATCAATTAGGTACAGGTCCGCGCAGCCATAGCACTCACTTCTTGTCCTGGTAACCTTTGAGGAAGTTGCTCTTGAGCGTCTTGACTTTCTCGTGGCACTGCTCCGGGGTTTTGGCGTAGCCGAGGTCGCGCAGTCGCCCGGAAATTTCGGCGTACACGTGCCCGTTGGGGATGAAACCCGTGATCGAGCGCTGTACTTCCTCTTCCCCCCAGATGTCAATCAGCGCGGACGTCTCCTCCTCCGACCACGAGCTGACCGATACTCCCGCTTCTCCCTCTGACAGAGGCGGCCAAACATTTTTTTGTTTCCATATCGACGCTCTCAAAATCCTGCTCCCGATCTTTACCTGTTTCAGTCACCGAGTTGCTGTTGGAGTCTTCTGATATTTCAATGGGGTCTGTGACTACGGCGGTGGAGGTGGACGGACGCTTGTCCAAGATTTGTTCCATCAAATCAAAGAATTTGAAGTTGACCTTGTCGGTCCCAGATGTGCTGCGGACGGATATTTATATATTTCAATTGGCTGATTGAAAAATACCTCCCTCCCTGTATGTCTTTTGTGTTTCACCTCATGTTGTCCCGACACTGCCAATAGCTGGTCTTGAGCCGCTTGATTCTGGTGTGGCACTGCTCGGCCGTGCGGGTGAAGCCGTGGACTGACAGCTTGTCTGATATTTCACTGAAAATGTGAACGTTGGGCGGGAAGCCTTTCGTGTTCTGCTGGATCTAGACAAATGAAAGGGAAAACATAAATAATATCAACACGCACACACTTCTCAATGTCCAATTGTGTGTGAATATGAGTAAAAATTGTTACTTGTGATTCTCCCCAGAGCTCTAGAAGGATGATGGTCTCTTTGTCAGCCCAAGGGACTTTCTTCCTGTCATCCTGGAGGCTGACAAAAGACACTGAGGGCACACATAAGGGAGGAACATGTCACTCATGGTACACCGGCTCCCTCTAGTGATATATGAAATAATCACTGAATGAAATGTTCAAAATACATACAGTATTAGTCACATCATCTTTAACTCATTTGCTCCCCAAAACGTATAAATATGTTATATTTTAAATGTATTAAGTGTCCCAAAGACTTATTTATACGTTTTTTTTTTCATGCTAGCTAGAGCATACAGAAGGCTTTGATACAGCCTCTCAACTGCACAGAATTGGTGAAAAAAAAAAGTAATTACAAAAACGGCCAGCAGGTGGCAGCAGACTATAGTATATCAACCAGGGCCATGATGAATAAAAGTTGTTTCCCCACAATTCTAAGCAGATTTTGTGAATAATGATGAAACCTAGCTATATTCTAATGCTAATTGCTGCAAAACGGAAACAGATAGAAATATACTTTTTTTTTCCTGATGAAAGAGACTCTATATTAATAGAACACAATATTCTGTGAGCTTTGCAAAATCAGTCAAAATCCAGTAAAACAACCGGGAGCGAAGGAGGTTGCTTCAGTGAAAATGGCAGCGAGTCAATGAGTTAAGTACATTTCAGATGAATTTGACGTTTAAGTACATCCATCCGTCCATCCATCCATTTTCTGAACCGCTTGCTCCTGACAAGGGTTGAGGGGGGTGTTGGAGCCTATCCCAGCTGGCTATGCGCAGTAGGCAGGGTACACCCTGAACTGGTTGCCAGCCAATTGCAGCTTTTAAGTACATTTACGTTTAAAATTAGTTACTACCATTTGTTTTCAAATATTTATTTGAGGAGAATTTTCAATGTTTTGGTGGAGCATATTTCTTCGTACCGACATCCTGAATGGAACATGAGGGCGAGTCATTGTCGTCGGTCTCCGCCGACGTCTCGTTCAGTTGCGGGGTCGATCGGTGTTCTTTCAATAAAAACCTCGCCAGCTCATTGTAAAACTTGCACTGAACTTGCTCCAGGCCCTTCATGCTGCAGAAGAAGAAAAAAATAAGTCAGATGCCGGGAGCTTAAAAAAACAAAAGTATATTTTCCTCAGGACACGTACTTGTTTTCGTAGCACTGCCTGAAACTGGACTTGAGCCGTTTCAGCCTCGTTTGGCACTGCTCGGGCGTCCTGGAGAAGCCCTGCGTGGTCATCTTGGTGGAGATGATGGGGAACATGTGCATCGTTCTGTTTGTTCCTCTCAGCTCTTGCTGCATCTTCTCTTGGCCCCACGTGTCAATGAGGGCCAGCGTCTCCGGCTCAGTCCATGGCACATTCCGAGTTCCTTTAAAAAGACAACATTCATTTTATCTTACTGGACAGTTTTTTTTCCCCACAAAATGGTGGCATCGTACCCATTTCCTGACTGGTCTGTCCCACAATCTGCAACTCCTCCTCGCCGTCCTGAGACTCCTCGTCATCGATTACCTCGTCAACGTCGTACGTCAAGTCGGGTGCGGCTGACGAGGCCGGCGAGCCCAGCACCCGCTTCATGTGCTCGTAAAACGTGTGCTCCACTCTGGAGGTGCCCCTGAGGAAGATGGCGGCGCTCCAAGTTGCAGCGAGAAGGAACATAAACAAGCAGCGAGCGGGCGGGCGGGAAGACGAGACTAACTTATTCTGCCGGAAGCCTTTCTTGAGGCGCTTGATGCGCGTCTGGCACTGCTCCACCGTCCTCTTGAAGCCCCTCTCGGCCATTTTGTGGGCGATCTGGACGTAAATGTGGCGATTCTTCAGGCAGCCCTTCAAGGCCCGCTGCACCGAGTCGTTCCCCCAAATGTCGAGCAGGTTGAGCGTCTCCTCCTCCGTCCACGGAAGCTTTGCGTCGCTCGTCGACGCGACGGAACCTTCGTGAGCGTCTAATGATCACGAGACAAACGAGTCGGCCAGTGATCATTCCGTCATCGAAAAATTTTTAGCACAAAATTTTTTTTCCAGACCAAAACTAAAATAGAAGCCATTCACTGAAACTATAATGATAACTAAAACTGACTGACAATTTCATCAATGACGAAAACAAAAATGAAAGCAACAGTGACGAAAATTCACACAATCCTGTTCAGTGTTTACTGCACTTTATTTAATGTTCAAACATGTTTACATTCATTGTGCAGCTGTAAGATTAATCTCAAGCAGTTTTGCACTTTTTTTTTTTTAATTTAGGTGAAAACTACATTACATTGTCAGTTCAACACGTTTCATTGAAACAAAGTCACCGTTGTATTAAATGTGACTTGTGTGTTAAACTACAGTTACAAATAGGTGTGTTATTGTTTTGTGTATAAAAGTTGAAATGGATGCTGAAGGAAAATATCGACTAAACTGTCAATTTAATTGACTAAAACTGATCTTTATTTTCGTCGAACTAAAATCGGATTAATTGTAAAATACAATCAGATAACTAAATTATGACAAACTTTAATTAATTTCAGTCAACTATAACTAAAACTGAATTAAAATTTGTTCAAAATTAACTCAAGTCGGTCATAGATTATGAGCATTCCTTATTTTTGAAAGCAATTTTTTTTCCCCCAGTGAAAACTGAGCGAGCCCAAAAATTTTGAACAGTAGTGCATGTGAAGGAAAAGCCACTGTACAAACCTGTATAATCCCCCCATATGGAGATTAGGGGAGATTCACCAGAATTCTCATCATCCATTGAGGACTCTCTGTAAAGGTCAAAATACAGTAATGTATCATCTCATTTCTTTTTAATCACTGACACGTAGCAATGGTAACTAAATGACAGCAAATGGTTCCCTTACAAGAATGACGACGCTTCCATGCGTTGCTTTGCGGGCGTCTCCACGCTACCGCTCAGCCGCCTCTTTCTCAGCACCCGCCCCCCTCTGATGCTTTGGCTGAGCTCGCTGACCGCCGGGACCACAGGCTCAGGTTCGGGCTCGGGCTCCGGGTCGTTGGACGTAGTAAGGTCTATGGTTTCGTCACAGGAACTTTGCTTCCTCGCCTCGTGAGAAAATTCCCGCGACCTCCTGCTCGCCGTCTCCGGGGTGCTCATGTTGGCGGGTGCGTCGGGGCGGGTGTGGTGCTCCGAGGGTCTTGGGTCTCTGTGAGCGGGCAAGTAGGAGGTAGCGTCCGTGGCAGCTTTGGTCCCGGGAGGGAGGGACATGGAGGTGAGGATGCAGTCGTCCATAGGTAATAGCCTTGGATCTGCACAGGAACGTAAAGGCACGCACTTTGAAAGCGGTGGCAGGATAAACATTCTTATTTGGCCAATGAAAATGACTGACTTAATTTCCAATAGGAAAGACTACTTCTGTTTTAGTCGGACTTTTTTTTTTTAATAGGCTAATCTCAAAAACTGAGGTTCCGCTCAACTTTTAAGTAGGGATGTCACGATAACAACAATACTGAAAAACTAAACTAAAACATACTACGGCGGTCATCACTCCCATATATCAGTCATACCAGCAAATATTATTAAACATCTCCATCAAAAAACATTATTTTCACCCAGCTCAACCAAACACAGCATTGTGAACTACATACACTATGATACTTTGCACCACTGAGCCAATAGGAGTGCATTATTATGTACAAAAATACAATACTGTGCCTTTTTCCCCCAAAAAAATTAGCTTTTTTTTTTTCCTTTTCCAGCATCGTGAGCTTTTTAAAATATCGGCAATACCCACAACATCATGATAATCATCATATCGTAACATTTGGATTGGATATTGTTCCATCCTTACTATGTCGTGTCAAAAACCGAACAAGTGTGATCACCTTTCTCCTCAAAATGCCCAAGGTTTCTGTGGTGTTCAAGTAGCGCTTTCATGTCCGCTGGTGGGAAAAAGGATTGTAAACAGTCGCTGAGGAAGGCCGGAGCGTCTCCGAGCAAAGCTGCCAGCTGAGGAAAGAGGGTACAATCACACATCCTTAATATATACAGGGGACGACCTGGACATGTCAGAGAAAACAACAACAACCAAGGACGTCCAATAGAAAACATACACTGACAACTGCGATATAAGGTACACTTGCACAGTGTTGGGCAGCGTGTTGATGCTGAAACAAGGCACCTGTGTGAAGTCAGGGACTGGGAGTAGCTCCTCCAGTCGGGATATAAACTCCCACACGAGCATCTCCAGCGCCGCGTGATATTTTGGCCCAAAGTACACAGGAAAGATCTCCTACGATAAAACAAGAGAAAATGGCTTCCATGCTCAAATATTCCACAAGACAACAGCGCATGGTCTCACCTCAAAAAAGTACTTCCTCTCCACTGGATCCTCCAGTAAAGAGTGCACCAACTCCACAAAATTCACCTCCGACTCCTCCACCAGGTCGATGGTACTCTTGTTAACACACACAACACAAATCCCATTGATGCAGGCTTGAAATATTGAGCAACGCTTTTCTTTATGATGCTTTATTCACATGGTGATCCTTGGCTGTGCTGACGGGAGCTTTGATTCTGTCCAGATGGGGCTGCACGGTCCGCATGTCCGCCGGCTGCTCACCTCGACACAACTCTAGAACCAGCTGAACCCGCACACCCACAAAATCCATTCAACCATTTTCAATTGGCTCCGTCTGAAAGTAAAGTGCTGAGAGACGTTTTATTACTGACCCTGGCCCTGAGTCCCAGTGTGAGCTGAGCCCTCTGGCTGTAGCTCATGAGCTCGGGGACCAGCTCCGTCACCATGGTAACAAACTCCTCCAGCATGCCGTAGTGGTCCACCAGTCCCTGCTGTACGACGCGCCACATCGCAGCTGACAGCAGCTGCAGGGGCGGGGCCAGGAGACGGAGGTAATGCACAGGGAGGTCGTTAGCTGGAATAGACAACCAAAAAAAATAATTTTTAATTGGTTTATGGATATGGCACAATCTTGGGTCTTTTTTTTTCTGATTAAAAAACAAAACTAATAACATGCCGCTGTTGCTGTCTTGTTAACTGATGGAGCAGAAGAGAGTTTGACATTGATACTAGTTATACTCGTGGTAGGCAAAGAATCACTTCAAGACTACAGTTCAGTTGTATTGAACTTTTCTAGACATTATTACTATGTGCATTCACTGAGAGACAATGAGCGTTTTTGAAAAATTTTTCACTTGCCGAGTTATTTCAGCACCAGCGGGATAATATTTGTATTTTATCCCACTTTGCCCCTGATTTTTTCTTTCTTTCTTTAGTGTGCATTAAAGTGACAAGTTTGAAATACTGTAATTGAATTTGATGACATAGGAGGAGCTTATTTGCCGTATCAAAACAAAACATCGCTTTACAAAGAGAGGCAATTTAGTCTCATCACCCCTTCATGACACATTTAAACTGTTTTATTATTATTATTCCTTCATTAGCATCCTAGCTAGCAACCACAATAATTCTTGCACACCCGCCTCACCCACAGGCCCTCGCGCATTGGCTCACATGGCAACAACATCCATCCCATAATATGTCGTCGACAGCACAAGGGTCAGCTGATCAGATAGATAGTAGTAGCCGCCAAAGCGATGACGCTAAACAGCAACGGTTCACATGCTAATTCATGATGTGCATTATTAGCAAGCACACGCACACACAAGCCGGAACGTGAACTCATCGTGATCGTCACTTAGTTACCCGCAAGCTCTCTGACGGCTGACAAAGCTACCAAACGAACCCGCTTTGTTGGCTTTTCTGTTTTTGCGTAACATGAAAGACGACGCACCTCGATTGCTGCCATTTTCAGCTCCTCGTTTTATTTCCATTTAGCAGCTGACTGACAAAACCCGAGCGGACCCCACCACTCGGGTTGGGAGTACGTCGAGAGGGGGCACAAAAAAAGCGTCACAATAACAGCCGAACTCTTGTCAGCTCGCTTCCTTAGCTCCCTTTGGTAGCCGGTAGCCGCTCCGGGCTCTTGTTTTTAGCCTGGCAAAAAAAAGGGGGAGGAGAGGCGGAACGGAACAATGGTCGCTGGTCTCATCCGCCTCAGTCCAGATCACAGCAAACCCCCTTTCCTGGTTGGCTAACGAAGACCGGAACGAACCCGTTGTAGCGGCTTTGGGACGTTAGGTGGCGATATCGCATTTACATTCACTTCCGGTCTGTGCCGACGTCAAACCTGACCTCAGGCGGACTTTGAACAAAACGTAAAAAAAACCCGAAATTAAATTAAAAAAACAAAACAAAACAAAAAAAGTAACGCAAAACAGTATGCCATTTACACACTTACATTCATTTAGATTTTTAAATGATTGATGAAGCTTTTTGTTTTGTTTTTTCTTTTTATTAATTCCAAAATCAAACATCCATATCAAACTGAGCACACAGAACAGAACCGTGCTGTCGAACAAGACAATAATAATAATAATAATAATAATAATAATACAAGTTTTTTCCCGGTTTGTCGTGCTGGCGTCACACATGACGCGGATTAAAAAAAAATAATAATAACGACTTTTCCCCCCCAACTTTATTTAATACTTTCCATTTACAATAAATAAAGTACATCGAACCAGTACCATTTAAACATGAACATCAAACAAACATATAATAAAAAACAAAACAAAAAACAAAACAAAAACAACCGCTAGGATAGCTAAAAATACGTCAAATTAAATCAAATAAATACATTACATTCAACACAAACAGAAACCATCTTCATTGCCTTTTTATTCTTACAATGTCTAATTGACAGAAAATAAAGCCTGAGTTCGTGAATGAAGGCCAAAAAGCAAGGCTTAATTCCCATAAATTTTACATTTATGTATGTGAAATTTTGCCAAAATAAATATTAATCAAAAACACCTTTGCTTTTTCCACTTTTTTTTCAACAAAACCAAAAATGACATTCTTCCAAAATGAAACAACATTTTTGTCAAAATAAGTTCTTATAAAAGAACACAGCCTAGACCAGAAAAAAAAAAAAAAATCCCATGTTGACATTGCCAAAATAAGTAAACCAAAGTTTCCGGAGAATCACAGCAGAAGCTACAGCATACATCAATGTTTTTCTTAAATCTTACTCTTTAGTAGGGTAAATGCGATTAATTATTTTAAATGAAACTTCTTTAATCTACACCTTTGAGTTCATTTCATTTGTGTTCTTATTGACAACGTACTATATGACATAGGTGGCGCTCAAATACACTTCTCTCTTGTTCGTGTGATGGTTCATCCATCCATCCATCCATTTTCTTGATCGCTTATTCCTTACAACGGTCGCGGGGGTTGCTGGAACCTATCTCAGCTGGCTTTGGGCAGTAGGCAGGGGACAGCCTGGACTGGTTGCCAACCAATCGCAGGGCACACAGAGACAAACAACCATCCACACACTCAAGCACACCTAGGGACAATTTGGAGCACCCAATTAACCTGCCATGCATGTCTTTGGAATGTGGGAGGAGACCAGAGTACCCGGAGAAGACCCACGCAGGCACGGGGAGAACATGCAAACGCCACCCAGGAAGGCCGGAGCCTGGACTCGAACCCAAGTCCTCAGTACTGGGAGGCGGACGTGCTAACCAGTCAGCCACAATACCCAACCTACTACACATTTTTCAATTGCATGTAAATAAAAGAAAATACAAATTGACAATCGTGGTAGAATCTTCCCTTGCTAAAAAAATAAAAAGTCCTTATTTCAAATAAAACACAAATAAAGGAGAATGCAGTATCCACAATCAGTCTTGCACAATCTGAGCCAACTCTTGGGAGACCTAACAACACAACAGCGGCATCAAAACATTAGTAAAAGAACATCTCAAGTAACAATTCACTCAACCTCCACTGCTGCCAAATGCTACAACCAGTGCAGGATAACAGGGCTAGCAACTGGAGAGGCAGGAGGGAACTCAGAGTTGGGAAATGGAGGAAAGTGAAGGAGGCACGGGGAACAGATGCACCAAGAGAAGACATGGAGCTGCCTATTCCGTGTAGGCACATGTGGCGGAGGAGGAGCATATGACGGTAGAGCCCCCAACAAAGCAATAACATTTTCTAGTCCGTATGAAATTCTTATCCATATCATCAACAGACTGCAAGGGACGTTTGAAAGCTTTGACCCTGTTGTGATGTGTAATCCATGTCCGTGAAGGTGTTTTGCTTGGATCAGTAATGTCCTAGGACAGGTCATAGGTCCATCTTGTGCCACCCGCTTAAAAATGACAAATGACCCTGCACCTGGGAGCCAATTTATTTATTTTGTTAGCAGGATTATCAAGAAAAACAAGTTCACCTCGCTTATGTGGGTGAAACAACTTTCTTGTCATGGGGAGGATGTACTGCTGTCACCTCCGTTTATGGCCCGACATTTCCTGCCCGCTGTCGGTACCAGATATGATTGGGGTGCAGGATTGAACGTATTGTAGCGTCTCTCAAATATAGTTAATGTGAGACATTACTTGGTTGTCTCACGTCCTTTATTTTAGAACACAAATGGTTACTGTAGGCCACAGTCACAGCAAAATACAACAATGAGATGATCAGGTACAAGCAACAGGTCTGTCGCCAACGTTTACCTCGCTCTCAACTGCTCACTCTCCCTCCTCCCTTACAAACACTCGGAAATACGTTTCACAGCAAAACAGAACATGCAACTAACAGCAACATGCATCCAAGTCGTTACAGTATTACAAAACAAACTACAAATATTCCAAACTGTATTGATGTAGTGATATACACAAAACATGAAAAAAAAAAAAACTAAAATAACAATAGACATGGGGTGGCACGGTGCATGACTAACTGGTTAGCACCTCCACTTCCCAGTGCAGAGGTTGGGAGTTCAAATCCGGGCTCCGGCCTTCCTGGGTAGAGTTTACATGTTCTTCCCATGCCTGCTTGTGTGGGTTTTCTCCATGTAGGCTACTCCGGTTTCCTCCTACATTCCGAAAAAACATGCATGGTAGAGTCATGGGTTTGAAGTTCAAAACCAAAGTGAGTGCACAGTGCAGGCATGTTGTGTGCCATCCACCCCCCACCCTTTTTTTTTTTTTTTATTATTTTTTTTTTATTTTTTTTTTACTTTGAGCACCTGCAGCTCCAAAAGTCACTGCCCACAGCTGATAATAACCTAATATTGCCATTTGCCACTATGTAGTGTACGAGAGAAACCATTTCCTCCTTTTCACCACCAGAGGTAGACATATACCGATCAAAAAAATATATATATCAAGCCCCAACGCGAGCCGTGAACAAACAATTGTTGTCAGTCCAGTGAATTTGGTACAGGTCAAACTTCCCATGAAACGCACATGTGCAGGTATTGGTGCATTTCAATGCTTAATTAGCAGGAGCTTTGAGAGTGACTGTTTCCACCGACAGATTGGCTGAGCCCTTGTAGCAGATTGCGGAAAATCACCTAATTAAGACACGCGCACACACAAAAATTGCAGCTTTTGAATGATAGTTATTTGGCCTTTGTTGTGTAATTATAGCAAAGGAGGAAGGATGGGAGAGAGTGTTAGAGAGGATTACTGCAGATCAAATGTTCTGTTCAACCTCAATTAACTGCCCAGCGTGTTGAAATGTGTTCTACATTACCTCGATAAATAATTAAGTTTGGAAGTACCCCTTTTGCAGCAGATGAGAAAGTCATGTTTGGGGATGAGGACGGGAATTAAAAGTCTGCAGAAAAGATTTTCCCACGTTGAGTGTTGAAAGAAGAATCTTTTTAGTAAATATGTATTATGACATTGGTTAGTTTTGTTGGCATGATGACTGACAGCAGACCCATACTCTATTGTTAGAGTCCTCGAGTTAAGGCGCATTCGACCTAAGGCGTTTCGACTTTACAACGGTTACACCTGGTCCACCATTTTGGCCCCATCCGCCATTTTGGCTTGTCATCCGCCATATAGCCCACAGTGTTTTCCCCTCATCCGCTACATAGCCCTTAGCTAGTGCTAGCGCTTGTGCACTTGTGGGAGTATCTTTGGCTTTTTGCCCTCTTTTTTCCCCACATCATGGCCCCAAAGAAGAAGTAAGCTACATCTTCTATCAATATTAGTCCATAAAAGAAAAGCAAATACAGGGTCAGGCAAAATGATCTGACACATTTGCAGGGTTAATAAAAGACAAATAAAGTAAGGAAACAAAAAAGTGTTTATTTTCGAAAAGTATGTATAATGCCTTTTTGTTTTGTTTCTGTATAGTGCCATTATTTTTTGTTTCTTTTTCAGTTGGTACCAATCACAGCGTGACATTGTGTTTAGGGGCGGGATATGCAACTGTGACGAAACCAGGAAGCTAACAAACAAATCCAACATGGACAAATGGACGCTATAATTAATACTGTTCTCGCAGAATGACTCACCGTTTCCTTGTTGAATGTTGGACAGCGAGAGGTGCTTCGTGCATTGCTAGCTGGTAAGATTTTCGTGCTTTCCCCCCCTTCGACATGAACGATGAACGGACACAAACGCATTTTCATCCGTGGCCGTGATTGGTTAAAACAAACGTGTAGAATGTCGTATCATCCAATTAGCTCGAATTATTGTCCAGAATGTCCTGCCTTTTCCTGACGAAATCACTGTTGAGGGGTATCCATCTGGGAATTGCCAGGTTAGTATTTTAGATTTTTTTAAAGCAAATTATTTTGATGTAAATATCGACTCCAATGGGGAAAATCGTCTTAAGTCGAAATTCGGGTTACATCGCTAGCTTAGGAACAGAATTCCGACGTAACTCGAGGACTCACTGTATTTGGATTTTTTGTTGAAATCTATTAATTGTAGAAGCCATTTTCACCCACCACTAAACATCCCCCGCATACTGACCCTTTCCAGGCATATACACTAATGAGCAGATTTCCCAAGGTGCCAGGCTACGTTTAACAATGCTGCCAAGGCGGGAGCACATCATTTGCTGCCACGCTCAAGTAGTAAGTTAATCCAGCGGGGACATGAGTGACATGGCGGTGCAGTAAAGTGGACGTTGTAATAAACACTGATCACGTCGTGGAGTTCATTTACAGCACTAAAACAAAGGTCAGTGACACTGACAGGTCCTTTAAGGACGACCTGGTGTTTACTGGCGAGCCGAGCCCGGAGGATAGCGGCCGCAGGATCCACAGCTAGTTGTTATGTGTGGGAGCACGCGGGCTCAGACTTGGCACAGGACAGTGGACAGGTGGGATGCTCAGCCAGCCAACGTCCCTTAACTTGCTCAAGTGTGTGTGTGAGTGCGTGTGGTAATTACTTTTTCACTTTGTGTACGTGTGTGTGATTAGAGGCGGTTGGCGGGTGGAGGAGCTTGTCAGAACTTATCTGCCCATCTCATCTCATCATAGTCGCTCCGGCGGATTCCCTCGATGGCTCAACAGTCAGCCGCCGCCGCCGCCGCGCCGCTGTCAATCGTGCCGTCAACGCCAGCACAAATCGATGCCAATCTCCGTTGCTTTTTATTTTTAGCTCAGCCCACGGGGGTCTTTGATAAGGATGCTCTGGCTACCTCCCCCACACCACCCCCCCTTTTTTTTTCCTTTGCCTGAAATGAGCAGGAGCCCTTGCAACCTCGTTCTCCTGGCCTGTTGATGAGAGCTGATAAGAGACGAGATGGAGCTAAAAGCCCGCTGCTCTGAGGGGGCTTTCACGGTGAAGATTGATGAGCGGACCGCTATTACATGCGCTATCAGGCCAACACGTTGTTGTATTGTTTAGTCTGAGCTATGATTGCATTTCAAACTTTTCTCTTTTATCCCAGCTGATGCACAATCCTGAAATGTAGTCACATCTCATGTAGGCAAAATTGGCTTTTACAGTTATGTTGAGTTATTTGTCACAGTAGTTAATTAATAGAGAAATGGCATTACGTGATGTGAACAGAAAGCTAACAGCTCCAGAAGTGGATCATTTGGATATGCACTCACAGGGCGCTTCATTAGATAAGACTGCCAGAATGACATAACGTTTGATGATATCGGATGCATGGATAGATGATAAACAGGTGATAGATAGAACGCTAGACAGATGGATGTTCGCATATCTACAGCCAGAAACTATAGTGTGGAATCTAGTAACCCAGATTTGCTATTGACACTAATACAAATACAATAATATGAAATAGGGATGGGCAAATACCAATACTAGGTCTCAATCACAGCTCCGCTTCAGAAAACAGGTGAGCTGTGATTGGTCATTACCTGAGCAACATTAATGTCATCTTCCTTCGATAGCAAGTTGCAAAATGGCCGCTCCCTGAGATGGACAGAAACGGCTGGATTTTGTTGTTTAACTCAAATTCCACTAATGCAATATTAACCAGAATACCATATTTAGACCAGTGGGGCTGCATAGACCATATTGTCAAAAAAAAAAAAAGGGTTTGACTTCCGCTTTAAGGAATAACATAATTGGGCTATATAGACTCTTTAAAATTATCTTACATTGTTTTGGGGAAATTTCATGTATCACACGTAGCCTACTAATGTTGGTACATGGTATCGGTATCAGTGAGTTTGAGTACTTGTACCGGCTCAGTCTGGGAAAAAAGTGGTATAAAAAATCCCTAATAATATGAATGATTAATGTAGTTATAGTAGTGGATCATACTGAGAGCTGTGTTGAATATTTTGCCTTGTTTATGTAGCCAAATAAGTTAGTTCCTAGGGATGTAAATCTAAACTTGTACTGAAAAAAATGTTCCAATACCACGACGCCAATACCACGACACAGATACTACTTCACGTCAGATGTGAATACTTTAAAGTCAACATGGAGGACAGCACCTTGTTAACCTACTTGCAAAGTATGCTCTGTAAAGTGATGATGTCGAGCAAACACCAAATTTCACATATAGGAAATGCATTGTGTTAATTAAAAACTACATTTTAATGAAATGTGAGGCAAGACTGTTGGAAAATCACGAGCTGTTAAAATATCAGTAAAGAGAAATTGCTACTCTAAAAAGTGTTAAAATTGAGGGAAACTTTGGCCATATTCAAGGAAAGTATTTTTCTGAACAATAGTTGATTAATTATGAAGACGTGTTCATCTCAGGTGCAAGATAGCGTTACATTATCCAGTATTGGTACTTGGGATTGAGGACTCATACTTAGTATGGGGGGAAAAAAAAGGCTCATCAGTGCTGCCCTTGTATTATCCAATCAATCAATACTTCATGTTTATTTTGGTAGTTTTCCAGTGGCGTAGAACTGTGCAGTTTCACACTGAGACCCGTTTCTAATATTTTGTTTTTTTTGTGAACTATGAGAAGGAATCTCATCTCCACAGTTCTGTCAGAAGATCTTCCTGCAAGATGAATCCGTCCTTCAGGTGCTTGCACATAAATAATCAGGATCACCCCGTGAGCTCCACGTCAACGGCGATCACTGGGAGGTTGCGTTGCACGTTAATTGCAGTTGACGCATCGCTGAGGTGAGAGAAAAACGCTTTGCTTTTGAAGTGCTTTGAAAGGTGGCGAAGACGCGTGGCGTTTTCCTCTGCTAATTAACGGTGAAGAAGAAGAAGAAGAATAGTAGCGGGAGGAGGAGGAGGAGGGGGTGGACTAATCGTGGCACTTTTGCGAGGCGTCCAACTTTGAGGCTGTGTGAGCGCACACACAGCGGCCTGCTGGGATGACAGACTGTTGCGCAACGGCGAGGTCACGGGTCTGACCGTGGTGACCCGTGGCGGTCGGCAACACCTGCACATTTCGCGCCGTACCCTTCAGCGGAGTAACTTTTTGGAAGTTCATATGACAACACAATGGAGACAAAAGTCTTGGGACGTCATTCAGTTTTAAGGTCATAGGTGAGCTGAAAACTACACCATTTGTAAGTGTTACTTGGCAACTCTTTTAAACATCCATCCATCCATTTTCTTAACAGTTTGCTCCTCACAAGGGTCACGGGGGTGCTGGAGCCTATCCCACCTGGCTTCAGGTAGTAGGTGGGGTACACCCTGAACTGGTTGCCAGCCAATCGCAGGGCACACAGAGACAAACAACCACTCACACTCAAGCACACCTAGGGACAATTTGGAGCACACAATTAACCTGCCATGCACATCTTTGGAATGTGGGAGGAGACCAGAGTACCCGGAGAAGACCCACACAGGCACAGGGAGAACATGCAAACTCCACCCAGGAAGGCCGGAGCCTGGACTCGAACCTGAGTCCTCAGAACTGGGAGGCGGACGTGCTAACCAGTCAACCACCGTGCCCCCCTCTTTTAAACATCATCATCATCATCATCATCATCATCATTATATGTTTAAAAGCAATGTTCAAGAGCATTAATAAAATTCAGACATGAGCTAGTAAAATTGCAGAAATGTATTTTTTTTCTATGTACCATTATGAGTGTAATGAAAATTGTGTATGCCTATGAATTTCATGTACATACGCTATTGGCAAATGTGTTAAAGTGCAGTTGTATACACGAGCAGGATTACACAATTTCTTTTCTTGAAATGTATTCATTTACTGAATTAATAGTGAAATAAGTCAAAAGATACAAAGAATAAGGGGTAGGACTAGATACGTTTTTCCTACTTCTTCTTACTCCCTTTGAAATGTAAACTATCACTAATGATTGCATCTTCTTTTAATTTTTATTTGCTACTTGTTTATGTGTTTATATGTTCAACAAAAACAAACTCTTAGATTTGTTGATAAATATTCATAGTTGGTTACTGATTAATAATTT
This sequence comes from Festucalex cinctus, assembly GCF_051991245.1. Classification (NCBI taxonomy): domain Eukaryota; kingdom Metazoa; phylum Chordata; class Actinopteri; order Syngnathiformes; family Syngnathidae; genus Festucalex; species Festucalex cinctus. The sequence continues at coordinate 8,177,239 of NC_135426.1, forward strand.
TCATGTTGTAAATTACTAAATTTTATGTAACACAAAAAAAAAAAAAAAAAAAAAATCATTTTCACAAGGTCGAGCTGCGCTTGAGTCCGGAACCTTTATGTCCACCTGTTTATGCTAATGCTAGCGCTCATGCTCCCAGTTATACTGATATTACAGAGACAAAGCACTGAAAGAAACATATCTCTTTTCACGGCAAGTGGCCAACAAGGTATTTATTTATTGTTCTTTTATTTACTTTGTTGCTTATAAATGTAGTTTATAAGCGGCGTGTGCATGGCGATGTGCAAGGCCGTGTACGGTATATCCAAGAGGATTACAAAGTGCCTAGTTTCTCCCCACTAAACATTGTGTGCCAGACCAGAGGAGACAAATTCTGGACTGGTCACCAGTCAGTCGAAGAGCACATCTACTGCATGCAGTTGACGCTCACATTTGCACTGAGTGGGTACTGAACAGACATTGCCTGCAGCGTTGGTAGTGCAGATTGGTCCGTTGGACAAACAATTCGTTTGCAAATTGTGTAGCCGAAAAACCGCTACAGCTGCTTATTTGTGATGATCCTTCTGCTCTCGTTCCTTATCCTGTTCTCAATACTGAAATAAATACATTTAATAATAAGATTAACTGACAAAGACAAAACGGACATTCAATATAACTGTAGTTAGCTTTATAAACATTAAGTTTTAGTTTCTTGTGGTTCTTTTTTCCAATGCATTTTCATTTTATTTTGTTAACGAAAATGTTTTTCCATTTTTAGTTTGTTATTTTGTGCACTACAATAACCTTGGAGTGAAGAAAGCTAGCTTAGCACTGAGCATTCCCACTGGTAGGTCTCCCTAATATTATGCTTCCTTCTTCCTCCAACTGTCCTTGCCATCTTTCCAAATACTTTTATTGTATAACAACGACAACAAAAACGAATCCCCACTCATCTTCCTGACTGTGTTTTGACTCCAATATCGCATCACATTTAATTTACTGCCCATCATTCTTGGCTGCATGTTGTTTGGCAAGAGCAGAGTAAAAATTTTCCCTCTAATTGGATGTTTTTGTGGATGCCGGATTAATCAGCCGTGGGGTATTTAATGTTGTTTGGGCAGCTGAGAGGTAATACAGCCAAGCCATTAACATATCATTAAAGAGTCCTAAGCACTGTAATTGCAGGCAGGATGCTGACGCTTCAGTCTCATTAAGTGGACACGGCGTGGCGTGGCGGTGGCAGCTTTTCTTTAGTGAGCTGTGGAACAAATGTGCGCAACTCAGCACACGGGCTGTCACACCGGGATGTCTGCGGGTCACACTCCTGGCGGAGTGAGCCAGCACAACGGCTGCGCTTGAGGCCCACAGACATTATTAAGAGAAAGGAAGACTTATTTTCAGGGTTAGTGAGTTATAGGGAACATGTGATGCCCAACTTGCTTGACAGTCAGACAGTTAATCATTAATATTGCTTACAATTAGATTCTTTGTCATAACCGTGTAGAAAGAAAGTTATCGTGCTGTAAAAAACACACTTCATCATATTGCCTATTTTTGCTGCACAGGGGGAAAAATATTACAAACAAATCAATATATTGACAAAAATGAGAGGTATCTATTTAAATGGCAGAATGTTTTGTATTAATGTCAGATCGTGAAGATATACTAGTGGTGCCAGAAAATATTGATATTGTAATGTACAAGTTATCAATAAAGGACTACTACACCAACATCAAATACCCATATATGGTAGCTAGGCAACCACTTTGTCTCGCTCCTGGAAAACAGAACATGCTGATAACTCAGTTTTTATGGGAACACTGTGGGAGAAATTTGCATTCCTTTATTTTCTTATACTTTTTTGAATGGTTCATTAGCAAGATTGCATGGCCTTTTTTTGCCATTTTTCCCAATTTTGATGAGCCAAGGCAAATATTTGTCCCTGCTCTCGATGTTTGCTATAGTGCCAAAGGTGTGTGACTGAATGTAGAGGCCATGTTCATATAGTATTTTAGACTAAATGGTATTCAATGTCAAATGAGATAATGTTGGGCTAATTATTCAGCAGACTCAAGATCTCAGCATGCATTTGTGCATCACAACAGCTTTTCCACACTCGTGTTGAGTCATCCGCATCAATATTTGACCATCTCCGTGTTTTAATTACAGATTCTGTGCACTCGCCTAAATTTCGGGGATTATCCAATTATCTCTTGCGTGCCGACAAACACGAGGGTCTCTTTGCCTTTCGGTAATTGGAATGAGGAGCTAGCACTCAAAGGAGAGGCCTATCACTGAGAATTATTGAACAGAGGAGTTAAAAAAAAAAAAAAAAAAAGTGAGGGTGTGTGTGGTCTGCTTGTGGATTTCCTCTGATTTCATCAGAAAAAAAAAAAAAAGATGGTGAGGGCGATTCCCTTGCAAACGCTGTCCAGCTGGTGTGTGGGCGAGCAAACAATCCTCTCAAGGCTTATGCCTTAACTTTGTAGGCAATCATGTAGTGCTGATTAAAGGCTTCTTTATTGTTTAATGAGGCAGAAGTTTGAAGTCGATTTAGTGCACCTATCAACGTGTCATCGCACTGACAGGCAGACTGAAACGCAGCTCCTAGTCACCGTTTTAATAGCATGGACTCAAACTTCCTGTGCGTGCTGCTTATAATGAAGGCTGCCAAGCAGACAACCAGCGGACCGCATACTGGCATTTGTGAGGGGGGGAAACAAAGCCAAAACGTCACGTTTGAGTGACAAATGAAACAGGAGATATGCAGCAGGTTGAATAGGCATTGTTCATGTTTTATTGAACAGCACTGACATTACAAAAACGGCAACAAATGAAGCAGAGAACACAAAAGAGCATTATTTATTACAGGCAAATCAAAGTCGAGCCTGCGGGGGGTTTGATACTGTACACAAACATCACATGCCTTTGCATTTGTCACATGAAAATTCCATTTCTCCGCTGTTGACGGTCGCCACGCTTTTGATTTGAAGTGGCGGGTCATGTGACCTCGCACGACTTGATCAAGCGTCATAACTCAAGGTCCTGTGCCGCCTTATCGGCACTCTGCGTACGTCTGTGGAAATGCGCTCGCGTTGTCTTATTTCTCAGATCGTTTTTGACATTCTCAACGTCGAAAGCAGCTTCAGATCATAAGCAGTGAAGGCGCACACAGCCACAGGCAAAGCAGGAGGACATTTGCAATCAATCTCCTTTTCGTGCTGTTTTCGACAGAAAAAAAAATAAAATACACGCTGCTTCCTGCACTTCCAAGACAGGCTAGCGTTCCCACCTTTAGATTTCCCATAGACCCCCTGCTAGTCCGGGATCTAAACGACCCCTCTCGGCTCTGCTTTGGAATTCTCTCAGACCCCCACGCGTATGAAAAAGAAACACCACGTAGGAGCGGGAACCTGAAAAATAAATTAAACCGATAATGCAAGCGAAAGAAACTTCCCATCCCGCCCACTGAATATTAGATCACAACAACTCGCAGCGCTGAATAAATCATTAAACCCCAGCAGAGCATAGCTATTGCAATGTCTTCTTGAATATTAATCCAACCTTGCGTTGGTGCAGAAGTAATGTCACACAATTGGAAGCATGTGTCAAACCGGTGTAATATACATGGATTCATAATTCAGCCTTTTGGCTTACGACAACAGCATGTTTAGGCTTTATTCAGATTGCCCTCCCGGGGGTGGGGGAGTGTGCAGGCGGGCGGGCGACACGAACAGACAGTTGACATTTAAACCCAATCCCATTGCGCCAAAGCGGACCCAACAGGAATGGGGTCATTTGAATTTTACGCTTAATTGGTTGGAAGTGAACTCAGCTCAAGGGGAGCTTTAAGGGAATAAATGCCACTCTTGGCAAAAAGTATTGAAAGTATGTATGACAATTGAAGTTTTCAGCAAAGTCTATCCAATTCATTTGCATTTTTTAACTTTAATATTGGACATGTGTTGCGTTTATGACCATTTTACAATGTTTTTCCAAGTCTGTACACAAAAACAATGACGACGACCTACCTCTAAGCATCTCATCTTTGGTCCGATTTTGTCATGAAAACTTTCCACTTCCTGATTGAGGCAGAATTATGTATTAAGGTGCATGTCGGTAGAAAATAAATCATAAGTGATGATAAACCGGACACCCACCATTTTCCTATGCACATTCACCAAACCCTTCTTCATTGATAAATCTGGCACTCTTGACCTTGAATTCAGAAAGTGTTGTATTCTTCATGCAGCGTTCTTTAGTTTTGCTAGATAGCTATGTGCTGAACTAGAATTGCTCCATTTGGCACTGCAAATCATGCAGTTCGGACTCTAACTCCCATCACTCAACTCTATTTATAGAGCACTTTAACAACCACTGCCGTTTTCTTAAGATGGAACCCAATGAAAACAGTAGAGGCCCCAGAATTGAACCCTGTGGAACACCATGTGTTAAATTATACATGTGAATTCATATTGCACATATTCATCCAATCACTTTCTTTTTAACCTCGACATAGTTTGTATGAAGGGATTACAATAATAAAGAAATCACACGACGTACCGTAACAACCATAAGTCGACTACCGAGCGCACCAAATTCCCTGCAGCTCAGATAGGCCAAGCTATTTAGTGCCATCCCCAATCATATGAGTCACTTGTGTGTTTCCACCTCCGCCGAGACCCTAAGACTGACTCACTAAACTCCTGTGGTTCGACTGTGCTAAACATTTAGCGCATCCCACCCCATTACGACGAGTATAGAGGGAAAAAAATAAAATCATTAAAATGTGCGTGACGTCAATGTTCGCTGCATGATGTCGGCCGTCGCGTTGAGCGGTCACCGCGTGTTTAGTGGCTTCTGCTCCTACATGAACCCATCGACCATCACGTAGGAATAAAAAGCCATAAGACACAACAGCAATCTCACAGGAGGGAAGAAAGAGAGGCTGGAGGCGGGAGGGAGGAGGAAGAAGCGTGGTGGCAACCAGGGGATGAGTCGTGATGCTATTAGCTAGCGTTAGTAAAAAGAATTCCAATTCTACTGTTCCTGATGGCTTTGATATTCAGCGATGCTTTGGTTGGTGTGTTATTGGCCCTAGCTATGAGCCCCAGGGACTCTGCCTAGCAACAAGAGGCCAGGAATGCAAAAAATTCAGCAGATCTACATAGCAGTGTGTTCTCCAGCTTGCTAAAAATGTTTATTTAAATGCCAAGTTACACAAAGATGATGCATTTTATTTTGGACTGAACAACCCCTCTATAAAATGCCACTGGGAAAGTGCAAAAGAATTCTACTTCGCAAACAAGGAGGGGGTTGCGCAATCAGGCTGAAAAAGAGGGGGGGAAAAATTGGGAAAACAGAGGGGGCTGGTACCCAGGAGAGCGAGGAGACAATGATGGCGTGGTTATAAAAAGTGGATTTTGCAGAAGCGGCGCCGCTCTCCCACTCATGCACAGCTAACCCACAGGTGACACTTGTAGTATCAAAGTCCCTGTTTGATTATGCGCGCGAGCAGATGAATATGTATTTGATTATCAGACGCTTGTGTGGAAATTACATTCGCTATGCTTGAAACAAAGCGCAACGACGAACCAGAGCAAGCATCCGTCTGGTGTTTTCAAATATGCACATTCCCCTTTACAGGGCGGCATCCTCCCGATAAATATCGACCCCTTCAAACCCGGCATGCTTCAGCTAATATCCACTTCACGGCGGCCGAAATGTGCCGCCGCCCGCGACAGATAGCCGGACACGCTTTGGCGCGCAAAAGGGGTTACAGTGCCAACGCGAGCCAGGCACGTCCGGATAAATATGTATGACTGCAACGCTGTGGGTTTCCTGCTTTCTATGCTAATGATCTTATACAAGTTTAATAATGCGACTGTGCTTCACCGGGGGTGGGGAGATGGAAGTGGTGGTGGGGGTCGGCACGTGGGAGAGCGGCCGCGGCGAGGCCTCATAAGACGTGAGACGTGACTGGCTAAGTAACGCTTCTTCTTTCTAAACGATGGACAGAAGATATGTGGGCTGGAAAGTGTTCAACTAGCTTTGTAACTGAAAAGGATATTGAAAGTTGACTTTTTTTTTTTTTTTTCCCCCACCGAAGCAACTATTCGGAACAGCTACAATTTTTGCTTTATTCTGAACACAAGATTTGCCTACCACTTATAGTAGGAAATAATGCATACATACCATACGTCCATGCAGATGATATTAAATAAAGTTCTTATCAGTTTACAATTTGTTTCTTCCTGATTCAAATCGGATTCGGAGGGTCAAGTTCAGGGTTCATGCGTAGCAGTGGAAATCCCATCCTGGAGGAGGAGCCTGTGACGACGACAAAGAAAGAGCACAAAATAGCAGTTAAGGTCTGTGTAGTGTTCAAGGCAAGCTGTGAATGTGAGACAACGCTAACGCCTTCTTGGCAAAGAGCTCAAACTGCGACTTCGGAGATAAACCCACATCTAACGGTTTCAAACCGCCATTACCCACCAAGCAATTATATCCCTTGTTGAGCAGCAACTACTTCTTGATGACTTGCACTGTTTGTGGCGTCTAATGAAAGGTTGCCAGCGCGCCGACGTCCCAGTGCCTTCTGAGTTGAAAACCGTCGCCCGCATGTTAAATTGGGATTGAGCCCGTGACAACTTGGAGAATAATACGGGTAGGGGAGACTGGGCCTAGTTGTATCATGGGAAAGTTGTCACGTTTCAATTTTCTTCTCCACTAGAGGACGCAACGAAAAAGTAGAAGACCAGTTTTCTTCGAATAAATGGTCAGGGGTTTGTTTACTGTCTGAGAAGAGAATAGCACATTGTGAGCTGAGATGAGGGCCAGTTAACCGTTTTTCACAACCCAAAGTAAAACAATTTTTACGGCATACATAGACAAATTATAGCAGCAATTCATGTGGACGTGTTAGAGGAGAGATTCAGGCATCTTGTCATGCCTCAGTCACTACCTGCTCCGTTTTAAGCTCACTTTAAACTGGAGCAACTTGTCTCACTCATTTTGAGGTTTGTTGTCACACATGCAAAGAATGTGCCAATGAAAAATGCACATCTGGCAACTCTATTTACGTTTGCAAGAATTGTTCTTCAGATAATGAGTCCGAAGAGTGGGGAATTTAGTTTGCTAGCTTTTGCATCATTGTTTAAAAATGGATTTTCCAGTTGTTGGAACTACAGTAAACCCACCTCAGGACTGGTTTAAGCTTCATGAGGAACCATCCATCAATCCATTAATCAAAATGCTTTATTATACATTTTTTTAAATTCAATTTAATCTCAAATTTCCAGTTCATGGGAAGCAAGACAGACATTCGAGGCTGAGAGCTATGGCCTACATGCCAGCAGTTCCTGAGTTTGCTCACTCACTATGGTACATTGTCAAGATAAGTAATAATTTCTCTGGCTGTAAAAACAAAATAAGTATGAAAATGATGTGAATACAAAAAATATACCTAAGACTATGGCCTTTCATCTAGTATACATTTTGTTTAAAAAATGATGTATTGATTCCACGCAATATATAAAAGTATAAAAAGTGCTGCAACAAACCTCCTCTCTAAGTTTAGCTTTGACTTTATCATCTCTAAAAATGCGGCGAGCTAACAGTTGGGGGTGGATCACACCTCACACAATGAGCTGTGACATCCCCATTGAACAATGATGGATCGTGCTGCCGGACCGAGCGGCTGTTTGAGAGGCAGATCACTCAAAAGTCAAGATGTAAAAGCCCAATCACATGATGAATGGTCTATTTAGTCGTCAGATGAGGACAGACCTGCACAGAGACACAACGCATGCTTCACCACCTTGAAGGGAGGGAGGTGGGGGCTTTAAAAAAAAAAAAAAAAATGCATCGATTGAAAAGAATTTGGACCGCAGTAGAGGCCCTAAAAGACCAATGAAAGTGTCAGCTCATTTGTTGTATTACAAAAGAAAGCCCGAGTTTGAGTTTTGGCTCAAAATGTCATCTCTTCACATTTTGCGCCTCTGTCGTATCTGCAGTTCAATCGCCGATGAGGAAGCCAAACAATTTCTCTTCGTGTTGAGTGAATCGACAAGGCGACCCGTAATTGATGGGCAATACATGTCGCCACCTTAGATCTGATAGGAAGAAGGCAATGATGGATCTCCAGATGAGCTTATGTGGAATAGGTGGGTGGTGTTGGCGGGTGAACAGATGTAGGGTGGCGCATCAAGAGAGGGATGGGGTTGCCTGTGATCGTTTCCACCCCGCAGCGAACAAAATAGCCCTCATATATCCCTGTAATCTGCATTAGCAGTGGAGCTCCAGTCAGGAGACAGCACAGAGGGGGATGAGTAATGGGGCTACTGCTGATTTGGCAGGCCTATATTACACCTCAAAAAGTGAGGCAACTGGCGAGAATATGAAATGTTGCAAATGAGCATCCTTCCACCCCCTCAATGTACAGTTTCAACCTCTATTACACCAATATCATTTTCACCTAAAGCTACAGCCTTTCTAAGTCGCTTTCCCCCCAGTGCTTCAGCAATATTTAATAGTTCCTGTTTTGACGGGTGCATTTTATCCGGCTTGCGGTCCCATTTCCGCCCAGCAGGTTGTGGAATGATCAATAGCGTCGGCTTTTGGATGTGGATTGCGAGCAGCCCACAGTGTAGGATGCCTCTGTTCATTTGCCACAGTGGGAAGTTTGTCCTTAAATATCAAAGCCAAAATAGAACTATTAAACAACACAAAGGGAGTCTTTTACTTACTTTCTCATTTATATGACACTGAACTTTAGTTATTTTCAAACTGGATTCTATTAGTTATATTTTAACAAAAGCAATAGCAGAAGTCTTAATTGCATCTCGAATGGCTAACTCCCAAGATGTGCGCCTATATAGATTGAGCAAAACAGAGGCTGGCATTAAACTCGTGTAATGGCTTGTAACAGGATATGCTTACTTGCTATCTGAAATTAAAATCGTAGATATCGAGTCCCTCTGGGCCAATCAAGTGGCTCGGTGTATTCCCGTGAGCCGCCTGTTTGTGTGTCGCTTTGCACATGTGAAATTGGCTTCATTTCCTCTCATTATTCAAGGTTTCCCGCCTTCATAGATTAGCGATTGTGGCACGCTCTTGTTTCTTTTCACAGATTAGCTACGCTGTTATTTTTAGTTTTACTCCACTTGGGCGGGAAACGCAATTAATTAATCAGCCCGACTTTTTCCCCCTCCATCAAGATACAGGCGACTCATTTAATCAGAGTTGGAGCCTGCAAACATTGGCATATGGTGACATTAAAGTAACATTATGGCATAATGTGCAACAAAAGCATTTGCACTTAAGCGGGCGTTTTTAAAAAGGCTGAACAAGCGTGCAGCAGCTGGTTTTCTACTAGTGGAGCGACAAAACACGAACTTAAGTGCTACCTTAGGTAATAGCTGGTTCATTGTGAATCAACGCGCGTCCATTTAAACTAAAACCCTCCGTTGACATTTCAAGGACTTTCATTAGACTTGCAGCAGCTGTGTGAGAAAATTCACTCTTTGCGGGCTTTATTAAGCTTTGTTTGTGGAACATAGTGCCACTGCAGGTCCCGGTGTCATTAAAACACTGCAGGATTTCCATTAGGTGACACGTGCATGTGCATGGATGACACTCTCCTCGCAGTAAGCCTTCCATTCTAGTTGATAGCCTCCACGTTTCTGCTGCTGCTGCTTTCCCACTGCAGGGGTTTTAGCGAATTGCTTCACCCGGTTCCTCACGTTGCTATCACGAAAAAAGTGCTGGCAGAAGCATCTGGCATGCCAGTAAAAAAGATTAACCCCTGAATAGCCAATCAGGCACAGCAGCTACCTGAGCAGCTATTCCAAGTAGAATAGATCACAACTTTGTCTACGCTCCGGTTGTTGAAGAAGCAACTTTTATCGCATTGATGGATTGATTCACCTCCCACATAGAGGCAAACCTTCCTCCTGGCACTTCAGGCAGCCGCATGTCAACAAGTCAAAAGTGAATCAGATTCTTTTGCATGCAGATTAAAACTTTCAAGCCTGCAGGGGGAATGACTTTCCACCAAGTCTCAAACTTTGGATGAGAATACATCACTTGTTTTGGGTAGTTTACACTGTGACAACAAAGCATGGTTGGTAGCTTAAGTGGACTATGAACACTAAGTCTAAATCTAAGGAATTGAAACCGAAATTGACACACAAAACCTTCGGATTTGAAATGGTGGAACTTTGACATGTCTTTTTCCAACCCAGATACCTACGATTAAAGATATATTTCCTGTATGTCATATGACTTTTCCCATTGATAGTCATCTGTCCGGAGTGAGCAAAATTGTGGCTACGGCTAATGCTAGCTCTGTTCAACTATGTGAGGAGGGTGAACTAGTGGAGATGAAGAAATATGGCTAGTCCGACTAGTAAGTGTGAAATTGCTGATCCACCAGGTTCATTTAGGTCAACACTATGGGAGCATTTTGGCTACCAGGAAATCGCATAGTTGACAAAACTCTCAACTACAAAACTTCCTCGAGTCACGACAATCTTGTTAATACACATTCAAAGACACCATCCCAAAATTGACATTTGGCACATTAGGAAAGGGTAAAAACAAAATAATCGTTAAAGCCGTGCGTAGGTAAGAAATAGAGATACGATTTGTATTGTTACAGCTCTATTAGTTATATGTTAGGATGTTACTATATGACTAAATTGACACAGAAATAACGGTCTTGAAAAAAAAAAAAAAATCTCCGTCAGCTTCTTTGTTGGCCCCTTTCACGACCACTCTCATTAATGGTTGAAGGTTTTCTCTCCTTATCGCTCTCACTTTCTCTCTGACTCCGTTTTCATGAAGGCAATAAAATGCTCATCAGGAAAGGTCTGAAATGATTGTTTTTAATATGACGACTTTTTAATGGGTACCGAAGGAGACGGCGCGTTTTTATCAACACGTGTCAGCGAAGAACTAATGGCACTAAAAGCGACAGGTTAGCAAGCTCGCCCTTGCTCTCTGATAATAAACTCACACACACTCACTCTATTTTGTTTGTTTAAACCGCAGCACACTTTATTTAGCTGTCAAATGTTGCAAACATGCATTTTGCAGCCTCCTGCCATCCGTCACTCAAACGTAGCTGCGTTTGACCTTTTATTGAAGATTTCTGCATCGGCCTCGTCTCTTTCATCTGTACGTGCTTTGTCATTGATTGGACGCTAATCTGAGGACTTTTATGGTTTAGCTGCATGAGGAAACCTGTCGGAGGCGAGCACAAAGAGCGAGCGTTCTGCCAAAAAGGTCACGGTATTGGGACTGGAGAGGTTCTGATAAAATTACAGATAAAGCCTGACACGTTCAGCACTCCAAAGAGTCGAGAGATTGCGCACTGCGGGGCCAAAAAAAAAAAAAAAGTACCTACCGCTTTATCGGGATTATGAAGCGGCTTTTCCTGTTTAGTGGAAATTGCCTGCCCTTTGAGAAGATGACCTCACATCTATTATATAGCAACCATGAGGTAAATTATTACCTTGAAAAGGTGAATGTATAAATTTGACTGGCGTTATACGAGTCAGACCTAATGGCGTGAAGCAAAAAAGATATGTTGTGATAGCGGCAACGATGCTCTGCTCATTACATCTGCATTATATAATGTGATGTGATGTGCCTATTACCCATTATACACACTACATTGCTTCATATTTTTTAATGAGGCGCTGGGTTTATGAGCTCTCCTCAACGAGGGTTCTGACTTGGCCGACTTTGCCGCCCAAGGTCAAGACGAAGGCGGTTTGAGCGCGAGAGGCCCCCTGCCCACCAGACGCTAAACAAAACCACTTATCTGCCTCCTTCCTTTTACCATACAAGGTCATCTCATGCTGGCTACGCCTCCACAATTAGCATGCAGCCTGTGGCGTGGCCTGTCTGGCAAGCGACGCGCGAGCGTGGCGCTCATCTAATGACATGCCAGTCAGGAGGGTGCCCTGATGAGTGTTAAAAGTTAAAGAAAAAAGCTCCCGAGGGGTTTTTGCATCACCTCATGGGCTGTACAGAAAGGACTAGACGAGGGCAGGGAGTTTATTGCATATGCAGCATGCTATTTGGTTGACACTTTCATCCAACATGTGCTCAACTTGGGTCGTTGATTACCAACACTTTGTCATGTGCCACGCGCCTGACACCGACATAAAGCACCTCATATTCAATGCAGAGGGCCATCAATTAAAGCAGCGCAAAGCCATTAATTTTAGAATGAGACGATTACAACATCAAGTGCATGCACAACCATTTGAATGTCACAGTTTGTTGGGCTAAGGACTGGACTGTAACTTAGAAATGACAATTTATGATATTAATTATTCACAGCAATAGGTTTCTAATGTTCTGCTCATCAATGAACACAAATGATTCCCGTACTAGATTACTTATGCCCCGAAACCTAATCACAACACTGAATTCCCACGCATGAAAGCAGCACTTGCAACATGGCAGAACACATTCCCAGGGTACGCAATCCAGGAAGTAATTACAATTCTCCACAGACATAATTGGGAAAACAAATTAGCATTAGGTAAATGTAATTTCCACTTGACAGCATTAGAAATTTCACCTCTGAGCCACGGTGGTTTGAGAGGCAGTGCGCGGGGATGCGCAAAGTCGTATCTATGATCACTGCTAACAAATCAAATCAAGAACGGGCAATGTTAACTTAGGGTTGTGAGTGAATACTCGCAGCCATTTTCACTGCAGCAAACCCCTTCGCTCCCGGCTGTTTCACTCAATTTGGACTGATTTTGCAAGTCCCCACAGAATATTGTTCTATTGCTATAAAAACATGGAGCCTAACAAAAGAGAGATTAGAGTCTCTTCTCTCATCAGGAAAAGTAAATTTCCTATCCATTTACGTTTTGTAGCAATTAGCATTAGAATATAGCCAACTTTAATCATGATTCACACTCCTGGTGAAAACTGTCAAAAAGAGCTTGTTGCAACATGGCCCGGGCTACTCGTACTCTTCTGCCACCTGCTGGCCTATTTTTGTACTAACCTCTATTGCTTTAAGCCACCTCTTCAGATCAGAAGCTGCATCAAAGCCTTCTGTCTGCTCTTGGATAGAAACAAATGAAACAAACGTATAAACACATTTTTGGGAGTGAAGGACAGTGTTTAAAAAAATGTACGTTTTGGGGTTTGAATGAGTTAATAGATTAAGTCAAAATATGAAACTGAACAAAAACCGTCACTGGTGTTCCAGTACTTTTTCGTAGTCGAGTTTAGTTTGATCTGACAAGATGAAAAAAACTGAGGAACCAGCACCTATGGATTTATTTATTCATGCTATGATAAATCGGCCATGCGAAATGCAATTATGCTTGCAATAAGATCAAAGTCGCTTCTTCAGTGTTTACCTAAAATCTACGCTCAGCCTCTTGTTCAACTTCGTCACCCGATTGTGTGCCCTGACCCAAAATTATCATGGATGACATCAAACCACACATCCCTGCGGCGTAAAGGCGTGAAGCTGCGACATGCTTCACAAAGCCGCCCCGCCTGCTAATGGCCCCTTCTCCGTATAGCACCGCTTGACGGGCTGCCAAGGGGCGGGGTGTTGTGTTATTGCGGAGCCAATCACCCACTAAGTATTTGCTGGCTCCTATTTCCTTGCTGCTAATGTGTGAGCCTCCCCGATGCCGCCGCTAAATCGACTCTTAACGCCCGACTTGACACCGCGCAGCGCCACGCGGAGAATCCCAAAGATGCATCGTCGGCGGGCAGCCCGACATCCTCCGTTGCCCCGGTTACGTTTATGGGCACGGATGCGCTTGGGCGGCTCATGATGCTTTTACTGCAACCCTAAATCACCGAAAGTGATGGCGGCCGATGATTAGGATGATGACGCTGACATGACCTTTGCAAGGGTGTTGTTCGGCGGTGATTGCTCAATTTAATGTCTCTTTGGACTTGAAGGTGTGAAGCCCTCTGTGTCAGTTCTTCAGTGAAGGATGGATGAGTCGGAGGATTTTTAAATAGCTTTTGGTGCAGGAAGAGGAAAGAAAAAAAAAAAAAAGCAGCTCGATGTGACCACTTTTAAAAATATTCTCATGTGATACAGATCTTCTGAGCAGTTTCATATGTCCTGCCAAGTAAGAAAAGGCTGCTTTGCCAGCAGGTAGCAACATCATGCCTGGACGTTCATCTCAATGGAGGTCTGCTAAACAAAGCTGCAGAAGCAAATAAAGTCGAATAGAGTCCTCAAGCGGTCAATGGGAATGGAGTATTATGTGCACGGCCAGAAAGCCCAGACACACTTTGCCCCCGCCGTTATCGGCCCGCGCAGATGTGCCTCAGCCTCTTCCACGGCGTTCCCGCTCACCACATCCATCAAAGAAGTGCATCTCGGGACACCGAAAGAATGGTGCAAGCGCCAAGCCCACCATCTGCCGTCATTTAGAAATAAATGACAGGCCCAAACCTCACGGGAGCCCGTCTCATTCCTCTGCCAACATCGTTACTGTGACGGGTACCGCCCGTCATCCGGCCTTCCCACTTTCCCTGAAATCGATGTGCGAAAGCACTGTGTGCTGGAGTGTGACTCCAGGAGAGGCTTGGAGTGGATTTGGTCGGTGAAGCACAGCCGTTTACTCAGAGGAGCCGGCAGGTGGAACAGCATGGTGAAACCAGCTGTCTCCCCGCTGATTACAGGAGCCAACACGGAGAGTTGGGAGGACTTGGGGCCTGCCAGTGGATTTAGCTGGAAAGTAGCTCCGTGTCCATTTTGATTTGATTAGGTTAGGAGTCAGTCAGGAGATGGGAGTTTACAACCTGTCTGCAGGCTGTGCTCCATTGCAGTACTAATAATTAATATTTTACAGTCAGGCAAACAATATTTACAAAGTCCACTCTAGAGGAAAGCAGGACTGCAATTTAGCAGCTCTCCCCAGGTGCATATTAAGGAAAATGAAGTAGTTAACCAAATGAAATTAACAATACAACTGTGGCGTGCCTGACAAATGAGCCACATAAAACTTACCTTATCATTATGGGGGGAAAAAACAAAACAAAAACTATAGCCCAAATGAGCTATCTCTCCCTAAAAATCTACCAGAGAAGAATTTCCCTTTGCTATGCAAACTGTAAGAACAGGCTAAAGTACAGTACTACTTCACGAGTGCTTGTACGTGACAGCTAATATAAGTTTGCACTCATAACTGAGATGGAAGGTGGACTTTATTAATTTCATGGATCTGGAAATGAGCCGTGGTGATAAGGCTATCATTCTCTTATCTGTGGATAGCGGAGGCGTAATTAAGCCAATAGCCAGCGATGATGAGGAAGTCATGTGAATAAAGACTCTGAGATATGAGAGTGGAATTTTCAGGGCTGGTTTACCAGGGGGACGATTAGATTGGCACTTAATTGCCACCTTTACTATTTATAGGGTGGGAGGTTCTCCCGCGAGGTAGCTCACACCTCCCTCTTCCAGTTATCCTCTTTTTGTGGCCAAGGTCAGCTCGCTGAATGCTTTGGTTAGATGGGCGGAGGTTACGTCGCGGGACCAAGTGGCAGCTGAGATTGAAAGCGGGAATCCCTCCGCCCTTTCTGTCCATGTGGATGTCGAGCAGATTGAGGTCAAGAGTAGGTGGATGGCTGTCTAACAGCACAAGATGCTAGAAATCTTCAATTTACACCTTTGGTCAACTTTTCTCTGAGTTCAAAATTGTTTGGCGGCAACAACAATCATTTCTATTGATCCGTTGCTGTCTCACTGCACCACTTGCTAAATTGTGGTGACAAAGACAAACAGCCCGGCTTATGGCCCGGACAAATTGTTTTTTTTCGACAATGCTATTTGAGTTGCCAGACATCAAACGCAACCACGAGAATTTGGTCCTATGCTTAGCTCGGTCCAAGTTACTGGCTAATATGCTAAAGGATATGATATGATAGGATATGATAAAGGATATATATTAATTCGGGTTACACTGATGCCCATGCCAGTATCAGTGCTCCGATATAACACCAGATACCCTTTAAAGAGTGCAAACAGTTTTTCAAATAGAGAAAACCCGTTTCCAGATACTAAATGATGCTCATAGTTTAGGATTACAGTAAAACTATGGCCTAATAAAAACGATTACAAATAGGCCTATGTGGAACCCAACACACTGGAGGAGCTTCATGCGGCAAAAGTATGCTAGCACTGGCTTAATGCTAACAAGGCAAAATGCTGACGAACAGCACATTGTCACACTATAAAAAGTTTAAATCAGGGGTCACCAACCTTTTTGAAACAGAGCTACTTCTGCTAATGTACAGCGCTACTCGTTTCATACACACTCCTGAGCAAATTTGCTAAAATTTGCGGGTAAAATGTTTTCATCCAAGTTTGCTAGCTCGCTAGCTAGCTAGCTTGTTTGCCTCCACGAATGCTATGGTTTAGTTGTGCACTACAGTACCGACCTTTGAGTATACAATACTGAAATATAAACATGAAACATTGTTATTTACAAATTTAAAACGCAAGTAAAAGTTAAGAATCAAACAGATGCAAAGTGACATTTTTTTCTTCTTAAGATGGGCTACTGAAGTTATATGCCATGTTTGGTACAAGTTTGGGTTTTTGAACATTTGATTATCATCAGAAAAAACAATGCCATTATCAAGTATTGGTACTTATATCGGTGAGTATACTAAAGTGCAAATAGGCCTACTTGTGCGCAGTCTCAAAAACATGATACTGGTGCACCCCTAATATAAAGCTATAAGACTAAAAGTGAAGTAATTGGTCTCATAGGTGCGAGAAATGTGCTGACTACTGTATTTGAACATATCACCAGTTGAAGTCCAACGTGGCTGCACAAGCTAGTGGAGCTATAGATTTCGATATCTACTATATTGAGTGTAGACAATACACGACAGAGGCTATACAGTAGCTCTTATTATGACACCACCACCTCCGGAGCTCTTGCCTCCATTGGGAGCAGTTAGCAATTGCTATGGCGACTTTAAATTGCCTGTCCACCAACACGAGGCAGCACACGTCAAAATTAATAAAGGCCTTTGCGCAAGACAGATACGAGAGTATTCTGTCATACCCGTGACACCTCTCTGTGTAAACCTCGTGCAAAGGGTTCCAAATAAGCAAAAGCCCGCTTGTAAAAATTGTAATCCGTGCTCCTCGGATAGACGCGCGGGAGAATAGAGTGTTATCACCCTGCTTGACACACTCCTGTGTTTTCTCCCTGGATCCTTGGGGCTTTATCACACCAGCATTTCATTCCATTATCCCGAGCACACCGGGACAGTCCTCCGAGCAGGGGAATGAGATGGCTTGTCAGGGTCGCAGAACAAAGAGGGAGCATGTCGAGCACAGGATTAGACCGACAGAGGCGAGGGAAAAGGAGGATGGAAGACGAGAGGGAACATGAGGGATGGAGGAGCTGCACTGGGATAGAAGGGAGATGTTTGGGGGATTTCCCTTCACACTGAGACTTTGCTATCTAGTAATTGGCAGTTGTGCTTGTTGGGAGTTGTGGCACACAAGAGGGATGTTTGTCCTAATTTAGTGGAAAATTAGTAAATGCTGTGCTTAACTCATTCACTGCCTTTGACAAGTATACTTGTCAATTGTATTTTTTAGAGCGGTGCTAAATGGGGGCGAATCTGAGCATGCTCCACTGTAAATATCAAACTTGGAAACAACTTTACTGATGCCCAACCACCGGTAGATGACATCATTGCCCCATTTTATAGGAAATAAACACAGTTTCAGAGTCCATGGGAGAAATGGCTGTATTTTGGCAAACCTACATTTTTCTGCTGTCAATTATAAAAGAACGGGACGGGACAAAAAGTAGGGAGTCTATTCTGTTATTTGGTAGATTCGGTTTATATATAATTATTGAATGTAATATCACGTGAGTATTGGAAATGTAAAAATTTTCTATAATGACTGGCAGTGAATGAGTTTTAATATATGGTTGTGGATGAGGGTTCATTGCTTTGGACTTGACTACTTCCTGCACCATCTAAATAAGTTGCATACCCATAGTCAAAATTTGACCCGCAAATTAGAAAAGTCCATTTGTGGAAAGATTCAACTTGGAGGGGGGGGGGGGAAATGTCAATATGTGTACTTGTTTCTATTTTTTGCCTGATTTTAACATTTACCTTAACTTTTTTTTTTTTAGATTATTTAATTTTTAGATTATATAATATATCAATTTACAGTGGTGTGTTGAGATAAGAGTGATGCACCACATTTTTCACATATGAGCCCTTTTTTGGTCTATTATTTTTTAACTAAAGATGTGAACAATTCTGTAAAAAAAAATAAAAAAAAATTAAAAAAAATAAAAATAAAAAAGGGGCTTGCCACTCCCGTTCAAAAAAATGGTGCTTCAACACAAGATAAATAAAAGAATACACAGACGTTTTCTTTATCCTCTGTGAAGAACGAATATTACTACGGTTCCTCGAGCCAGTTGTTGCTGATCAGGAGTCTTCATTTGTCGCCTCGACTGCATTATACTGCCCCCCGGTGGCTTAAATTCTTTATTGTATTTATTTATTTGTAATGTAAATAAAAAAAAAAGTGCCGTTTTGAAAATATACATTAAACGTTTTTGTTCTTTGAAACATATTGAATCTGTTTTGTAATGTTTCAAGATGTGCACGTTTCCAGCCAATGAAATATGGATCATAGTTACCATCTGCTTGTAAGGCACACACACATACAGTACACATTTAATACACACAGGTGCCGCATCATGCCACCGTGCATCCTAAAAGCTATAAAAGCACAGACAAGTGCACACGGCAACCCCAAGATCCCACACTTCATTAGGCGTCCAGCCAACCCTGACTGGAGTAAATCGATGCCGGATAATACCCGGCGCCCCTCATTCCGCCATCTCACCTCCATTCCAGCCTCCCATCAACATCCATCCCTCCTTCCAAAGCCTCACAACATCATTCTTGCTTACTTCTGCATCCCCATTCTATAATCCCGCCTGTCTTTGTGTTTCCACCTGACGACAGTCTTGCATCACCCCTGCATCCACCCATTTGTCTACATTCTCCCGCTAACAGCTGCCCCCCCCTCCCCCTCCCACACTACCCTCCCCTCCCCTTTCCTCTCCTCTCCTCTCCATCTCACCTGTCTGGTTTCATCAGTAGTATGGATCATTCCTCTTATCAGGCTCCCGTGCCTTTAACGCTGTTGTCGTATATAACACGTCTGTTGTGATCACTGACAGCTGGGCTGTGCAGCGTTGACAGCAACAGGGATAATAAGCTCATTTTGCATGCAGTTCTGTGTCACTTTTCTCTGTCGGGGCTGCTTCCTATAATTTAGGCCCGCTCCATCTCTGGGGAGGGACGCGTTATTACTCTGCCGGGGATTGGCCGGGGTGTTTAAGGATTCCATTTCATTAAGCATGTCGGTTTACACTCGCGCTACAACAAGTTGCCGCCGCTATTCCGCTTTGTAACGGCGAAACTGCCCTCATTTGACAAACTGTGCCGATGACGGCAGCCAGAGGAGGCGGGGTATTAACTGGGATGGTGAAAGTTTTAGCCATTTTTCAAACTAGCTTTGGAAATAATTTACTATGCTTAATGGCCCGCTGCAGGCTTGTTGCATGCAATTAAAGATGTAATCCATTACAGCTAGGGAAAAAAAAAAATCCAAATAGGCCTGTCATACCCACTTTATTCACTTATATGAGGCTGAAAAATATTTGAAATCAACAGTCCATATCGCTGCTGGACAAAATGGTCACGAGGGAAGAAGTTAATGCTATTTGTATATTCAAATTATGCTCATTATTATCAGCAAGGACTACACTTTGAAGTAACTTTTGAAAAACCACAAGAACTTTTGCCGTTTTTATACCAAGTCCTTTTTTTTGTTTTTGGAAAAGCAGCATTGTGTACAAACAAACTATAAAAGTGTTGTGTTTGTTGTGACGCACAGCAGGCAAGGCATCAGCCACTCTTCGCTCGGTAAAACCAGTTCTAAAAAATACTGAATTATTAATATTTACGCTCGAAACAACAACTCCATCTGTGATTTGCTAGATTTTCTGGTGACTAAACAATGATAGTGGCTTTAGAGCTGAAAATTGAAAGAAAAGAATTGGGGAAGTGGGGGGGTGTACGTGTGAGTGCATGAAATATTCACGGAAGCAACGATGAAAGGAGGTTCAAGCTATTGGAGACAGACATCTTACCGAGATAAAAGAGCCGAAAGCACACCCCTGCAATATTTCTCCCATTCACGGTGCAAAAATGTCCTGATGTGGCCTCTATTACAATCTCTATTTGCTGAATTATGCGCATGACTATACAACACAACAAAAGGACACTGGAATATGTGTTACATTGGAAAGGTAACGGCTTGAGAAAAAAAATAAAATATATATATATTATATATATATATATTGGAACAACAATATTTATTAAATTGAACTGACTAGGGGTTGAAACATTTGTCATGTCTCAACTTTCAGCATCTTTAAAAAAAAATTGCGGCCATATCACTCAAGGAATCTCTATTTTGAGTATAGTTTGAGGAGGCCAAAGTCCATTAACTTTTCACAACTTATCAGTTGCAGACATCATTTTTGAAAGTGGCAGGGAAAATGTTGTATATGTGGCTAAAGCAATTCCCCATCAGTCCTTGGCGTGATGAGCGTGCATTACCTCGTTTACCTCATGGAGGTTGGGGCCATGCTGGGCTCTTATAGCCGGAGGCGACGACAAATCAGCCTTCACGCTGTCGCAGCATGAGCAGTCTGCAGTGGGGGAGAGGGGGGGGGGGAAAAAAAAAAAAAAAAAAGGAAATCTGATCAACGACAGGAATATTTTTGGATATAAATGACAGCAGGTAAACCAACTCAAACTTTATGAATAGATGTCCCTGCCAACGCGGATATAAGCAAGCGTTTTTGGCGTGAATGTGACAAGCTTGCCATCTCGTCTTGACTTCACTGGAGGTGATCGCCAGTCAGACTTGATCATAAATTGACAAACGCAAGCCCCCGTGATACATGAGCCGCTTCACTCCATGGCTCAGGTGGCAGAGTGGCCATCTTGTTATTGGAAGATTGCTTGTTCGATCCCCCAGCTCCTCCAGAGACTCTCTTGAATGTGACGCCGAACACTTAAATTGCGGTGGATGGGGATGAGCATGGCTGACTTCATGCAATGTCAATGGATGAATGTTCTAAGTAAAGCGCCAATAGTGGGTGGCAAATCGTATTTTTGATGTTGGGTGTACATTCCGCGCGTGAGATTGATATTCCTTACAATAGGTTTGACATCCCAGCTCTCAGGAGATGAGACTATTACACTATAGTAGCGACTTCAGATTCGAGTTACCCAGCTTAATGCTCACACATGAGAATTGTCATAAAAGGGCTGAGGAATAGTATCGATGTGGTTCTGCTTTAATCACTTTAAGCAACAGATATTTGAACACAATTGGTGCAACACAGACTACGCACAATCAGGCATACATTCTTTATCCTCTGCAACAAACCACTTAGGTTTTTAAACTCTACTTCATTCGCTTCGGCACTATATTAAACTGCCCCCTGGTGCTCAAGTCACACACACCAGGAGCCACAATAAAAAAAAATAAAAATAAAAAATTCATTCTATTAAGCTATTACTATCTATTTTATATAGTACATTATTAGAAAGGGTTTTTTTTCCTAATGAAAAACACTTTTTGTTGGTTTATTGCAGTGTCTGGAATGAAAATTAAACTTGCATCTCAAGTATTTGTGTGCTGCATAAATGTCATTTTCTACAGTGCGCCTTAATCTGTACTTAGCACCACACCTTCCTAAATTCTGCCAAAAGCTTTGAACCCACTCTCAAAATTCTGGCTTGCTTCTCCCCAAAATGGAATATTGAATGTTGCACCATAAGGAGGCTACGCGGCTCATTCACGCTGATGCTAACATGGAGGATATGAAGTAGATGCATCAAGCAGAGGCTGAGGCAGAGCAAACACTGCGGCACCAGCTGCTCTCTGCAGCACCACCATTAAGCCTGGAGGAGGTGACATTCGTTGGAGGGGACTCGCATCAAATGTTGGATTGCTGGACCGCCTCGACATCTGCGCACACTCTGGGAGGAAAAAAAAAAAAAAAGTTTGCAAACATCTGTCCTCTACTGGCTTCCCTTTATTGTATTGACCACAGCACTGCCTCATTTATTTGCTCACATTTCTTCACTTTGTGTGATATGGAAAAATGGTCAACGTCAACTCAAAGAGATGCTGGGGACGACAAAAAGAGGGTTGAAGGAATAGCACCCTATGTCCCCTTTACAAGTTTTCTTTGGGGTCTTCATATAAACCAACCATCTATCTCCATTATGCCCCCGAAATTGCTATTTGTCGCTTTGCGGGGAAGAAATAATCAATATGTCTTGTGGGGGCAGCGAGCGCATTAGAGGAAGCAAATTGATGTCTCTCGCCCCAGCGCTCCTCACTTTGCACACTGCACCACAACTAATGGGAAGCCTCACTGGCTGCCAGACAGGGACCCGGCGAGTGTGGATGCGTGTGATTGCATGTGTGTGCGTGCACAGCAGCGAGTGGTGAGGCAATAGGTAATTTGTTAATGCAAAATGAATGCCAGTTTGTTGGCGTGCGCGCGTGTGTCCACTATAGCGTGTTTGTGTGTCCAGTGTTGATGCCGCCTTATCTGTCCCAGCCATCCGGCTTTAGGTCTTTGGGCTGTCAGAGGCAGATAGCCCTGTCACCAGCACAGCGTCCCCATTTCCCCGAGGGCCTTGAAGGTTTCCTACAGCGAGTGACACTTCCAGAAAATCCCCAGCTGATAAGTGCATCGCAGACGGACGTCACGTGACCTGCCCAATAGTCCATCTCCTCGCCCGGGCTTTTATTTCATTACACCCTCTCCATCGCCCTCAATCTCAGCAAGCAGGCAGTAAACACGATTTTAAGTCAAGACACCTCTTTTATTAAATCGGCTTCAAACTGCTAAATCTTTTTGTCACCAGCTTTGAGATATCAACTTAAACATGACGGGCACGATATGAAAGATTTGAAAGGGGATTGCAAACCTGGCGACACAAGCATGACAAGTCATGAAAAGCCCCAAAATGCAAAGCAGGATACGCAGAAGGAGGCAGCAGCAGCAGAATAATATCAGTGCCACTGCATTATAACATGAGAAATGAATATTTAAACAGTGTGGCTGATACTGTGACAGCCGCAGAATAAATTCATCTTTCTGTCATCCCCTTACAAACACTCACAAAATCAATCTCCGTCAGCGACATTGGAGTGCTCGGACAGCATCTCAAGACACAGGCGGGGTCGGGTGGGGGACTGCACAGGTCAAACCGGGATTCTTGATTATCTATTTGTTCGCGGTAGAGGGCATTAGGGGCACGTCAGTCTTCATTTAGCCTAGCAACGCTTGCACACAACTGGAAAAATGTCACACACGCTTGGTTACTTTCAGCACAAAAATCACCTGAGAGAGAAAATATTTGAATATGCTTGTTAGTGATTTATTCAGGTATATAAACATGGAATACATTTGTGGGTATTAATAGATTTTTTGTGTGTCCCAGACGTCATTCAAAATTGTTTTTTTCTTGTCTGGCACATTCCCAAAGCTAACAGGGATGTCAGAAAGGAGACGCCACAAATACACGCCATTTACCTGCAGACTGTGTGAATGAATGTGTGCGATAAGGCTTTTGTCACGGCGGACGCTTTAAGCCGTCATAGCGGAAAGAGCAAAAGGTGTTAATAATACGATTAGGCCGTATTCAAGTGTCCCACTAAGCCACGGCGGTGTGACATTGAGCCGGAATGTACAATGCAAAGAGCCGGAGTCTAAGCTGCTTAATGGGATTCAAACATCATTAATTTGCTTTTTTAGACTTGTGTTTTTCCAACTGCGACGTGTCAAATGTCTGAAAGATAGAAGCCCCGTGGCTGCTTATCTGCACACCGCAGCCCTGTGACAGCGTGGCGGCCGGTCCAAGGTGAACCCCCTGCGCTGTCCCTGCACACAACAGCTTGCAGATAAAGGTGGGATGTATAGAGGTAAGTCCGTGTCTTCTTCAAAAGCTATGCTAGCCATCATTCTCAGTTAGCTTTTCCCTCAAGCGACTTATTCTAATACATTTTCTACAGTTAAAGAGAAAAAGAGAAAGAACGAAAGAAAGAGAAAGAAAAAAAGAACAAAAGAAAGAGAAAGAAAAAAAGAACGAAAGAGAAAGAAAAAAAGAACGAAAGAAAGAAAAAAGAACGAAGGAGAAAGAACGAGAGAAAGAGAAAGAACGAGAGAAAGAACGAGAGAAAGAACGAGAGAAAGAACGAGAGAAAGTAATGTTTATTTGGGGGAAAACAGTTTTTTTTTCCACTCAGAAGTTCTAATACATTTTAAAAGGAGAGTTTTGAGGACATTTAATCTGTTTATATATTACAAAAAAAAAAAAAAAGACAAGTTGAGACAACCACTCTACCACCTGAGCCATGCCATTCCTGCTTTGTGTTAGTATATTGATGGTATCAGGTGGAATCTTCGAACCGCCAACACCCGTTCTTGGTCTCATTTGGGACGCACTAGCAAAGCAGTATAGACCCCTTCAAAGTTTGTAAACAAGGTGGTGCAATTTAAAGGGCGGGGGTTAGCTGGAGGCAAAAACACCTCAGTGGCGTGTGGTTCTAACACCGGTCAGCATACTTTCACAGAAAGTTCACGTCGAAATGGACGCGGAAAACGGCCATTTGAGTTAATGTGAGTAAACTGACTCCCCACGACAGTGAATATTACTTTAAAAAGTTAACTCTGACTGATGGGCTGATATTTACTGACCCCTACGCACTCACGCACTGGATAGATGATTTAACGGGACTACCCATCGTGCAATGGCCGGACATTTAAATCTACCTTATAGAAAAACTGAGCGTTTATACTAAAGATAAACTGAAGGCCTATAAATCAGTAGATGTCTACAACTACGTCTTGAATGGACATGTTAAAATTTAGAATATAACAACTTGAGCGAGGACTTTTGTGTCGCGGTCGCAAGTGCTGCCAAGTCAACGACAGGGACAGAAGACGAGGATATATGAGGCATGTACTTCTCCTAAAATTTTTTTTACAAGAAGTTATCGGAACCATTGCGGGGGCTGTCGCCTCGACAAAACTGAAACATACAGCTAACGTTTGGTTAGCTAGCGGTTAGCATTCGCGCATGTAAACACGGACTTTTTGTAACTCCGTGCATGTAAAAAGAATCCCACAAATAATGACTAACTTAAGTAATTTCAATCGCAACTAATTCTAGCCCATATTGTCCAGGCTGAATCTGATAGTTAAATTTACCTGATATGAAGCGTGCGCTGCAAACACGAGCATTGTTGATAGCCTCAGTCCAGTCCTGTCGCCTAATCGCGTTTAACCAAAGCGATTACTTGACTGGCAGAGACTGGGATGCGATAGAATTTCAAGTTTTTGTTGGTGCCTTTACGGTTCTGGCAACCAAAAACACAACAAAACGACATTTTCTACAGACAACCAGCGTTGTTTACTTCTAGCTGCACTTCCGTTGCCTGCAGCGGCAAGTTGTTCTTGCATCCAGTAAACACTGCGACGTCATTGTGACGTAGGCCATGAAGGGGTCCATAGTGGCAAACGGCAAGAGTGGCATGGCTCAGGTGGTAGCTGACGGTTATGAGTTGTTCGTTCCAATGCTTAAGAAACTTGGTAAAAATGTTCCGTACTCAAAAGTCTCCTTGTAAAATGTACTTAGAATTTCTGAGTGAAAAAAACATCACTGTTTTTCAAGTAAATATTACTTTATTATTATTATTTTATTTTTTTTTTTTTAAAGTGTCGAATCTTTGGTGAGAGTAAGATTTGTTTTTTTAGCACAACAGCAGCATTGCCAATTTCCATGAAATTTTGTATGTGTAAAAAGTTGAATTGGCTAAGCATTTTTCTGTTCATGTCTGCAGTGACGGGTCGTCTGGCGCAAAAATGAACACATTGTAGGAAACTGTTGGCTTACGCGACCTTGAGATAAAGCTCTGCTCGAGCTATTTCTGTGACTTTTGAATGTCAAGTCGGAACCCGCAGGGGCTGCAGAACCTGCCTACTAAAAAGAGCAAAACATCTCAAAAGTGTCTCTCTCTCTCTCTTTCTCTCAAGGCAACAATAACCACGCAAAAATAATTCCACTACCGGCGGCGTGTGACAAACAACAATTGCGTGGTGCTGCAGGTTAATTCAGTTCTTTGATGGATGCGGAAAGTGCGGGAGAAAGCCGTGTCAATTAGAAAAAGCCCAGTGTGAGAGTGCCGGCTGCTGCATGCACTGCTGGGCATAAATGAGTCTAGCAGCCAGGGCAACACAGGCAGGGCTTTAACACAACACCGCAGACACGCCTAAGACTCCCATTGTGCCGCTCGCTAATCCATTTCCACCCTAACAAGCTGCTGCCTTCGAACACAGGCATCCAAGCGCACGCTTGTCCACCGTCTGCTGGGTTTGGTTCAGATCCAGTGTGTTGACTTTCAGCAGCCATTTTAAGCTCCCTCTGGCAACACTCGCCCTCCTCCGTGTTGGAACAAAACGGGGATGTTTTAGGACGCTGCGTGTGCCCCTCTATTGTATTAAAGGAGAAGTCAACCCCCCAAATATTTCTTGACAATAATATATGTGACCTCTAGGGGTGTGAATTGCCTAGTACCTGACGATTCGATTCGTATCACGATTCACAGGTCACGATTCGATTCGATACCGATTAATCCCGATACGAATGGTCACGATTCGATACCGATTAATCCCGATACGAATTTATAAGTCGATTGTTGCGATTTTTTTTCATTCATATTTAGAAAATACTAATCAGTAAGCTTGTAGAGTGTAAGATTTATATGAAAATGTATTATTTATTTATCTGAAATTTCAGTCTTATAGAGGTTGTAATCTGTTTCATGTTTGAACAGCATTAAAATAAAAATATTAAGGCTTAATGTGCCGTTCATATAACATTCTTCCATGCTCAAGGTGTGAATCCTAAAAAAAGAAGAAGCTATCCGTTTGTTCAAATCTAACCTCCAGTGACACAAGGATGCTTATCACCTTTAGTAGTTTCCACTATCGACGCCCGCTAAGACAAAGTGTGTCTCACGGTTTGCCCCGCAACTGCGCCTCTTCTCCCACCTGCCATCAAAGTGACAAACTCGCTGGCGGGCTGCAACACCCACAAGGAGACAATGTGCGAGATGAGATAAAAATGCGAGAAGGGATCAAACGTGATTTGGGAACTTGAAGATAGCATGACCAGCTTCAGGTGTTTGCTATGCAAGAAAAAACTTTTAAGGACGTTAACATTTTGAGAGCCAAATCCTCAACTTCACTAATCTTTCAAAATCACTATCCTGTCCGGCATCCTCCTCTTGCCTGTGCTCATCTGTTCCTGATTTTGCCTTCCTCACCCGCGCCTCGTTATTCCCGATTACCTGTATACCTGATGTATTCAACTTTGTGTTGCCAGCTCGTTATACCTCACCTGCCTCATAGAAAGCTTTGACACCGTTTGATTTTTTACCTTACCACAAGGTCGTTGGGACTATCTTTTGCCTCAGAGTCTTACATTTGAGGTCCTACCTCATGTCCTGTTCTTGACGGCTATTTTCAATAATGTATTAGTACAAAACAAGAGAAAATGTACTAGAACGGGTGTCAGACATACAGCCAGTGGGCCAGAAACCAGCCCATCAGGGGGGTACAATCTGGCCGGTGAAGACAGAACACAAACTGCAGTTTTTCACTACAATTAACTGTTACTAATTTTCTGCATTGGAGGGTGCACTGAGAGCCATTTTCAGCAGTAAAGCGTTAATATTTTGTCTATAATTAATGTGGTAACTTCATTATTTTTCATGTACAATTCATACCTTTAAAAATAATAATAATAATAATGCTTGTACTTGCTGTCGTCAACGACGTCATCACCTGTGTTGAGGAAACAGGTAAACAATCATGGCTCAGTTTACTGGACAAACTCAGAAAACAAGTAAGCCATGATTGGCCGTTACCTCAGCACAGGTGATGTCATCAGTCGACAGCAAGTAGAAAAATTACTTTTTAAAAAGGTATTAATTGTACATGAAAAATAATGTTATAAAAGTCATTCTGGACAAAATATGAACTATTCATTGCTGAAAATTGTTCAATGAGTATCCCTGAAAATGACATTCTGAAACGTGGCTATTATTCATTATTTGATGTAAAAAAAAAAAAAAAAAAAATTATATATATATATATATATATATATATATATATATATATATATATATATATATATATATATATACACACACACACACACACCCCATCATCATCATCATAATTATTATACTTATATTTGTTTGCATTAATAATAAATGGGAATATTTTCAGAATATACGTGTAGTTATTTGCAGCGAAAAAAGAAATATTTTCATCTGTTATAGCTTATTCGGCTACATACTGATTTGGCCCACTTGAGATCCAATTTAAAATGAAGTAACAGAAATCAGAGTTATCTCACTGTAGTGTATTTCGGTAGGCTTTGCAAATACTAAGCTCTCTCTGTGGTCTGAATAGTATTTGATTGCATTGATTATGTAAAGTAAGTACAGAGCCTTGGACTGACTTTCACTACATCCCAATCTCCCTTATTGTTCTAAACCAAAGTGTTGCCACTAACACATTTATTGTAAATGTCTTTTGTGTCTCACATTTTGAAGCTTAAAAACGACTTGCTCCGATCAGCAACATCCTTGTCCCTTGAGGCGATTTTTCTCTGAATCCTCTCAAAATTAAAAAATTAATGGCACAGTTTGCCAACAGCTGAAGAATTCATGAAAAATACTCACAGGCGAAACACATGCGAGCATTAATAAGATTTCCACAGCATGTTCTTGCCTGGAATCCCACAGTTGCTTGTGTGGCTCCGAGTCCTTCACTGTCACATTGTTGAATGTGACTGTGCTGGCCCAAAGGCAGACACAGTGAATATGAGCAGAACAAAACTGCACACAATAAGAAGGCTGCACATCAATAACCGCTAGGCTGTAGCTTAGCGGGGGGGGGCTTATTGGTTTAATTCTCAAAAATAAGCAGAGATGGGAGGCTGCGTAAGAGCAAACAACTGAGGGGATTCGAGGCATTTATGTGTGTAAGCGCGTGCTCAAAATCCAATCTACCATATTTTTCCGCACGTACAGAAGGCCTCGTGCAAATATTAACACTGCATCTATTGGGAGGCAATCTGGCCATCACCATATTGTTGTTTTTTCTTGCAAAAGCGTAAGCAAACAGAGCTGAACAGACAGCAAGCATGGGCTGTGTTGTTTTTTTTGCCGCTCTTGGTAATCAGCAGTCAGTTCAATGGCTTCCATCCTTTGCTGCTGCTGCTGCAGCACGTCTGGCTTCTTGCGCAGCGCCCGGGAACAATAGCACGGTTTGTGCCGCGTTTCTATTGAGCGCCATTTTATTTAGAGCGTCAGTGCCGTGGAGGGCGGGCGGCATGGCAGGCTAATCTCATTATTCTTGTGTGGCAGCTAATCGTGTTTTATTTGAGTGACTTTTTTTCTTCTTACTGTGGACCGTTTTTAATTACACTTTTACATCTTTTTCCCTTCCCTTAGGTCATACATCCGTTTCATCTATCAAACAAAGAGTATTCCTCAGAGGGAGTTTTGTGTGTTGAAACACAATTGGAGGTAGATGAACTAATGAAGATCCTGCAATTGATCTTCGTTAGACGTTTAACACACAAAAGTGAACAAATCGCAATTATAAACGTCATGTCACTATTTTGACCAATTGAGCTCCTAAGATCCGACTCAATCCGCAACTATTTTCTTTTAAGCCATCAACGTGAGACCTCTTAATGAATATAAATGATGCTCACAACATTGCTAACACGCTGTATAAGTGCAAAGACACACGCCCACGTCTTGCTAAAGTTGTCGTATATTTTTACCCTGTTGAACAGATGACTTTGCCTCAGCGATAATGTGAAGCCTCTATCTTAGGCGGGAGCTGTGACGTCTATTAGATCTATAAATCATGTTAGCCGGTGGATGGGAGGGGGGCGCGCGGCGCCGAGAGCTCAGGGTCGTAAATCTCATTACCTGAGACGGCTGGCGAACCCCCCCGCCGCTACCTCACCCTGTCCTCAATCTCGCCCATTATCAGCTGACCTTGACCGCCAACGCAGACACTTACACTCAATCAAGGCTGCACACGTTTGCGTGTGCGCGCGCGTCTGCGTGTACCTGTCATATTTGTGTTGCGACATGAAGGGGCCCATTCCTCCACACCTACTCTTATCTTTAACGAGGCTGCAGGATACTTTAAAATGAAAATAGTTTATTTCTGCTGCTGTCATCTTGGGACTGTCACACAGTTGACCAATCTGTTTAAGCAAATGCCGTTCACGTTGATTAGTTAGTTCAATGAGCAAGGAGAGACTGCAACCTGAAGCGTACAAGTATACAGTTTCTATTGTCATCTTTCAACAGAAGGTGAGAAATTATCAAACATCATGGTAATTATGGGACGTCTGCTGATTGTTAATACTTTTACTGTCAGTGCAAAAATAAACGTGTGAGTAAAGGCAGCAATCACGCAGTCATTTTCTTCCTTGAAAGACCATCAATGGCTATTAGCGTCTCTAAAAATACACCACACATTGTTAGGTGCACTTGCATAAAACCTGTTGGTAATTCACTTGTGGAATAAGTTAGTACAACGTGTTGACAGGTATCACCATTGTAAAACATTACTCAAGCGTATTTTTTAAAAAGAAGTGTGGATCATATTCAGAAATATGAAAAGTACACCTAGACTAACGGCCAAATATTTATTATATGTAATGAAACTATCAAATCTCAAAAATAATCAAAAACATCAAATGCTGCATCGTTAAACGTTATATTGCTATATACAACGTTGTGCGCCAACAACACCATAATCATGTTCAATCGCTAATTTAATTTGCTACATAGTTATTACACTGTTATTGACTAGAACGTTACACGTCACCGCTGCCAGCCGTGCCCATCAAAGTTTGCACTTGTGTCGAGCCCCTGAGAAGAAAAAGGTTCTAGTATGCAAGAAACGCTAATGACTGTAGTTACGCCCTCCCCAAAATCTATTCCAAAGGCTTAAGATCCATAAGTGATGCAGTAAATAAATTAGGGGTGTCAGGTGATTCAATTTTTTATTATCGTAACTATAATTGCATGGCTGCAATAGTAAAAAGTGTAAAAAAAAAAATGTTAAGTAGAAATATGGCTGCATCTTTTAGTCATTGATACAGTAATTTCACAATAATTCATAACTTAAAATTAAAGATTTACTGTACCGTAAAAACCAAGTGGGATATTGATTTGTGTTGAGGTCCTTTTTCTGCCACTAGATGGCATAATTGCATTTGTAAAACACTCATATTAATAGGTGTCTAATCTTTAACATGAAGTAACTTGTGAAATTCTGCACCTTTTTAAAATTGTAAAATACAACTTGACCCCAATCTCCACAAATATATGCATTATTATTACTGCTAAATTTTGACGTGGATGTGTCTGCTGCGATGTGACTGGAATTCCCCCAGTAAAGGCTTTCCAAGTAAAGATTAATTGCGTGTTAAAACTTTAAATTCACTCATTTTGACACCCCTAAAATAAATAAATGCCTGACTGATGATGTAATAGGCGGAAATTGATCGGCGCGCTAACTTACTTTCGTAACTGATGGGCTTCCTTCTGGAAGGAAGCATTAATGCGATTGATTTTGAACAAAACAGGCCACTCAAATGTATCCAACCTAACCATTTTCACTGTTGAATAAAAAAAAAAAAAAAAAAAAAAAAAAAAATGCAGACTTTAAATCGAGACGGCATAATGCCGCAAGGCTTCTGCGGCATCAAGAAGAGGTGGAGTAATAAGACTTCTCAGGCAGTTAAAGTACCCAATAGAGTTAATAGATTTACTCTCAAGCTGTTTACAACACTTTGTATTGGTTATTTTTTTATTTATTTATTTATTTTTTTAATACAATGTGGGGATTCACTATAATATCAGTGACGTTTTTATAAATATGACTAGTCTCTCTCAAAATATTGTTGCAAAACAGTAAGTGGTTCTGCATCACGAGCAACACATTTCCAAAAGGTTTTTTTTTTTTTTTTTTTTTTTTACCAGATCACTGCCTGCTAGACAAAAACAGGAAGTAAATATGAGACTGGATGCCGAGGGAACATTGCAGTCAGCCGCATCGACACCCACTCAAAGTGCAGCAATATTTTTTCAGTCAGACCAGCGAAATAAAAAGTTAACAAAACTTTACCAAACAACAAATCTCATGTAGGTCACAATGGGTGAATGGCTTTTTGTTGTTGAAATAAAATTCTTGCCGATGCCCTTGGTCCTTCATCTGGCGGAGCCTAGCTCTCCAACTTCTCCGCTGCCTACAAGCGTCAGTCAAACAGTCATAATGAAGGTTCGACATCCAAACAGATGCGTTCGCCGCCTGCAGTCTTAATATCGCTTCCACTCTTCTGGCTCTGTTGTCCACTTCTGCATTGCCTATTTTTTTTTCTCTCCTTTTTCAATTTTCTTTGTGTTCTTCAGCTCGGCTACTCTCCCACTTAAAAGCATGAAAAAGATATTTTTGTGTGCCACTAGAAAATCATTGCATATAATTTCATCTATGGCCTGCGGAATATGATGGCATGCGCTTCTGCGCCCAGCTATATAGTCTATAAAAATTGAAATGATTTGACTGAAATGGAATGGGATTTATCAAATTAAAAGAGTCCTGGTGCAGACTTGGTGATAATTTCAGTCTTCCTCTTTACATCATTTCTCCCCTTTCCTTCCTCTTAATGGATTTTCATGCCTGGAGCACATTTGGGGCCCGAGCTGGAATTTTCAGCATTATGGTATATCTGTCTGTCTCCATAATAACTTATATGACAACACTCTCAGTTACCATCCATACCCCAAACTGTCACCGTTCCCCTACGGACCCTTTGGGAAGACGAGTTCACCCGTAATAATTCACCCGCAGAGAGCTCATTTGCCCATGGAAAGATGGTGGAAAGTGCATCGCGTCTAACTGGAGGCAACATTTGCTGGATGATGCCGACAACGTCCGTCAAATTTTGATGGCTGGACGATGAAGCTCCGTCGTAAATCCAGATACATGCCACCATAGAAGGAGTGCAACAAGGAACAGTGTTCCCTCGTTCATCGCGGGTGTTACGTTCCAAAAACTACCCGCGATAATGGAAATACGTGTTATTTAATTATTTTTTAAATTCCCGTTATATATATATATATATATATATATATATATATATATATATATATATATATATAGTTTTGGTATGAGTTTTAGTTTATTATGTATGATTTTTCATTCATCATTTAATTTTTTTCCATTAAAAGTATGTTTTTTTTTTTAAATTTACTTATACAGCAAAGTATGTTTTCCATCTCCGGAATACAATGTCTTGGAGCGACGGGACAGACACCATTGGAATGGTCTCGTCGAGACGAATGCGGTCAGACATAGGTTTTGGTCGCAAAGACCAAAAAAATAAACCAAAAAGCATGGAAAGAAGAGAAAAAAAATAAAGGCATGCTGTAAAAAAAATTTGCGAAACAGCGAAAGATGAACCTGCGATAAACGAGGGAATACTGTAATCCATGAACAGTGACATGCCAAAGGATTGATGAGGATTTTTGGCAATTTCAACGGTGGATGAGTTTGAAATATCGCAGAAAGAAGCAGACTACGAAGGAGATAATCCAGTGAGCTGTCTGATGAGAATCTGAAAGTGGCAGCCAAGTGGGTGGAGGAAAGAAGGGGAGGGGGGGAAGAAAACAAAAATCACCTGCCATTCTACCTTGTATGCCACTGATTCACATATCAGAATCATAGCATCAGACTCCTCCCCGAGTGCCACCACCTGTTGCGTGCCATCTACGATAAAGTGAGAACCTTGCTGGGATTCTGGAAAGCGTTTCTTTTGTCTAGTAGAAGTAAATCCCAGCACGCATCAAGCAAGGGTACACGTAATCACGAGTAACTTCCCCCTTTTTCCTCCTCCGACTATTCCTGATTGCAAAAGTCACTCATGGCACCATCATTCAGTTCCGCTCCGGCAGGCGAAGGAATACCTGAGGGGGCCCGAGTCGCTCATTTGTTTTTCCTGCGTCTCTTCCATCAGAGGGCAGCAGGCCTCATTAGCGTTTTTGCCCCTGTAGGGTCCCAAAGCCCTGCAACCTGCAGCAAACCAACCTCCAACGGGCCCTTGGGCTTGGCGCCCATAACACAACAAACCACCGAAAGAAAAGAATGCGCTAGCATCCCTAATGCCCAAATCTTTACCCTTCAAAAAGACAATTATGCTAATGCCAGGAATCATTTGCCATTCCATCTCTGATTTAATGCAGCCTTTTAGTGCGGGAAAGCTAATTAGAGGCTTTAATTAACATGTGCGACACAAACTGAAGAGAAGTGCGAAGGAGCCTGTCGATCACGCAGGAGCGCTGCAAGAGCCGGGTAAGGAGCAGGGAAAGGAAGTCTGAAAGCTATGCAAATGAGACGTGAGACCACCGCAGGGGAGGTGCGGATCGCTGCCGCTACAACGCTTTCTGTAAATATCACCGCGACCCGCAGACAGAACAGAGTCATTTCATTAACAGCGACGGAAAGGTGTCCCCAGCACCCTTGCCCGCCAGGGTCAACAGTCAATGATGCAACCTTCGCTAAGCTCGGGCGCAATCATTAAGCCCCTGTCAAAACACAGGATTCCGGGCTGTGATCCGTAATTTCGTTCAAATATGACATCCACGGGCAATTATCTGAGGATAAATGTCCAAAGTCACCAAGCTATAGCCACACATTTACAGATAACAGGACTGTATAAGACCTACCATGAGATACGTCGGTTTATCCGAAAATTGTTTCAGTGTTGTGGTCAGAACTAGACAGGTTCTTTCAGAATAAAATCATCCCACAAAACATTTTGAGCCTTCTATTTCAAGAATGCAGGGAGTCAGAGTTACGTCGGAGTTCCATTCCTATGTTAGCGGTGTAAGTCGAATTTCAACTTAAGTCAAATTTCCCCATTAAAGTCAAATATTTACATCAAAATAATTTGCAATAAAAAAAAAAATCATCTAAAATACATTTAAAAAAATGCTGTATTTACCATTACTGCTTAGAGGTGGATGGAAAAGAAGGGGTGGGGGCTGATGTGGAGGGGGAAACAAAGAAAAAAAGAGGGCAAAATAGCCAAAGATACTTCCACAAGTGCACAAGCGCTAGCACTAGCTAAGGGCTAAATAGCGGACGAGGGGAAAACACTGCAGGCTATGGTGGACCAGGAGCCAAAATGGTGGACCGGGCGTAACAGTTGTAAATTGAAAGGCCTTAGGTCGAGTGCACCTTAACGCGAGGACTCCCTGTATATATATTATTTTTTCCTCATTAAAACCCTGATGTATATTATCTGACACATGCATTGCACAGATAATCCATCAGATGGGAGTATCACCCAGCTGATGGCTTTTCCAGCAACTTTGCCCCGATTGAGAAAGGAGAGACATCCAATACTTAACAGTGGAAAATGTTTTTTTTTAAATAATATGTTTGATATGTCTGTTTATTATATTTTTGACAGTTATAAATGTACGAATTTGAAAGCATTGTGACCGGATGTATCAAATGTGACACAATAGTCATATGTGGAAGTTGATTTTCAAATTGTGTTTGTTCACAAGGACCAATAAGTACTCTATTTACAAAGAAACTGAATTTTCTCTCATACATTTCATGGTTCAAGCTTTATAGGGTTAAAATATATGGCAACACGTGGACACATGAATCATCTCAGTCAAGCAGTATTACTCACGGCAGTTTCTGCAGTGCTACGAAGAAATTAGATTGAGCCACAGGGAGAAGAAAGATTGCAGAAAGCTGATGAAAATAGGCAAAGTGGTGGAAATGTACCTTTTAAGGTGTCGGGCAAACAAATAGTCCGTTTTTATTTACTTTGACTGAGCTTTCAGCAACTATGGAATAGATTTACGCCTTCACTGGGATTGCTTCACAGGCAGTCTGATACTCAATTTAAAAGATATTTCAGCTCTTTATTCCCCTCCCTTTGTTTGCCTGCCTTAAGTGCTTTGTGTTTCTTTGGGTGGATTTCATTATAAAAAGGAAAGTGCAGAGGATTACATTTTCAGTTGTGCTGCTTCAACTTAGATTAGCTTAAGGAATGTGATACTTTTCTCGAGAATCTTTCATTTTCTTGTAAAGAAGTTTTATGGATATTAACTCTGTATTATGTTGGTTATTCCAATGAAGATTTACTTTTTTAAAAATAAATATTAGTTCTTTCACAGCCGTTGCCCCTCTGCTAAAGCTCTCTCGGCATAAATTTGTTTACATGTTTTCAGTTTTCGCATTTACCCTCCAGCTTTCTCCACTTGGGGATCCGTGCAGCAGCATGGAGGTCACCAGTGAAGTGAAAAGTGGAGATTCTTGGATGTTTGACTTTGTACCACTTTAAAATTCATAGAAAATTTGTCCCCTTAAGTCCTGGGTGTGGGTTGCTTTTTTTTTTCTCTCTCTCTCCCAGTATGACCTTTCAAGATACTGTACACATACAGCCAAAATAAATAATAAATGCATGTTTTCCCACCAGTACTGGTATTGAACGGAAGCCTGGGATTTACGACCTAATGAATACAGAAGCGGGAGACTCTTGCTATAAAGCATCATAAATTCGGCAAAGAATCGTTTGTCTTGTCACAACTGAGACGTCAAATGCTGCTCACACTCTATAATGGCTCATCTAAACTACCATCGATCATTTTGCATCCATTCCAGATTTTTCTCGAAGGAGCCAGTAAGGGCATTCAGGCCCACCTGTGTGTGTGCTCAGGAGTCTTCTCACTGGTTTCCGTTTCTTGATTGTGCTCCTTTGCAACACCTGGACCCTAATGGACAAAATTGCGCCGTTATTGCCATCATTTCATACAATTTGAAAAATGTATTTGTATGCAATTTTGTGTCAAACTTCAGTTTGGTGGCCGTTGAGTGTGATTTATGGATTGTTTGAAAATATGACAATCACGTCATACGTGTGTGAAATGTTCAACACTACTGTACAGCAAAGTGTACTTCAAAGGTATTTTCAGTTTATATTTCGTGAAATTCAGCAATAAATGGTACTTAGCTGGTTCAGATGAAAACTGAAGGGTTAGGACCGGTGAACCACTGGAGCAATAAGGCTTTCCTGTAAATGTGAAAAATGAGCTCTCGTTATGCAAAAATCCAATTTCCGAAAAAGAAGGCCCTCCTTTTATACAGGGCGCCTTCATTTTCATATCTGTCTGCGAGGGCAATAAGCTCAAGAGAATTCTCATTACATCGGTACACAGTATTTTATATAAAACGCTCATCTGGAAATCAATATAGTGTGCAGAGGCTAGGATAAAAAAAAAAAAAAAGGTTGTGTTGCTGCGGCTGGCGTCAGAAGGGCCTTTATAGTGAACTTGATTAAAAGAAAATTGCTTTCAAGTGCTCTCAGCAGGCCGGGAGGTTGAGTGGGTGAGCCCTTTCATGCAGTGCTGCTTGAGTTTCACAAACTGGGCTCGGGAAACAAGATGAAGAAATGCCGTGAAAGCGCCCAAGGACAATAAGTGTGTGCCGGCACTGGCGACGGGGTGGCGCAACATTAGCGCCGCCGCCGTCGTCAATACTTTTGCTTTGGTGTCTCACTACAGGATGTCGGGGAAATTGATTGAGTTTCTTCCTCCTCACATGAAGTGAATATTACTTTGTATTTATTTATTTTTTTTGCCTTTTTATATGAGCAAGTGTGCAGTTATTGTCTGATGCCCTCTGCAATATATTGGATATTCCTCAATCACTGTCATTCATCAGTGGAATTGCAGGAAAACAAACCGCAGGAAGACGTGTGCAAAGCAATATTTGTGAGCTTGTCACGAATTCACCTGACAGGAATATCAGATTCAAGGGGCCCTTAATTTTCTAGCTGTCAAGAATGTGGAATTTATTCCCCCTTAAAATCAGAATGACAGCGACATATCAACCGTCTCCCTGTTTTCCCTGAAACGTTCACGCAATTGGCTTTTAAAAAGGGACGGCGCACCAGTGAATAATTCAACTACTTCATTTTAAAGGAGTCTGATATCTTTCTTTTTTTTTTTTTTTTACTGCGAGCTGCCCTTTAGTATTTGAATATGATTGTAAATCCATTACGGCGCTAGTTTTAACTTTTACAACTGCTTTTAAAAAATTACTGGGAATTGCATTTGATTTAAATATCAGCCCCAGCTGCCATAACCGCCAACAGAGGGAAGATAATGGACTGTGACTAACAGGTGCTTCTGGACCGTTAATCTGCATAAAAATGCAGATTTATTAACACGTTTGTTGGCTTGTGACCTCACAAATAGTCCCTGCAAAACGCCTGAAAATAGCGATACCGCACCACAACACATTATCAGTACTTACCAGTCATACAATCACCAACATGCATGGCGGCCCCTATGAAAAAATTGGCACCCGCTGTTGGAAAGAAATACAAAGGACGCGAGTTATTTTTTGGCATGTTAATTTCAAAAGAATGAAAAACATGATGGCAGGGTTGAGCATCTAAACATGCTAACTGTTTCTCGTAATGCTAGGATAAGCTAACAAGTGGTTCGCATTCAGTGTTACGGCTAAGGAGAATGAGCATCCAAGTGTGAATCCAAAGCCTCCTGGCACTTGATTTATTTCAGTGGGCAAAGATCTTATTTTGAGCTGACACGATGCGCGCCGGAGCTGACAGTTGTACTGACTTGACATTAAGACAGAACACGTAGCCCGGAGACAGACACGGCGTTGGGGACACGGCGGGACACTCGAGTGACCACGCTCAGACGGGTGAAAACGCCCGCCCTGACAAACTCATCCCGCACGATCGATAGCTGCCGGGACGACGCGCCTTCTCGTCACGGGCCGGCGAACACGCCGCCGCCAAGGTCTGCGAATGGAAGATAGGCCCCCGGAGGGGAGGGAGGCTTGATTTACGAGCCAGCGTCAAAATGGAGGCACACTTGCCCACGTACGGCGGACCGTCTTCCTGCCTCATCAGTCTTCCCTGCCGTTGTACCCGTCGTACGCCGTTTTTTGTTTGCCTGGCTTGGTGACAGCGGGTGTAGGCTGAGATGAGATAGTTGACATTTTGAGATCAATGGACGCAACCCCGTTGTTGGCCTCATGTTCGAGGAAATGAAACCTAGGAACGGGGATATTATAGTTTTGGAATTTTTCATTTCAGTTAGTTTTTATTTCGTCTTGAGTTTTGTTTTTAAAATTAAGTTTTCAGGGAGGTCCTGATAGTTTTTAAGAGTTTGAGTTATTTAATAAATGCTTAGTTTTAGTATTATTTTTAGTTTTTTATGTGTATAATACTGTTTTTAAAAAACACCATGGGAACGACATCATCTGAAGGTGCTTTTGTATTGGCTGCTGTGAGATGACGTCACATCTGTGTGACACTTTCAAACGGCATTATTACGGTTAATGTCAAAATAAATCTACTTAACATGTAGAATCATCCCCAGTGGCTCATGCATTAAATTACCAAAGACTAAATCATAGGACAGTTTTGCTATAATCATAGTTTTAGTAAAATTAAAATGTAGAGTTTTCATTTTTTTGTTTATTTGTTTTTATTTCGTGAACGAAATTTGTTTTTGAATTTTATTTTTTTCGTTAGTTTTAGTTCACTAAAATAACCTCACCTAAGGAAGCAGAACCACGTCCGTCGACCAGATATTCTAAGTGGCAGAAAACACATGAGGATGACAAACATAAGAACTAGCGGTGACACCGGACTACCGTCGCTTATAAGCAGATTCTGATAGTTCAGTTGGTTCAACCGTTTTAACCCTAAAACCCAATCGACGACAACTCTGCAAGTACATTCATTTCTGGATTGTACTCGCTTCTCAGCAGATTCTGATAGTCCTAGAGGTTCAATAGTTTTAACCCAAAGACTCTTAAGGATGTCAAAGACGTCTTTGCAGGTACAGTGCCGACTTTCCTAATCAAGTATCAACCACTGGATCTGTTCGTTTGCAGTCAATCTGGTGGATTAAACTGCAGGCTTAACTAAAATGTATATATAAGGTCCCAAAGGAACTGATCAGTAAGCATCCTTTTAAGTCCCTCCAATGTACTTGATACAGCCACCCCACACCCATGGTGCGCAAAGACTCCCTGCCTCCCCATCCCTCTCCTGGGGCATATCAATATTCATAGGTCTGCCGGGTGCGTTTGCGCGACGACTGTCTCATTAGCCTTTGATTCCCGAGCACGAGGGCCTGTCAAGCGCCGGCAACACATGAGCGGCGTTTGAAGTGCGCGGAACAGCTGCTCGCATTGATCTCCAGCCACTTTCTTTGTGCGCCCAAGTCCACTCGCGCGCAGATGCTGCCCCACAGGCAACCATGAATACATGCATCGGTTAGCGTCGCACGCCGGGCCCGTCGCAACAGCTGCCAGGGATGTATTCCCGCCTCGTGGCGCTGTCACTCGAGCACGTTTCGCTTCGACGTGTCAATCATCGCATCTCGTTTGCGGGATAACGCGTCAAATTAGCTACATTAGTCATGCAGATGTGCCACGCGCGGGATGATCTTGTTCATATTTCACAGCCTTATCATCTTTATCATCTGCTATTAATAAATACAGGCAAGAAAGAAGCTAAAGATTCACATGTTATATGAGGTTGAGTTAAAAAAACAACAACTTCATATTTAAAAACTGGTCCAAGTGACCATCGACACTTTACTACTCATGCCATGAAAGAGAGGGCAGCCTGATGACATCATGACATCTGCACACTAGCGCCAAGACATTGCGCTAGTCCGCTCAATAATTGCACAGTGTTGTGCGCAATTGTATGGGCTGCATAAAGAGCACAGTAATAAAGACTGATTGGGGTGCACGGGTTGGGGCCATTGCCTCCCTGCAAAACAAGTTGTGCGGATCAATACGGTTGATAACATTAGGGCGACTTTAATAGCACTAATGAAGAGAGCGGTGGACAGATCGTGAGACCACATGAATGGTTTGTGGGCTGCGCAAACAATCACATTTGAACCAGGAACATGCATATTTTAAGACTGCGGAAAAGCATGCATTAATCAATCCTAACAGTGGAGTTAAGTTAGCACACACAAAACAGACATTCATCATTGACTACAGTATTCTTAAAAGCACGAGCAACAATGCAAAGTTTTCCGCTGGGAATGTTTGACTGTTATAAAATGCTATCAGTCTTGAAAATGACAATTTGATAAAATCAGACATCTTTTGCAACTCCACAACATTAGTGCGTTGATATGAGAAGTAGTTCATACCTCAAGAGCGGATGGCATTGCTCCTTCTTCAGAGGCGGGAAAGGCTTGTCTGGGATGGAGACTGAGGAGGAGATGCTGCTCCTTCGCCCTCGCCTCCTCTTTGCCTCTGACTCGGCTTGCGTCTCACTATCAAACCTCCCTCCGATTCACCCCCCCAACCACCCCACCCCCCACCACCACCACCACCACTCCCCTCCTCCAAACACCCCCTCCCCTTCTATCCTTTCCACCGACACCGCCCTGCTCCTCAAACTCTGTTTCACATGAAACTTACAGAAGCTTTGTTGCATTGTATTGTTCGAAAAATCACACCATAATAGAAATAAGTCTTATTCATTTGTAAAAATACAATGTTTGAGGGTTGGTTGCATCTTTATAATTAGTATTATATGTATCTATTGTATGTAATTGTACAGTATGTAACATGCCTGTTTTAATCAAATGGAGAAAAAAATAAAATAAAAATGACTTAAATTATCAATGGTCAGGGTACTATAGAAACCATTCTTGTATTTCATTTTCATTCAAATATGGCTCGATATAGTGGTGATAATTTGGCAGTAGAATTGCATAGGAAGTACAAAAGAGGTTGGAATCCGTGTTTAATGGGCTGAAAATTGGTGCTTGCATGGATTAATATAAATAAATAAAAGGAGTAAGGCAATTAAGGTTAAGCAGCAAAGTGCTTTGGGTAAAAATAAACCTCACTGCTGAGCCTTTCCTCGGCTATGAGTGGTGAATAAAATTCAGTTGTTACCTCCCAAATTTTCAGTCCAGATGTCCGCTGGTAGATTCCACAGCCCATCTCTTCTTTTCTGCGCTCCCTCTCTCCCATCGAGAGCCCTCCCCTGCCTCTGCCCCCGTTTCCATAGTGACACTTTCCCCGACTCCAGCTCCACATAATCAAGTGAGCTGGGGTGGGGGTTGCATGCAGGAGCGGAGAGCTGAAGGAATGGCAAAGATGAGGAAGATGAAGGGGGGGGAGAAAACGGGGCAAACAGCAGCAAATAATGAACACAGAGAATGTCAATGACGGTTTGTCTGCAGCAAACGGCGGTTTTGCTTCCGCCGCCTCATGTTGGGGTTCAGATCAGGTACTTAAGATGTTGCGGCATATGGCTGACATAATTATCATGCTCATCAAACAACAGGACGGCCACTTGCGCGCGGTGTCAATGCTCCCAGCAGCGAGGAGATAAATCATAGGACGTGATCAATCTGAATATTAATGACAACGCAGCTCAGCGTGCGTGCTCGGCGCCAGGTGGAGACGAGTGGAAACCTCCTCCAGTGAGAGGAATAAAATCATGCACATAACATGCAGGCAAGACTGATTCCGCTGCACCATTTCAAGGGACAAAATGTGGTTAAGTCACTCATGGTCCCCAGGAGAAGGACTCCTCATGACTCCTGATGATTTTTTTTTTTTCTAGCTCCTGGATGGATTGCATTGAAAATGGGGTTTGACATTCACAGTTTTAAGACGTTAAAACCCAATGACTTTCTGTGAGCTGCCGAGTCCCATCACCGGGGCCATCATCATATAAAAATGTTCACTAAAATATCAGCATTCATATGATGGGCTAAAAGCTAAATTGATACAGATGTGCTCAAGTCAGATTTGAAGTAGCATCACAAATTTTGAGTGCAACTAATAGCATATCCCCATTAGCCTCAGACTTTAAGTGAACGATGATGCATTTTGTTAAGTGCTAATTTGCAATCATGGACTTTATACATTTAAACCTATCGCAGTTTAGAGGTATTTTTGTAAGCTCTATAAAGAGTAGATGGTTAAAAACCCTGGCAATTCAACTGGAAATAATAATAGGAAATACCGGTAATATCAAATATGCACGCGTTTATAGATGCTATACAATTAAACTTACCTTTTAATCATTGTTGTTTTGGTCGTTTTAGAAAGTGTGACTGAGCTGGCTGCTTTGACTGAAAATCTCCGGGTAGAATCAGGGGGCGCTGGAGAGCACAGAAAAAGTCCATTAGTTGAAGAGGATGAT
This sequence comes from Festucalex cinctus, assembly GCF_051991245.1. Taxonomy (NCBI): domain Eukaryota; kingdom Metazoa; phylum Chordata; class Actinopteri; order Syngnathiformes; family Syngnathidae; genus Festucalex; species Festucalex cinctus. The sequence continues at coordinate 8,220,742 of NC_135426.1, forward strand.
AGGAGAAAACAACGTTGTCTGAAAAATACAATATTGACATATGCCAATAAACTTATATACATGCTTATTTTGGTTATTTGACAGTATTTACCACATAACCACAAACATGCACACATTTATACATTTCTATGAGTTGTAGTAGCTGCTATTAACATGTAGGGATGCAACGATAACGACAATGTCTGGATATCACAATATTCAAATTGCCACAATATATCATTGTCATGTCGCGACACTAAAAGCAGCCCATCTGTTCAAAAAGACAGGCTGATTTCCATTTGTGCAGTTCTAGCACCCTCTGGTGGTGAGTTTTTGTAGCGCAGTTTAATTTTCACAAGGCATGTTTTGGCCCTTCTACGTTTCAAATCCACACTAATGGTCAGATGAAGGGAATCGTAATATGCTTGTGAACAGAGTCAACATGTGGAGGAACGCAATTTATTGTATGTATTAATTTCTTAATTAAATTAATTATTAATTTTAATAAAAAATGTATTACTTTATTGTAATATGTGTATTAGTGCCTCAATATATATATAATATTTATATTCATATTTTTTTTATTGCTGTAATGTACAAAAACACAATTTTGTGTGTGTGTGTGTGGGGGGGGATTGTATGAGCTCATTTTTTTTTTTTTTATTATAATATTGTGACCTCCTCCCCACAATATCATGATATCGTATCGTGATGTTTGGCTATTGTTACATCCCTACTAGCATGTAGCCGCTAACATTGACCGCCCAGTACAGGTCACATCTCTCCTCTGCTAAAAGCTCCATTATTTACCACCACAGGAGGCCATTCATCTACTTTAGATACCACTGCTCCCCTTTTAAATGTGTCTCCGGGAGGAAAGGGAATGATTGTGTCGGCACAGATCATTATTTCGCCGAATTAATCACCGTTGGAAGGGATTATCGTCAGGCACCGGCTTTTCCGGCGTGATTAACGATACCGCGAGTGAACTTTTTCACTGTCGATCGATAGTACCGCGCGCACTAGTGTGTGCGTACGTGCCCCCGCCAGCAAGGTCAGCGTGGGCACGTGTGGGCCTGCAGGTGCAGATTGAGAGCAGCGATTAAAGAGGAATTTGTGCAGCGTGGATGCCAGGGGTTGTACGAGTATGTGCGCACGGGGATGCCGCAGTTTGCTATGAAACATGTCCGTTTGCAACCTTGAACGGCCAGCAGTGCCTTTACAAGCCGGGATGGACGTTCGGCATACCCTTGGTGCAATATTAAAACTGTTCACGGCTCAAAGTAGGCTAACAAAACTGACTGCAGCTCAGAACGGAATCATGCATCTTCAAAAATGACCACCTTCAACAAAAGAAAAAATTCTGGTCATTAAAATGATGTATTATTCACCAAAAAGTGGACAAAATAATTACTACAGCCACACCTTTTTTATTTTTTTTATCCAGATGCCCAAACCAACTGGCGAAGAAATTCACCTTGGAGGAGATATTAATGGGGAAATTATTCTTCCCCATTAAACATAATTAGCATTTTCCACTACTTTTGGGCACTCAAATTGGATTTGCATAGCAATAGTGTAAGTGTTGACACTTGGAAACAAAACAAAACATGCTGAACATAAAAACTGTTAAATGTGATTACAACCAGATTTATAGTTTTGCGTTTTGTTTTGTTTGTTTTGTTTTTCAAATTAAATTAGGTTTTAGGGTGGATTTCTCTCGTATTTTTTTTTAACACTTCATGTAGTTTCAATGTTCATTTTTATTATTATTTTTTTTTAAATATGAGTATTTGTTGAATGCATGAAAAAAAAAAAAAGTTTTGCTATAGTTAAGGGACGGGCATGTGACGATACTAGGAATCATTATCAGGCCACTACCTGGTCTTATTTTAGAGCATCAGTACTTGCTATCGGTACCCTCTTGCGGCCATGTTATGATCATGAACTACAAATTAGAAGAGAAAATTGCATGCAACGTCACAGAAAAATGCAAAATTGGGATGTATAGGTTTTTCTTTAAAATTATCCATCGTCGTTTGGAGGGGCAATTATGCCTTGTATCTTAAAAGTACTATAATATAATAGTATCCTATCAAGAGTTGAGTTCTCATACTGGTATTAGTCTTGGGGAGAAAAAAAAAAAGAAAGTTGTATCGAACATCTCTAGTTATAGTATGATATTTAAGTATGATTAAGTGAATTATCTGTCAAGAAAGCTACACACGTGACATAAGCAATCTCAATCCTATTTCTTTGGATTGGTCAGAGCCTAAACATCCATTTAGGCTGGGGATGTTGTCACTTATGTATATTTGCAGGAAAATTGCCCAAACGACAGGCAGAATTGGATGCCGGGCTCCCCACCCCCCAAACCAACAACATGGCTGTCATCCACTCCAGTAATAGCCCGACTACCTGGCCCAGTACAAACTTGTCTCTCAGATTTATGTCTGTCCAACTCCAAATCCCAATCTCAGCCTGTTAGCCATCCCCGGCTTTAGTTTAGCTGGCGGAGTGACTGACAGCCGGCTGATTGGGGCGCCGCGGATTCCGGTGCCCTCCAGTCAGATCGCGGAAGGATTGGACCAATTACCGCTCAAGGGCACAGAGACGAGGCACGCCGGGGTTGCGTGTACCCTCGGTTCACGCGAGGGATGCAGCAGGGAAGAGATTACAGGAACTCCATCAGCAACGGGCAGGTTATGTTCCAACGTAATTGGGTGGAAAAAGTCATCAGTGTGGCGAAGAGAATAAAGAAACAAAAGGAAGAGGCGGGCAGGGAATTGCCAGATAGCACGGTCAGCGTTTTTCTTTTTTCCTGAGCGTTTCTTTATCAGGCCATAAATACAAACAGACCGAATTAATTAAGCGTATCGCGCTAAACACTTGACATTATCATAATTGTGTGACTATCTATTCAAAGAACAACATGTTACCCTCCTTTTGAAATGCAATGCTCACATGCCATGAGTCAATATCATAAGTTGCCTTTGAGACATCCCCACAGCCATTTCAGTGAAAAAGAAAGAAAAGAAAATCAGATCTTTACAGAAGTGTATTGCATTCACTTTTTATAGAAAAAAATAACTATTTTTTTCCAACAAATTTTTTAGGGGAGCTTTGTTATTACTGTTTTTCTGATTTATTTTTTTTTTTTCCTGTTAGTATAAGGCCGGAGGCGGGGGCAGGGGGCTGTGGCCCCAGGGTGGTCACTATTTTTTATTTTTTTTTAAACAAAAAAAATAAAACAAAGCTGAACAAATCACCCACCCTGCCTCCAGCCTTATACTAACTGCCTACAAGCTGCATATGTCTCATCTGTACGTAGACCGTATAGTTGTAGTCTGCTTGCGAGATGGGAGTAACAAGATGGCCGCCCTGTGACTTCAACGGCTTGCACTAGCGCGTATGGGCTATCGGCTATCCAGTCATATGCACAGGTCAGTGGTCTGAAACAAGTCACTTGGAGTTCAGAGGTCTAAAACAAAAACAAACAAAAAAACAAAAAAAACAAAAAATACTCTGAAAAACAGAAGTTGGTGCTCTGTTTTTTGAAATATTTTTTTTTGTTTTTTGGTAAAAACTTTTTTTTTTTTTCCCTGTTTTCCCCAAATATTTTCCCCTGTTTCTCTGAATATTTTTTTCTGTTTTTATGATCCCCCCCCCCCCCCCCCCCCGCATTTTCTCTGAAATTTTTTTATGAGTGAAAAAACAAATATTCAGTAAAACAGAAAACAAATATTCAGAAAAAAAATACTGCAAAAAAGCTCCCCCAAAAAATTTGTCTGAAAAAGTTTTTTTTTTCCCCAATTAAATGTAGGATTTTCTATTGAACTTGATATTTATTGTATTATATAGATGTTACGTTGTTAGAAATGCATCCTGAGCAACCTGACACTTTTTCTTCAAAAAAGTAACAAACTCCATGATGTGTTTTCAGCATGTTATCATTAGCCAAAAATGCTAAAATTAGAGAAAAAAAAAATTGCTTATGTCCAGCCAGTCATTATTCACCACATACTCCTTGATGGATTCTGATAAGGACACCAAAGGCACTTTATAGTAATATTTGCCCTTGAAATTTGAATGAATGCACATTTTAGGATACGCAACACACAATATACAGGAGTGGGTCAAATTCTGTCAGCAGCCCTTTTTTTTTTTTTTTGTAAATGTGCTATAATGACTTCCGTTTCCAACAATATGGCTGAATTTGGGTCAATAAATACATACTTTATATTCAAGGATAAAGGTATCATTAACAGTCCAAACATGAAGTCCATCTGATCTCTGTTTTGTATTTGTGTATTTACTGCCAGTTTCGCATTATGTGCGCACATGTGCGTGTGTGTGTCTTCTTCCAAATGATGTCTTTCATCTCCCGACTTCAAATGTTGCCGTCACCTTCTTCCATTATCTGGCAGGATGAAGTGTGACACACAAGGCAGATTGTGTTGAGAACAAAGGACAAGTATTCCCCAACACACACACACACAGGTTGGAATGATCCTGACAACAGAAAATGATAACGGAATCACAGTTCTTCCTTGAGCTCTTGTGTAAATGAACAATTTGAGGACATAAAGCGTGTTCAGTTGTAATAATTAAAAAAAAAAAAAAAAAAAAAGATGAAGAAAAAAAAAAAAGCAACACATCTGCCGTGTTGCCTTGAAGGACTTCAAATGGAGCTGCCTGCTGCTCGCTGGCCAACAGCAGCAGACTGTGGCTGAGCTCAGAGAATATGTCCGCAGCCTATAAAGAGATGCCAGGAAAACCCCTCTGAGGATTTTTTTTATTTTTTTTTATTTTTTTTAAAGAAATCTAAATCCAGCCTGTGTGCAGTGCGGGGGGGACTTGCAATCCATTGAAATCAAAGCTACCCAAATCCTTGGCAAAGTAAAAGTGCATGGGATAAAACTGGATATTTACAAGGCTAGTTATCCCAGATCAGCTGTAAAAAATTCACACGATGACAGACAGTAGCAATCTTTCCAAATACATTTTGAGCAGATCCAGACACTGCTGTATTGGAGCACATGTAAAAATAGTGTTGAAAAGCTTCCTAAGTGCATCTTGCCAGCCACGTAATAGGAGTCCATGGCACTAATGTTATGATGCTTAAAGGGTTGATTTTCAGTATTTTGGGTAACACTGAAAAATGTGGAATATCAAGTATTTAAAAATGAGTCAATAGTTCTTGTGGTAGTTTTGAATGTTTGTCATAATGGAGATAGAAATGACACAGGAAAGTAGCAAAAACAGCAAGGTGTTTAAAAATGTTTTCCTTTTTTGAAGAAAAAAAAAAAAAAAAAAAAACTCATTCACTGCCTTTGACAAGTACCGTATACTTGACAATTGTATTTTTTAGACCGGGGATAATGGGGGAGACTGATTATGCTCCACTGTAAATGTCAAACTTGGAAACAATTTCACTGATGCCCAACCACCGATAGATGACATCATTGCCCCATTTTATACGAAATAAAAACAGTTTCAGAGTCTATGGGAGAAATGGCTGTATTTTGGCAAATCTACATTTTTCTACTGTCATTTATAAAAGAACGGGACAAGGCAAAAAGTAGGGAGTCTATTCTGTCATTTGGTAGATTCAGCTTATATATAATTATTGATCGTAATATCGCGTGGGTATTGAAAATTTTTAAATGTTCTAAAATGGCTGGCAGTGAATGAGTTAAACTTCTATAGCTAAATTTTTTTGTATGTTTATTTTAGGGGTGCTAAAATCAGTGTGTTAATTTAAAGTTCCTTTTAACTCCACTAATTTTACTAAATATTCGAAAGCCTGTATTAGGGGAATTCAAGTTGCAACACAGCGGCCACATAAATATGGGCTCAAGACATCACCCTAAATTTAAATACAACTTGACCGTCAAGTTGCATTTTACCATTTTAAAAATGTGCAGAATTTCACAAGTTATGTCATGTTAAATATGAATTTATATGAAAAGAAAAATGCACTGAGCTGTCACCAACATCTTACAAATGCAATTATGCCATCTAGTAGCAGAAAAATAAATAAATCAGGTTTTTTTTACAGCGTTTCTAAACTTTTAACAAAATCTTGTGAAAACATTGTATCAATGATGTAGCCATATTTTTTTATTAGTTTAACTTTTTGCCCCCACTTTTATGTAAACAGGAGTATGATCATTTGGGGAAAAAAAAAATTATTGCACATTTAGAACAGATATAAAATTTGCGAATAATCATGAGTTAACTAATAAAGTCATGCAATTAATTACTATTAATTTTAATAAACTGACATTTATTTTTCCCTCTTCAAATTTTTTTAACAGTCAAATTTGACCCCAAAATATTAGTAATCCTTCTCAAGACACATACAATGACCTAAATGCTAAGAAAATTTTAAATGAAGTCTCAGTAACTGCAATAATGTTCTTCATTTTACACAGATGGTAAAGAATATACACCTGTCATTATTGTTATCTGTCTGTCTGTCTACAAGACATGTAGGGAATATAACAACTCTAGCAAAAAGTATGTCGAGGTAGTACTGTTCAACAATGAGGCGGCATTCTGCTTCAATCAGAGAGCTGGGAAAAATATTCGCGCAACGGTCTCGTAGTAATAAACAGCAGTTATAATTTATAAAGATAAATGGAGGCCCGGGCCCCTAATCCAGAAGGGACACACAAATTAGTAAAACATAAACAAAATTAATATTGTGGAGAAAGATGGATGGAAGTGCATCATGGGAAATCCACAGCTCTCATTACAAAGCTCATCCGATCCCCGAGTGCAACCACTTTCTCTTGACTGCACCGACGTGGAGCATCACAGTGGACGTTCCGCCGCGTTTGTACGACACCGGTGCAATCAAGATGCCCATTAGCTCGTGCCACCGCTCGCCTGTCGTGAGTAACGAGCTTCTGAAAAGTGATGACTGTATAAGCACAACAGCCATTTCCCATGATGTCATTAGGGTAAGGGCGTCAACAGCCAACATTTGCATGTCACCAAGAGCAAGGCGTCTTCTCATGCTCATGAGAGGCGGGACATGGCGCAACCCCCAAAAAGATCACCCCAAGGATGGTGAGACAGCTTCATTAAAAGCGCAGCGCACTATGGCTTGTCACTCCTGGCAAAAAGGGGCGAGGCGGCCAAAGGGATGGCAAACAACAACACTGTAATAACGTTGACATTTAAAATAGGCTTTGGGTATCATATCCAATTTCTCCCCGTGCACCCTTAATTCCCTTTTAATTGCTTTGCCGTGCTGGTCGCCGAATGAGGCTGTCTCTCTTCATTTATGAGAGTGAGAGGACGGGGACACGGCGTGGATGCGTGTTGGCGGTGTGGGGGGTTCATCCGCTAAATGGGAGGCGCTGCCAAATTGCGCTGCCAATGCAAAGATAATTGGTCGCCCTTCCAAACCAAATCAAACACTTTATAAAAGAGCTTTGATGAAACACTTTTGGAGAGCCAACTCCATTTGATGGCAGTAATTAAAGAATTAAACTGATTGGGATGAGATGCATAATTAATGATCATCAAGTTGCAAAAACACTTCTGCATCTTCCTTAAAAGGAGGTGACTTAAATGGCAATCAATTCAACATTTTGGATGCCAAGAAGCGCACGACAATGATCAGTTTCTTGATTTAAAAAAAAAAAAAAAAATTCCCTTTCACCACACAAAATAATGGTGATATTTGCACTGATTGAACTATTTTACTATTCTAAAAGGTAAAGCACCCTATCGTGCATCTCTGCTCACTATACATACCACCACCCACACTCATTCCAGCCGTTTCATAAAACTCTTCCTTCTTAAAGTCAGCACTATTTTTGCTTGTATCTTTTCAAATGATAATCTGTTTTGATTGTCTTACCTGGACAAATAAATGTTAAATATAAACATAAGCGGTCCACTATAATGTGATGAAATTCACATCTAATGATGCCATTTTTTTTTTCGGCATAGTACAGCTGTCCCCAATCTGTTTCGCCCCATTCCCTGGTTTCACATAAGACATTTCGGCATAGGAAAACAAATGATTAAAAACTCATTTGCTCCCAAAAACGTATAAATACATTCTATTTTAAATGTTTAAAGTGTTCCAAAGACGTATTTATACATTTTTTAAGCTATAGTATCCAGAAGGCTTTGATGCAGCCTCTCAACTGCAAAGAACGTTAGAAAAAAAAAAATGGTTATTACACAAACGGCCAGCAGGTGGCAGCAGAGCAAAGGAGATTAACCAATAGATTTGTAAATAATGATGAAACTTAGATATATTGTAATGCTAATGCTAATTGCTGAAAAATGGAAACTGATAGAAATATACTTTTTTCCTGATGAAAGAAGAGACTAATCTTTCTTTTGGTAGGTTCCATGTTTTTATAGCCATATACAGTCTTCCCTCGCTATAACGCGGTTCACTTTTCGCAGTCTCGCTGTATCGCGGATTTTTTTAAGTGCAATTTTGCATATTTTTTTACAGTAATATACCCATTTTATAAAATTTATGAAGGTTTGAACATTGTCAATGTTTGAACAAGAGAGAAATGTGAGAACATGTAAATGCCTCAATGAGAAAAGTGTATAAATTGTGCGGTCGGGGATTTTAGAGCCTTAAAACATTTATAAGAGTTGTAAAACATAAAGCTAACTACTTTGCGGATTTCATTTATTGCGGGTATTTTTTGGAACCTAACCCCAGCGGAAAACGAGGGAACACTGTATGCTACAAAGAGGCGTGACTGTTTTTGCACATCAGTTTGGTTCCGGTTCGTTTTGCGACGTGTGGGCTGCTTCAAAATACTTGTGCTTCCTACTTTGTGCCCCTAGGTTGCGCATTCGCAACACGGACCGGAACCAAACTGATGTGCAAAATCACGCCCCGCCTCTTCCGTGGCATATACCCCATATAATACAATATTCTGTGGGCCCTGCAAAATAAGTCAAAATCCAACCCAGGATTAACATCCGGGAGTGAAGGGGATTGCTTCTGTGAAAATGGTTGCGAGTAAATAAGTTAAAAATACAACTCACCAGTATGCTCATTGTAGGCGTTGCATTGAGTGTGTGTCCATCCATTTTGTATTCAACAGAGATAGCAATCACTGTGACATAAACTTCTGTTTTCCTGTGAAATATCCTGCCAACGAGGCGACATTCTTCACACGTCTGTGCTGTAATAGCAGTTAGCCTAGCTAGTTTCGGCAATATAGTATAAAAAGTTCATAACAGCGGGACTCTAGAACAAGGGCAACGATGCAATGTTAGTGAAACACCGAATACTAAAGTCGACTTGTTGGCAGAGGTCGCGGGTTTAGTGAGAGATAGATGTTGTGCCCTGTAGGTCATTTATTGTTTTGTATCTGTGCTGCAGTATTGTTTTTCCTCTTTTCCGTGTGTGTATTATATGCGTTCGTGTTTGGTTAAGTGAAATTGGAAGCAGGTGTTGCCCATTCAGCCTCCTTGATTGCTGCGACGCGATTGGTCAGGGAAGTCCACCTGAACAGCCCGCCACCTGCACCCTCGCCTGCCCTCTCTCCAGCCAGCCCACCACCAGGAAAGGACAGGGACCGAAAATGTATAGGGCACTCAAAATTACCCACAATGCACTCTGAAAAGTAGTGAATGTGGTGTTCTTTAATCGAACGAATAAAACCTCGTGGGACAACTGTGTGCTGGACGATAGCTTTTACCGAACACTCGGTAATATATAAGAAGAACTGCGCATGTGCAATACGCCATAGCGTCTAGTGCGTGACCAAAGATAATCTGTTACCAACAAGATTGTACACTCAATTCGTTTTCACCACAGTGAACATCGACGTTTACTCAAACCGGGTTGATTAGACCACAATGCATTGCGAGTATTAAAAAAAAAACAACAACAAGCAAACACGAGAATCAAAGCGATGCATTAATATATACTACGAAAAGAATTTATTTTAGTTGAAAATATTTACAACAAAGGAACGAAAATACACTTTTAAAACATTTCTATTCACAATAAATAGTCGGAGATTTATGCGCCGGTGCGTCGTAACAGTCACTCAAATATCCACAACTTCTTCTCACGCATGTTCTCCATTTGTATTATAATTAAAGCGTGCTTATTGTGTGTATAAACAGAAAAAGATTTAAACAGGTCAATCAGCAGGTCTGCGGCTGCGAGTCACATTTGTCCACTTACGCCTTGTTCAAGTCAAGCTGCTCTCTTTCCCGCACCTGCACCAATGCAAAGTTTTGGTCATCAATCCCTTGCTCGGTGAGTGACAGCGAGGCGTGTGCGCTCGCGCAACTTGGCAGCTCCCAAGTTACTTTTATCCAGTGGGGGAAAAAAAGTGTGTGCTGGTTAATCAAAGCCCATCATTTCCATAATTCATGGATGCCCATCTGTTTGCCACTTCCTCGCCTGCCCGGTGCGGAATAAACACATTCAGGAGAGGCGGCCAAGGGGCTATTTAATGACAGTGTCAGCCAGGCCATGCACACACGCACACGCGAGCGCCAGAGTTATCCATCTTCATTGTAAACACGGTAATGTAATCTATCTAATGAAGCAATATTTGTCCCGTAAGTCAGAAATTACTAATTGATTTTATGGGTTACTGTGTATTGACAATCCTAGAAGCCATTTGGCTCCACATTCATCACACTTAAAGAGGACCTCGAAGCTCACATATCTCAATTTCACAACATTGCTTGGATTTATAGGAAGGAAAATGTCACCGCTTGTTACTTTTTTGTGTCTTGTGTGCCACAAATCAAGAGTTTCCAGGGGTGAAATGGCCACAGATGCAATCCAAGGCCCTTTGACCCCCTAATAAAAGTATGAAATCAAGTCGCGCTGCAACAGCTATAGGCTGGTGTGATGGGCAAAGTTTTGTTGCACAAGTTCCAAATTGAGCCTGCGCTTTTTGTTTGCGTTCTTGTCCGAGAACTGGTGTGCGCTCGGAGACACATTAAAAATTAAGATGTTTTCATCCTTTGTCCACCCGCTTTTTCTGGTCGGGTCAACAAAAAGGTTACCGCTTGTGTCTACACACTTTCGGGAGAGACCTCGAAAGTGTTCCCGCTAAGACAAATGTTATTATCACTACACCTTATTCTTGTATATTTGCAACTTTTATTGAAAATCAACATAGATGGCACAACAGAAATCGAGAACATTTGTACATGTGGAAAAACACCCAGCTTCGCATAGGCTTCATTTTATTTTATTTTTTTATTATCTTCCAAAGCAAAATGATTATTTTTGCATATGATCAGGTTTATTTAATGCATACTTTTAAAGTGATGCAGCTGAAATGTTATTTACACTGTCCTCGCAGTAAGGCATGCCGTTATTCTCTTATTAGTAAGTTACAGTGTCCCCAGTCAGTCACAACTATGACTACTACATAATACTGGATTTGCCCTCAAAGTGGATGTTGTCCCATGTGTATAAAAAAAATACATTCATTCAATTACATTTTTTTATTTCACGTTTTGTCACACTAGCTTTGGTTCATTGTCGACATCTTTTGTTAAGATAAAAACACTACAGTCCCTGCTTTATAGTCATTACAAGAGACACATTAGGATGCACTTTAATGCCTAAGTCATTTCATTTCAAAGTGAATAAACTGAGCGTTCAAAAACTTGAAGTCTGCATAATCTTGGATTTGCTACCACCTAGTGGCCAATCTGGGATGTTCACGCCTACAGGCTAGAAAAGCCTTTCGTCATCAATCACTCTCGTTTCTGAACTTGAGAGGGAAAAAAAGAAGCAGAGATTAATGGCTCTGGGGCTTTGCAAACCTAACTGGAGTGAAGCTAAATCTGTGACACACAACAGAACTAATCATTTTGCTGGTTACCTCCATTTTTCTTCAAACTTCAAATCAATACAAAAATAAAGTGACGGCTAAAGTTTCCCCTGAATTGGCGCAAAACCCTCTTTTCTCCAAAACCATGTGGCTGCAGCTACCTTGAGTTCACTTGATGTGCGCTTTCAACACATCACCGTAAGGCAATCAAATATATGACTATGGTTGTGCATGCGCGTGCGGATATGCTTTTTTGACATCCTGATAAGGTTCTCCGCTATTGATGGTTTTTAGCATTCCAATAGAAAAAAACAAAACAAAACAAAAAACAACATTCCTATAGTCAACAAAAATACATCTGCTGGCCTTACTTATATGTCTTTTTTTATATATACAGATTACATATGAAAAGTTGCAAATGCACTGTGTATTGACATCACTTGAAGTCCTAAAGGTAGCCCAGAAAAGATGGAGTCGTGTCCCACTCGAGTGACATCGGCCTAACCTCGAGTTCATTAGGACAATGTCGACGCGTTACCGCTTTTCAAACATAGATGCCTTCAGGGTTGAGGCCGGAGGATGTGGTGGTGCTCTGCAGGGAGCGCAGGTCGCCGGGTAAAAGACGTCTCAACAAATTGCCGCAATCCTCCTCTGCTGAAGCAAAATACACATGATGAGTATTTGAAAAAAGGGTTAAGGGTGGTGTGCAATTCCGTTTGCGTAATGCGGTGACACACACTTTAAGCAGCAGTTTTGCCACATTGAATTAAAATCTACATTGTTATATTGTGTACGACCACAGGGTGGCACTGTGCACACACGTGCAAGAATTTCTATTTTAACTTGGAAAATTGTGGCAGTGTTTCTCACACATTAAAAAAATGCTCTCTAAGTACGACCATTATCACCTACATTAAAATATAATAAAATAAAAGAGGATTTCATAGTTGAAAGGTCGATGTACTATCCAGCACATGCTTTATTCTCACTAGTAAGATAATTCAGTGCACTAGAAAAAACATTTAAAGAGTAGTCACCCCCCTAAAAAAAAAAAAAAGATATTGACAATAATAATATGTTCAATGCAGCCAAATTGGTCTAAATTTGGTATTCTGGTTAATATTGAGTTAGAGGAATATGAGTTAAGAAGCAAAATGCAGCCATTTTTAATCCATCTCAGGGGTGGCCATTTTTCCACTTGCTGTCGACTGAAGATGACATCACAGTTGCTCAGGTCTCAGGTAACAACCAATCACAGTTCAGCTTCAGAAAACAGGTGAGTTGTGATTGGTTGTTGCCTGAGCAACTATGATGTCATCCTCCGTTGACAGCAAGTGGCAAAATGGCCGCCCCCTGAAATGGAGAAAAATGGCTGGATTTTGCTTTTTAACTCAAACTCCACAAATGTAATTCTAATCAGAATGTCATGTTTAGACTACTGAGGTCACATATATTGTCAAGAAATGTTTAAGGTTGACTTCCCCTTTAAGATTTTTGTTCCACTTTTGCCATAACCTTATAAGTAAACTCCTGTGCTGCCTACTAGTTGGTCCTCGTAGTGTTACCACTACGAGGACCAACTAGTAGACATTTAACACATAATATTAGCAGTAAAATGCAGACTGATAGTTTTGCCTTACTAGCAAATAATAGTATTTTTCCCACTATATATAACATTTTGTTACGTGCCATCATTGTTGTCACGTTCGTCTGCATGTTGCTGAGCTGGCAGCACGGTGACCTTGGTGCCTGTCTGCTGAATGAACTGCTGCAGGTTGACCTGGCGAAGCTCTTTGGTCAACTGCTCCAGCTCCTGCTCTTTCTCCTACAAGGAAAAAAAAAAAAAAAAAAGAAGTACGTCAGTGAGTGCAGCCGTAACCTAGTTAAAAGTTAGTTGTGCAACTGGCTTGCAGGCAAGGGATTGCAGACTTCGTTCAGGCTCTAATAAGGCAAAGAATGCTGCAATAATCCCCACTTCCCTTTTCTCATTATGACCTCACACCCAGCGGGACCTCTTGTGTACATCGAGCGCTTTGAATCAAGTGCAGCGAAGGATCCGTCAGAGGCTTCCTGCAAAGCGGAGATTGAACTTGGCTTCCCCCGTCTGTGACCTAATGGGCTTAGATTTGCACGGTTCCACTCCAGCGCGGGAGGACGGGGATTTCTACACCCCCCCCCGCCCCACCCGCCAGCACCTTCCTCAAACAACGGTCTTTGTGGTGGATGTGAGAATGCTTCACGGTTGTTTTGGGACACCGACCTGGAGTCTCTTGCCGGACTGGCCCAGCGAGCGTTCCAACGCCCTGCAGCCGCTCTCCAGGCGAGCCGTGTGCTGGCTCTGCACTTCCAACTCGGTCGCCACCTTTTCCAGTTGGGCCTCCACCTGAAACGCAACATTTTTGCAGGCAAAGAAAAGCAGAAGTTAATCCTCCACAATTTGGATGAGTACCAAATTGTACACAGTCTCCAGCTGCATATGAATGAATTCAGTCATTAACTCATGCATTATTCACTGAGAAATGAAGGGCAAAGTCCTGGCTCGTCATTGTTTCTCAGTTCAATGTCAATCAAAACAAGGTACCAAAAGGTCCTTTCATATTAGGCAGGAACAATTTAAATTCAAATTGACACTGCAATGTTGTAGAAAACTATTTTCAAATTGCTCTGCTTCATTTTGCTCGGTTGGTAGGCTGAGTTATGTGCTTTAAAGATAAAGTCAAGCCCAACATTTTCTTCACAATAATATATGGTATGTATAAATGTGTCCCCACTTGTATAAACACGGCTTGCGTTTGTGTAATATGAGTTAAGAAGCAAAATCCAGCCGTTTCTTTACCCATCTCCGCAGGCGGCCATCTTGCCACTGGCTGTCAACTTTAAAAGATGACATCACAGTTGTTCAGGTCTCACATAACAACCGATCACGGCTCAGCTTCAGAAAACAGATGAGCCAATGAAACGGGTAGATTATTCTACTTAACTCATATTCCACAAACGCAATATTAATCACAATACTGTGTTTAGACAAGTAGGGATGCATAATAGATATTGTAAAGAAAATTTGTGGGTTGACTTCCCCTTTCAATGCAATCCACATTTTATTGTTTCATGAAACCTTCACCTAAGTTAAGTTGATGTAATAAAGTTACAGACTTGTTTGCATTATTGTTGTAAATGGAATTGGTATAATTTTATCACAGTGGATGCTTAAAAGACTGAAAGTAGATGACTGAACTATCTTTTATATTAATTAATTTTCCTTTATTTTAGCCTAAGTCTAACCTATAAGACCAAAATATTTTTGTGTAATAAATCTGATCTTGTTTATTGTCAAACAGATTCATTTATTGCTTGTTTGATTTAAAAAAAAGTACATGGAAAGAATACCTTGAAAAAAAATGACCACATCAAATCACATCATAGTTTAAAGTGTTTTGCAGTCCAAAATGAACTCATGTTACCTCCTCCTCATTGATCATGTGACTTAGTTCGTCGTCCTGCAGTAGACGTTCTTGCTCCAGGCCACTCTCCATGCTCTAAAAACACAAACGACACAAAAAGGAGTCTTTTTTTCCCCCCCCCCCTGAAAAAAATGTCGCATATTTTCCACTGCAGGCACTCAATAAAAGAACCTGAATGCGTGCTAAGTATTCCGAAAGCTTGGCCTCGCAGTCACGAACGCGGGCCTGCAGCTCGGCCAGCTGTTGCCGGAGTTGCCGCTCGCTCTCCTGCTCGATGTGCAGCTCGTTCTGCCAGAATTCCTCCTCGTCCATCTCGGCATCGTTCCTCCTCACCTGCTGCTCCAAAAGCAGCAGCTCCTCTTCGAGGCTTCCTTCCTGGTGGGTGGAAAATTAATTCAACTTAATAAAAAAGATGGCATGCAATGCCATTAAGAATATGTGGGATTGAGTCGGTTGCCGGGCAACACGGGTTGCTAATGAAACCCTCACCTCGCTGGCCTCCTCCCATTCGCGCAGCTCGGCCTCGCAGCCCAGCAAGCGGCTTTCCAGGAGCTGCAGTTTGTCTCTCTGCAAGCGCACCAGTCGGCCCAGCTCTCGGGCCGGGCTCCCCGGTAGCGAAGCGCCCCCGCTGCTCTCGCCGCCGCCGTCGAAACGCCTCAGGTTCAAACTCACGCCACGCTGCTGGGAGTGCTTGGCTGTGTAAACACAGGTGGGATGTTGTGCTAATTTTTATTTGCCATTTTTAAACTTAGTCTCAGTTTTAGTCCTGTTTCAATCACGTTTGTTAGTTTATATTAGTTAGTCAACCTCATCCCTAGCATAATCTAGCATTTTAGTCCAAGAAAACATAATTTTATTCGCCTAGTTTTAATCAACAAAAAGTGTCACAAAAACGTTTTAGTCTAGTTTTAGTCAGGATAAGCATTTAAACCCTGTATTATATATATATATATATATATATATTTTTTTTTTTTTTTTTTTTTTTTCAAATTATGTTGAACATTTCGGATCTAAACCTATTTCAAATTTTCTCTCATCTTTTTGATGAAAAACAACTTCACACACAATTACAGTATATCAATAAATGGCATTGGCTACTATGGCTCCATGCTATGAGCTAGTAAATAAACCCGCATTAGTTAGCGGTCAGATTAACATTATTTTTGGATGGTTATAGCTGTTAGATTACCGGTAATGTCTTATCTTATATCATCTTTTTTTACTTAAAAAGAATAAACTTTTTAACTTCCTGTCTATGTTTCTACATGTTGTACTAGCTAGCTGCAGTGTCACTGAGTGTCCTGACAGATTAGCAGAGACAAGATTTTACAAAACCATATATCGTCTCATTTTTGTTCATGAACTAAAATGTCCATAGATTTTAGTCCAGTTTTTATTAACTCTTTGACCGTCAAAAACGTAAAATCACAATGTATACCGCCAGAAACGTTAAATGATGTCAACTATGTTTTTGTTTTGTTTTTTAAATCAATGGGCAGTGCAATGTCTAAGTGCAGCGCTGCCTGGTCAATGGGTTGTGAACCAAAAACACCCACTAATTATGGCCAGCAGATGGCAGCATTGTAACTTTTTTCAATGGACTGCCGATGAAATATAAGTCACTGTTGTGCACAAAATGTATCTTTTCACAAGCTGTTTCCGCCTTATCTTTTCAATTTCCGCTTAATGTCACTCAAATGACCTATTTTCAAATGGTGATTACTAAAGAACGGAATAAGGTAGAAACATACTTTTTTTTGTAATGAAAGAATGGAATGCCATCTTTCATGTGGTATGCACCTTGAATGTGTAGTAAAAACACACAACATTCTTTTTGCCTTGAAAGATGAGTTAAAATGCTCGAAATTGACTGGCACTTTTTTTTTTTTGTTTTGTTTAGAACCCGTGGCAATAAAAGAGTTAAGTGAAGTACATTTTTGTCTCCTCTTCATTAGTCGATGAAAATGCATACTGATGTAGTCACAATTATTGTTAATTAATTAGGGTTTTAATCTAGTCTAGTCTAGTCTACTGTATTCTAGTGATAGTCCTGTGAAAAATGTTGTGTTGATGAAATTATTTTTGTTTAGTTTTCGTTGACGAAATTAACACTCGTGGCATGTGCGGTTGGGTTGAAATGTCACCGACACAACTAGTAGACAAACAGCAGACTACTCTTCGTCTTGTGTCGTAATGTGTCCGCTACCTTCCGTGTCTCTGCTTTTTCCGAATATCTCCCGCAGACCTCTCGCTCCTCCACTGAAGGTCAGAGACTTGCGTTTAGGCTCCCTGCGCTTGAGCGAGCGGTCGGCCGCCGACGGGCGCAGCTTGGCCAGCGGCGGCAGGCTCTGGCGGTAGAAGGCGCGATCGGACCCGCGGGCCAGCCCCTCCGAGGGGGGTCGCTCACTGACGGACGGGCCGGTCCGCTGTAGGATGAGCTGCACGTCGCTGGCGTACTGGCCCCACTTGTTGAGCGACACCACGGGGTTCTCGTGGGGGGCCAGGTGGCGCTCCGTGTCTCTCCATTTCTCGATCAGGGTGTACCTGCCTGTGCGGCCTGGGACACAACGAACAAGTGTCGTGTTTCAAATCCTTGTCAAAATAGATACACTTTTTCTAATGTCATTTTTAACTCATTCACTCCCAACTATTTTCAGTGAAGCAAACCCTCTTCGCTCCCGGCTGTTTTACTGGATTTTGACTGATTTTGCAAGCCCCACAGAATATTGTGTTCTATTGTGATAAAAACATGGAACTGACCAAAAGAAAGATTAGACTCTATTCTTTCATCAGGGGGGAAAAAAAATAAACATTTGTATATGTTTCGGTTTTGCAACAATTAGCAATGGACTATAACTAAGTTTCATCATTATTCACATTCCTGTTGAAAACACTGGCAAAAAGAGCTTGTTGCAACATGGCCCTGGCTGAACTCTTATACTCTGCTGCCACCCACTGTCCGTTTTTTGTAATAACTACCATTGCTTTAAGCCACCTCTTCTGTCAGCTGCATCAAAGCCTTCTGTATGCTCTTGCGGAAAAAAACAAACAAACAAACAAATGTGTAAATGAGATTTTGGGAGTGAAGGACAAAGTCTTAAAAACGTGTTTACACGTTTTTGGGTTTGAATGAGTTAATGAGAAAAATATCCTAATACTGTACTATGTAAAAATACAGTAATGACTTAAGTAAAATGTAAAGCATGTATGTATGTGTACCACCTTGGCCACCGGGGGGCAGTAAAATATCTCTATTACAGAGTCACGGTTTGGCATGCCTATGAGTAATATAGTTTGTGTTTAAATGTATGTATTTTTTTTTTCAGTTTAGTGTTAGAACACACAAACAGATGCTATACATTAGCCCGTGTCAGCATTTTGCATTGTTTGTTAGCACTGCGCTAAACTGACTCATCTTAAAGCAAAGCTTTGTGGTTGTTTTATGTAACAGATTTCTCTTTATTGTTTAGTTTGCCTATCTCAAGGCACCACACTACAAAATAAAAAAAATGGAACATAAATCAAAGGATAGGTACAGTTGTTATAAGCTTTTCATTCTTGTCTCATACTTGAGCCATAACTGTAAATGGTCAAAACAGCCCATTTAATGGTGGCCTTTTGCACAGCTCAACCCTGTCATTTCTTTTTCCATTCAGAGGTAATAAGTTCACTGTTGAGAACTCTTTTGCTCTAATGTTCCCACTACTTGAAAGTGTAAGAAGGTGGGCTGTATTTCAAAGCAATTCTTCAGCTAACTCCCCCATTGCCATTGCAGCAACGGGAAAAAAAAACACACAGTAAACACTAAAAGGATTTTATAGTGGGGAAATTCCATCTCAACAAAAGGTAGGTACTAGGAACTGAGTTCAATGGTTCACAGCTCTGTGAATTCTCTGTCTGTGTGTGTGCAGATGAAGTGTATGTGCGAGCAAAAGAGGCACATTCATCACCACGGACGTGCACAAAGTGCCGTGCTGTGGACAAAAAGGCACAGGCTGCACAAAGGATAGTGCGCGCCATAACTCCTGCTCCGCAGTCACCATTGGGGCCACCCGGAAAACACTATCTTGAGTGGGGGGTTGTGAGGGGAAAAAAAAAAAAAAGATAGAAAACGAAACCTTTCTCGGAGCATTTTAGGCCTGAATTCAGAGTGTACAAATGAAACAAGATTTCGAGATTGCAGGGTGACACCTTTGGGTGATTTTGTTTTAAGTGTAGTAAGCCATTAAGTCCAGCAGGTGGTGGTGTGCTATAATTAAAAAAAAAAACTGCCAAACTGCCTTACATCTTAGTGGAGTGTGCATAATAGTAATCTTTGTTCAGTATTTTTCGGAGTGACTTCATGAGGATGTTATGTTCCGAACTCTGCCTAGCAACAAGTATTTAGGAGAACCAGTTGAATCCTTTCGCTTACCGATGGCCTGAGCGAGCGCGATGACCACTTCCTGACACGTGGTGAACTC
Source organism: Festucalex cinctus (assembly GCF_051991245.1). Classification (NCBI taxonomy): domain Eukaryota; kingdom Metazoa; phylum Chordata; class Actinopteri; order Syngnathiformes; family Syngnathidae; genus Festucalex; species Festucalex cinctus. The sequence continues at coordinate 8,240,455 of NC_135426.1, forward strand.
GGTGACGCCACACACGATGCGCTGCACGCCGTCCACCCACACTTTCAGCTCCATGGCCTTCATCCAGACGCCCTCATTCCTCCACACCACAAGGGGGTGCTAAATGCTCACTCGCCATCCTGATAAAGAGGGGTGGCAAGGGCGGGGAATTAGCCAACTATTACGTTTACGAGGCAATTGGTTTGAGGACCTGTCAAAGTGTATACCACGCACAAACCTGAGCAACTGTGATGTCATTTTCAGTCGACAGCAAGTGTCAAAATGGCCGCCCCTTGAGACGGATCAAAACAGGTGGATTTTGCTGCTTCGTTCATATTGCACAATCACAATATTAATCAGAATGCGGTTGCGATTTTGTTGCCAGTATTCTAGAGCATTTTTAGAGTAAAGCAACTGGGTCACTGCCAAGCAGCAATGAAAAGTGACATGAAGATATAGCAAAAGCGCAACTGTTTTCCTGATGCTGTACTTAAACGAGTTCTCATGTAAACAGCTCCTCTCTTTAGGTACACGCAACGTTTTGGAACAAAACAAGCACACAACAAAGCACCTGCAGTAGAAACCACCTGAAGGCCCAGTTGTGGAAGGAAAGCGGCAAGCACCAGCACGGCTAACCACGTTTGCGAAATTGTCCTTCGGGTATCAGTAGCAGGAAGATGGTGGCGAAACATGTCGGCCTCTTATGTAATATAATTAGTGATAATTAGACTGATGATTGTACAAAAAATGTGATGTGATAGAGAACATATTATTGAAATCAATAGTGGGTTTTAAAATGAATTAATTGCTAGTTCACCACTAGATGGCGCTGAGTATTACACACCGTCCCTTTAACTCATTCACTCCCAACCATTTTGATTGAAGCAACCCCCTTCACTGTTTTACTGGATTTTGACTGATTTTGCAAGGTCCACAGAATATTGTGTTATATTGCTACAAAAATGTAGAACCTACCAAAAAAAAGATTTCTTTCATCAGGAAATAAAAGTATATTTCTATCTGTCTCCCTTTTGCGGCAATTAGAATTAGAATATAGCTTCATCATTATTCACAAATCTGTTTAAAACGGTCTTTTGCAACATGGCCCTGGTTGATCGCTTATACTCTGCTGCCAACTGCTGGCCGTTTTTATAATAACTACCATTGCTTTAAGCAGTCTCTTCAGTTCAGAGGCTCCATCAAAGCCTTCTGTATGCTCTAGCATAAAAAAAAAAAAAACATTTGGAAAAAATGTATAAATACGACTTTGGGAGAATGGTAATATTTAAAATAGAATGCATTTATACGTTTTGGGGAACAAATGAGTTAATAAGCGATTTTTTTCAAGGTCCTCTTCCCATGCATTTTATAACACACACATTCAATTAAATAATCTGTACAGGTAAGTATGAGTCAGAGAGCTATTTAAATATCTTTCCTTACAAAAGGCCTCCCCCTTCTGGTGTGATTTCCATGCGGCAAAGCTAACAGCAGTTGCATGCACGCAGCTGGAAAGCTATTTCAAACTTGCTGACACAAGCATCTCGGCGGACTCATTATCAACCCGGCAGGGGCCGCACACAGCGGCGGGCCGAAGCGGCCGTACGGACTGCAGCGCAAGGCGGCGGTGCTTGACGCTCGGGCCTTTTTTTGTGTGTGCAAACCTCCCAGTTGGGCTCTCCATTGCAATGACAGGCTGGAGAGGAGTGTGTTACAATGGGCGCATTAGGCATCTGGCTCAGGCGCATTAGCGGACGATGTGATGATGTGTTGCATTTTCGCGAGAGCGATCAAAATGTCGGAGCTGGGTGTTTATTCTGAGGTGAACGGATTCACGTATCACAACGTGGTTATATCGGACAGGGAGAACACTAACTTATTTTTCACACATTTATAGTATGGACATACTGTATACACTTTTGCTTGGCTCATCTGTGAGAAATCATGGTCACATCCAAGGCTACAACTATTGAATGTTTAGAAAAGATTATTGTACTATTGATTAGATCAATTACCGTATTTTCCGCACTATAAGGCGCACCATCAATCAATATTGACCCGCAACAGGTCTCACTGTCAAGACGCTATCGGTGACCCTGCACGATCGGTGACGCGCATGCGCAGAAGATCCCGCCATCTTGGATCGCTAGCTAATAATACTTTACCTCAGAGAAAATAATAAAACAGCTGTTTATTCATTTGGGGAGTGAATGGAGTTGTCAGAAAGCTGGTTTGTAATCTATTAATAAAGTTTGACTGACCTATCTGACTGTTTTCTTGACATTCCTTTAGCGCAGCACCATCTAATGGATGCATAACGTAACCCCGGCCTCTACTGTTGCGCCTTATATATGGAAAAAGTTTTAAAATATGTCATTCATTGAAGATGCGCCTTATAATGTGGTGCGCCTTATAGTGCGGAAAATACGGTAGTCAGATAAAAAAAAATGCATTTTTAAACAATACCACTAGAAAATATGCATATAACATGTATTACTTTTGGCCATTTGGGGTTTCTAACTCATGATCTACACTAATATCTGTGACTGTGAATGTGTGTGGTTTTAAAAGGCGGGGCCTAGCCTGGTGAGTGACACGTGTGTCAGCAAATAGAGTGTAGTTGGCTTGATTTGCCCTAAACTTATGCCAATTGGCTTTATTTAAGTTTTATAGTGCATGTGGTCTATTGTCCTTTTTGACTTAAAATGATGCATATTGATAGTTATCTTAACCATATTGTGAGAAATTGTTAACGCTACATTGATGATAAGGTCATTTCAGAAGTGTGTATCCAAGTGGTAGCCTTTTGAACTTCCCGAGAAGTGGCTGCGACTTTCCAAAAAGTCGCTCGGTGATCCCTGGAAAATTGTGACTTTATGGCAGTTTTACCACCCACTTTCATAATAAGTAGTCATTTCAATGTGATTATTATTGTAGTGAGGTCAGCGACGTCTCAGCACCACATCCATGTTTTAAGTCAGCAAAGGAGAAAACTTTATTTTTTTAAAGCTGATGAGTAGGACTCAGGTGTTCTGTAATGTGCACAATAGGAGCCGTTAGATTCAATCAAACCAAACCGTCACTTTTTTGCCGAGTAGTTTATCGAAATTTGCTTTCATGAAACGTACAGCAAGGCCTGAAGCGTACAGGGAATATAAGCAGCTGTTGAGAGGCTGATGCTGTTCTTTTTTTCCACTTTATGATGAAAAGGCACTTTTATACCAACTAAATGGAAAAGACAGCACTCCCTTAAAAGACTCCCTAATCATATTTGTTGCGCGACATCACGAGCACTCCACTGTGTTTGTTCCCTTGCGGAAACGACTTTCGATTTTCTGCACTTGTGAATAGCTACACGCGCCTCCTTTAAGCCACTTTGATGCCAGCCAATGGCAGCCGACGGATAAATAAATCCCAGCAGACGTGGTAGTGAGTAAACAGCAAAGAACATGCTGCAGCGGCGTGCGAGTTTGTGAGTTCCTATTTTGGTGCAGCTTGCTTGTAAATCTATACAACCACATTTAGATGCGACGGTATGTCTCGGAACCTCAGAAGCTTCCGGCATTCCTCAAAGAAGACAAACAAAAATGTTTGGCTTAAAATGTTCAAATTAGACGTTTAATACTCTGGCCACAATATTAAGTACACATACAGAATAATACAACTCCAATCTGAAGCCATTATGAGGAAAAAAAAAGTCTTAACTTTTTTTCCCCTTCTATAATAATGACAAAAATGTGACATTTATGGCTGCCAGGTCAGCACGAGCCGGCCAGTATTTGAACACAATAGAACGAGCACAAACTGCATCGCCAGCAAAAAAGCCGCTACAAAATAGACAGCTGGACACACAGTATAGTACTTTGGACACATGTGCTGCCTGCGCGGTGAACAGAGTTAAACTTAGCTGTAACTTCAGTCTCCTTGCGCGTCATTCTCGGGATGCCACAGGAAGGCAGAGCGAGAGGGAGGGGAACAGTGTGTGGTTACTCTGCAAACGCTTATACAAGAAATGAAAAGGGGGTGATAATGACAAGAAATTCCCTTTGAATTATACCTTGGAATAGTTAACAGACACCGGAAATCAGGACACCAACCAAATATGAACGACTATATTCCAGGACATAAAGGTAAAGTTGTGTTAAATGTAAAATTCAATTCATCTACCGAGCAGAAATTGTCAATACAAGCGCTTTGTATTTTAAAGCACATAATTTTGTTTTAAAGCTACCCAATGCAGGCAACTGAATTTCAAATCACTATACTGCCACTTGTGGCCAGAAAATGAAACTGCACACATACACAATGCGCACATGACGTCACTTCCGTTAGACAGAGGGCGGGAAATTCGAACCCGAATCCAGTCTGAAAACTATTAGCCAGAAGCTTGCAGCAGTACCCGTTTTAACCAGCTATAGTGTTAATCTGCTAATTAGAAGATGTTTGACTCATAAACTGTCAAATAAAAAGGCAATTGTAAAAATATTTTTGGGCAAATTGCTACATAAGGCAGCTTTAAAGGCCGCTAGCTTAATGCTAACATGTAGGAAAGGCTAATGATAGCATATAGCAGTTTTACAGCGCTTTGAAGGTGCATTGTAGAGTTTAAAACACTAATATGCTTTTCTACATGCATGCATGCTGTCGAGTACTTCTTGGGGGTGGGGAAGGATGGAGTGGAAAGTCATGCTGGTCCCCAAAGACATGTTGTGTTAGCTAGCATATGACACAGTTGGGATGGAAACTGGGGGGGAAATAATAATAATAATAATGAGACTAGTTGCTAGCTTTGAGCACAGCCTCAACTCCTCCTCAGACTTCAAGAAAACCGAGAAAAAAAAATGACAAGAGTTTATTCAAGCACCAATACGGGCTTGACCCAGAGGCTGCAGTTTACGATTTAGACCAGAGGTGGCAGCTGCACGTACATTTTTTTTTAAACACAAACAGTGGTGCAGCACATCTAGACAGACTATACAACAATACTTGGGCATATATTCTTTATCCTCTGCAAAACACAGCCAATACAACCGCAGGAAGAAAAAAAACGCATTAGAACAGTTGTAGGCAGAAAAGCATGGCCGCAGTCAAAAACTAATGATGACATCACCATATCCCTCTTTGAAAAGGACAGCTTCGCTCCAAATTAGCAACACGCCGACAAAAGACACCACAGCAGCAGTGTGTGTGTCCACATGGCTAGCTCGCGGTGTGCCTGAATGCAAACAATTGGTCGCCATGGTGACGCCGCCCCCCCAGCCTTTTGTTCTGAGCCTTCCTCGCACAGCACAAATGACTGCATTGATTGTGGGGAAAAGTTGACCAAAAACAATTAAGAAGTAACCAGTACTGTCCTGTCACTTGACTACTGAAGAGCTTTTAACAAAAACGCAGAAATAAAAAAAAAAGGAAGCACATCACTCTGGTATGGGTTAGCAACACTTTTAAAAGAGTAATCTCGTGTATGTACACATTATTTTGGTGTAAACCTGTTCTTACTAAAAAACAAAACAAAACATATTTTACCATCAAAAACGTTTCCAAACAGGATAAATCAGTGTGTAAAGAAAGGATACAAAGTATTGTTCGAGAAACTAACATACACATACCTTAATCCGTGTGGGAAGTGAGAATGAGAATGCCACACAACTACAAGCACTATTAGGGAAACTTGAGTTCTTTGTACTCTTTCATGGCTATGATGTTAGCAGTACTCCGTGCCTTTTGCATATGTTTTGGGACAGTTACGCACATTCGGCAAGGATCCAATCAGACTGCTATGTTGTCAGTAAAGCGAGAACGCACAGTACTTGTCCTCCGGGGGACGCGTTTTGGTCATGCAAGCAATGTGGGATGACAGCAACACCGGGAATGTTCATGTCAGCAGTTGCTTGAATGTAAAATAAAATAAAGTCAATTAGATGAGATTGACCCGTGTCCCCTGGACAAGATATCAATTAGTTTGATGGAGGCACTCAGGCCGCCAGGGAAGTAATACACTTGTGACCTTGTCGTTTGAAGTTCAGGTTTATATCCCGCTGTTGTATCTCACATGAAACGGAGCAGGAGAACATACGGACGAGCACACAAAGATGACTAATGATATCCTTTGAGGATTTTCACATTCATTTACATTTTTCTAGCACAATTAGTATATCGCTGGCCGAAGTCACAATTTGGGAAATTTCACTTTTTTTTTAGGGGGGGTACAAGGTTTTGGCCCGACGCCAGCTGTATGCAGTTAGCAGCACTGATCAAGCCCATTTAACAGTTTTGGCCCATATTGTGGTCTCAAGTACTAAAAGTAAATCTTGAAGTGCATAAAACTTATCCGTGTTTGTAGCACCCAGTGAGAGGGCAAAATTGAAATAGCTCTCAGTAATCTCAGTGGAAGTGATATAATAAACAAATCAGTATAAAGTAGAATTTTCAATTGTAATGTCACACTTCTATTTTATATAATGTACATGATATTTTCAAGACCCAGCAATTTTTTTTGTAGTTAAGAAATAAGTCAAATGGCCTCACAACGGTTCCGTTACACAGTGCCCCTAGTGGCCAAACTGAGAAACCAAATCACTGAAATATCTTGTGCTACAGGCTACATATTAGTGACATATGTGGCAAGGTTCAGTAATGATAAGTTATTACTCTTATAATATGCCATGTTTAATAATTTTTTTAAACAGTATTTGATTAAAATGAAGCACATTGTTACCAGCAAGTATACTAAAATTTAAGTAATTGTACGTAGCATAACGTAAAGAAAAGAAAAAAAAAGTATTGATGCATCTAGCCACGAGACTATTTGGACTATGTTGACAGTAAACGACACCACGCAGCCTCGTAAGTTCAAACTAATCAGCTTGGTGGAGACAATAAGCCTGTAAGACTCGGAGCTTAACTTAGTGGGGAAGTCTGCAAAAAAGACACACTCCAACGGGATTAGTTACTCAACAGCACGACACTGAATGTTTACATTAAGTTAACCATTGGTTAAACAATAATAATTGTGGGAAGAGAATACTTTCCTTGAGTCATCATTCCCTGGTCATTTATGTTGTTTTAATGAGTAAAAACGTTAAACCAAATATATTTACATGAGGAGTTAAGAATTAGATGCATGTCCTCAACCCAAGGACAGATGACATTTTATTTAAAAAAATAAAAAATAAAAAATCAAGCAAAATATTTTGACTTATGGGGTCAATAGCAGCACAACACAACAAGGTTGCTCCTGTTCCAATTACTGCACAGCCACTCTGTATCATGCCATGTGCATGCAAAGTCAAAAGTATTTATATGGTTACAGAATGGATAAATATGCAGATATGAGCTAATCAGCCACCATAGGTTGACTTGGGCCCACCAAAACAAAACGTACCTTCTCACAGCGTCCCGTTATGCCCACGCATGCTCCCCTCTGCAGTTCATTTCCCCTACAGATTAAAAAAAAAAAAAAAAAAAAAAAAACGGTTCCCTGCTCAGGAAAGGCGGCAGGCTACTTTGCGGGGGATAGAGGCATAGATAGGAGGAAGGAGGCAGTGGGAGGGTATGTCGTCTGCTGCGGGCCGATGCGCGTCACGCTGCCGCCGCATGCGCATGTAAACACGGCTCGCTCGCTCCACTCACCGGACATCCGACACGGAGCGTTCAGTATCCGCAGCTCTCTCGCATTCTCTCACGCTCCCTCTCTCTGATGGTGTGTGCACGTTGGGGAGGGCGGCGGGATCGAGGGGGGCATGTAAATTACGTGGGAACAGAACTGGGGCACTGCAAGGCATGATGGACCCAGTTAAAGCTACAGCCACCGCTGCACTGGCCGGGACCTTTTCGACTGGAGACTGATGCAGCGGCGACAGATGGCGCCAGTTTGCAACTTTCTATTTTATATTCAATACAGAGCAGTGATTCATCCAGTGTTTTTTGGAGGTGTCGGTCTGACTATCTGTTCCTGTTATTTCATTGACTAGCATATTCAAATTTTATTTTTCATTGGAGGTGAAAAATTATGGAGGATCAAAACTGATTATTTTTAAATAAATACATAAATGAATAAATAAATAAATAAATAAATAAATAAATAAATAAATAAAAGCACAAATAAAAACAAATATAAAAATAAAAATATAATTCAAAAATGAAATACAAAAAATAAATACAAATGGAAATAAAAACAATATGAATAAAATAAAATAAATGTGAGAGCAGAGTTTGTATTTATTGAGTGATATTTAATTCTATTTACATTTTCATTTTTATATTTATTCTCTGTAGTTATTTTTTACTTTTATTTCTTTTTTTTTCATGTATTTTTTTAATTTAATTTTTTAGTTATATTTTTATATCCGTTTTTTATTTTCACTTTTATTCATTTATTTATTTATTCATTTACTTGTTTTTAATTTTGGCAGTTTGCTCCTCCATAGATAATAAGCTTCAAATTAAAAAAGAAATTATCACTTCTGGGCGGAAAGCACAATGTCTAAATCTGGTTATTATTTTTACAAATCAATACATTTCAACACAGTATTAAGTCCAAATTGTACAGTGAGTGGTTTACAATATTACTATTAATTTGGGGGGGACGAAAACCACTGTTTTATTTTTAATGACTACATACAGTAGGCTTCCTACTCTTCTGTAGTGAATGGTCATGATCATGGTACTTGAAAAGCAAAGCAAAAAATAAATAAAATCAAATTGCTGGTTCTGTCAGTGAACTTATTGGAACTATGCAAAACTTCTCAACTTTGATTATGTGGCATGAAAAAAAAAAAAAGATAACTACTCTTACAGAGGACGTTTTCTGCCTTACTTGCAGCTTTAAGTGCTGCATAAATATTGAAGACTTGAGAGTCCTATTGTGCACGTCTCAAAATGATTTGCCTCTCTGCATGTTAATTGATGGCTCAGAGATCTCCAACATTTGGAAACTTTCCGTGGATGTGAACGATGTGTTTAGAAAGATGACACGCTGAAAACAACGCATGTTTTATTAATGTCTACGGGACTAGAAGAGAACGGTAAATCACACTCTAAAACGAAATAAATTTTTCAGGACAGGAATGAGCTACTATGTATACCGTAACTTTAATTTCACTTGCACCCTCATTATCTTGACATTTTCCCTCTAAGCTTCTAAAATCAACCTCCCTTGAAGACAATCTGGTCACGAGTTTCTCAGACTAAAGCTTTAAAAAGTTCAAAAAGCACTCACTTTGTGGTTTCTGGACTGGTTGACCTGGCCAAACAGCCCAGCACGTGACCCAGGAGGCCCTCTGCATACCTTGGCTACTGTCAGTGGTGGTTATGCATTGGGGGCAAGATGGGAGATGTCCCACTAGATCCAGCAGATGGCACTGTGGTGGAAATAAAAGCATGTTACATAAATAATGATCATAATAAATATAGATAAAAGACCATAAACATGTACCTTTTTGAAGGAGTCAAGTCTTGATGTCACTCGACAACAGAAACAGACAATTATAAACATATTTAGCTCTTTTGTTTATTTATTAGCATATTCATTTCATCATTTGAAGTAATTTCACGTAACCCAACGTGATTTGGACTGAATGTGAAATCTGCCATCTTCTTTGTTGTTTATATTTGCCTCGAGCGCTTGGAGGTCAGAAGTGGGAGAATCCATTTTGGATCGTTGTATTGTAATTTGATTTATGAGGATTATGGTCAAGTTATGAGAAATCCATTTAAATTACCGTAGTCGAACAAATTTTGGGATTGGTTCTCAATGTTCTCCTCTTTAAAAAAGCTAATGTTCTTCTAATTCAAATGACTAATTGACCACTTTCTGGAAAATTATTCACTTTTAGCCACAGTAGCTAACTAACCATGCAGCTAATGCTTGGCGATTATTAGCCAATTTAGCATTTGGACTTTAAGTGAAGGAAAACATTGAAATTAACCAAGAACGAGTTGACTTGTTTTGAAAATTTAACATGAAATGTGTTCTCACTCATTTTTTATTTACATTTCTACTTTTCACAATGTAGGCTACATCAAAAGTTGTCACATTTAGCCATGATAGCTCACTACGCTAACCAGAACGTTAACACCCCAAAGTGGTTTCTGCCAGGGTCTGTCTTGACATTAAAAGGGTGGTTCTTCATTCCCCAAATTCTTGAGGGATCAAGTGGGTTCAAAAGACACAATTCCCTGGGAAATTCTCATTCCTTCTCCCATTTTCCTCTCAGTTCACTTTTTTTCCTTAGTGTCTAGACTTCATTAGCAGAGGATGAGCCTCTCCCCTCGCAAGCGGCCATGTAAGCTGCACTAAAAACAAAGAGGCCTATTGTTCAAAAGGATTTTGGACCATGCACAGCTTTTTTCCATCGCTTGCACTGGAAATCGCACACACACTGCACTGAAAGAGCTCTGAAACGCACACACAAAAAGTGAATTAGGAGATGATTAAAAGTTGACTTGAGCGAGTTCCGCAAATAGAAAGGCTGAAAGTTTAATCAAGAGTGTTAAAGCACTTCAAGCATATGAGATTCGGGGGAATTTATGCATTACGAGTTTAAGGCCGCTTGGGGACAAATTAAAGGACGCAAAAATTAAACTTCATTAAGAATGGTGCAGTACTGCTCTCTAGAGGATCCAAAAGCAATAGCATGACCTTAAATTGTGGGGGGATAGATCATATTCACATTTGAAAGCATTAGGGGGAAAAAATGCAAAAACAAGTCTACAGGACTGTCTCAGAAAATTAGAATATTGTGATAAAGTTCTTTATTTTCTGTAATGCAATTAAAAAAACAAAAATGTCATACATTCTGGATTCATTACAAGTCAACTGAAATATTGCAAGCCTTTTATTATTTGAATATTGTTGATTATGGCTTACAGCTTAAGAAAACTCAAATATCCTATCTCAAAATATTGGAATATTTCCTCAGGCCAAGTAAAAAAAGAAAGAAAAAGAAAGCCATAATCAGCAATATTAAAACAATAAAAGGCTTGCAATATTTCAGTTGATTTGTGATGAATCCAGAATATATGGCATTTTTGCTTATTTATTAGCATTCCAGAAAATAAAGGACTTTATCACAATATTCTAATTTTCTGAGACAGTCCTGTATAGAAATAGGTTTTCTAATTAACTGGCTGACCTTTTCACTGCTGTTATTCATTAGGATTTATTAAGTGAACACAATTGACATTAGCTATCACATACTTGTGTGCTTGGCATTTAGACAATGACATTAGGTGGTTGATTGTTTTGATGCACATCTCTGAACCTTAAAAAAAAAGAGACACTAGCTTGTTTTTAGTTGAATGATATAATATATCCGTAACTGTTTCAATGTGGTTACTTTTCTGTTGTAGTGGGTTAAAAAATAAAATAAAAACGGCAGTAATATTTTATGTAATATAAAAGGAGATAAAAATGACAAATGTCCGAGTCAACTACTGAATAAAATGTGAATTCACTTCTACGAAGCTATAAACAAAGAATAAATGTCCAGAGGTTCCACAAAAAAAGTGTTTGGCGTCTTGGCTTTAGCTCTAGATGGAGTTTACGGCCTTTGTGGTCCTTGCATTGATAAAATCAGATTTCCTGAAGCCACACTGTTGAATACAAGACAAACATTGTTAAGTACATGCCAAAGAGAGTCAAGGAATTGTTGCTCCTGAATGAGAAGGCCTTCACGAGTGCTCACCTTCTTGTAGGTCCCATGGAGGTCACTGTGATTCCACATGGAGTGCAGTAGGAGGCATGCTGCTACACCTGCTCGACTTGGGCCGTAACTAAAAAAATAAAATAAAATAAATAAATAAATAAAATAAAATAAATTATTTATTTATTTTTTACCCTACAACGCCAAACATCATACTAACTACAAGACATTTTGAGCCCTCTATTTAATGAGTGTAACTTTTTTTTTCCTATTAAAACATATAAATAAACATGATCTGACACATGCATTGCACGGATAATCCATTAGAGGGCAGTAATCACCCATCTGATGGCTTTTCCAGCGACCTTGAAGCTGAACAATGACTTAGACAACATTATAAGAAGTTAATGGGTGGGTATAATGTGAAAGTACTCAATATTTTTGGCTAAATGTTTTTGTAAAACCGTGTTAAAAGTATGCGCATAAAATCTGAAACAGTAGGTGTATGTAGTCATTTTACACTGAATCAGTCAACTGTTATTTTTTTTATAAATTTTTGCATACTAATAAAATTTTTAAATTACATAGTTGATCATTGATCATACATTGTTGATCATTTCCCAAAATGACAAAGACACGCAAGATGCAAGTTCTGCACAGGCCACTTTGCCTTTGTCTCCTGTAAGAAATGCAAAGTACACCTTTGCCTGAACATGAACAAACACTGTTTTGAGGCTTTCCACTATTCAACATAAAAAAAGTGAACCACAAAAAAAAAAAAAAAAAAAAAATAATAATAATAATAATAATAATAAATAAATAATAATAATAATAATAATAATAATAATAATAATAATAATGATAATGATGTTTCCAGTTATTTGGTGGAGTTTTCAAATCCTAATAGTTCATGATAGTTTTACTATACGAGTGGGAAATGTTCAGATTTTGGAAATAATATATTTGATATGTCTGTTTATGATTATATTTTTGACAGTTATAAATGTATGAATTTAAAGCATTGTGACCGGATGCATCAAATATGACACAAAATCAAAAGTCATATGTGTAAGATGATTTAAAAAAAACAATTATATATATATATATATATATATATATATATATATATATATATATATATATATATATATATGTATATATATATGTATATATATATATATATATATATATATATATATATATATATATATATATATATATATATATATATATATATATATATATATATATATATATATATATATATATATATATATCCATCCATCCATCCATTTTCTTGACCGCTTTTTCCTCACAGGGGTCGCGGGGGGTGCTGGCGCCTATCTCAGCTGGCTCTGGGCAGTAGGCGGGGGACACCCTGGACTGGTTGCCAGCCAATCGCAGGGCACACAGAGACAAACAACCATCCACACTCACACGCACACCTAGGGACAATTTGGAGCACCCAATTAACCTGCCATGCATGTCTTTGGAATGTGGGAGGAGACCGAAGTACCCGGAGAAGACCCACGCGGGCACGGGGAGAACATGCAAACTCCACCCAGGAAGGTCGGAGCCTGGACTCGAACCGGAGTCCCGATGGCAAAAAGGTGTCACAGCTGAGTTGTTTTTCTACATGACACCTTGCGAGTTTCTTGTTTTAGATACTTTAGTGATTCTTTTTTTGTTTTTACCTATAATTGAAATGTGATGAATCTTCAATATCAATGAAATGCTAACTAGCAGCTAGACATGGAATAAAAGTCAAACGTGAAATGAGATTTTACATGATAAACACAGAGGAGCTTCTGACTAACCCGTTGTCCTCCTTGCTGATGTTGCAGATCTTCGGGAGGGCATCCTGGCTCAACATGGCTCGGACGTTGTGCACGCCGCGCTGGCTCAGGTTGACGAGGATGTGACACAGAGACGCTGTCACGTCCGAGGGCAGGTCTCGTCCCATGTCGTTATTGGGCAGGAGGTCCACCACTTCTGGCAACACCTGTTTAACTGCAGGTCGACATTTGTAAGTAAGCTTCTAATGGTGACTTTTTTGATTCACGCGTCAACTAACCAATATCAGGGTGCAGCTCGGGGAAGCGAGACAGGTTTTTGATGAGCGACACGGCTGTCCTCTTCACGTCGCGCTCGCCCACCTGCAACATTTTTCTGACGTGCTGGAGGCCGTTTTCCCTGCGGACGATGGTGTAGGCGATGGCTTCGGTCACCTGAAGAAAAAACACAAACTGTTTGGAAAAAAAATACCTGATGGAAATTGGCTACAATGCTGTTAGATATGGTCTAATTTTTCCACTAGAGGGAGCCCAAACTTTGTCATTCTCTTTTGAATGTGCAACAAGATAGCGTCGGTATGAGCGCTCACCGCGCCATTCCCGGCAGTGATGTTCTGCAGAGCTCCGATGGCCGCCTCCTGCGTGTGGTGGCGCACGCTGCGAGCGATGAGCGACAGGTACATGCGGATGGTGATGGAACTCCACAGCCACTCCATGCCGCGGGGGTTGGCCTTCTCCTCCAGCAGCATGCAACGATGCTGCTCGTGCTGGGCACAAACGGATACATAATGACATTTGAGATCCAGTGGCATTGCTTAATTATCATTTATTTATTTATTGCTCCTAATTGCATATAGTGTATGGAGGACCAAAACTGCCTAAATTAAAAATAAATGACAAAATAAATAAATGAATAAAAGTGAAAAAAAATGGATATAAAAACCGTAATTTTACTTTAAAATTAAATACAAAAAATAAATATGAGTATAGTAAAAATAAATACAAAAATAAAAAACAAGATTCAAAAAAATAAAAATAAATGTAAAAATAACTTACAAAAATAAATCCATCAATCCATCCATTTTCTTGACCGCTTATTCCTCACAAGGGTCGCGGGGGGGTGCTGGCGCCTATCTCAGCTGGCTCTGGGCAGTAGGTGGGGTACACCCTGGACTGGTTGCCAGCCAATCGCAGGGCACACAGAGACGAACAACCATCCACACTCACAAGCACACCTAGGGACAATTCGGAGCGCCCAATTAACCTGCCATGCATGTCTTTGGAATGTGGGAGGAGACCAGAGTACCCGGAGAAGACCCACGCAGGCACGGGGAGAACATGCAAACTCCACCCAGGAAGGTCCGAGCCTGGACTCGAACCGGAGACACAAAAATAAATCTATAAATATAATTAAAAGCAATCAATAAATAAAAAAATGCTCTGCTCTCACATTTATTTCATGCTGCAGACGCTCTGTCAGGTTGAAATGTTATTTAAATGAGGGGGCGGTCCTAAGCATGTCTTGGGTTGGGCTCTGCTGTTGCAAACTGCTTTTCAATGGTCGAGTGAGCGAGTCGCTGCGATTGGCTGGCAACCAGTCCAGGGTGTCCCCCGACTACTGCCCAGAGCCAGCTGAGATAGGCGCCAGCACCCCCCGCGAACCTTGTGAGGAAAATGGCGGTCAAGAAAATGGATGGATGGATGGATGGAGTGAGCGAGTCGGCGAACCAGGAAGCTTCGCCAGGAGAGCTCCAGAAATGGATGACTAACGTTTCGTCCTGACAAAGTGTCTGCAGAATGAAATAAAGAAATGTGAGAGCAAACCGTCTTTATTTATTGCTTGATATTTAATTGTATTTATATTTAATTGTATTTATATTTTATTTTTTGTATTTGTCTACATTTATTTTTATATTTTTTACTTATGTATGTATATATATATAGTTATATATATATATATATATATAGTTATATATATATATATATATATATATATATATACATATATTTATATATAGTTATATATAGTTATATATAGTTATATATATATATATATATATAGTTGTTTTCCATTTATATTTTGTATTTAATTTTTTTAATTATTAATTTTATATCCGTTTTTTTGTTGTTTTTTTCACTTTTATTTATTTATTTAGTTATTTATTTATTTTTAATGTTGGCAGTTTTGGTTCTCCATAATAGTGTGAGTCCTTTCGTCACCTTTGATGAGCTCTAATCACCCGGGATTTACACCGGATGCGGTTGCGGTGCGGTTGCGGTGCGTTCCGGCGACGCAAGCAATTAGATTCCATTCATTCGAATGGTGCAGTTTACACCGCTTGCGTGTGCGTTGCGTGTTGACTGCGTCTCAGCTGCGGCGTGCCGCAGCCCTTCCGCAAGGATAGTCTATTTTCTATTTTTGCCGGACGCCGCAGCGGTAGGCCTCCAGCAAATGGCAAGCTAGCACAAAACACATCGAGCGGGACAGGAAGACCAACGCAGTTTCAAAATAAATTTCCGGTTACCTTTCAAGATAAAACACTCGCCAGCTCCTATTTCGCAAGCATGCTAGCAAAACGTGATGTGGGCGTAGACGGGCCTGGAGTTAACGTGCGAGGTGCTCATTCACGGTTTAGACACCAGCGAACATGGACGAGGAGAGGTAGAAAGCCACAAAATAATAAAAGTCCACCTCTCTTTCTGCTTCTCTGTTGAGCACAGACTTTCTGTGTGTTTGTCGTTGTTTTTAATGCCACATGATTGCGCGCGGTCATGCGAGACACGGCGGGAAGTGGTCGGCGACAGAGCTGCTGGACCGCAGCTGTGCGGAGCAGGTGTGGATTGGCCAAAAAAATTGACGCGTCCGGAGCACGCAGTCAAGACGCACCGCACCGCAGCCGCACCGCACACGCAACCGGTGTAAACCCGGAGTAATGCAAGAGTAGTGGGTTAGTGTCCGAGAAGTTTACCTCTTTGGTCTTAGCGCTGCGCTGAGCAAAACATCCGACCGCCTTGGTCTTGGGCGCCACGTGTTCTTGCGATTGCAGGAGATTGGCGGCGTACTTGTCGGGCAGCTCCGACTCGATCTGATAGGACAAGTTGTGCAGGATGCACACGCAGTTCTCTGTGGACTTTCGGGAATGAGAACAATAGTTTCAATATGAGAGGCGAGTGTCGAGAGAGGAGAGCGGTTTTTGACGCAACCTTGTCGTCAGCCTTGTAGTCGGACACGGTCCGTCGGATGTAGTAGACCAGAGAGTCGATGAGGTTCTCGCACTCCCTCATGGCTTTCCTTCCTTCTGGACCAGAAGAGCTCAGGTTTCTAGACACAAAAACTTAAGTGTAAGCAGCAAATGGCATTCTAATTCTGTCTGAAGCAGTTAAAAGAAATATAAATAAATATAAATACATATAAATTTATAATCACACGGGGATTTACTGGACCGGGCGTTTTACTTCCGCGTTAGCAAAACAACCTAATATGTCATAAAGAATTACATCTCCATGTTGTCAAAGGTAATATTTAATCATTATATGTCTATAGTTAACAGTTGGAAGGGCTTAAAATACCATGGTGTAATCTCTTTAAAACACATTAAAAATGTTTGATGTTTTTTGGGGGCTAGAATTGATTAATGGTATTTCCATGCAATGTATTTTCTCTTAACCGTTATTTATCCAGCAGAGTATTTATTATAGTAGTACTACCAAAGTCAATTTTCCAGGTATCTGCTTTCAACCCTATAAATTTCATGCATTGCGTTGGGATGGACTCATCAATAAATCACTCATGCGACGTACCTGAGGCAGCCGGTAGCGTTGTGGAAAACCTCGTCGTCAGCAAGCAGCTCATCTTTGGGGTTCTCCCCTTCGGAAAGGCCCGAGCTCGGCACCAGGACGGACTGCGTGAGAACCGACAAGGCCTCTCTCGACAGGTTTTCCTTCAGGAGGTCGTGAGAGGACAGGTTCCACAGGAGGCCTGGGAGGTGAAAGTTCGTCAGATATGGAACCGCATCCTGTTATCTCGGCAGAATTGCCACGAGGGAAGTTGACGACGGACCAGCAAGCTGTCTTCTGGTCTCTGTATCGCGGCTGCTCTTCAGCACACGCAAAATGACGGCCAGGCCGGCGTGGTCCTTCACCTCCATCTTGTTGTCGCTGCTCTGGTACACGACGTTGCGCAGGGCGGCGGCGGCGGCGCGCTGCACCTCTTCCTCGTCGTTGTGGAGCAGCTGCAGCAGTTTTTTGATGCCGCGCAAAAAATAAACCTGAAAAGATAACTTTTGTATGTAACACACACACTCACTTGGTCACAATATTATTTCGTATTATACAGCAATCCTCTGCATATTTGTGGTTCACTATTCTAGGATGGATTTTTTTCCCCCACTCAATTTTACAATTGCGATTTAATGGTCCTCTTCAACAATTTGACTTGCAGTCTTTGAAGTGTTTACTTCAACAACTCCACAAAATTTCAACCAAACAAGTGTGGTATAGTTACGGGTTCAATTATTTATAGAGGCAAGTAGAAACATTTTTGGGGGGTTAAATTACTGGCAGCTTTTCACTGTTTGCAGCCTATTAGTTTACTGTAAGTATGCGTGTTCTGTATATAACCCCGCCAAGGAACTTGTTTGCGTTTTGCCAAATATATAGCAGCCGCAGAGTGAGGTCAAAATAAATCTACAGGAACGTCTCAGCTGTCAGATATGTGGCCACTTGATATTTGGGGGTACTATGCTACACATAAAGGCGCTGTCTGCCAGTTTCACTCTGGAAAAGGCACTTTTTAAATACAGGATGCACAGACTTTAACTCCTTCTCAGTCTACTCCTCTAGGCTTAAGTTAATGTATGGTTGTGATTTTTTTAATTTACCCCCAACCTCCAGCCTATATTTTACCATTTTGTGTTTGTTTTGTCAACAACGGGACGTTTCTGGGTGGTGTCTGTGGACAGACGGTTGTTTCCCCCTCCACCCAATCGCAGAGCGGGGGTTGGGAGTGGGCGTGGCTGGAGCGGCGGGGGGCGTGTAGGCAGACGGGTTGTTTGTTTACGAGTAGAGTGATTAGAGTGATCAGAGGCAGGGGGGAGGTGGGCAGAGGCAGGGGGTGTGAACGTTGAGCTCGTGTGGGTTGAGCCATGGGAGGCGCCCATTTTGAATTGTTTGTTTACAAACAGAAACGGTTCGTTTACTAACAGAAACTGTCAACCTACTGACAGGCCCTTTAAAAAATGGTAATGAAATATAATCATCTATTTTATTTTTTTATTTTTTTTAATACATCTACTTAAAATGTGTTTCTGGATCTAGATAATTTTACACTCTAAAAACAGCTAATGGACTGATCCACTTGTTAATTTCGTCAACGAAAACTAAACAAAAATAATTTCATCAATACTTATTTTTCGCCAGACTAAAACTAGACTAGACCAGACTAAAACCCTCATTAAAATAAACAATAACTGGGACTAAATCAGTATGCATTTTCGTTGACTAATGAAGACGAGACGAAAATATCCTTCACTTAATAAAATCTAGGATGTAATGATATCCAAACGTCACGATACGATATTATCACGATATGAAGCTCACAATACGATAATTATCACGATATTGTGGGGAGGTCGGCGACATTTAAAAAAGGTCACAATATTGTAAAAAAAGTCAAATGAAAATGAGCTCATACTAAAAACAAAAACAAAAAAAGCACAATATTGTGCCTTTGTACATAACATCAATGTCATGTTATTATTATTGTTTTATTATTATTATGTTATTATTATGTTATTATTATGTTATTACAGTGGTACCTCTACTTATGAAATTAATTGGTTCTGGAAGAAAGTTTGTAAGTAGAGACGCATTTTCCATGTAAATGCCCTAATCCGTTCCAAGCCTCCCAAATTTCAGACATAAATGTTTTATAAAGCATAAAAATGCATCAAAACATGTAACAAATACATGTTACAATTAGATTATTGCACAATAAATGAGAGTTGTGCATAATGTAAATAACAAAGAATAGAGTAAAGAATAAAAATGATGGTCATTTACCTTTTTAACTGCTGTCCTCATCGGTTTTTTTTTTGCCCTCTGGTTCATGTTCTCCTCCCTCAGAAGTGTTTTTTTTTTTTTTTTTTTTTTTTTTTTTTTTTGCCTGGTGTTTTGTAAAGAACTGATCAGTGGATGTTTTTTTTTTTTTTATTTTTTTTTTTATTTTTATTTTTTTTATTTTATTTTATTTATTTTTTTAAACAAAACAAAACAATCCTTCGTTAATGTCCAATGCAAACATCATCTTAGTGAGCAAACGCCCGACTGGTGAACACTTTTTCTGGGCGATTCTTTTAAACAAATTCTGAAACTTCATGGAAACTTCCGGTATGGCGAGGCATCTTTTTTCCAAAAAAAAACAAAGGCCCGTCTCGTCGTAATTAAAAACTTACTGTGCCTTCATCAATCACCAATTGTTTGAATTTTTGCACAAATTCGTTGGCCGTTAGTGCATACATTTACGAAAAACTATCGGAACACCTCATGGGCCGCGGGATGAATGATGAGGACGCTGTGAAACCGATCTAGTATAAGCTCGTACCTATGGTAGCTCTTAGCCAATGGGATGCCAGAAACATGCACAAACACCGATCTAGTATTTACGCTCATAGGTACCTATGGTAGGAAATAGCCATAGCCGAAAGTATGTTGCGTTCGGTAATGTATTTTTACCTTTCGTATCTAGAAATTTCTTTCGTAACAAGAGGCAATATTTTCCCGTTGAGGAGTTTCGTAACTCGACAATTTCGTATGAAGAGACGTTCGTAAGTAGAGGTTCCACTGTATTATGTTATTATTATGTTATGTTATGTTATGTTATGTTATGTTATGTTATGTTATGTTATGTTAGTTCCTCCACATATTGACTCGCTTCACAGGCATATTACGTTCCGCATCTGACAATTAGTTTAGATTTTAAACATAGAAGGGCCAAAACATCCCTAATGAAAATTAAATTGCACTAAAAAAAAATTGCCCCCAGAGGGTGCTAGAACTGCACAAATGGAAATCAACCAGACTTTCCTAAACAGATGTGTTGCATTTAAATATCGTGAACATGACGATGATGATATTGTGGCAGTTTTAATATTACGATATCACGATATCGCGCTTATCGTTACATCCCTATTAAAAACTGGACTAAAATGTATGGACATTTTAGTTCATGAAAAAAAACGAGACGAAAATGATGATTTCGTAAAATCTTATCTCTGCTAATCTGTCACTGTGAAACTGTCATGTAACACACAGTGACACACCCCCTTTCAAATCTTAAACTAGCAAGTGCAACATGCACAAAAATATGCAACAAAACACGAGGTGGGTTCACGGTGAAAGGTAAAAAAAAAATCAAAAAAAATCATAGTTTTAATGTAACATTAATCCAACGGCTATAACGCTCCAATACTGTTAATCCGACCGCTCACTAATGCTGGCTAATTTACTAGCTAATAGGGGTGTGAATTGCCTAGTACCTGACGATTCGATTCGTATCACGATTCACAGGTCACGATTCGATTCGATACCGATTAATCCCGATACGAATGGTCACGATTCGATACCGATTAATCCCGATACGAATTTATAAGTCGATTGTTGCGATTTTTTTTCATTCATATTTAGAAAATACTAATCAGTAAGCTTGTAGAGTGTAAGATTTATATGAAAATGTATTATTTATTTATCTGAAATTTCAGTCTTATAGAGGTTGTAATCTGTTTCATGTTTGAACAGCATTAAAATAAAAATATTAAGGCTTAATGTGCCGTTCATATAACATTCTTCCATGCTCAAGGTGTGAATCCTAAAAAAAAAAAAAAAAAAAAAAAAAAAAAAAAAAAAATCGATTCTGCCTTTTATTGAATCGATTCGAGAATCGCGCGATGTAGTATCGCGATATATCGCCGAATCGATTTTTTTTAACACCCCTACTAGCTAATATAGAATGGAAAGCGAGTAGCCACTTGTTGTTATACAGTAATTGTATGTGAATTTGTTTTTCATCACAAAGAAGAGAGAACGTTTCATGTGAAATAGTTTTAGATCTGAAATGTTCAACATTATCTGCCAACAAAAAATATACAGGGGTAAAATATGATTGTCCTGTCTAAAAGCAGCCTAAAACGTTGACAGTTTTCGTTGACTAAAACTAGACGAATGAAATTATGTTTTCTTGGACTAAAACAAAGACTAAAATGCTAGTTTTATATAAAATGACCCTATTTTTCGACTCAAGTAAAGGATCTGACCAATATTTATGAGTTGTTTTACACTCAAGGACCATTTCTTGACTCAAAGTTGGGTCAAATAGAGGATCGGGTCATTTTTTACCCTTTCGAGTGTATTGTGCGCAACCACTTGATGAAATAAAAATGTTCAGTGGTTAACGGGGGATTAATGTATACGAAAGTGAGAGGCTCAAACCATCTTCCTGGCATCTCCGCTTTTGTAACACTGCGACTGGATGTGCGCAGCGGCGCTAATCAATGTGTCCTCGTTCTGCTGAGTCAGCAGGTTGACCGCCTTCTCCAGCGTCATCTCTGGAGGCTTCTCGGCCCTTCTGGCAGAGACAAGAAATCAGAATATCCATCCATACATTGAAATATGTCGAAAAAAATGAGCACGTACGAAGTTGAGACATTGTTGGCTTGGATTTGCTGAGGCTCCGCCCCCGCTCGCCCACCCATGTCCGCCTCCACGCTGTTGCCCGAGGGTGGGTACGTGTTCAGTCTGAGAAGTCTTTGACTTTTTGACATCCAGGGTATTTGAGGGGCGACGACCATCCCCTCGCTCTGCTGGAAAGCCGAGTCGTTCCAGCTGGACTCGCGCCCACGCTGGCGAAACGACGCGTCCGACCAAAAGCGGAAGCTCCCGTTAGCGGGCGTGGAGGCGTTGGTGGGCGCCCACCGTGACCGCGGGGCCTCGGAGAGGGCGTAGCGCTGATGCAAACCCGGCGAGCGGCCGAGCAGGGAGCAGTTCCTGTGGGACAGACTGCGGACGGGAAGCGTGGACGTGACCGAATGACGGCTGTTGAAATTGAAATGGCACCGAGCCTTGTCGGGCGTCCCCGGTGGGGAAACTTCGACTCTTCTGGATGGCCTCCGCACACGCTCGCCGCTTGACAGTGCGCAACTGAAGCCATTGACCTGTCGAAAACAACACACCTGTATCACTATGGAAGGTTCTTAAACTTGGGCTAGTTCATACTTAGCATTAAGAACAAATGGATAATGGATCCCACATGTCCGCAGTTTTTTTTTTTTTAACCCATCTCATGCTATCCCCTGAGAAGTCAGTTATCTGCTGTTTTTGTGCCATTTGGTGCTCAAGTAAGTTGAGGAGTTTCATTTAGGCAAAAGTAAGCCTTAACCGCCATCTTGTGGAATCCATAGATAATTACAGTACACTACAAACTTGTTTTTTGGGGGAGCGTTAAATGGCAGGGCTCAATCCCGCAATCAGCGAGGGTTTAACTGTACTGTATACAAAAAAAAGTCAAAATATGAATGTAAATATACTACAAAATTAATTAAAATATAATACATATTTTATAATGTATATCAAAACACATAAACTATATGAATATAAATACAATTAAAAACAATAAATACAATAAATAACATGAAACAATAATTAGATAAATAGTACCAAAAATTATATAAACACAGCATCAATTCAATTAGAATAAATTAGTAAAACATAGTTCTAAAATATAATAGAAATGCAGTGGCCCCTCGCAATTTGTAGGGAATAGGGACTGGGCGGACTGAAGTGACCAATAGTAGTTTTCCTTGAAAAACGAAAGATTAAAATATGTAAAAATTTGTTTTGGAGACAGCAAAAAGGTAAATATACTGGGGCCAAAAAGTGATAATGTGCTGTAAAAATAAATTAACTGAAATAATTAGAAAACATAATAAAATAAAGGATAATAAAAACTAAATAAAATAAAAAATCAAAGTAAATAATATAAATCCAAATATATAAATAAATCATAAACTAAATCATGTTTTTGACGGATAAATACATGAAGTGAAAAGTATCATTATCAGAGGCCAAAATACTCAGAAAAATCAGAAAAATAAAACATTTCCGCTTTCCAAGCAAATATATCATAAATATCTTTAGGTTTTTTTTTTTTAAGTCATGCTTTAATCAGTGATTAAAATACAAACACAAACATTACCGTGGTGTGAGGCCTCAGTCCGTCCGCGGCGTCGAAACTCTTGCCGGCGCTTCTCTGTAAGTGGACACCGCCTGAAACAAGTCGAGGAGGTTCAGCGGAGAGTGTTTGGTTACACATTTCTCTAATCACCTGTACGCATCACAACTTCCTGGGGAGCCAAATGTACGAATAAATGACCTAACACCTCACACGCTCATTTGCATGACAGGTATACAGCACACTAGATGGAATGATGTTCATATTTAACATCCAATGTGAATCAAATGAAGGTTACGTAGTAATTACACAATAATCAACATAGTATTAAAATAGCTCTGTGAAATTGTCAATCAACTGAGCTTTGGCTCTCGTTGCTGAACTGAATGTTGCGATGAGTGTGTTTAAGCGCAAGCGTCAAACAGGATGGCAAATAAACCAGAGTCCAAAGTCTGCTATTGCACAATCAATAAAAATTCCATATTTGATCCAGTTTAAGACAGTAAGATGCCTCCATGTTGCTTTTGGGCGGATGGATGAGCTTGCAGGAACCTGTTGGACCAGCAAAATACTATGTTGCGTGCATTCCACTGCAAAAATCAGCCTTGTGCTTGAAGTCAATGAAAGACCTCAATGGAAAGTGAAGTTTGCCTCTGCAATTAAAACACACCCCTTTTCAAAAGAAAAATAAACTTTTAGCAAAAAGTTCTCTGGCGCTGAGAGTGTGCTTCTTAAAAGTAAATCTGTGCACAGTATAACGTGATTAATTGCACTGTGCTTTGGTTAGTTTTGATAGTCTAATACTCATTTGGGCATGTGGAGGTGGAGTTTAAATGAAAGCAAAACTCAGCAGCCTGTGTTATCATCATAATTACAATAGTTTATGCTAAATCCTTCAAGGAAGTAGGGATTACCGTTGGAAAGGCTCCTCCTCGAATTCCGTGCGAGGGTGAGCTGAACCTGCTGCTGGACCCGCAGGCTGCGGTCACTGGAAGGAAGCCGAGCCGACGACCGAGCGCTCGGTTCAGCTGGCAAGGCCAAGGTGGTGTCGGTGTCCAGTCGGCCGTGGGCGAGCGCCGGCAGGGCCGACTTGAAGAACAAATCCTCCATTTTTCACCTCTTCACGGCCTCGTCGACATTATTAACCTAAGTACAGTACAGCGACGCCGTTCCCGGAGGACACTTTTTTTTTTTTAAATCCTGTTTGCCCTCCTGAAAATCCATCTGGTGACGTCATGCCGGGCGGAGCTAAATTTACCTGTGGTGTCAAGTGACACCGTTGTGGGCTACTTTGAGGTTTTTTGTTGTCGTTGTCGTCGTTGTTGTGAGTGTGACACGCCCAGCCCCAACGGGAAACGATTAACTGCTCAGTTTACTTTACTTTACTTTTATGTGCAAAATATTTGAAAGGAATATGAAATGAGAACGATCCACATTCTTACGTTTGGGGCAGATCAGATGGATTGATGTACTTTTTTTTTCTCTGCCAGATTTACTTTGCAGTCATTTCTGTAATATGGCGATATTACGTTGAATTAATTTTTATTGATTGTGTTACATACAGTATATTATTTAGACATGTAGCATTATTTATATATGTTTTAATAACATGTACATTTATTTTTACTCGTGACTGCATGGTGCATGTGAGGACATGCACTCAAATAAACCTTTTTTTTGGAGTCTGAGCTGGAGTTTGGGCTGTGCTTGAAGCCTGCCTCTTTTTGTTTTGTTGTTTTTTGTTTTTTTTTTGGTTGTTTTTTCGGTTTCCATCCCATTGTGTCATGCGCTATACACTACATGTCTGCAGTGATGAATAAGCCTTTAAAATCAATAATATAATTTAACAATACTTTGATATGATGTCACACCATACTGACTCTGGAGCCTTTCAGATTTTTATTTTTTTTTTATTCTAAATTCCTTTCTTAATTATTGACACATCCCAACCTCATTAAATATCTGACTGGATACGCAGTGGCCTTCTATCACCAACTTTGTAAGGTTCTCATGCTGAACGTTACTATTTTACTACAGGCTCCATTACTTTGTAAAGGGCCCTTGAATATTGCCCCTCCAATGTCATTGCCATTTAATACGGCGATAGAGTGTCAAATTTGTCCGCTAATAACAGGAACGTGAGAAGTGCAGAAATTGTTGGGAATATTAACCCCATCACAGGATGACATTTCCCCTACTATGAAGGGGGGGAGACAAACACCACAAGCGGTTACAATAAGAGTTTACCCCCATTTAATGTTTCTCCCCTCTCTGACACAATATTTCCAGTTTTCCACATCGTGGTGCATAAAAATCAATAACATGTCTCCGGGTTTCTTTGATTTAACATTCAAAGTTGCACAATGTGACAGAAAGAATGAAGCTTGCACCATCTTACATTCACTTGCATTAAATACATAAGATTTTAGGGTGACAGAAAGTTCCAGAATTGTTGCAAGGGGGATGTAATTTAAATGTACGATGCACTATTATTACATGATAGAAGTCATTCATTAGTCACACAGTAGTCTCGACACCACACTTTTTTCACATTATTGAATCAGTAAAAGTATTTTTTTTTTCTTTCATACATTACATGAAATGTTCAAATTTGGCACGATTCACATCTGTAGCAACACTTTCACGCAAACATTTTTGTGATGTTTCGATACTGTGCAAAATTAAATGTGTGTAACTCCAATTCTGCCAAATAAGAATTTGGATTCAAGGCTATTGTCATTCCATTAACGGCTTTTGTGAGTTTTGAATGTGACACATCCAAACCATCCTCAGGACTGTACAAAGCACACACGTGTGTTGTGTGGTGGTAGTGGGGGCTTCTCCTGTTATTTGCACATCGTTAAAAAGATACAAAACATTAAGTACAGGTTCATTCAAATTAAAAACGCAACTCCAATACATTTCCCAAGGCATTGACTAAACCGAGCGTCGTCATTCAGCCGTCGGTAGAAGCAACTTTACACTCTTGATGTTTGAAGTTTTCTTTATGGCAAAAAGTGTATCAAGCGCCTCAGAAGCTTCAAGCACCTCATGAAGGCTTCCTGGGCAACACCATATGATTAAAAACAAGAGCAGCTATAGTAAGTTGAGATGTCAAAACACAGGCCATCGATAAAGGTGTGTGAGTGTAAACACTCAAGCAGGAAGCAAGCCTGTGGCAAACACGCACATTTTATACTGCAGAGACCTTCAAATGATTTGAAAGGTGGGAACCAGGCGGCCTTTTTCTCGCGTGACATCATCGGCGGGCGCTTTGGCTAAAGTGTAACGACGAGCACAGGACAGCAGTGTTGTTGTCAGTAGACAGCATCCCCGACTCATCCGCTTGTTTACTTGGACTGAGGTAGTGATTCGCAGACAGCGGGTACAGCCTCGTGTGACCTTTGAACTGGACACCAACGGCCCAGAATGGGCCATATTTTCAGTTTGTTCTGTTAAGTATAGAAGCCCAAAGAAGTTTTAGGCCACAGTGACATGGCATGAAAACTACCGTATATGAGGAAAAAGTTGGGATTTTTGAAGGGAGGAAAAGTAAATTTTGGTAAAAGCCAAAAGAAGGGCTTGAGGAGTTTGTTTTAAACAAACTCTGTTTGGATTACAAAATTGTATTTTGTCATTTTTTCTTCTATTAAAAAAAAAAGAGAGAAGAAAACAATTTTAGAAAAATTGAAAGACATAAAGACTGACAATTTGGCCTAAGACAGTGGAGGCGCTGCAGTGTTTGTATTTAAAGCATTATATCTTAATTACAAAATGTTTTACTGTAGTTATTTTATTGAAGAGCAATGTTTTGGTTTTAGGAAGGTAAGTTTTAGAATGAAATAACCAACAGTTTAGTCTAAGATACAGAGGAGGCACTGCAGACGTTGTTTGACAAGGTGAAAAAGAACATTTTATTTTTTTTAACTTTTGTTTTTTTGTCCAACCTTTCTGCTCAGCACTTTGTTACAGTTGCATCTCCCCACCACTGAGTTGAGAAAAGTCAGATTTTTATATGATAATCTTCCCAATTTTTTTTTTTTACTCTTTTCTTTTATGAAGTATTTTCATAACTACTATATTCTAATAGAAGTTTGATTTTACCTTTAGAGACTTTTGAGTATAATAACTAAATGAAATGTTTTTTTCCTTTTCTTTTATGAACTGTGACAATTTTATTCTTATAAGGGTCCAACATTTAAATTTCCTCATAAAAATAACCACTTTATTCTCATATTATGACTTTTTTTTTCAATTTTGTTTTCCAACATGCCCTTAATACTGTTAAGTGTAACATCCCATATCTAACACCAACTCGCGGTCACTTTTAAACAGCTCCTAATGTAAAAAACAAAAACAAAAGTTAGGAAATCAGGTGCCTTTTATGTGGATGATGTCGCCACCATCCGCTAAAAGCCACCCTTGTGTCTGAAAACATTCCCCGCATGGTTATGCTTTGTGATTATTGACCACAGAGCGTGTCGTGTGTGTGTTATACCAACAGAGAACCGAAACATTCATATAAAGTACTGTAAGGCATGCCAGCTGAGTCTGCGGCGTCCTCTTGCTCGTCATGGTGAGGAAAAACTTGCCGCATTGAGCATTGCCATCTTAGCACTCAGTCGCGCGAGTCATTCTCAAGTTCTGGCAATGGCTTTGGTCCGTCCAGCAGTTAAGACTATGTACACACTTGTTGAAGAGTTCCATGCGAGGTTGTACAAAAAAAAAAAAACGTCATGGGTGGTTGCAGGCGGGCGGGGCTGGGGGTGGTGGTGGTGTCCTATCTGCGGGAGGAGGCCATCATGCCGCCCGTGGAGGGCGTGGTGGCCGTGGCACTGTAATGCGGGTAGTTGTCGTTAGCCGGCGGGCCGGCCAGGATGGAGTTGCCGTTGGTGGGCGAGCAGCTGAGCTGGAGCTGCTGAAGCCGCCGCAGGTACTCGGCGTGCACGGGCTTGTGGCTCTGCAGCACTTTGATGGCCTCGTCCACGGTGAACCACTCGCGCTTACGGCCTGCGGGAGGAGTGAGATGACAAACGTTGAGCAGCGTACGTCGACACCAATTACGGGCTGTGGCGCCATTTTGTGTCAGCTTAGAACATTATTAAAAGAGAACAAAAATAAGAATAGGTGAAGTTTTCAGCAAATTGGTGAAGATAAGTTGTAGATTTTTTTTGGGGGTTAAATTTCGGAGTGTGACAGTACACTGTGACGTCGAAAATGCACCTATGTTGACTGAGTCCTCCCAGGCCTCCAACGTCTCAGTGACGGTCAGCACGTACACGTACGTCCGATGCTTCCGATCTTGGTTTTGCTGTTGGGGATGAGAGCAAAAGACAACAGTTAGATTTCAAAGACACCCGGAGAAGTCTTTTTTGTGTGAATGCATCAATTCAGACTGTTGAGATGCTAAAAGGTCACTACTAGTGACAAAGGTATTTCCTGGTTCCCACGTAGCATTCCATTCTTACCTCAAACACGCCAAGCAGACGTCCTAGTTTGCCCTTGACACCAGCCTGGGGAAAATAAATAGAAAGCTTTTTATGTTTTGCTGCTTGAGTCCATTCGTGTTTCTCCAATGCTTTTGAAGATTTTGAAATTTCTTTTCCATTCACTGCCATTGACGGTTATAGACGTCAGAGATCCATTTTTACGGGGCTGGTAATGAATGAGTTAAAAACAAACAAACAAAAAAAATCAAAATGACATCCTCCCCAACGCCTGACATGAGACATGACACTTTGGAGAAATCAAGACGTGCTGTTCTCCGGGCGGGGCACTTGGCCGAGCTGGCCCGCGATCGCTCGGGAATCCTGCGAGGATCCAAGTTTAGAACGGCGTCATGCCTGAGAAGACAAGGGTCTCGGCCAGCGACACTTCGGACATAAATACTCTCAACCTCAGCATGCTCACCTCTGCAGCACCAAGTTGAAATGAATGTTTTTTTGTTTGTTTTTTTATAAATACCTCCACCAAGGAAATTATACACCCACTCATCTATTTTTTTATTTGCCAAGGAAAGGAACTAAGTTGAAGAGAGGGGAGGAGCTTCTATTTTTTTATTTAAGTGACATCCATCAGGAATTATAAACAGTTTTGGCGCGTGTGGCGTCAATTACTTTCATGGCGGCGCTCAGAGATTAGTGAATAAATAATAAAAAGTAATTTTTCTGTTGTTTCTCACCTCCTCAAAGACTTCCCGCACCGCTGCTCCACAAGGCTCCTCTTCGGGCTCCATCCCTCCTCCGGGCACAATCCACTGATCCGGGTGCCGACTGCTGCTGACCAACAACACCTGTGCAAAACAACAACAATTAATAAGCACAATATTGTTCAAAATGTGCTGCATTTGATAGACTGTACTGTTCATTTCTCCAACAGTTGATTTCCCAGTGCTGTGACCACCATGTAAACAAATGAGGCAAACCCATTATGGGCTGCCCAGTTTCTACCAGTTCATCAGGAGTGGGTGAGGGGGAGCAGGGGCGGGAGCTTGAATTACACTACAGCTGCAGTGTGGGCTGATGCACACGGATCACTTTCTGGGAGCCTCAGTGACATCGGCGGCACAATACAGCTGCTGTCAACATTAGCACACTTTGATAATGTAATGTAATATAATAATGTAATTGTACTTTAAAAAAATAAATAATTAAATAAATGCTAACAAGCATTTAACCCACCAAAATAGTGGTATTTCCGCCATGTCCTAGTTTTAAACACCATCGATTTCCACATTAATTAAACAATTTCACTTAATTGGTCCAAGAAATCTTTTAGTTACTCCAAATTATGCATATATAGTGACAGACAGAACCTGCATATCCATGTGTTGTTTTTCATAATACAGACTAATAGATTTGTGTTCACCTTAACATGAACTAAGCATTATTCTCTTTGCAAAGGCAGCAATTTTGCACCCTTATATAGTGCACATATTGACCATGGAGTGTATACACTACACCAGATGGGTCATGAGGAGCCAAAAATAGCTCAAGGACGCACACTTGCAGGCTTGTTACAAATTGCTGACTAAAGGATTTGCAGTGCAGTGTAGTGACAAATCCACTGTAAAATAGTACCCCCAAATATTCAAATTAAAAAGCAGCTTGCATAGAAGATGGTGATGTACCCACATGTGATCATACGTAATCAGAGGAGTTGGCGCCCTTAATGGAATCTGGGCCGGGGGGGTAGTTAGGGTGGCTGCAGGGTGCTTCCTTTTGGACACGTGCGGCCATATTTAGGAAAGTGTCTGTACCCTTACGGCTTCTACTGGAGCCCCAGCGTGAGATTCGGCTTGTGCGGTGGCCGGTGGGCCTCAAACTGGGGTCTGGGGACTGTAGCTTTCGGGTCCACATAGTAAGTTTGTTTCATGTGTGTGTTTCATTTTCGTGATCCTCGACATCACATTAATCTCACATCACCACATGAATATTCTTTAAGATTTATTTTTATTTTTTTAATACAGAATAAAGGCATCTAGTGCCTTAAAATGATAAAAATGGTTATGGGTTTAAAAAATTTTAAAATCAGCTTTGTTCTCATTACATTAGACTTTTTTTTATTCGAAAATAGTCAACATTTTAATTACAAGGCATTGCTTGCTATACCAATACCCCCTAAAAAAAATATGTTTACAAGTACACAATAGTGCAGGTCAACATGTTTAAAACAAAAACAAGATGGGTTTTATTCCTAAAAGTACATCTTAATGAAACTATAACGGATTAATTACTCAAGTAAAATGGATTGCAGTCAAGACAATTATAAATTGTTCCTACATAAACATTTAAAAACTGCAACTACAACTGATCTGTACTTGGACACTTACACATGCCACAAGAGGGAACCGCATACCACATTTTACCACCACTGTCCTTTGGCATTTATATTGGTTTTCATGGTAGTTCTATTTAATTGGTGTTAAGATTATAAAGTGGTGTGGAAATGGGGGTTCTTGGAAAACTTCCTTTCCCTGGAATCAAAAAGTTTGAGAAGGGCTAGCTGAGTGTGTGTAGCCAGATGGTACAAATTCCACAATGGTAGCACATACAGGTGTTTACAATGTGCAACAGGTGCTGTGTACAGTATTGGACAGGTGCACAATGGAAAAATGTGACCCGCACGGCGAGAATAAAAGGCCGCATTTGCCTTGTGATCACCTGTTCAAGTGCTTTCCCCTCGATGCATTCATTCATTTTTTTCCCCCTTGGGTTTTGGGTGTGTTCCCAAACACATTGTGTGTACAAAACAAAGACTGTCATGGACGGAACAAAACACAAACATCCGCTCGGTTTGTCAGGTGTGCGGGGACGACGTTTAGTTTGGCTGCAGGAATGTTGCCAGCCTAATCTACATACTACAAAGGGTGTTTAATTAGGACTCGCCATGTGGAGACGCATGCTGATGTGCGACATGGCTGGGATGCCCATTGGAAGCCAATTTAACGCAGGGAAACCTAAAATAAAACTTTATGATCATGGAAAAGAGGAGGAATGAAAAGTAAGACTCATTATGCAATACCATCACTAGACTGACAGTTGATGGGGATTTTTTCCCCCTCAGTATTGTGATTGCGAATTAATATGCAATTTTTTTTAGGCTAATGCTAAGAAACAATTAGTCTAATTGTTCAGTCCGAGTCGACAGTGTCCAAACTTTTGGTTGGCAGTGTACACACTGTATTCTGCTGTTAAAACGCTTTCGACAAAAACAAAATAACTCACACCGTCATGATAGATAGGTCAGAGGACAAGTGACAGCTGGGCAGAAACCCAGGTTAAATTTGGAAAGAGGGTCACCAAGGAGGGAGTGTCGAAAAAAGAAAAGAAAACGAAACCCACTTACAGTAAATCTCCTCAAGGGAGGGATGAAAAATGTCACTATAAACTTAGCGGGAACCACGTCACTTCTCACTATAAGCCACAT
Organism: Festucalex cinctus; assembly: GCF_051991245.1. Classification (NCBI taxonomy): domain Eukaryota; kingdom Metazoa; phylum Chordata; class Actinopteri; order Syngnathiformes; family Syngnathidae; genus Festucalex; species Festucalex cinctus. The sequence goes on from NC_135426.1 coordinate 8,273,022, forward strand.
ACACATCACTGGCACTAGTGGAGGGCAGACAACAATACATATGGCGACATCTCAATGAAGATGTTTATCGAATTCAACACACTATACGATAAATGTCCAACTACACACACAAACAAAAAGTTGACTTCATATTCTATTTTCGATGCATCCAGCTATTTTATATTCCTTGTATCCCGTTGCAAAATATATCATTACCATTTAGTCGACTTCAAGATTTATAACGTTAGCTTTCAGTGTTATGCCGTTGATACTCAATTATTAACCTGCCAATTGTCACAGGCAAAAGCAATACAATATGTTGTTTGTTTTCACCATATAAAGGAAGCATTTGCATTGCCGGTACATTGCATTTGGTAAGTATCAGAAATGTCCGGATGTTCGGAATTGTCAATTGATTGAATTGTGATTCACTCAAGGGAGTTTTCCACAACTTCAATCTGGGACCGCTCCAATGCAATCTTCTCAGGAAAAGGCGGGACAAGCAGTACAATACTACACACACTATTGTGGCCCTCGTTTTCCTCTTGTAATACAGTATTATCAAGAAGAAAATGAGGGCGACCAGACCCAAAAACAAAGAGCTGACAGCAAACATAAAAAAACCCTGGGCTTCAAGGACCCCAGGGCAATGCCATGACGCATCGCAGCAATGATTAAGGCAAAGGGATTCCCAATCAACTACTGACGGTTGACATATACTTTTGAAAATAGCATCCATCCTTTTTTCCATGCTAAACACTGGAAAGTATGCATGATGATTTCTTCACAGTATTCTAATTTTTGGAAATCCTCTTTTCGTGGGTTTTACAAGCTGGAAGACCAAATAATATAAAGATAAACAAATAAATACTTGAAATCACTTAAATTGTGTGCCCTGAATCTATAATTTATCACTTTTTGAATGGAATTATGGAAATGATTCAACTTTTCAAGGATATTCTAATTTTTCTACATGCACCTATGCGTCCTTTGCCTATAACTAAGATTTGCAATGATTTTGTATAACTTGGACATATTTAGGACTGCCAACAAACAAATGCACTTGTACTCTACGGACACTGTTAAATCACAGCAGTTATACAACAACAGTGACAACAAAACTTCTGTGCAGGATTTTCTGGACGCCATAAACACCCCGTCCAATCAGATGAAAGGAACTGTAGCTGTCAAATACAAAAACGGGGCTCCTAAATGTCACACGGCAGGTGGAATAACGATAAAATCTCCACACTTTCACCTGGTATTTACAACTAACAACCCAACTCGAATAGTTGATGAATCAAGAGGGTTACGTTTTATTCCCATCATGCAGAGTAGCAACAGTCAATGTGGCTCTTCTTTCACAACATTTGCCTCTCGTGTGTCCAGGCCCGGGCATTGATGGGGCAAAGTCCAACATCTAAGGCAGCTTTGGCCTGAAAAGGAGCTCTTTGTTAACAACTTAGATCACAGTCTGCGCTGGCGTCAAAGCAAAGTCACCTCTGCGATTACATGAGAGCCAACTCAATGCCAGGCTCATAAAATCCAGGCGGTCACATGTCCAAACCTAGTATCCTCAGATCAGACCTTCCTTAAATTATTTATGTCCTATAGCAATGACCATAGCGTAACAATCCTATCTAAATCAATGAGGACATTGTCACTATACTTGGGAGTAGTATGATTAGATGTAAATGGGAAAAGTGGTCATTCTAGTTTGTGTGCGACTTCACTTTATGTCCCGAGGTTGCACAGAAAGTTCAAGCGCTTCTTCTGCCAGTTTACAAACGTGATGGACCGTCGACCACTAGGTTCTTAATGTCAAGGGAAAAGTTATTAGAATCCAGACGTGTCAATTGTTCATATGCAATAACACATACTCGCTTGAATCAGACAACAATGTGATTGTCTACTGCTCCATATTATGTTGGTGAGTCATTTTTGAGAGGGCGCTTCTTATTGTGAAATCTTGCTGTGAGTCCTTTATGGTTGCCTTAATAGAATTATGGCATACTGTATTATTACGTGTTGACATCCTCTTTCAGGGGTAACTACAGGTCAGAGATAAGAATATTGACGCAAGGGGACAGCTTTGAAGTCACAACAACTCCTGCCTGTCAGCTCATGTTCGTTATTTACATGCTACGGCCCCTTTAAATCTCCATACGCACGGACGCTATGCGCCAAACTGGCGGGTCGACGTGCAGTAAAAGACATGAATGAGTCTAACCACCAGTTACTACAGGCTCAGGTAATTTTATTATCAAGAACGGGTGACACATGAAATTACTTTTCAATTCAACACTGATATTACACGCTAATTACACGTCAGTACGTGAGAAACCCCGGTGGACATGCAATAAAGCGCCTCGCCCCCTCTTCCTCCGTTCCGACAAGTGTGCGACAAGTTTTCGAGGAAGTACAAGTGTCACTATTCAAAATAAAAGCTCTACGCCACAGCGAGACACTATCCCAATATGATACAAGCGGGGGGAAGTGGATTAGTTTGAAAATCTAAACAGGTAGCAAAGCGTTACCGCTTAGAGACCCCGATGACGACGCTCGTTTTTTTTTTCTACCGACTCCTCAAACTAGCCCAAACTGGATGGTCCAAGGCGCATCAGTGGAAAATGAAGGCAAAACATACATGAAAATGAATTAAATTCTGTTATATTGTACATTTCAAAAGGCTGTGACGCATTTAGTAAGAATCACACTTAACGTAGCCTACGAATTGATAAAACAAACGACATTGTTTCAAGTCACGACCCCAGTTTGTGTGTGAGGAACGGCACGTCGTCTGGGGAGGGAGAAGGCCCCAAAAGTAGAGCCGTGCGCGGCTCGTGTTCGTAGCGGAGGGCAGCGCACTGCCAAGCGGCTTCCCCTTACCTCCTCTTCGCGCTCGTTCTTGAAGCACAGGCACGCCGCCCGCTTCTTGAAACCGTCGCCGTCGTACGTCCTGGTCTGGTTGGGTTTCAGCTTCATCTTGAATGGAGTCTTCACCCGAGGTAGAACCGGCGACAATTAGCAAATAAACAGCGAAAAGAAAGGTTAGCAATACCGCCGCCGCATCACCATCGCTGTCTAAATCCGTCTGAGAGAGGGGGACTAGTGAAGCTCCAAGGCGCTTTTTAAGTGTTCCTCGGTTGATTATATGTCAGAAAGATAAGTTAGATCTCCAGCTGCTGGTGTAAGTTGTCTGGTAAGCGGTGAATGGAGACCCCCGCCCCCGGCAGGGATTTTATGTAGACGGTCCTCCTCTGGATCCATTTGCGCATGGCCGATGACTCCGTCCACGGCGGAGTGGAGTTTGACACATACAAGCCACGCCCCGGCAGAGATAAGGTGATCTCATTGGATGAGCTAATGAAAATGGGCGGTGCTCATGTCAATTTAGCGTAATCTGATTGGATGCTTCATCGAAGCTGTGCTCTCCCGGCGTTCACTGGTAAAATGGCCCAAAAGATGTCAATTAATGGCAACCATAGCAATCCCCGATCAAATCATGACAATAGAACACGCAAAATTACGAAAGAGATTTAAATGCAGTTGCACGTAATTACTACTCATTCAGTATTATCAGAAATTTAAACACAATAAAAAAGTAATATACCGTAAAGTGTCTGAGCATTCTGATTGATGTTTGACTCTAAGATATTTGACCAATTCCATGACATCATTGCAGCTTTGATCTTCTGGGGGAAAATGGTATTTCTAAATTGAAACGGTTCAAACTTAACTTAAGAACTTATTAGGAATGATGCATGGAAATAAGTGTGACGTCTCGTACACATCCATCAGCAATAAAAAGCTTTCACTTGCTTTGCCAATGAATAAGCCTCAGGCCCTGCTTGTGTGCAAATGCCAAGAAAATGACATGAGTAAAACATGTATTTGTCAGTCAAATGTGACATAATTAGCACTTTCTAATCAATTCTCCATGTTGGAAGAGTCTAAAAGTTTCACTAGAAAGCTTTAAATGTCAACTGCTAATATACTGCGGTACTTATTTTTGTATTCAGACACTATCATGCAGTTTGCTCTGTAACCCAGAAATTCCCAACTACTGTACTGTGAGATCATCGGCTGTGCCGCAGGAGATTATTCACTTTCACTGACAGTAATTGGTCCCAAAAAATATTATTTCATCCAAACAGTCTTTGTTATATATCGGTGCCAGCAATATTTAGCCAAAACAAAAACAAAAATTACAACTTGTTATGCTTGCAATGTGTGAAAATTGTACATACAAGCCACACTGTGTCATCTTGACTCATAGAATCAATGAGTTAATCACTGGAGTTGATTCGTCAACCTAACAAAAACAAAGGCTGATAATTGCTGTGTGCTATCTAGTCTGCATTTAACTACTGATGAGATCAGTGGCTCACATATGTGTCACAAGCGCACAGTCACCACTCCTAAAAAGAGCTCCCGCTGACTAAAGTTTAAATATGTCACACATGTCATGACACTCCCATGTTGCACTTAGTGTCAGGTAGAAGCTATGTGATAGCGGATGATTGAACAATGCCGCTGTCGCACTCATTAACTTCAGTCACATGTGGGCTGATAACAAGCGTGGAACACAGATGAAAATGTGTGAAGGTGCATGCCGACCCTAAACCTCTGTTAACCTTTCACCTGTCGGCTGAGGAGGATCCACATCATAAAAGTTTAGATAGGAGAAGAAGTAAAGGCAGACGGCCCCTGTGGGAGACAAATAATTGATCAAAAGCGGGCCATAGTGTGAGACGATCGACTTGTGGAGATTATGAAGCTGTAGGAATGTAGGCTACACAGAGAAAAGGCCTCGATAGTTATGAAAATAACACACTTGTCAGGAGTGTATGCACACTCCCCATCATCTATGATCCGATCAATTGTGGCTTTCTAATCCTCTTAAACTCAGCCTGTACGCCCCCGCAAGTATGTCTTGTTGACATTTTTTTTTTTTTATCTTGCTCTAATGCTTGTTCCAACAGGGAAGTGTTTTTTTTTCGCCCATTATAAAAACAACTGTGACATACTTGTGTGAAATATACAATAGACATCATTAATCCTATTGCATAACGGTGTAAGTCAGTGCAGATTCTTCTTTTCACTGTTGCCAGGCAGAATTCTTGGTTTAAAATCATGTGCGCCCACTAAAACTTGAGTCCTTGGAAATCTTGCCTCTGCTCACATCACAAGTTGCCAACACTCACAAATGGCGCATCATTATTGTCACTTTCGCTCAGCAGTTTTGATCTCATTTTGCGGCGATGATCCACTCGGATTGAGCAGCGAAATCCTCAAGTGATTAGCTCAGCCGTCCATCTCCTCTATGAACTCGGTGGCCTCGGACGGTAGGTATACCTGCATGATCTAAGGTCATTGAAAACATGCACAGGAAAACCTCTTTCCACGACGTCTGCCCTGTATGACACAAAACTGCTGACTGAATGTCACACTGAGATGCAGAATGTAGCGGTGGACGAGAGCTATGATGTTTGCACTATTTTCAGCGCGTTTCCCCGTGACATGACTTGACCTCTCATCAGTAATCACACGCTGCAGCAAAAAAGCTCCCTGTGAAGACATTTTGTCTCTGCCTCATCCCTCCCTGAGGTGTGGTGCTGATTTATGAATGAGCTGTTATGTAAGGAGGAAAAAAAAAGACTTGAATACAGGCGATGCATGGATGGAGGTGGAGGAGGAGGGGGCTTGAAAGTGTGTCTGGAATTCCAGTGACATGTTCAATTGGATTGCGTTTTTTTTTTTTTTTTTTTTTTTGGTAATTGTTGATTTGCAGCTTAGTGACAACACCTTTGTGCTAATCATTACTTGTGATAACATTATTCAATTTTCTTGACCGCTTATTCCACACAAGGGTCGCGGGGGGTGCTGGAGCCTATCTCAGATGGCTCTGGGCAGTAGGCGGGGTACACACTCGACTGGTTGCCAGCCAATCGCAGGGATGTCAACACAAGGGCTAAGAGTGCTTGTCCCTCTTTCACATTTGGAAAAGGGGTTAAGAAAACGTCAATTCACCAACTTCTCCACTCGGTGGTGCTATTCAGCGGCTATTCAGTTTATTTCTATTGCGCAAGCGTAGCTGTGGATTTGGAGCAGATTGGGATACCTTTACCTAATATTGGGTAAATTATTTTTGACCCAGCAAATTGGGTTGGGCAGGCACTGTTTGGGCATCTATTGGGTCCTTGTGAGTTTGGCGTAGCGGTCGAGCGAGAGAGGAAGAGACTAGAGAGAGTGACTGACCAGTGTGAGGGTCAAGACGCTATTGGTGACCCCTGCACGATCGGTGACGCGTATGCGCAGAAGATCGGCCATTTTTGATCGCCAACTACAGAGGTCCAAACACGTTCACACACGCAAAATAAAACAGACATTGCGAAAGGTCCAGAACATGTTTGTTTTCTGTTTATTTTTTAAATGAAATGAAACCAGTTTTGTACCCAACCATGTCTTTTAAGAAAGCTAGTTTTTGACACATACTGTGTTGGAGCCATATTACAGTGTTTATTATTATTATTGTTATTATTATTATTATTATTATTATTATTGTTATTATTATTATGCTTCTCTTCATGTGATTTCTGAGTTTGGCCGCATGGTGGCGCATGTGCCCCCAGGATTAAATGAAGATAAAAAATAGTATTAAAAATAAGAATAGGATGATTAATAAGAATTAATAAGAATAATGAATAGGATTAAAAAATACTTATTTACTTTAAAATGCATCAATAATCTAGTTTTTTTTTTTTCATGTTGTATCGTGTTTTTACAAAAGGCCGTTTGTGCCATTAAAAAAAAGTTTAGTTTGCGCTGCTCGTGTTTTGCAGTTTTAGCAATTATTATTATTATTTTTTTTTTTAGGTCATCCAGAGTTCACCTCCGTATTTGGTCTCTTCAACTATTTGGAAATCAAAATATATATATATATATATATATATATATATATATATATATATATATATATATATATATATATATATATATATATATATATAGAAATAATTTAATTATAAATAACGATGTGTGCATGTGCAGATTATTATCAACATTGTCATCTTTTGGGATCATAGTAACGCTCTTTTCTCAAAAAGAAATCACTGCATTTTAAATATCCATCCGTTTTCTTGACCGCTTATTCCTCACAAGGGTCGCGGGGGGTGCTGGCGCCTATCTCAGCTGGCTCTGGGCAGTCGGCGGGGGACACCATGGACCGGTTGCCAGCCAATCGCAGTTTTCAAATGGCACTTCATTTATATAGCGCTTTTCTACCTTACAAGGTCCTCAAAGCGCTTTACATTTTGACTACCCATTCACCTACTGATGACGCAGCATCAGGAGGAATTGGGGGTTCATTATCTTGCTCAAGGATACTTCGACGTGGTCACAATGGCATGGGATCAAACCCACAACCGCTGGGTTGGGAGACGACCACCATACCGTAATGTCAATGTTCTCGCTGAAAACAACCGTTTCAGCGAGAACATTGACATTACGAATTGTGCAATAGGGCCATCAAACCAATTCAGGAGAATAATCAAAAAAGGAAATCGTGTCTTTCAGCTTTCAAAAGTGATCACAAAAACAACACACACGCACACCTTGGAGGAATCGCTACATTTTGAGTGTGCACGACAGGGGGAAAAAATAAAATAAAATAAAATAAATAAATAAATAAAAATAAAAAAAAATAAAAAAAAAGAGTTAACAAATGATGCATGTATTAAAAGGACAACTTTAATGCATGATGATTTTGTACCAGTGTGCGCCTGGCTTTTCCATGATACTGTACAGTATATGAACAAACTAGGGCCCGACCGATATGCATTTTTTGAGGCCGATTCAGATTTGTGGCAGAAAAAAAAAAATGATTACAGATAAATCTGCTGATAATTTTAAATATGTCTAAAATTGCTCCCCCCATTCCTTTTCAATGGGTGTCACGCACGAACTTTCGCTATTAAGATTTACTTTGTTTTATACTTCATTGTTTTTGTCAAGTACAAATTGTTAACATCTGAACTTCAAGCCTTTTGCATTTTTACTACTCATTTCCATTATAAGCATGAACCTTTTTTTTTTTTACTTCTTTTTTTTTAATCTTGTGTTATTTTCACAAGTCTTGGGCCCTACTGGGATCTCGGTGATTGTATTTCTTGACATGTCATGTGGAAATGTGTGTTAAGAGTCGACATACATCCTTGAATTTTGAGAAAATAAATTCTTTCAATCCTGGAAATATCAACTTCAAATATAACTTAAAAGGACTATGACAAAATATAACAAAGTAAAATAATAGAAAATACTAAAATAATAACAACTGGGGGGGGGGGGGACAGAAGAACTACTGACTGCTCCAGTGAGTTTTGCCCTCTTGGGGGCAGTGTGGTCCCATGCAGCCATGGTGTACACACTAAAAGTGAGTACATTAGAATGTTACGATTGAATGTTATTAAAATAACTCGTTTTTCCACACATTGGGAAGAATTTGTGTCTTTGCGTAGTGTTATCTTACCTGTGGGTATGTGTTCCCACAGTACTGGTATGTGAATACTCATTATTTGAAGGGGGGTGTACTCCTGAAGTCGATGCTAATTTCCTGTTAGCATTTGGATGGGATTCTCCCTTCGCTTTTAGCATTAGTGCTAGGCTAGTGACATTTTAAAAGAAAAGAAAAAAAAGATAGATGTTTTGTATTTAAATATACCGTGGTTGTAATTCTTATTGTAAGGTTTAGTTTTACAGTAAACTCCAACTGGGGTGTCATTCAGCAGGTTAAAGGACGCTTAGGGACAACAGAATAACCAGAATTACATACGCTACAGTGCTACACACTTGCTAGTTGCTAATGCTACGCAAACAAAATAAAATGGTGTATTCAGGGTACTTTCACAGCGTCCGAAACGTCGGTTTTCTTCAATTATAACATTTTAAGGCGAATATAATCGACCATTTGGCCAAATTGGCCAATTGTTTTGGCAGATGTTTGGACAATAATCAGCCGATTAATCGGTCGGGCGCTAGTAGAACAAACATTATTCATCTTAAGACTGTAGTGAGGAAGGTGTCATTCTCTGGCCATGCATTTAAATAGCAACACAAGGGAAGGCTAGGGGTGGAAAGGGAGGGAGGGGTGGAGAGGGAGAAAAAAAAAAAAAAAAAAAAAAAAAAAAAGGGTAATACACATGAAACACATCTTACAAACGAGAAAAAAAAAAAAAAAAAGTCACCCCCAAAGGTCTGCAACAGTAGATTTCTTTCAAATAGATGTGGACTTATAATCTCATTTTGTCCGTCAAATTCATGTTGACAGTTAAAGGAGTACATGTCGTGGATCACATTCAGACGCCAGTGCTGCTACTGTGACGGTGGTCGTTGTTGCAGTTTGCGTACATCCTGGTCCATGCTCGGGCTGCGAAAAAGACGAGTTGGTGAAAAATGATGACGGGTTGCTAGTGAAAAAATTGCAGCCTTTTCAACTTAAAATGTATGTTCTACTACATTGTGATGTTGACTTAAAAAAAGAAAGAAAAAAAGACCTGTCTCAATGGCGGCGCTTTCACTCTTCTTCCACTGCTCGGCGACGTCGTTTGCCAGGGGGTCATCTGGATTGGGAGCGCTTAATAATGCCTGGATAGATAGCAACACTGTGCGGATTTGCAAGGCCGGAGACCACTTCTCTAGAGGGGGAAAACCACGGAGGAAGGGGAACAACCTTTAAAAAAGTCACATCCAAGAAAGCGACATGGCGGGAGGAGTAAGATGCTCGCGTGTACCTTTCAAAATGTCTAAACATATTCTCCCCAGTCGGTCGACGTTTGGATGGTAGATTCTGGTCATGAATCGCACTTTGGGGGCTGCCATGGGGTACTCCTCCGGGAGAAATAGTTCAAGTTTAAACGTGCCCCCTTCGAAAGGCGAGTCTTTGGGTCCCCCGATGTATACGTGGAAGTAGCGTGCGTTGCCTTCGTCGGGCGTCGCCGTGATGCCGGGTACGGGCTCCTGCAGCAGCCGCTGCGTCTCCTGAAGACGGGTCAGACGCAACTTAGGGATCACCGCACGGAACGCGTCATGTCCCGGGGACAGTATCAAAAAGATGCCACATAAGAGGGGTTTATGAAATGTATACGGTAAGGCTGGGCAATAAATCAAATTAATTTGATTAATTTGTCCATTTAAGGTACCACAATGTGAAAATTGGCTAAATCGTGAAATCGAGGTACTTATAAATACACATCAGCAAAAGCTGTAAGTAGCTTCTTTTTTTTTTTTTTTGCACAAGCTATGTGGCATTTAAGTTATGCAAAATCTATAAGTTACTTTTTTTTTCCCCATAAGCTATATATGGCATTTAAGTTGGACAAAAGCTATGAGTAGCCTTTTTTTGCACAATCTGTATGGCATTTAAAGTTATGCAAAAGCTATAAGTAGCTTTTTTTTGCATAAGCTATGTATGGCATTTTAGTTGCGCAAATCCTATGAGTAACTTTTTTTTGGCTCATGCTATGTGGCATCTAAGTTATGCAAAAGCTATAATCAATCAAAACTTCAATCAAACATTATTTATATAGCACCTTTCATACATTCAAAATGCAACTCAAAGTGCTGAACATCCATAATACAATGAAAAGTAAAAAAAGAAAAAGCCTTAAGTAGCTTTTTTTTTTTTGCACAAGCTATGTATGGCATTTAAGTTGAGCGAATCCTATGAGTAGCTTTTTGCTCAAGCTATATGGCATCTAAGTTATGCAAAAGCTATGAGTAGCTTTTTTTTTTTTTTGGAAAAATCTATGTATGTTAAATCTACGTTAAAACTGATTCAAAATCAGTGTGCGTTATTGTCTGAACAAATTACACAATATTTATTTTTGAATTAATCAAATCTTGTTTTTTTTTTTTTTTAACTTTTGATTAAAATCGATTGAAATCGTAATCGTCCAGAATGAGATCGAAATTTTATTTTGTGGCCATATCGCCCAGCCCGAGGAAACGGTTATCTTTGACGATTTGCAAATCATCAGCTGATAACAGGCTTGTTTGACAGCCAACGGTAGGGTGGTAAACTTCTCAAGATAATGCAAAGAAAGGTCTGGATTGCGATTGGCAGTGGTGGAAGTTAACAGCTGGTAACGGCTAGCTGATCAAAGTATCGAATATTTATCAAATATTTTATCATTTGATTTGTATGGATATTCTTCGCTCACATTCCATACTATATATAACTTCTGATTTAAAATACTAGTCAGCCACTTACTGGATTTATCTTTTTTGTATTGACAATTCTAAGATGACGTCACAAGTCAAAAATGGCGGTCAATTTCCTGGAACGAAAATCAGCCCGCTCATTGACGAGCATTGGACGTTGGATCGTTGTAATTTGATTTGTGAGGATTTTGATTTCAAATGTGATGTTGTTTGACGATGGTTACTTAGTATGATTGTTACAGGCAAAAGCAATACAATCCGTCGTTTGTTTTTACCGTGTAAAAGAAGCATTTGCATTGCGTTGCATTGGGAAGTATCAGAAATGCCCGGATGTTTGGAATTGTCACTCGTCACTGATTCGTGATAGTGTAGTACAAGGCAGTCTGGGCTTGAGTCAGTGTTAAAGAATCACCGAATTAAAATACTTATAATTTTGAATTTGAAACAAGAACATTTCTTGTTTTTTTATGAACGCTTACGACTCCTATGTTACTTTTAGTGTCATTATGGTGATAGTTGTAGAGTTAAGTACTGTTTTTAGGTAGTACTTGGTTTAAAAACAGTGACAACTCAACATGAATTCGACAGAATGATTTGAGCTTTTCAAAGTGCTAAACAGCAACAAGGAAGCGGATGTTAGATTGCGTTTGTCAGTTAGCTTTGTTACACTAATAATCGCCGTGAAATCCTGCCAAACTTGATTGAAAAGGCTGTAGTGGTGGAGTAGGCTGGTGGGCCTGGGCCAGTCCTCCCCAGTAAACTATCCCGACTGGGCCTTCATATTTAACGTGGAATTAAACTTTGCTTAGCAATGTTAAAATATCAGCAGTTATGTGAAGGCAACACAGTTGCTGGCCTGCCGAATCCAATTCATATTCATAGGTCCATTCGAAACGTGTCATTACATCCGTGTTCACACCGGATGTTCACGAGTTTATATTTCAATGATAAATGTTTAAAGTATATATAATCTGTCGTGGATGAGTGAGCGTGAGGGAAGAGAAGTGGCTAACAAAACATTTAGGCGAGACAAGCAGTTAGCTGCGGAGCTAACCGTGCTAACGTCAGGGTCTGCGTCCCGAGGGTAGCAAAAAATACGCCTTCTAAATATCACCGCGGCGACCCCCACGCGAATGCGATTACCACCCACGTTCAACGGCGTGTCGCTGGCGTGTACCTTGATAATCCTACGAGGCAAACCGGCCATTTTGTGTTGGCTATTTTTATTTTTTTGCTTGATATTTTAAGCAGAACAAGTCGCCTTCTCTTCAGGCTGGATGGCTTGAGCTGCCTGGGCGGGGCCCACCACGCCCGCTTCCGGTTTCGCGTGACGTCACATGAAAAAATGCGGCCTGTCAGGATCATCGGCTTCCTTGGGTTTTCGATCACCTCCGTTTTCTGATTCAACACAACTGCTTGTAAACGCGAGTAAAATGAGATTTAATAAAATAGCACAAAATTAACCGTACTTCTTTCTATACCGTGCCGTTCATGTTTTTGTTCTATATTTTTTCCTTCTTCCTCAAAACATGGATGAAATCTAGGTAAGATTAAAAAAAATAAAAACAGGTGTTGCATACTGGTATATCGCAGTTAATAGTCCAATTATGCAACATTAATATCTCTAAAATTTATTACAATTTGTGAATTTATATTGATAAGTTATAATATACCTAATATGTGCAGTGTATGAAACAACTGCTGATATGCATAAAAGTAATTCCTTTTTATTACTGAAGAATGTCAATAGGCACAGTGCGTAACATAACATTAGCATGGGGATCCTATTTGAAAAGCAACTTTTAAATTCATTTTTCAATCTAAAATTGAGCTTTTACTCGACTTTGTTTCGTAATACTAAAATTCTGAAAGTAAAATCAAGGTTTAAAAAAACAACTGTTGGGGGAGTATTCATTTATGTTGAGCAAAAAATTTTTTGCATCTGAAATAAAAATGTAATCGATTGTTAAATCACCCAACGTGGAGGAGTGTGGAGGAGCTGCTCCTCCGCGTTGAAAGGAGCCAGCTGAGGGTAGTCGGGTATCTGGTTCAGATGACTCCTGCAGGAGGAGAGGAGGCCCCGGGGACGACCCACGACATGCTGGAGGGACCATGTGGCTTGGCTGGCCTGGGAACCCACAGGAGGAGCTCGTAAAAGTGGCTGGGTAGAGGGAAGTCTGTGCTTCCCTGTGAAAGCTGCTGCCCCCCGTGAGCCGACCCCGGATAAGTGGTAGTTAATGGCATAAGGATGCAATGGATTATATCACCCCTCACACTGGTTCTTAATTTTTCTTCACCTTCAAAATGGCTGAGAGTGATTACTGTATTTTGAACTGCTGACAACAAATTTGACAGATCATGACAGACTAGGAACAAAAATGTACACTCAAAGCAAAATAATATGCACATATTTGGTAGTTTATTACATAGCAACATGGTCATAAGATATACATATTAACAACTATCTGTCCTTTGGCGTGTTCTTCTTCATGCGTCTCATCCGGTATCTGTAAACAGCGGGGGAAATCAACAGAATGCACATTTAAAAAGATTTGATTCCCCATGTTAGTGTGCATTTTGTGTTGACTTACTGTCCAACTGGATACCATCGGTGCTTGGTGGTGAAAAACATCTTGCTCAGCTCCTCAATGGTGGGACCCGGTTTATCTCTCAGCACCTCCTTGCTGAGGTGGGCCTTCAGCACCTGCTCGTGGGTCTCGGGCGGGCTGCACAGCGTGTCGGGCCTCTCGATCGGCTGCAACAGAGCAACGAGAAGGTACATTCGATAACAACGCAATGACTGTAATGTGAGTTATGTCGATTGTACTGTATTCCCCTCCTACCTGAGTGAGCTCATAGGGAATGTCCACAGTTGGATGGTAGCAAACAACGGTCTTCCCGTCTGACGTCAAACCGATCTCCACATCACTAATAAGCACAAGAGACTCAACCGATGGCAATATATTACAGTAAAAACAACACAACATACCTGCAGTCATCAATGGAAGGACCACGGATATTGGACCCTTCTCGAACTGGCATTAAACAAGCTACAAAACAAATTGCGAGATTACATTTATAGTTAAGATTGGTTAGTTTGCTATTAAAATGTAAATTTTCAGTATTACAAGTGTTAACGCCAACGTCTAGGTTAGCTACCGTTAGCTTCACTTGCAAGCGTTGAAGGCCTACAACATACTGTAAATACAAACGTAAATATTACATTAATATGAAAAACATAATTAGTAATTACCTTGGACATGCGGTAATCTGCTACAGTAGGCAACTCTCCTTAGTAGACTGTTTATTTTGCTCAAGTGACCTAACGCCATGCTGCTACTTCCCCGTGTACGTCACTATGTTTCCGGGTGAGGAGGGTTTACATTCGTTCCGCAACACATTTCGTTAAAAAACAAACAAACAAAAAAAACGACGGTTTTTAAGTTGCTATATAAATATAATTGGATCCGCATTAAAAATTGTATTTTTAATAATCACAAATTTAATTGCTAGTGAAAATGGTAACCAATTTAATGAAGCGATGTTGCTGCTGCGAGCCCACCCGGATAAACAAAACTGTACACTACACCGGGAAATTGCAGCATGACGTCCGGTCACTTAAGCGAAGAGAGAAAAAAACTAAGTAATCGTCTGTAAAGCAGAAAAAAAATGTTATTTTAATACGATTAAGTTAGCTTTTTATTTATTTACAAACACACTAATTGCGTATTTTGCGTGAAGAAATTCACTTACCTAGTTGTAAATGCACATTTATGAATACATCTTAAAATGTCTTTTTTGGATTTATTTACTTAAGTACCTACTTTACTAATTTAACTTTCATACTAAAAATACAATTAAACTGAAATCCATGTTATAAAAAATACACAAGAGCAATTTACTGCAATAGAATATTGATCTTTTTAAACTTGATATGCTTTTCAAAATCAGTAATGCTCAGATTTAGTTAACAGGATGATTTATAATTTAAACAACAAATAAACAAGGGTTTTATTGCACTAGAGAATACATTTCCATCTTTAAAAGAAATAAAATGTTCCTATATACCCTTGATAACAAAATGATTACAATGTATCCACTTGTACAGAGTATTTCATTATGACTTTTTTTTTGCAACTTTTTTCCCCCACTCTATGGCTCTACCACTGCAACAATATTGGTGATAAATTATATAAAAACTCAGCCAACAAAGAAGAAAACATGACAAAATATGAAGTTACAATATTCAAAAATTGTATTTATACACTGGATATACATCATTTTGTCAAACACTTATACCAGCAGCAAACATGTATGTTATATTACAAGTTTGGCATTTCTGGAAATGTACAAAGGATTAACGGCCTTCACCAACAAATGGGCAATTCCAGCGACGTGAAAGCACATATTCAAGACGTATCTTTGAGGGTCGAGCGAGAATTTTACCGTGACAAGCACTTTTTTTTTGTGAGAGGAAAAACTAACAAGAAATGAACAGATAGTTGCTCTCCCACTACAAAGTGTCCATCGCTGCTGCGGCTGCAGCACTGGATGTTTCAGATCCTGCATTCACCACCAAGCGCTCCCGATTGCCGAACACCGTAGCCACTAGAGGAAAATATCCAAAACAATTCAAGAGGATTATAACAGAAAGGTTGTTAAGTCATGAGAGAGACTAAATCTGAGGTTACGTTCACGCTGTGGACAAATGTGACGTCGTCTCTTCTTCTGCGCTTGTGAGCCTCTTTTGGGGACTTATTTGGTTCACAAAGCAGACAGATTGAGGACTAGGGCTGGGTATTGCCGCCAACCTCACGATACGATACGTATCACGATACAGGGGCCCACGATACGATACGTATCGCGATACATATGTATCCCAAATAAGACACATTTTATTTTATTTTTAAACAAAATATAGGAAAATTGGTACAATGAGACACGTGCCATGTTAAGTTTATCAATAAATAAATGTTGACATTCTTCCTCTGCTTTCATTTTTCTTAGCAAGACACAGTGTCCAATCACCGGTGAGCTATTTTTGCATTAATTGAAGGCAATTAACTTCAAAGACGCTTCTGGTTTTTATTTTTTAGGTACAATGCAAGCCGCAAAGGCAAACGTGAACTTCCGATTTAAAGTTAACAAGCAATATCGATTCTGGCGCCTGCGTATCGATACGTGTATTGTGATGAGGCCCGCAACGATATATTGCCGTATCAATTTTTTTAGCACACCCCTATTGAGGACGCAATTAATATGCAATATAAATAATTATACAGACACACAAAAAATCTGATTTAACCAAAAAATCTGAATTGAACATTAAGCCCTGCAGTGTGAACCTAGCCTGAGAGATTTTTGGTCAAACCTGCTGCGACATCGCTGATATCCCAAACCCGCAAGCCGTCCGTCTGTCCTCCGAAAGCATAAGTGAAGGGCCGATCGGGACAACATGCTGCGCAGAACACTACACCCTGCGCACACAAACATGAAATGTTGCACTTCTTCTTCTCCATCTGCATCATTGAAACGATTCCACAAAAAGTCCTACCATGTGCATGTCCCTCGAATGCAACATTTTGGGCTTGTCGCCCAAAATGTCCCAGATCTTGACGTGTTTGTCTGCTGAAGATGTGACCAAGCAGCCTTTAATCTGGCTGCTGAGATCCAAACCTGAAAATACAGAATGCAAAAGTTTCTTATAAAGTACAAATACTCCATTACTTATAGGCAAGTAGATTTTTTTCCCATGCATACCTGACACTTCATCATCATGTGCCTTCAAAGTGAAAACGGGTTTATCGGCACGAGCGTCCAGACAGTACACAAAGCCGTCTTCTGTGCTGGCCTGAAACACAACCGCAGGTCACCGCAGCTGTTCCTAATTCTTGAGACCTGAAATCACTCAGTGGCACCGACCAGGAAGGTGCATGGCGAAAAGTGATTCCACACCAGACGCTCGACTTGACCGCTGAATCGCCACGCGCGGCAGTCATCCGGGCTACGGCAATCGTACAGCAGGGCCGTCCTGCAAACAAAGCGTAGCTTCCAAAAAATGCACTCGGGCAACAAGTCGAACATATCACATACTTGTCGTAGGATCCTGACAAGAGAGTCTGCGCCTCGAATGGGTGGAAAGTCAGTGTCTGAACCTAGAAAGAAATAATAAGAGCAGGGTTAAGTCTATGGAGGACAAAAATGCCAAAATAAGTGATAATTAAAACAGATTAATTTTTTTTTTTTTTAAATCAAATATTAAATAAAAAAAATATAAACGGAAATAAAAACAACAAAAATACATACACGTAAAAATACAAAAAATAAATATACTTAAATATTTATCAATAAATAAAAATGCTCCACTCATATTTATTTATTTCATGCTGCACTGTCAGCCTGAAACCGCATCATGAAATGTTATTCAAGTGTGCCTTGGCTTGAACTATTCGCCTATTGGTCGATCAATATGTCAGTCTGTCAAACTTCGCCCATCCCACAGCATAAGACAAATCACAAAAATAATGTACTTTGTTGTTTACAGGAAGTCGTGTGAAGTTGTCGAGCAACTCAAGTCGCAAGTTGCGGTGGCAGTGGACAAGATAGTCGTCCATTCATGACCCATTTCATGCCAACGCAGTCTGCGGTATAAAATAAATAAATATGAGATCAGAGCATTTGCATTTGATTGATATTTGAATCTATTCATTTTCCTATTTATATGCACATTTATTTTTTGAATCTATTTTGGTTGTTTTTATTTCCATTTATATTTATTTCTTTGCATTTAATATGTGAATTATATGTATATATCTTTTTATTTTCACTTTTATTCATTTTTTATTTTAGCATTGCCCGCCAAAAACGTTTAATAATGTTCAGTAAAGTCATGATGTATGCCGCCATAAACATTAAATTCTGTTATCTACTTTTTTTTTTTTTCCTTTTTATTTTAATCAATGGGCAGTGCAACATCTAAGTACAGAGCTGCCTGGTCAATGGGTTGTGGAATCAAAAACATCCACTAACTATGGCCAGCAGATGGCAGCATTTTATCTCTTTTCAATGGGCTCAAGGTGTATGAAATTGCAATGAAACATGATTAATCGGATGAAATCAAATGTTTTCAAGGATGATGTGAATGATCAAAACCTTTGTAACATTAAATCTAATTCACAGAGCGTCAACCAAACAAAAAATATTAGTGTCAAAGTTACATTTTCACCACAAAAGTATCTTTTCACAAAAAAAGCTTGTTTTCTCATTTTCAATTTTCGCTCAACGTCACTCAAATGACCGATTTTCAAATGGTGATTACTAAAGAACGGAATAAGGTAGAAACATACTTTTTTTTAAATGGAAGAATGGAATCTTTCATTTGGTACTCACAATGTGAAATAATGTAGTAAAAGCACACAATATTCTGTTTGCCTTGAAAGATGAGTTAAAATGCTCGAAATCGGCTGGCACTGTGGGTTGTTTTTTTGTAGCAGTAAAAGACTTAAGGTCCTCCATATAGGTCTACGACTTGGATTCAATAAATGATAAATCCATCTATCTGTGTCATACTTTTCCAGTGTGTCTGTGTAGGGTGGTGGCGGGTTTGCCTTGCGACAGATCCCACAAGATGACCACGTCGTCAGCTGAGCCGCTGGCCAACACATTCCTGAGAAGAATGAAAAAACAAAACAAAAAAAACGGACGTCAAATATGCAATAATGGCATTTTGGAATATTCTCTCTTAAATCCAGATTGATCATGGCAACAATGACTTTTTATGCTAATAGGTTTTGCTTTATTGATGCCTCAAACATCTGAACAGTCCTTTTGTTCTATAAAATACCACCACCAATAGTGAAAATGTGCTTTTGATGACAAAATAATGCATTTTCAAAACAAGAATTTTACATTTGACAAACTTGACCAACGTCGTATTTATTTGGTCATGTGTGTGCATGAGTGAATGCGGGTATAATATGGATGTGCGTACGCGCGCTTATGTACATGTACATAACGTCATTCTTTCGATTGCTAAATTTAAATCATTTCCGCCTGTCTGCCATCTGATCTCTGTTTTTTTTTTTTTTTTGACACTTTTGGAAATAGATTTAAAATGACAAAAACCTCGATCAGTCACTATGTGCAAGAAAATGCTGTATTTCCTAAGTATCAGCATGTTTAGTTTTGATTTTTTGCTTTTGTTTTTTAGTAGCCAATGGCATTGCTTTGAGAGAACGTAGTTTCATCCAAAAGCCACAATGCTGCCATCTGTTGGCCATAGTTAGTCTTTTTAAATAAATAAATAAATAAATAAATAAATAAATAAAAACACAACTCATTTTGAAACCAGAGCTGCCCGGGACCCTTTTCTTCACCCAATGTTTAAAAAAACAAAAAAACAAAAAAACGTAGTTGACAGCTGATAACGCTCCATGTTAGGGTTCTGTTGACACCAATTGCCGTTGAAACACATTGACTTAATTATCTTGTGTATGATGAAATGTGCTATATAAATAAAATTGTATATACAAATGGACTGTACTGGATAAAAAATATTAATAAAAAAATAATAATTAAAAAAAAACAAAAACGTTTGAACTTTTAATTCAGAAACTAGAGGGAACCTCCCACAATTTCAGAATTACCTTTAATTTATAGAAAAAGCCATGGCAAAAATAAGAATAAAATGTCCATCAAAACAAGGCACCAAAAACATGTACAATTGAAGAAAATCTAAATAATAATAACAAAACAAAAGTAGGTGATATAAAGTGATGATGAGACAAGGTTGACGTTTGTCAAATTGTTGAATTTGAGTGACCTAAAATTAGGGATAGACCGATATTGGTCATTTGACGAATATCATCAGCCTTTTAAAAAAAAAAAATCTGATGGCCGATCAAAGATAAATCTAAAACCATTTTAATCTCAGGTAACTATTTAAATTTTCAGCTAACTTTATAAGAGATGCTGCATACTCTGAGAACATTCTGAACCTTTTGTTTTTGTTCAACATTTAAAAAAAAAAGAAAAGTGAAAGTTTAAGATTTCAGGTATTTTTAAATTTTTGGAAAAAAATATTTATTGTAGAAAACTATTGAGAGCTATGGTATTTACATGTTTAAGTTTCCATTTAACTGTTAAGCCGGACTGATAACCTTTGGGGCTCCCTAAGCGTTTTGTTAGAAATTTAAAAGGATATCTATTGTCTAAGATTAAAAAATATATATTATTTTGAAAAGTCTGAAAATTTGTTAAATAAACATGCTTTAAGACATTACAACAAAGTCAGGATTGGCATGTGTCTTTTAAAACATTTCAACGCCAAGATATTTTTACTGAAAACAAATATCGGCTCCAAATATCGGTTATGCCCTGAAATAACCAAAAAGGTCTATCTCTACCCAAAAGGCACTTGACTGGCCAAACGACTGCATTTAAAAAAATAACTGTTCAAGTAGACAACTGTACACCTTTATATTCCTATTTTACGCCATGTCATATTTACTGACCTGATCAGTTTGTTCCAGGACAAATCCAACACGGCATCGGTGTGCCCCTCCACAGGCTCTGCTGATGCACCCTAAAATCCACCAAAAGATGAATCCCACTCAAATAAAACACTTTTTGCTGGCAGAAAAAAAAAGTACTTGTACCTTCTTGCTGTTTTTCTTCTTCTTGGCCGCTTTTTTGCTGCCCAGAGTGAAGACGGGCTCCAGGCAGTCCACCACGTCCAGGTCCCACACGTCGATCTGCGGCGTCATGTTGCCTATGGCGGCGTAGTTGGCTATGCACACAGGGAAATATTCAACCTCTCCACAAAACCGTTTAATACCAAATGTGACAATCGAGGTTTTTTCTTTACATAGCTTCTCTTCGGGGTTGGGATCAAAGTTGAGCCACTCGATGCTTAGCGGGTACGCCGGCAACAGGATGTCGTGGTGCACGTACAGGGAGTCCTCTTCGGCGTTGTACACTGGCAATTTTTGTAATACAGATTAATTAATTGCTAGTGTTTGTTTAAAAAAAAAAATGGGAAGAGGACCTTGAAAAAAATTATCGCATATTAAATTTCAATCACAGTAAAATAAAGATTTTTTGTTTTTTTAAATAGATCAGTAGCTTGTAAATCAATGTATTATGAATGAGTTACCCAATTAATCATTCCAAATTTATTTGATTAGTCTCACTGGCTTTATATGTTAATTACCGTAGACTTCCAGGTTGCAGCAGTCTTTGTCAACCTTGCCAGACAGGATGAGGTTGTCGGTGGGCTTGATTTGGAAGTCCTCTCGCTCATATTGATCCTAAAAATGATGGTTTGTTATATTCAAAATGCTTCATATTCACTGAGCGTTCAACTCACAGTGTCTTTGAGCGTGATATATGGGTCATCTTCATTAGAGCAGAACACAGTGAGACCTGCCAGGCTGTCCCCAAGGTTGGTCGTCGCTATATTTTAGAGAAACAAGACCTAGTCAATAGACTTAAACAAATAAAAATAAATATTCTTAATTCTTCAGAACTGAAGAGGCTTGGCAGTGAAATCTTGACGCTTGTATTTCTTTAATATTTGTATGCATGTTCTCATAAATGTCTTTGCTTACAAAAGGTCGACAACAACCTTACCTATATCTTCCTCGTCATATTTATCCAAGCCATATTCTGCTAGTTCATCATCTTCATCATTTTGTGCTCCGGCAACATCCCCAGTATCATCGTCTGCTACAATGCCGCCATCCTCATCTTCCTCTTCATCTGCTGCGTGTTCCCTATTCGAAAAAAAATACACTACGTAATTGAGAAATGTCAGCACATCCTGAATATTTCGATTAAAAATACTGCACGTCAATGCACCCCAGCTCCTCTTTTGCCTCGTTGATGATGCGTTGCAGCTCCTCCTGGCTCAACTGAACCTGTAAAAGAACAATATAGTCAACTTCATATGACAAATTATAGATAAACCATTCAAGATTATGGAAACAGCGTCCGACTTTCTTGTTGACATTAGCGCTTGACAGGCTAACGCAAGCGAGCTAATCTTTCTGACTACTTTACTTACTTTATCCGGCGTTTCCTTGGCGGCACCCCGCTTCACCCAACCGATACAAGTAATTTGAGAACTCATTATGTATGGAAAAACTCTTGTAAAGCCGTAGCTAAACTACTGTATAGAAATGATAAATTCTTAACCAAAATACGCACACGGAGCTAAATCTGCCAACAAACCATGTGGTTTGTGCGCACGTTGATGACGTCAGACAATTGCAAAGGCACGCCCGTTTGATTATGAATGTGGAAAATGTGATTAAAAGTTAATATTAGAATTTAATAATGTATTTTGTGTTGTGTAAAACCTGAAGACCTCATACGCAATTAGTTAAAAGGACAATACTGGTCAAGGAAAAATAATATGAACCAAATGTGCTTTATTACCCCCATTAATGACATAAAAAAAATGACTTACAGCACACTTTTTCTTAATAAAACAATTTAATATCTCTGTATAAAAGAAGACAAGCATATACAGAAGCGAGAGGCCCTTATAGTGGTTATAGTACCATCATAAAATGTGGCAATAATACAGCACAGGTATTACAAATAACTAACACAGGTTCCAACATGCAGTCAAAAATAATGTGCAGTGCAGTGGTCACATAGTTGGAACTGTGTCCATTTAAAAAAAAAAAAAAAGTGCAGCAGAATAATTGGACTTTTCAAATACAAAAATCCTTATTTTGACAGAAACGTAAACTTTGGCAAAGTGACTGATCAGACTTCCTGTAAACATTCAATTGGACAGATTTCAAACAAAGACTATTTGCTGCTAAAACTATCCAAATGTCTCAACACTGATATACATTGTTCATATTATTACACCTTTCTCTCATGGATTGATTGTAAAGTAAAAACAAAGTGTAATCTCTATGGCTTTCAATAATACTGAAATATGTCAGAATTTAAAAAGCGTAAAGCTTATCATGTGACCTGTCTGTAACACAAATAGCAACTTAACATCATTTTCTGCTCGCTGTTTTCCAGCACATGAGTGTTTCTCCTTATATTGTCCAACTTGCTTGCTTAAATCGTCATTTAAAATTGTCAGTTTTGTTCACTTTCAGTCTTCAAAAGTCTAAATCCAGCGCAAGTTCCTCCTTTGCGGGCTTGCCGTGGGAGTTCCTGTGCGTGACGTCGTGGGTGGGCTTCAAGCGCTTGGTGACCAGCTTGAGGTTGGTCTCGTGCAGGATCACCTGGGTCAGGTACTTCTCCCGCTTGATTTGCTCTTTGACGGCGTACGGCACGTCGGGGATGACGTATGACAGGATGAACTTGGTCAGGTAAACAATGTGCTGTCGAAAGACATCCACCAGTAACTCAAAATGTTTTTTTGTTTTTTGTTTCTTTGTGTTGCTTACCTCGACAACTATAATAAACGCCATTTTGGCAGCAATCACATGCCAGTAGTAGATGTTGTACTCATACTCCTTCGGGTGCCCGGGAGGGTAGCGGAAATCTCGATACCTGAAAAAATGGGTTTGTTATGGTGGTGAGAACAAAGTAGAAATAGTTACTGTACTTATGCAGATTTTTCATGGCATGTTTGTTTGTTAGTTCCTCTTCGTACCTGCAGGTGGTGATATTGTACGGTGCGCTCAGCGGCCTGCTGTAGTTGGAGAAATCGCTGATGTTGAAGATGGACAGGGAGCTTTCGATGTAGCCCTGCATGGTTTGCGAGTCATGCTCCCCATACGGGTACACGGAGAAAGACCAGTAGTAGACCAGTCGCGGGATCATGTCGGAGGTGAAGGCGATGATCATAGCCTGGACTCAACAGCGAGGGAACCACGGTTGATGACGTCGCGGATCGGGGACGTCAAACTCGCCGGGCGGCAACTCACGTTGGTGGCGACGGCCAGGATGGCGACGCCTTGAAGGATGGGCTGCCAGGCGCCGATGTCCTGGGCCTTCTCGGGAACGATGCGGCGGAACTGCGTAGTGATTTTCCAGGCGTCCACGCGGATTTCGAACAGGTTGTTGACTAGCGCCAGGACCGGAGCCAGGGGGAAGGAGGCCACGAAGAGCGTGACAAAGCCAAACTGGATGACTAACGTGAGTGGGAAAAATATATTAGTGTGTCAGGCAATTAGAATTTTTAATCGTCATTAATCGCATGACTTCAATAATTAACTCACGATTAATCACAAATTTTATATCTGTCCTAAATGTACAACAAAATGTACAATACATTTCTTCTAATTTTTCTTTTTCTAACAAAAGTGGAGAAACATGTTAAACAACTAGAAATATGGCTGCATCTTTCAATAATTGATACAATCATTTCCTAATAATTAATAAAATTCAGTTAAAATAAAAAAAGATGTGCTGTACTGTAAAAAACGATTGTGATATTAATTTGTGCTGTGGTCATTTTCTGCCACTAGATGGCATAATTGAGTTTCTAAAACGCTGGTGACAGCTCAGTGCATTTTTCTTTTCATATGAAGAGCTATCTAATCCTGAACATGAAGTAAGTTGTGAAATTCTGCACATTTTTCAAATTGTAAAATACAACTTGACCCCAGTCTCCCCAAATATATGTATTATTATTACATTTATTCCTGCTAAATTTTCGATTGGAATTTCCCCAGTATAGGCTTTCCAAGTAAGGATTAGTCAGTAAATGCGCGTTAAAAAAAATTTGTGCCGTCAAAGGAACTTTAAATGAACTCAAAATTAACGCACTAATTTTGACACCGCTACAATATATTCATATCTACAGCATACAAACTATAGTAGACTGTATGAAGGTATTGCATTATTAATCGCTCAACACATTTATATCATCCAACCATAATTTTTCCTTATTGTCGAGTATTATACTTGAACTTCTTTATACAAATCTGCATTAAAAACATTATTAAGATTTGTTAGTACCTTACATGTGTCAGTCTTGAGTAAAAGTGCAAGAAATGAAACATAGTGATCTGATCGATGCTGTGGTAAATTATAAATGGGACTTGTCGATTGCTGCAGAAAAACCTTTTTCAACGAGTTTTACCACAGGGTCAGGATATTCCATATCAACCAATGAAGTGATAGGCAGTCCTCTAGTAGGCGTGGCTGAGTAGCTCTATTTTAGTCAAAATTATACTTGTCGTCTTTTACGCTTGAACGCTTCACTTCTTCTTACCCATTTCCAGGTACTCATAGAAGAGTCCCAGTTTGGACATGGACTGCAGCTGGTAGTCCTGCTCCCAACGAGGAATCAGCTTTTGCGACGACGCACGCGTGCAGTAGCGGAAGATCAAATTTTTCACCCACCTGTGAGATGCAAAGACGTTATCATACTTCAGCTGAGCTGGAATTGGCATGATTGGTGCTTTTGTGTATTTTGGCTTTCTTACGGTAATAGGACCTCTTGGATGTTGTTCCAGATGGCTTTGCCGCCCATGATGATTGACAACTGAGTAGTCAGTTCAATCAGACAACCACCAGGATCACACTGATTTAAAAAAAACAAAACAAAAAAAACAAAAAAAAACAGAACACAAATTCAAACATGTTCGAAGTGTAGATAGGCAACAAGAGGAAAATGAATCTTACCTCCTCGTTACGGTATTTTCCCACGAGGTACACGGGTCGTCCGGGATAGCCGACGGCTTTCCCTTTGGCGAAGGCGATGTAGAAACAAGACGAGTAGTAGTTGACGAATTGGAAGAGGAACATCTTGAGCGTCAGGCTGTTCTCATAGTCCGTCTTGGTCCTTGGCAGCTCTGATAAGTGAGAATAGCAGGTAAGGACAAAATCTGAGATTTGACCCTTGAAAAGTTGAGGAAGTTTGACCTCTCAACAAATAAAATCAGCCTCAAAGATTATTTGGGTCATTCCAGAATTGGAGGACATTTTACATCCCGCCCATCAAATTTTAAATAATCCACACACAAAATACTAAAACATGCAGTTTCTGAGTACATTTACTCGTCCTGAGACCAAATCTTAAAAAAATGAATAAACTTAGAGAAAAGAATGTTTGATAATAGTTTTTAAATTCCAAATAAATCCGGATTACCCCCTAAAATACAATTTTTTTTCTTGTTCCACCCCACCTACTGACTAGATGGAATATCAAATAAAACAGTTCAATTTTGATTTTTGTATTACCCGTACTTGTTTCATTGGTGTCTCTTGCAACTAGGGGGACATTTGTTTTTATAAGCATAATGTTTCAAATAATCATTATTCATGAAATGTGTGTCCCACAAAATGCACACTACCTTGTTACCATAATAACCTTTTTAGCAAGGTAGACAAGGAAGCAAGCTGTTAATAACATGATAAACTGGATTTAACAAACAGATTTCCAAAAGAATGGGCAGAACAAAGGTCTGTCCTCTCTTCGGTTTTTCAGATTTTTACACCATAGTTAGCCTTTATTGAATGTATCACTCGACACCATGTAAACCGTGTTATGCATAGGATCAGAATCAGACTTTTTTTTTTTTTTCTTTACTTAACTCATTTGCTCCCAAAAACGTATAAATACATCTTATTTACGTATTTATACTTTTTTTTTTTAATTTTATTTTATGCTAGAGCATACAGAAGGCTTTTGATGCAGCCTCTGAACTGAAGAAAATGGTTGAAGTAATGGTTGTTTTTACAAAAAACGGCCAGCAGGTGGCAGCAGAGTATAAGAGGTCAAGCAGAGCCATGTTGCAACAAGATGTTTTCCCCACAGTTTTAAACAGATTTGTGAATAATGATGATACTTGGCGATATTCTAATGCTAATTACTGCAAAACAGAAACAGACAGAAATATACTATTTTTTTTTTCCTGATGAAAAAAAAAAAAAGAGACTCTAATCTTTCTTTTGATAGGTTCTATTTTTTTATCGCAATAGAACACAATATTCTGTGGGCCTTGCAAAATCTGTCAAAATGTACTAAATCAGCCGGGAGCGAAGGAGATTGATTCAGTAAAAATGGCTGGGAGTGAAGGCGTCAATTTAAAATTTTTACTTTACATAAGTAAGTTTGACCTCTTGGTCAGCAGTAACATCTAGCTAAACAGCAATAGCATCTACTCCAGAGAGAAAGCTAACATTCATCCAGATTTGCAATCCAGTTACCTGGACCTGCAGAGGATAAAGAATACAAGCTTCAAGTATTTTGATATTATCTGTCGCCATGTATTGTAGTTTTTCACACCGTTTCATTTCAGCGACCCACCAAAGTTGGTGATCCAGATGGCGACGCGCTCGTATAACATGTTGAGAATCATGATGACCACGAAATTGATGAGCGATGCCGTGACAGACGTGGCCATCTGCGGCGTCACGTACTCCTTAAGGGGCTCCAGCTCCTTCAGGTCCTGCGCGCGCAGCCTCGCTGAGAAGGCAAAGAAGGCGGCCAGGCGGTACACGGTGATGGCCACGATGGACGCCACGATGAGCAGGATCTGTCAGGCAAATATCAAGACCTCATCAGGGAGGGATTTTGACTCGAAGGACCATCAATGGAAAGGATTATATTACCCAGAATAAAACTGTCCCCATTCCTATTGACACTCGAACACAGCGTCCACAGGCCGTGTATGGCACTTTTTCCTTCACCTAAATCACACACACACACACGCACGCACACACGAGACTACTGAAACTTCTGACATATTGTGATGACCAAGGTGAGATGAAACAAAGAGCGCAATTCACCCCCGTGACTGGGTTTTTCCTCTCGTATATACATTTGGCCTCGTACTCAGGCCGAGGCGGCTCCTCCTGCTCCAGGAACTCCACCGTGTCCCACTGGTATTCCAGCTCGGCCTGGTAGCGCTTCCAAAATTCCAGGAACAGTGTCACTGCAGCGGGGAAATGAGGACAAACACATCTGCTGATTAGAGGCACAGCTGAGTCATATTTAAAAAAAAAAAAAAAAAAAAAAAAAAAAAAAAAAAACTCAAGCCAGAGTGACTTACCCCAGATTGCCATGAAAACTGCAAACACCAGTGTGCCAAAATTGTCAAATATGCACAGTTTCTACAAAACAGAAGCATCACGGTTAAGACCAATATCCCTAAGCCAGTGGTTCTTATCCTGGGTTCAATCGAACCCTGGGGCTTCGGTATGGTACATCGTGTGATTCCAATATTATTGTAATCACTTCATACTGACAACGTCGAGCAAAACAAAAAAGAAAGTGGTCGGACAAATATGTGCAATATGAATTCACATGTAAAACAAAACGTATGGTGTTCCACAGGGTTCAATCGTGGGGCCTCTGCTGTTCTCACCGATTCCAACTTAAGAAAACAGCGGTGGCGGTTTTAAAGTAATCTATAAATGTGTGTGGGAAGTCCGTCGGGACTGACAGATTGTCGGGACGTCTAGTCTCGTCTATTCTTGTCCAGCACACCTCGATATCTAACAAAACTAAAGGAACACGTCTTTCAGCTGCATGGAGATACGGAAAAACTACAACACAACGCTTTTTGAATTCAAGTTGAAGAGAGCCAAATATAAGGAAAATGCAACTCTCTCTGTTCATTATGTTCACCAGTAAATTATATACCTATGTCTTGAATTTTGAGGGTGGGATCATATTTATTTTTAAATAGAGGATTCGGTGAATACGCATCGGAAACAGGCGAAGTTCAGTACCTCCAACAAGATTAAGAACCACTGCCCTTAACTTTTCATATCGTATAATATGAGCCACCAACAGCCATACAATTACTAACTGTACATATATGCAGTACTGTTTACTGACCTTTGAAGCTTCACAGGTGCTGTTTAAGCGCCAGTATTTGCACTCCTGGTCACACTGCGGGCACATCACTATTTTGCCGCCAATCTCCGGGTCGCACACCTCTTTACTGCAAACATCGCACGATTCATGTGCAGCAATTTGTTGACGAATAGCTTGCAAGCCACTCTCAGTAGAGATTAAGATATGTATACGCGTGATGAGTACCTCCATGTGCTGGTTTCTTGCGTTTTGTATCCGTATATGAAACAACTGAGACCAACAACAGCAGCAAGAGCCAGCATGATGGTGTAGAAGCCCAACCAGGCGAAGTAAATACCAATTTTCTCCCCGTAGTACTTCCTGTGAATTTTTTTTTTTTTAGAGCAGTGTTTTCTATCAAAACTTTCACATTGTAAAAATGACACAACAGAATGTCAAACAACAAATGACACAAAAAGAATTGTATACGAGTCTTGTCTCAAATTACTGATATATTTACTTTGTCAGTATCAAATATGTAGGCCTGCTGAGTTAAACAAACTATTGTTCAGTTGTAGGTCTATTGTATCAATCAGATAAATACTGATTTAGCATTATGAAGCAACAAAATATACATGAGGTGAAGGTTTTTCCTGCTGTCTACTTGGGGACTCCATCCTCACATTTCACACTGTAATATCTGTGACTGAGTGTGTGTGGTTTTCAAAGGCTGGGGCCTTGGCTTGATGAGTGACGTGGGAGCCAAGGTTATTATAGTTTTCAAAAAAGAAACAAAGTAAAGCTAAAATCTAAAACAAATTTAACTGAATGAAATAAAAATGTGTGCTTAAAAAAAACTAACTGAAACTACATTTTTATATTCATAAAACTAAGACTAACTGATTATTGCGATAATATCCTTTGGTTTTGTTTGTCAATTAATTTAATACATACTTCTGGGGTTTATTACATGCATTTATTTCGGTAGTACTGTGGCTATACAGAAGCAGGAAGGTCGAACAGACATGTTTGGGAATGTAGTTTACTTCACATTATTACATGAAGTGAAATTTTCTTTTCAGCTTTAATGCCACAAATTTGCCTTATAAAAAAACTAAAACCAATACTAAAATTAATAAATATGAAACCAAATGAAGCATTTTTGTAAAACTAATAATCATCTAACCCATACTAAAAACTAATGAAAATTAAGTGGATTTAAAAAACAAAAATCAAAACAAAATACAAACTAACAACAATGAAAAATCCCAAACTAGCAAGTGTATGAAGTCACCTGATGAGGTCTAGAGGCTGCATCTTGTAGAAACTTTTGGGGTGAGCCCATTCGCTGTAGAGGCGGAACCTCTCGTTGGGGCAGCCTTCCTCTTGCGACTTCACATTGAACCTGCACTGTATCAACACACAACACGGGATAATCATCCAAAGGAATGTCCTCCTGCGAGCAAAACGTCACACGGGTGACGGCCAACACTTACATCATGGAGAGGGTAGGCAGCTTTGTAAACGCCGCCGTCTAATAGCTTTCGGATGCCAAACTTTTTCACGCTGCCTCGTATCTCATAGGGCGCTCGACTCAGGATGTAATAAGCCTGGAAGAGAGCATCATTGCTTTTTTATTGCAATGCTGTTTGAACGCCATTTTGAGGCGCAAACTCACCATCCGGCTCCGCATGGACGACGTGAAGAAGACGTCCTTGTCCTTGACGTAGAAGTAGTCCAGGCGATCTTTCTCAAAGGGGGCGGTGAAGAACTCGGCCTCCTTGCTGATGAGGCTCTTGTCCGGGTAGAACGGCTTGGTGATGGCGGACAGCCAGTGCCACCACGGTGAGCGCTGCGACGACAGGTCGTTAGGCTGGATGGGCAACTTGATGTGCAGAACTTCGGCGTACGTGCACAGCGTGTCCCACGGCATGTGCACCTTGACGAACACCAGGTTGTCGTCCCCCACCTGGATCGGCGCCACATTCAAATTCAGGTTTGGGAAAATATGTCACACAGTCCACTTACAGTACAATATGCATGAGTCTTTTTATTTACTTTCATTGTGATTGTTATTGTTCGAGATGAATAAATATCAAATCAAATCAAAACGATTTTCTTTTTTTAAACTTCATTTACAGATGACAAGACGTAGCTGTCTGGTTTAAAGCTTAAATATGAATTGCCCACACCTGAGTTTGTACTGAAACTAGTCGACAGGAAGTCGCACACAAACAAGCAAACCTAAAAAAGAAGCCACTTACAGATCGCGTGGCCTCCAACTCCATTCCCATTTTCATCAAGCTGGCCTCAAAATACTCTCTCCGTCTCTGCAGAAGACAACAACGGACTTGATCATTACTTGTTTGAAGTGAATTTGGGACGAATTTAATCTTTTGACTTCCACTGTGGCCCAGGATATGTTCACAAGTCTTATTGTGATCATCCCATGAGAAGGAAGAACAACACAGAATACCATCGCTGTTTATTTTGGCTGGGCTGCTCTGAGGCAAGCCCTTTAAGAAATGCATTTCAAAAAGCTAATAAGTGGCTGAAGTAGATTCCGAATGGCAAACTTGGCCAAGAGATCTCCTTGAAGGGATGCGTTTGGCAACTCTGCTCTTGTACATAAGCACACAAGCTCACAAGTACTCTGCAATACCTTGCGTGCACCACCCTGTTATTTCATAACAATAGTATTCAAGAAAAGAGCAGGTTTTGGATGTTTCACCGTCTCCAACACAAAGGATTCATATGATCAAAAATACCTTTCGCCGTGCGAACGTGTGTCTCTTCTCAAACTCCTTCCTGTCCTCATCCTCGTAGACCAGGATGAAGTCGACGCGGCGGACGCCGTCGTTGAAGAACAGCGAATCGGGCTTGTCGTTGAACTCGGCCTGCGGGCAAAAGCGCGGCTCGTCGGGTAAGTCAGCAGACTGAAACTCGTACTCGTCCTCCACATGCATGTTTGGAGAGCAGAAGACGTCTACCCCGTGTGCTACGGGACGCTGATGCCACTGAGGGTTTTAAATGTCATTGTGGTTTATACAGGCAATGTGGGATGAGCAAACATTAGGACAGGCCTCCACCGCCACTCAAACATTCAAATGTGACAAAGCACGTGTAGCAACTTTCAACACTGTGGTTATTAGAGTGGATTTAGTGGTGTAAATCATCTAATTGAGATTTCCCCCCAACCCCACCCCAATATAGTGAGTGCAATTTAATATATTAATATTTAAATGATTTTTCTGCCTGTTAATCAGAATGCCATGTTTAGACTAGTGTGGGTGCATACAAAATATTATTGTAAAGTCCATTTTTGGGTTGGCATCTAACTATTAAGTAGGAATTGGTCTCCTGAAATGTTTTTTCGTATGTGTTTTAATGAATTGGTATAATATAGGATTGTAACTTTTTGTAAGTGAACTGGTGAAATAAAAGAACTTTTACATGATGTTCTGCTTTTACGGAGATGCACCTGACCTGTATGGAAATTTGTGATATGCAGAACTCACCAGTTGCACTTTAACGACCGTCGAGCCTTCCTGAATTCCGTGGTATGTTGGCAGAAACTCCTCGGGGTAAACTGTAGAAGGAAACCAAAGGTTTATAAAAAAAAAAAAAAAAAAAAAAAAAAAAAAAAAAAAAAAAGATGGATTGCTAAAAATCAGATATGAATGCACTTTGCTGTAGACGGCTAACGTGCATAAAATATCTACTGTTTCAGTAAATATGATTAGCTACAGAGACATGCAGCCTAACCACTTCCTCTCATGCACATCTGCTTGCCGCACAACAATCTCACACTAAACAGTGATGCAAACATATGCATTCTTTGAGTGTTGGTTATTTTAGCCCAGGTTGCATGTTCCAACATGCAGCATGGCCTGTTTGATGTCCTCCCAGGGACGTTTCACACTTTCACATTTTTAACGTACCGGGTGAGATGCTCTTCCTGCAATTGCTTTTTATTAAAGAAGCCTCACCTTTCATTTCATTAATTTATCTGCGACACGGAACTAAAACAGAAATGGATTTAAGTGATTCGGCATCAGAAAGATCCACATTTTATTATCAGGAAGGGCCAGCAGGCAAGTCTAGAATAACATTTTACCTCCGACAATTTTGTGTTGGGGTTAAAGTGTCAGATGCCTGAAATCCGAGGCTGTTCCAAGCCTTTTTCCTCGGAACAACTTTACACCGGATCCTACGAGGAAATCTATGCTTGATCGATGCTGCAACTAAACGAGCCCTCACCGAAAACTTAGTCATCCAATACATATTGGGATTATGACACGTTCAAAAACAGACATCACACATTACCATCATCATCATTGAAAACAGACGATAATACTTAAATAAGGTCCTCTATAGGGGGATCCTTTATGACGTCATTGTTTATGTTTTGTGCGTTGCATCACGGGAGCTGAGTGGCAAGAAACGGAGTGTTTTACATGTAGTTTGATGGTTTTGCACATTTGGAGTATTAAGAGAGGCAGATGGGTCATTCTTGTTGTGCCATCAATTGTAACCGTTGCGGACCTGATAAAAAACTTTATCGCATTCCCGTTGAAAGGGGATGCGAAAAAAGAAAGAAATGGCTGCAAAGTAGAAAAATGCATACCCTTTCGTTTTGTCTTCTTTATTTCCCGTGATGGAGTTTTCTTGTACAATGCTAGTTTCCATATGAGCAAAGGTGATTTGGGGCATATGCTTGAGATATTGTACAATATACTCTGCAATCCATCTTGCTTCTAGTGCTAAATATAAGGACCCGAAGTTGATTGAATTACCAGTGATGACGTCATTTCCGTTTTTTATGTGGGGGAAAAAAAAAAAAAAAAAAAAAGGTCCATTGTGAGTACTACTTCCTGTCTGTGTTTCAGCAGGGAGGGTCACACTTTTCTATACTGTTGTCATGTTTTCAGTCTTAATCATTCTTCCAGTGCGTGAGTGTGAATAATTGATAAGCCATTAAACCAAAGTGCACTCACTGATTTTGGTGGAGGAGGTGGATCAATAATACATATAAAATTTGTGTAAAATGAGCTACGTCATACAGGACATGCGCACAATCTCAACAACATGAGCTGTTCAGAAAAATTCAAAGAATGCATGTGGGTAGAAAGGCACAATTTATGGCACCAAAAATTGTCTGGAGCTTTTTATGTATTACAATGCAAAAGCATAATTCTGAGTGTAGTTGCGCGACATAGTTAGTAGTTAGAGAGAGAGCGAGAGAGAGAAAAAACATAGGTGCCACTATATCTTATAAAAAATGGTTTATATATTATAAAGCTTTTCTAGAAACACGAAGATACAAATCAACTATGTACAACTAAAAGTATATTGCGGTGAATAATTCAATTTTTGAAGCAAAAAAATGGTTTCTTCTACTTTCTGCTCTGTGTCATGTTCAATTTTTGAATTTTAATACCCCCGTTTCAAAAACAAGCAAAGGGCATCGAAAACGGCTCTTGTTTTGGTCCGGAATGTGGAGATGGGTTTTGGTCGCTGTTCAGTCCAGGGGTGGATCTAGTCTCGTGGGATATAGGCCCGAGGCCAGCCAAAAAATTTTGCCCTATCACTTTAAAGTCACAGTGTGTAACCTTTAGCTAATAGTGGCATCTAGCATCACAGCTGGGGCCTGCAGGTGGTCGTTGTTGAGTCCAGCGATTCGGACCCCCGTCACTTGCCACCTTCTGCTTTACTCAAGCAAGTTTTTACTAGCTTTTTTTTTTTTTAAACTAGCTTCTCCTGCTAGCCGCTCTTGCTCCCCACTCTAGCCCATTGTTCTGACTAACTCCCACTAGCCTCTCTAGTTAGCTGCACCGGCTAAATCCGTCTCGCTCGATCTTTCTGCGTTGTTTGCTGGGCTTCACATTGGCTGGCCAAGTCGCCGTCGCTCACCGAGATACTCGTTTGCTCACGCAAAATAAGAATTGGTCGTAGGCTTGCAGAGTGTGGTCTCTTCTGAGGCATCGTAGTGTGGCGTGCGTCTAAATGCATGTGCTTTGGCTGCATTCTATGCTATAGTGACATCTGGTGGTCACGTACTACACA
Organism: Festucalex cinctus; assembly: GCF_051991245.1. Taxonomy (NCBI): domain Eukaryota; kingdom Metazoa; phylum Chordata; class Actinopteri; order Syngnathiformes; family Syngnathidae; genus Festucalex; species Festucalex cinctus. Next base: position 8,308,012 of record NC_135426.1, read on the forward strand.
CTGTACCTTTAAACAGAAAGTTCCTATGTAGTAGTTTTCAAAAATATCTACAAAATATAAATAATACATAATTGATTGCTTTGAAAACAGATGGACGAGTCACTAACATGCCCACAAAGCAGCCGCCTGTCAGTTGCACAAACGAACAAGTTTCCTCTTTAAAGACAGGTTGGACTTCATTCTGTCCCACATCTAAGTAAGATGCAGAGCGGTTCCTGCACTCATGGAATGGAAGCAACAACAAACAAGCTGTTGCTAGGCAGAACCACAACATCCAAGAACATGTCAGAGGATTGACCCATGTGACATCCCTGAGGGACACGAAAGGGCTTTTTTTTTCTTTCTTTTTTTTCCCAGGGCATGCAGACACGCCCCCACTGGTTTAAAACGTACAATAGTTAGTGTTGCCAGCTAGTCACAACAACAGCGTTTACTGTAAATGGTAATCCACACTGATTTGATTTCAACACACGTTGATAAAGTCATGACTCACGGAGCATGGAATTGACTTCCCCTGCCACATCACATGTGCGCTTGCGTGGCCTATTGTCTGATTAAGTTTCCAAACAAAATAATATTCAATAAAAAGTACAATAAGCGTCTCAAGTGTTTGTCTCACCGACGTCTTCCTCTATCATTTCCAAGCGGGCATCTGCCTCTAGTTCTTCGGCGTCAGAGACGGACTCCATCTCCAGGATGTCGTTCTCCATTTTCGCCTCGGAAAGTTTTCGTTTACGCCCCCCGGGCCCTCCGTAGCTTGTTTGGATATCGCAGCAGCTTTAACGGCGCCGGCCCGCGTACATTCTTAAGTTAATTTGCCAACACTGACCAACCGTTCAGTGCACTTTGGACCAAGTTTAGACTTGAGAGAAGCGGTACGAAACGGGTGGGGTCGAAGGAGGAGGAGGCGCGACGTTCCATTTTCCACCGGAAGTCCAAATTTGGTTAAATACGATGACGTCAGAGCCAGTCGGACAACCAAGATGGCATCAGGCAGCCTCCGTGAAATCATTCGTGATTAGAGTGAAATATTTTTTTTTTAACACTTTTAAATGTATATTGCAGAATCACGCTCTAATTATAGCCATTTAAACTTGCTTCCCACAAAAATCAAAATTCGTTATTGACTTGATGATGCGTTGAAGCTGTATGCCATTCATAAAATGTAAAACATTTAGAAATTAAAGTGTGTGTACTATTTATTTTTTCTTTGTTGTAATTCTAGGTGATTCATGGGACATTATTGGATAGGCAATAGTAAGCCTGGTGCTTCAGCCTATTCCTTTTTCGAATATTAATTGATTGGTTCAAAAAGATGTTTGCGTTTTCGATTCTGTACTATGTGTGGAACTGAAATAAACTATTATTTTTTAATAACCTTTTATACCCTATAAATCCAAATTTGGAGTTAACATGACAGCAAGTTGGTTGCCAGCTGCCTCTGTGAATGCTCATAAGCTGTCTAACCCCCAACCCCCCTATAATCTATTCACCAAAATCCCTCCCAAATGTTGCTCCTGAACTAATTAAATTATATTTTCACAATCGTGGCTATCACTTCCATCTTGTTGGCTCCGTTTACTGTAGCAATTCTAAAGTTGTTGCTCCCACAGTTTAAACAGAATGTTCAATTCCCTATGTCATGTTTTGTGTTTGCATACATTTGATCACTGTACTTTTACTCTCTAATACAATATTTAAAATGAAAAAAAAAAAATCTACCTTTACTAACGTGACCTAGTTCAGCATACTAACTTTGTGGGAATGGCTTTCGCTAAAGTGATTGGGAGATATGTAGGGTGCATATAAAGAAGAGTGTGAGCATAACACAACCCATTCTCTAGTGTCCACTTTTATTGCAATGTATAATACATGAATGGTATATTTACAAAAATGGTTAAAAATAAAATGTGAAATTCCTCATTTCACTGGCATATCGTGCCTGGGTGAGCCTGACACCCAAGCTTAAAAGATACAGAGGCACCGCTGCTTGGTGAAAAAGCATCATCTGGAGGCCTTGCCATTTTCATGAACATCCATCCTGAAAACAGGAAAAATGCAATTAACTTCTTATTTCAATTTAACATCCAAGCATTTGCAAGTCCATTTTTTTTCATTTTTATTTATTTATTTATTTATTTTTTGTAATTTTCCCAACTCACCCGTTTTCATCTTTAAGGTGCTGGTACAGCTCAAACTTGCTGTTGACTGAGTGCGCTCTGCCCATTAACTCCCGGCGTTTCCTGGACTTGGCGGTGATCCTATTGGTCCACAGAGAGAGAAGCGAGACGGGACCTGGCGACAAACATTATTAAAGATGCAGTGTGGAGTTTACAATGTTAATGTTAAAGATTTTTCTGCATCGTTCATGCTCCAATAATGCCCAGATGCAGTTGGGGAAAGAACAACACAACCCTTATTCAAGTACCTTTTGCGCCCTCTAGTGACTCCACCTCGTCAGTGCACAGACGTGGTTTCTTGACAAGTGGCTCTGGTGAGTCCGGTGAATCCTTGATGACTTCCGAAACCTGATCCTCTTTATCCGGCGCACTTTTCACCCTAAAAAAAAAAAAAAAAAAAAAAGTAGAGTCAAGCGACGATTACTTAATAAACTGTCAAGTTTGCGTATGTGTTAAAATAACTTGCCTCTCTGACTCCTTCCAGCTTTTGTCTTCGACATCCTTGCCCCCGTTTTTGTCTACCCGCTCCTCCCGGTCCTCCCTCTTCCTGCCCCGCTTCTTCCTCTCCTCTTCCTCGGGAGGTTTGCTGCGGCAGGCGACGATGCAGTCCAGGACCCTCTGGTGCCTGTCGGTGGCCCCGGCGTGGGTTTTCACCAAAGTCTCCAGCTCGTTCCACATTATACGGTACTGCTCGTCCCTACAGGGGACAAACATCTTTTGAGCCCACGTCATTTCTTACATAATAAACAATGCAATTAAATATGTCACATTTGTTAATCTGTCATTATTTAAACAATGACGATTTCGCTATGTGAGCTTCATTTATTTATACTACCTTTTGGCTTGACCTGACTGTTGGCCGTACGAACAATTTTTTTCCACGTCTCACTCCTTTTTTTTTTTTCTTTTTTTTTCTTACTAAGCAAAAGTCGATCTTTTTCAGCGGATACCGATTATCTAGGGCCGAATGATTTTGGAAAAAAAAAAAAGAAGAATAGCAATTTTCTGACAGATATTGCAATTTCGATTCTTCAAATTAAGTGGCAGTGCAATAACATCACACAATCAAAAGCTTTTCTCAAGTTATTACTCTAATGCAGTGCTTCTCGAATAGTGGAGCCTGGCACCCCCAGGGGGGCGCCAGGCTCCATCAAGGGGAGCGCGTTTGACCTCGGGGAACATGCTTTTTTATTTTTTTATTTTTATTTTTTTTACTGTCCTAGAATAAAGTGCAATGCATCTCCACTACATTGGGGGGCAGTGGCGCTCATTATTGGCAGAGTGTGCACGGGGAGCATTCGCTCGGTGGTGTAGGGGTTTTGTTTGCACTGAGCATGTGCGTTTTGCACACAACAACAACAACAAAAAATCAGCAAAAATGATTTTATATTTTTGTTTTGCAGGTTAAAGTTTTTTTTTATTTATTTGAAATACTGTGCTCCTGAGTTAATGTTGGTGATCAGTTTGAATGCATTATTTATTGATTTTATGTAATTTTATTTTTCCGTATGATATAGTTTGACATGGTCAGTCAAAAAATGTTTATAGTTTAATTAAGGATTTAATTTTATTTTTGAATTTCAGATGCACTTTAAATCTTTTTTGTTACAGTTAATAAAGCTATTCTTTGTTCTAAGTTGGTCCATATGTCTTTCTTTTTTTATTCTCTTATACATTAATACGGATACAGTGTTATGGAGAGGTGTGCTTTTAACAATTTTATAGACAAATGATACTATTTATAGTCGTGTGGGGGTGGGGGGGTGGCGATGTTTTTTTCTTACTAAGGGGGGCATGACAGAAAATAATTGAGAAGCACTGCTCTAATGAAAGGACACTAAAGAGGTTGTGTGGGAGGTCGCCCATTTTCAAGCTTTTTAAAATGGTTCACTTAAAAAATAATAATAATAATAAAAAAATAACCAAAAAATGATTTGCATTTTGTACTAATGTACATTTCTTTGTAAATACCGGTATGTGTAAGGTCATATGCAAATATCTTTTCCCGTATTTTTGCTCCAGACTTTTCACTGCCTTTGACAAGTATACTTGTCAATTGTATTTTTTAGAGCGGTGTTAAATGGGGGCGAATCTGAGCATGCTCCACTGTAAATATCAAACTTGGAAACAACTTTACTGATGCCCAACCACCGGTAGATGACATCATTGCCCCATTTTATACGAAATAAACACAGTTTCAGATAGAGGTGGGAATCTTGGGGCACCTCACGATTCGATTGCGATTACGATTCAGAGGCTACGATTCGATTATAAAACGATTATTGATTTCCCCCCAGGCAGCAGAAAAAAAACAATGTATTTTGGTGCTTTTAATGTTTCGTACATTAGTTACAAAAATAGTACAAAAGTCCTCTCAGGCCTAAATAAACTACTATTTCAGTATCAAGTTAACAGTTCAAAACAGTAAATAAAATACTCAAGTCCTCATTCTGTAACAACAGCTTTTAAGTATTCAGTCTTCAACAGAATAAAACATAGCATTGAGCAAAAATATATTATTTTTATCCACTCAAAAGTGCACTGAGATATAAATGAAAGACAATGTGAACTACTACTTCAATACAAATGCCTAAAAAAAAAAAAAAAGTGCTTCCCTGCTTTTTAAGTTGTGTAAAGATGAACATGTAAACATTAAAGTTTCTCAGAGGTACAAAAAAAAAAAAACCCTCAAGTGCTTTTCTGCTTTTTAACTTGTGAAAACATGAACGTGTAAACATTAAAGGGATCGTTCGGCTTTTTTAACATGAATCTCAATTTGATCCTCACCTCCCGTGTGTGCGATCAGCACTGACTTCTTTCTGACAGCGTTCGGTGACACCAGTTCTGGTTCGACGTTGGACGAGAGGAAAATAGTCCAGCAAGCTGGCTGGGGTCTCGGAAATAAAGCGTTTTTCTTCTAAAAAAAACTATTTATTTTCAAAAGCGTGATACATTTCCACCACAATACTCTTTTCTGAATAAAGTCAGACGCCATTACCGCCAGCCACTACTTTTCTGTTCGTTCGTTCGTATCACTGCGCGGCGCCCTGTAGAACGCTAACCGACGCACTGCAGCCAGCTAGCTGATACTTCCGCCTGAAGTTGTTTGCCTTTTCGGAGCAGGTCTGATCGGACGAAGAGGTGGGTTGGTCAGCTCAGCCATGCTTGTTGTTGTTTTGAATGTCGAGGCGTGAGTTGTGGATGTGTACTCTCGGTCCGTCCCATTAAGCGTCCCGAAGACCGCGCGCGCTACTGCGTTTCAGTTCCGCGTACTTTTCGCTCCGGTCCACTTTTAGTTTCGGTTCCCTTGGCATATTTATATAATCGGAATTTGGACTTTTGTGAATCGTTCTCGATTGTTCCACGGCCGAATCGTGAATAATCTAAGAATCGGAAATTTTGCACACCTCTAGTTTCAGAGTCCATGGGAGAAATGGCTGTATTTTGGCAAACCTACATTTTTCTGCTGTCAATTATAAAAGAACGGGACGGGACAAAAAGTAGGGAGTCTATTCTGTTATTTGGTAGATTCGGTTTATATATAATTATTGAATGTAATATCACGTGAGTATTGGAAATGTAAAAATTTTCTATAATGACTGGCAGTGAATGAGTTAACTGCTTCAAACAGAGACTGAGGGCTTAGCAATATGGCCTGAAATTTATATCATGGTATTTTAACTGAATCTTTTGGTCGTCACAGTAATGGTGAGTTTAAGGGGCTCGACACACGGGAGGCGACGTCGCTCGCTCTCCATTCATTTCCTATGGAAGCAAGGCGACAAGGCGAAAATCGCCTTCCTCCCTCCCCCTTGGCGACACGCGACATTCGTGTAAGTGAAAAATCGCGCGCGGACACATAGACGTGCACGGTAGGTCCGCGACGCGATACTACAAAGTTGAAACATGTTCAACTTTTGTCGCGTCGCCGAGGCTGTCGCTGAGGCTTCAACCAATCAGCGAGGATTTTATTGACGAGCCAATAAACGCAGAGTATGCTAGGCAAAATGGGAGGATCTAATTTTAGCAGTGTCCGACCATCCAGTTTTATATTTCATGTAATGATTTCCGTGACGTGGACAGGACACTTAGCAACCAACAATAGTTCAGTTCATTCCAGTAATATTTTGTGAATCTTCATCCTCAAACTATGGAGTGGAACATTCCGTTTACAATGGTTCCCTCCAATTTAATAGCCAATTAAATCTGTTGTCAACAAGCCGCGCTAGAGGGTGACGTCAGTCGCAACTGCTTGTCGCTTCCCGTGTGCGGCGACAAGTACCTCGATACGTAATTCGCTGTCGCTTGTCGCCTAACGTGTGCCGAGCCCCTAAAAGTGTAAAAACCATAATAGAATTATTTCTGGTTGGGTTATTTAAATGTGAAAAGGTAAATATTTACTGTTAAAAAGGTCAGAAAAGCATCACATGCATTCTTGTCTGCTTCTTTTCGAATTTTGCATTTGTTAGGGATATCCTGATCTGATCACGTGATCAGAAATCAGATCATGTGATTTTCAGCTCATGCGGTATCGGGTGAAATTGATCGGAGATTTAAACACATTTTAAAAAGGTGACAAAGCTACAAACTAATCCAAATGTGCAAGTATCTTAACACATATTACAATTGCAATTTCCGTCCTAAAACGATCAATCGTTCAGCCTGACGATCTGCTCAAACTGCCGTGATTGTCCCTGATTTCTGATCATGTCACTCTTTATGTATCGTATATGAAAAACAGCACACAGGAAGTTATTTACAAACCGACCTTTTGGGGCCTTTGCCTCTGGAACCCACAGTTGATATAGGAAGTGGGTCGTTCTTCCTCTCCATGTCCACCAGGTTGTAGACTGTCTTCTGGCACGTGAGAACGTCCTCCTCAGTCAGAAGTTCCTTCACAATCAGGTTAGCCAGAGGAACCACCTAATAAGATGGGAGAGTAAAAGGCGAAAACATTACGCTGAAGGATGCCAGATTGATTCGGGCGGCGATGGCGATGGAAGAGGTGCTCACTGCCTGCATGTTGAAAATGGTGGTCTGGGAGATAATCATGGGCCAGTAACGCGTGTGGCGTTCAAGCTGAGCTTTGGCTCGCTCCGCCGGCAACTTCGCTGCCGGATGATGCAAGGCCTCAGAAACGGGAGTAAGGCGGTTTTCCTTCATGAACTCGCCAAAGTCCTAAAAAGAGACAAAAGGAATCAGAAAAAAACAGGAGACTCTTGGGTGGTATTCTTTAGATCAAACATACGGTGATGCGATAGTCTGTCACACGGCCGCCGCAGCCCTCGCTGATGGAAGGCGGGTCCTCCAGTGTGGAGCGATTGCTGTTGAGCACGTGCAGGAAGATCTCGCCGCCGTGGCTGCTGAGCATGTGGCTGATGATCTTGGACCCGGACTTCCTCGGCTGCTCCAGTAGCACCGATCGACCTGGAGACAACCAAAGCACATATGGATGGAGAAGATTGAATTCAACCAAAGTTCTTAAAGAGATACTTGACTCATTGAGCAATTATCAACAGTGAAAAGTTAATATTTTGTCCAGAACGAATTTGATAACTTCATTGTTTTTCACGTACGATTAATACCTTTAAAATGTTTTTTTCCTACTTGCTGTCGACTGATGATGACATCACCTGTGCTGAGGAAGTAGGTAACGGACAATCATGGCTCACTTTGCTGAACAAACCCAGAAAACAGGTGAGCCATGATTGGTCGTTACCTACTTCCTCAGCACAGGCAATGTCATCTTCAGTCGACAGCAAGTGGAAAATTTCCTTTTTAAAAGTATTAATTGTACATGAAAAATAATGAAGTTAGCAAATTCATTCTGGATAAAATATTAACTTTTTCTGCTGAAAATGGCTCAATGAGTCTCTTTAAATAGTTCTTATGGAATACATTCATTCTGTTGCTGTGAGGCAGAATCTCCATACCTATTATTTTTCAAGAAATAGAAAAAAAAAAAAAAGGCATCGCATTGCTGAAGTTCTCGTCCATGTGGTGACTGACAAATAGACAAAAAACAAATGTGACCAACTTTGGCCATTCACAAAAAGGTATTGTACTACAAATTTAATAACACTGAACTGTACTTAGGCAATGATTATTTGAAGTAACACTAGTAGTAGTACTAGTAGTACACTGTTGAGAACCATTGCCTTATTTGCAATTTAGCATTGGCTGCCTGTGAATTGAGCAAGTCACATGTTTTACATTCGAAAATTTGCACATCACACTGCCAAGCAAAAACATTTTAATTTAACAATGGTGTAACTGAGAAAAAATAGAGTTTAACGGTGTAATGGTGCAACCAAACCCGATACAAGGGAATCTTGACATTGCATGAAACGCAAACTTTGGTTTGGCAACGGACACATGTATCATGGACTCAGCCAATCAGAGAGAGTGAAGGACGAAAACCCCATCTTTATTGAACAATGAACACTGTAAAAAAATCCATATATTATATACATAAATAAATCCATATATTCTTGTGACTTTTTTTGTGTGTGCCATTATGATATACATTTCATGTCGGTCGGTTAAACTGGTGTTGGGAGTGAAGTGATTTTTTATTTTATTTTTTCCCTAACTGCCAAGGCCACACTAATGAGGGAGGTTTGGGGAGTCGTTACTCCCTTAAACATGTGTGCTTTTGAATTTGATGTGTTTATGCATTATGGCGATTTAAACAGCCTAATGCTTGAGCCCTAACAGACCACAGTAAACCACCATGGCGGCCGACTTACCATTCAGGAGAAAGTTGGTCAAACATGACGAGGGACGACTGTTGACGTCAGTGGGGGAGATGCGATAAGCTCCTGTGCAGTAATGCAGTTCTAAATGGGTGGAAAGTAGTCAAATTAGGACACCATTTCAAAATCATTCCACCCCCCGTGGTGAGGCTTGAACGCACCAACGGAGATGGTTCGCGGTGTGCACCATTTCAGCGTGACCGTTTCTTTCAGTCCATTTTCCCGTGTGCTGGTGCCGGCCATGTGTAAGTCTCCTGTGCAAGAAAACGACAAATGACAATGAATAGAAATGTGGCCTCGTAAAGTTTTGAAGCGATTTACGGTTACCCACCACTTTTAATGAACTCCATGTGGGCGTCCTTGTGATGCAGCAGCTCCACGTCGTAATTGGCCGACGTGTTGGCGTGCTGCTCTTCCTGGCCGGCCGCAAGAAGAGACACAAACAAAATACAACATGTTCGGATCAAGTTGAGGAAAAGAACACACGTTCGCACACACTGCTGTTTTCATGTTCTGGTTCAGGAATGAGGCTTTCAATTAGAGGAGTTGGGGAAGCTAAATATTAAGAGATAAAAGGTGTGTTTAAACACTGAATTGATGTAGTCAGGATCACACAGTGGGTGACGACTGTAAGTGGAAAGTGGAGGAGGAACAGACAGACACTGAACACACTTAAAGATGAAGAAGAGGCAACACTGGTCCCAATGATTTTGTGGATCACACAATGTATTTGCTAGATCAAACTCATTCCAGTTGAACATTTACTTTTTAGCACCTAAGACTTACTAGTTGCAAGACTCACAGCCTCTTGGGTGGGGGGGAAAAAAAAAAAAAAAAAGAGCCAAACCCGATTACAGGGGTGAATGATTATGTATGTATGTATATAGGGGTGTTAAAAAAAATCGATTCGGCAATATATCGCGATACTACAGCATGCAATTCTCGAATCGATTCAATAGGCAGCCAAATCGATTTTTTTAACATCCATTTTTGATGGAAAAATATTTTTTTTAAAACGTCTAACTTTCACACCTTAAGCATGGAAGAATGTTATATTAATGGAACATTAAACCGTAATATTTTGTTTCAATGCTTTTCTAACATGAAAAAAGTTACAACCTGTTTGTTAAATACAGTGGCTCACAGTTATAAAACTGAAGTTTCAGATCAATAAATAATACATTTTCATACAAATCTTACAATGTACATGTATAGGTTTACTGAACGGTATTTTCTAAATTTGAGTAGAAAAAATCGCAACAATCGGCTTGTAATCATATCGGGATTAATCGGTATCAAATCGAATCGTGACCTATGAATCGTGATACGGATCGAATCGTCAGGTACGACACCCCTGACGATTCGATCTATATGTATATATATTAGGGGTGTTAAAAAAATCGATTCGGCAATATATCGCGATACTACATCGCGCAATTCTCGAATCGATTCAATAGGCGGCTGAATCGATTTATTTATTTTTTTAAAGAGCTCAGAATTGTTCATTCGGTAGTCTTACCGATTCAACGTCTTATCATCATTGCCTTTTTTTTATTTTATTTATTTATTTATTTTTTTTTATTTTTTTTTTTGTGTGTGTGAATCGATTTTTAAACTTCCATTTTTAATGGAAAAATATTCAACAAAACGTCTGACTTCGGGTTAGGATTCACACCTTGAGCATGGAAGAATGTTATATGAACGGAACATTAAGCCTTAATATTTTATTTTAATGCTGTTCAAACATGAAACAGATTACAACCTCTATAAGACTGAAATTTCAGATAAATAAATAATACATTTTCATATAAATCTTACACTCTACAAGCTTACTGATTAGTATTTTCTAAATTTGAATGAAAAAAAATCGCAACAATCGACTTATAAATTCGTATCGGGATTAATCGGTATCGAATCGAATCGTGACCTGTGAATCGTGATACGAATCGAATCGCCAGGTACTAGGCAATTCACACCCCTAATATATATATATATATATATATATATATATATATATATATATATATATATATATATATATATATATATATATATATATATATATATATATATGGGCGGCACGGTGGTTGACTGTAGGGATGTAATGATATCCAAACATCACGATACGATATTATCACGATATCAAGGTCACGATAGGATAATTATCACAATATTGTGGGAGTGTTGGCGATATTTAAAAAAGATCACAATATTGTAAAAAAGAGAGCTCATACTAAAAAAACATTATATTGTGCTTTTGTACATAACAGCAATGTATATAAACCACCTTACAATCTCTAATAACAATATTGAGGCACTTACTTGGTAATGCAAGCACACATTGATCGCTTCACAAGCAAATTACGTTCCCCTTCATGTGACAATTTGCATAGATTTTAAACATAGAAGGCTAAAACATCCCTAATGAAAATTAAATAGCACTAATAAACTAGCCACTAGAGGGTGCTAGAACTGCACAAATGGAAATCAACCTGACTTTTTTTTAACAAATGTGTTCCTTTTAAATATTGTGAACATGACGACGACGATATTGTGGCAGTTTTAATATCGCGATATCACGATATTGCCCTTAACGTGATATCCCAAGTTGACTGGTTAGCTGGCACATCCGCCTCCCAGCACTGATGACTAATATAATATAATATAATATAATATAATATAATATAATATAATATAATATAATATAATATAATATAATATAATATAATATAATATAATATAATATAATATAATATAATATAATGGCACGGTGAATGACTGGTTAGCACGTCCGCCTGTCAGTACTGAGGACTCGGGTTCGAGTCCAGGCTCCGCCCTTCCTGGGTGGAGTTTGCATGTTCTCCCCGTGCCCGCGAGGGTCTTCTCCGGGTACTCCGGTCTCCTCCCACAGTCCAAAGACATGCATGGCATGTTGATTGGGCGCTCCGAATTGTCCCTAGGTGTGTCTCTGTGTGTAGATGGTTGTTCGTCTCTGTGTCCCCGCCTACTGCCCAAAGCCAGCTGGGATGGGCTCCAGCACCCCCGCGACCCTTGTGAGGAGCAAGCAGTTGAGAAAATGGATGGATGGATAATAACAGTGGCCAAAGAGTTCCTACTGCAAACTCAACTGCAATAATGAAGTATCCACCAGAGGGTGCTACAACTGCACAAATGGAATACAACCTGCCTTTTTTTTCTTTTAGAGATTTCTAAAACCTGCTGGCACTCTGCGACCAAGATTGGGGAAGTCTGTACTACACTATGCTATACTACCATTCCTAATACTGGTGGTACTTTACTGAACAGTAACTGATTTAAAAAAAATAAAAAAAAATAAAAATAAAATAAAAAAACTTGACAAAAGAAATTGTGTTGCTTTCGGGGGTGATGGATTGGATGAATGGATTTTCAATTCATTTCAATGGAGACAACCCAATTGAATCCGACAATGTGACCATAGTTGCCTTTCTTGGAACGTCTCACGTCATTCAAATGAACATTTGCAACAAAAGAGTCTACAACACACACACACACACACGCACACACAAAAAAAAAAAAAAGAAAAAAAAAAAAGATACACGACACATGACTCGGACACTGCCCCTTCCTCCTCACGTGCGTGTGTATGTGCGAGAATCGAGTACTAACCTGTTCGCAAACATTTAATGTGGGCTAGCAAAACAGAAAATACAGCATGAAACCAGCAGCAGGGTTCAGTCGCGTCAACATGCAGGTGAGATGTACCAAAACGAATAAAAAAAAAACAAAAAAACAAAAAAAACAGAGTGTGAAATAAAGCGAGTGGCTGGACTTGAGGAGGGGCTCGCGCGTAGAGAGCGAACATGCGAAAAGAGTGAGAACTCAAAGCGGACGTGAGTGGAGCAAAGCATGCAGCTCATGAGAACATGCTTACAAAGCAAAGACATAAAGTGATATTTGAATGTGCATGTGGGTGTGGATGCCGGGGGTTGTCAAAGGGCACGTACCTTCATGGGAATGTTAGTGATGGTGGTGGAGGCCAAGTCGAAGTGCTGCTGGACAAGAATGTTCAGCTTGGTGGCCAAGTGCCTCCCCGCGCGGACACTGTGAACCTCGGTGGTCAGCAAAGGCGACACCTGAAGGAATCAAGAATAAATCCTTTCCCATAAATCGTCATAAGGAAGCTTTTTAAGCACTGTCAGGGTTACCTGTTTGACATCTATTAAACACAACACAAAAATGAGAGAAGACACTCAGTTCAGGGCTTGCGAGCAGAGAGGAGAGGAACTGACTGACACAATTCACTCCTGCACTCTGAAGATTCCTCTCCTCACCCTCTCTATCTATTTGGTTTTCCACACCCCTAGTTACATGGGTGTTCCAACCCTAAAAATGCCAACGCAAGGCATAGTTGGAACACAGTGTACTTGTTTGTCTATGTGTTGTGCATGTGAGTGGAAGATTGCTGATTACATGTGTGGTCAAGTTTGCAATTATTTCTTAACAGAAATCAGGCGACCTCAGCAGTCTGGCTCGATCCATTCTGTTGCGTTAGATGTTGTGGTTCTTCAGCTTTTTGAGTCATCTTCAAATAGTCAGGGTATGTGAATGTGAGTGGGAACAGAGCAAAGCATTCTTCATTGCAGCAAATATATGATAAGATAACATATATGGCTAGGCTATGTGAATGTGAGTGCAAAGCAAAGCATTCTTCATTGCAAGCAGAAGCAGTTCTTCATTGCAGCAAATGTATGATAACTTATTATTCACAATTATTCCTACAAGCACCTACCTCTTTCTTGGGCCGGTCCGACACCAGCGTGTCGTCACCCTGGGGGTAAATGTGAATGAGGACCAGCTCACATTGCTGGATGGCCATCAGCCTGAAACAGACAATAAGGTGCTATATAATAATAAATAAAATGTAAAGGTGCGATGTACAGTGGCTATTAAAAAAAAAAAAAAAGACGTCTACACACCCCTGTTCAAATACCTTTTTTTTGTGGTATAAAAAATGAGACAGAGTAAAATAGCCAGGAGCCATTGAAAATGGCTGCTGGGAGGGAATGAGTTAATAACATGACAGAGGGAGTCATAACACATAAACACATAATATGGTTTTGGGAGAATTTGTTTTGGACTGATATAACCAATGCTGAACTTTTTACTTGGATGCAAACGTTGCTCATCATACAGAAAAAGAAGCATAATAATGGGTCCTTAAGTCAAGGGTGAGGGAATTATGAACAACTCAAAATTATAGTCACTGTTAACACAAAACCTTCAGGCATATGCTAGAAAGCAAAAAATAAACATGTCAAACGTTATCTGAGGTTTATCGGAAGCACTTGAAATGGTGGCAGCTGTGCACTGGCTCTCATTTAAATGAGTCGTAATGTTATTTTTTCTTGATCTCATTGTTTTATATAAAAAAAATTGCAAAAATTTGAACTTTTTATATCCACTGTATGTACTGTACAACTGTGTGCGTACAACTTTCCTTAACTATACATTAAGCCCTCGTTCATCAATGGAGATACACGACAAACTACTTGCAAGTTGCAAATAGTATGAAATGCATCAGCGACTATGGATGTCCAGTAAGTCAGCATGTATACAAAATAAACTGACCTGTCCGACCCTGCTGCCAGCTTGTTTTGCTCCATGATGGTCTCCTGAATGCAGTCTTCCAGCATGCGTACATGAGTGTCACTGTAAAAAAAACAAAAAAACAAACAAACAAAAAAAACACTAGTTTTCATTTTTAAATGATGATAATAAAAAACATTTCATCACTGTGTTAGTTTACCTTTTAGCATTCGTTAGACAAATAATTCGACCCCGGTTGGCTACCCACTCAGCCATGTCCATCAGTGCGATACGCTTCTCGTGTTGCAGCTCGGTGATTTTGCACAGCGACTCTACTGCTGCCACCAGCCCGTGCAGGATGCTGCAGCACTCGGGGTCCTCTCGCGGGTTGGGGGGCCCCACCGCGGCCAGCGATGACATGAGCTGTCCAACAAGGGAAAGTAAGTAGTCGTACGTAGTCCACATGTGAAGTTGTGCAAAATCGCGGGCTTGTGATTAAAACAACGCTGTGCTGTGAAGAATTTATTAAAATGCAGTACTGTACACTCAATAAAAGTCGAATGCAACTAACCTCGTGAGTGCTCTGGCATTCACGTTTCCAGCTATTCAAGAGGTGGAACTCCGAGTCACTCACAATGTAGTTAATCTGTAAAGAAATATAGATTTCACTTGAAAGCATCTGCTTTCTCCTTGCAGGAACAAAACCGAAGGACTCGCTCACCAATTTGTCCAACGGGTAAATGTCATAGAGGATGCGGCAGTATTCCATGGAGCATTCGACAGCGCACGTCCACAGAGACTTGGAGACTGGGGCCAGAGGGATGACTCCCTGGCCTCTGCTCTTGGTTAGCACATCACACTCCACCTGCTGACGACTGGACTCAGCCATGTAGGGACAGTGGTCCACGACAAAGACAGTCTTGTGGGCTACTGAGAACATCTTCATCTTGTAAGCATAAGGTGAATGCTGAACTACAAGAACAGTGGGACAACAATCAAATGTAACATATCTATATCAGACACATCAATATTTATGTTTTTATTACTCACGTGAGGAAAAACTTCTTAAAAGCTTCCCGGTCAGGAAATGGTCGCTTGAAACATAATTACACTTTTTACAGATAGATAGGTTTTACATGTATAAATCTCAAATTATTGTAAAGACATGTTAATGTCACTGACTACAAAACAGAGAGGCTACATGCTAAAGTGACTATCGCGCTAGTCATCAGTACGATGGCCGATCGGAGCTTTTTCGTTTCCCTCCCGCTCCGATTCACTTTTATGACCAGCGACTAGTGGATGCTCATCACGAAATTAAATATGTTCATTTTTATCACAGTCCTCCATGATGGTTTCCAAAGTGCACCGCAGCACAAAATACAGTAGTTAGGATTGTTATTAGCGGATATAGGGCCGGCGGTGGTCCGTCAAAAACCATCTCCCCAAAATAATGCCAATCGTTCCGGCCTCAAATGTTCCTACCGGAAGAGACAGAATGACTGTACGTACATTGATTTTGGAATGAATAACAGAAAAACCAAAAATAAATAAATAAATAAATAACGTAAATAAATAATAACAAACTAATTGAACAAACATTTCTATCTCATTTGTGTGTGTGTATATATATATATATATATATATATATATATATATATATATATATATATATATATATATATATATATATATTCTTCGATATGAGATGTCACTGTGTCTCCTTGACAACAGACAGTCCAGTCTGATGATTAAGTTACAAACTAATGTGGTCTCATACTGATAGCTGGCCATAATGACTGGGGAAGGTCTCCTGGGGAAGGAAAGGAAGTGACTCACTCCTTGTTGATAGTCCACTTGCTTTTTTTTTTTTTTTTTTTAAAGGCTAGCCCACATTATAGCGTACCACACATAAAACTAAGCATTAATTCAAACCATGCGTTCCAAAGCCACCAGATTCTCGCTCAGCGCGTCAAACTTCAAGATCCCTCTACTAAACAAGATATCTTTTTTTTTTTTGCAAAGGCCGGTTTTAATAGTGAGAAGTAGATGCAAGGGAGCATCAATTAAACATAAATGGCAGACTTGATTGGCTTATCTTGAAACCCCAAAGGAGTGAAGAAGGGGGGCAAAATGAAGGACTCTATTAAAATGTCATCAGGACAAAACATTTTAAGTGTTAAGAGGAGGATTGCCTCAGCTACAGCCGGAAGGATTAATGGTCAACGTCTTCAGTATGAAGATGAATGAGGATGCAAAATGACAACAATTATGTAATCCTTTGCTATAATTTTTAATATTCTAAGGTTACAGACATATGTGACAACTTCACCACATTTGCTTAAAAAAAAAAGAAAATGCGTAATACTATGACAATGAAAACTAGAGTCAGGTTACAGTTGTAATCAACACACTCCCATCTAATAGAAAGCAAACTCCGTTCCAAAAAAAAAATGCTGAATCAGAGCTGTGCCGTACTCAAATGTTAAGAATACAACACATCACAGTCAGCAGTCTCATGCACTGGAATATAACAACAAAAATTTTCAAACGTTTTATCTCACGTTTTGTTTTACAAATTAAAGTGATTAATAGCCATGCTTGCCTTTCATCTCAGTAATTGCGTACGAAAAAAAACGTTAGGAAAGAAAATCTATTAAGAAGCAAAGAAAAAAGAAACGCTAAGAAGCTGCCGATCTAACTATAAAGTTGGAAACCAAATGTCCGGTTAAGATTCTTTTTATGCCTTCACCTGGATATACCTCAAGTGCTTTACAAAATAAGAGTGATGCCTTGTGACACGAGTTGAATTTGTTCCATTCCACAATAAATCGCTTTAAAGTATATTTTAATGGAGGAGAAACAGCACTCCAAAATATTGTACTCTATACAAAACATACAGTAATGACATAAGTAAAATAGCAACAACAACAAAAAAGCTTTAGTCGCTGCATCCATTGAATGGACTGGCCTGACTTGGCCACTTAACTCTTTGACTGCCAGGCGTTATAAAAACAAAACAAAAAAATCCACAGTGCCAGACGCTTTTGAGCATTTTAACTCATCTTTCAAGGCAAAAAGAATATTGTTTGCCTTTACTACATATACAATGTGGCTACTCAATGAAAGATCGCATTCCATTCATTGGAATTTTACTAATCATCATGAAACGTCTTTGGCAGTCAAAGAGTTTTAATAAGGCAGTGTTCAAAAGACAGACAAATACTCATTAAGATGTCTCAACTTTTCTCTCAGGTCACTAGTACAACGCTAATAATAGTTTCTCTACGCAGAGGATAAAGAACAAACTTAATAGACTCAGAGCACTGCACAGTATGTTGCTGAAATGTTTTCTGTTCAATCTGTCACTTAAAGGGTCAAAGCACAGCAACACAGATGCTACTTAGCAATAGCAATAAGTAAGATATTAGTGGAATTCTCGATGGCTCGTATCTCAAGGCCCCGCTGTCCTCCTTCAATACTCATCGATGGCTTCCTCCTCCTCCTCGTCAAACTTCCTCTTGAGCGAGCTTTTCTTCGGCTTGCCCCTGTTCTTGCGCTTGGCCACGTAGTCCGGGTCGGCCTCGCGCAGGTGCACCAGCTCGTGGTTCTTGAGCAGGCCCGGCACGGTGAAGCCCTTGCCGCACGCGTCGCACATCCACGGCTTCTTGCACGAGTGAGTCCGTTTGTGGACATTGAGGTGCGACGCCAGCTTGTACGTCTTGCCACACACGTCACAGCTGAACGGCCGCTCGTTGGTGTGCAGCCGGATGTGCACCTTCAGGTTGCCCACCTGCGTGAAGCTCTTCTCGCAGGTGGAGCAGCGGTACGGTCTCTCCCGGGTGTGGATCCTCAGGTGTACCCGCAGGCAGTACTTGCTGGAGAACTTCTTCTGGCACACGGGGCACGGGATCTTGGCCTTGGGGATGTGGTCCTGCTGGTGGCGCTTGAGGTCCGACAGGTACACGAAGGTCTTGCCGCACTGCGAACACAGGTACTGCCGGTCGCCGATGTGGTAGCCCATGTGGCGCTTCAGCAGGCTGGGCACCAGGAAGCGCTTGCCGCAGCGCTCGCACATGTGCGGCCGGTCGCGGGTGTGCCAGCGCTCGTGGTTGGACAGCTTGAAGGCGGTGGGGAAACTCTTGTCGCAGTGCTTGCACGGGAAGGTCATCTGGCTGGTGTGGCACTCCATGTGCCGTTTGAAGTAGGTGGACTGCGTGAAGCCCTTGTTGCAGACGTCGCAGTAGAAGGGTTTCTGGCCGCTGTGGGCCAGCATGTGCTTGCTGAGGCTCTGCAGCTTGGCAAAGCACTTGCCGCACTGGCCGCAGGCGTACGGCCGCGCCGCGCTGTGCGTCTTCAGGTGGTTGTTGAGGAAGGCCTGCGTGCGGAAGCTTTTGCTGCACGACGTGCACGCGAAGGGCTTCTCGCCCGTGTGGATGCGCTCGTGGTCCATGAGTTTGGACTGGTACGGGAAGCTCTTGTCGCACATGCTGCAGTTGAAGCGGTCGGCGGGCGGGCGGATTGGCTTCTTTCGGCGGATGCTGGGCTGCGAGTAGTCATCCTCGGCGAACCTGTCGAGCGGGAGCGGCGGCAGCGCCGGGAGGGATATGGTGTTGGTGGCGATCTGTGACACCCACTGGTGCAGGGTGACGCGTTGCGTCTGGAGCTTTTGGCCGTCTTTCGTCACGGAGGAGTTGGCCGTTTTCGCCGGCACCGCCACCACTTTGAAGGGGATGGATTTTAAGGGCGGTCGCGGCGGGTCTGACTTTTCTGCCGCCACCGCCGCCTCGTCGACTCCTTTGCTTTGCCTCGCATTCCCATCGGGAACCACCGTTTTGGGGACGCTTTTTGCCGTGCCGCTGCTGGCTGCGTTACCAACCTGGGAAGTGGTGATGAGAACCACCTCGTCGTCCGAGTCGTTCGACATGTCGCCGGAGTCGTCTTGGTCGGCGAGCACGAGTGGGCTCGCCATCGGAGGGCTGACTGCGGGCGGCGGCGTAGGAGGAGGAGGAGGAGGAGGAGGCGGCGGCGGCGGCGGAGGAGTCTCGGCGGCTTTGGGTCGGAAGGCGAGTGATGAGAGCACGCAGTCGCCCACTGAAGACGAGATGGTTGCTGCACATGGGTAAGGTTTGATTAAGATCCACAATAAAAACAGACGAATACTCGAAAAAAAGTGAGTAATTTACTTTTACTCACGCCCACAACGGTTTAATTGCTTGTATTAACTCATTTGCTCCCAAAATCGTATAAATACGTTCTATTTTAAATGTTTGTGTCCCAAAGACATATTTATACGTTTTAATGTTTTTTTTTTGTTTTTGTTTGTTTATGCTAGACTAGAGCTAGACTAGGCTTTCATGCAGCCTCTCAAGTGCAAATAATGGTTTCAGAAAAGGTAGTTATTCCACAAACGGCCAGAAGGCGGCAGCAGAGTAAAGGAGATCAACCAGGGCCATGTTGACAAAAAGCTGAATTACTCAAAATTCTAAAGAGATTTGAGAAAAATGATTAAACTTAGCCATATTCTAACGCTAATTGCTGTAAAACGGAAACAGGTAGAAATATAAATTTTTTTCCTGATGAAAAAAAGAGACTCTAATCTTTCTTTTGGCAGGTTCCATGTTTTTAAAGCAATAGAACACAATATTCTGTGGGCCTTGCAAAATCAGTCAAAATCCAGTAAAACAGCCGGAAGTTAGGCTGACTGCTTCTGTGAAAATGGCGGCGAATGAATGAGTTCATAGTTTAAACAGGCAATTCAACACAAATATATTTTGAATCAATTACTCCATCAATAAACAAATTATGTGCTACTAAACAACATCAGCATGTGAGGTGCAGATGTTACTGTTGTCCACTTGGAGTTGCCATTCTCAACTTCCACACAATAATATCTCTGACTTTGAGTGTATGTGGCTTTAGAAGGTGGGGCAAATAAGTGTCGAGTTGGTTGGTGTTAGCTCAGGTTAGCGTCTGCTAACAGTTAAACAGTGCATATCAACGGGCTATTTGACTCCTTTAACCATTTTCAGCAGCAATAAGTTAATATCTTACAAACAGTAATTTGATAGCTTCATTATTTTTCATGTACAATTAATACCTTTAAAAACACATTTTGCCACTTGTTGTGTACTGAAAATCACATCCCGACCAATCACGGCTGACCTGTTTTCAGGGTTTGGTCATGTGACGTTAGCAAACTGAGCCATGATTGGTCATCACCTGATCCTTGAGCAGGTGATGTCATTTTTAGTCGACAACAATGGGCAAAATGTGTATTTAAAGGTATTAATTGGACATGAAAAACAATAAAGTTCTAGTTCTAAAGCGCTGATTTCATGAAGGCGATGTTGGCGAATGGGCAGGGGTTTACTGTAATGGTGCCATTTTGTGTTAAATCTGATAATGTGCAATGGAAGCAAGCTAGTTCATACCTTTCCCAGATATAAGTCCTTTGGACTGCTGGTACTGGAGGAGAGTCTTGAGGTCAGCACCTACGGGGATGACGCCCCCACATGCCTCCAGCATAGCGGGCTCCGATGAAATCATGGAACTGAGCTGAGGTGGAACAAGATGACTCTGATAACGTTACAAGGCCTTAAAATGCGAATGACCACATTTGGCATGGAATGTTCAGTTGAGGTAGTGCAGGCGACTCGTGGCCGGCCTCATAATGGAGAGGTCCTATGTGGTGTGTTTTCGTGTTTTTTTCCCGTTTGATGGAATGCATACCTGGGAGAGATTGGGAACAGGAAGCAGTTGCTCCAACTTGCACACCAGGCCCGCGATCAGAGTCTGCAGCGCCGTGTCAAACTTTGTGCCATACTGAACCGGGAACACTTCCTGTGCGAGGGAAAGTCCAAAGCGTGAGCTTCACTGACAGCGGAAAGCCTCAAAAGTGGGAAGGCTGAGCAATGCAATGCGGTTACTATGGAGATAGCTTTTGTTGCTATTATTATTTGTAGGAATAATTGGAAATATAAGTCATACATTTGCTGCAATGAAGAATGCTTTGCTCTGCCTCACACTCACATTCACATAGCCTAGCTATATGTTATCTTGACAGAAGATGAGTCAAGAAGCTCAAGAACCAGAACATCAACGCAGCAGAATGGTTAGAGCCAGTCTGCTGAAGCAGCCTGTTTTCTGTTAAGAAATTATTGCAAACTTGACCACACATGTACTCAGCAATCTTCCACTCACATGCACAACACAAAGACAAACGAGTACAGTGTGTTCCAACTATGTTTTGCATTTGAATTATTAGGGGTTGGAACACCTATGTAACTAGGGGCGTGGAAACCAAATAAAAAGAGAGCGTGAGGAGGGGATTTTTGTAGTAGTAGTGAATTGCATCAGTCAGTTCCTCTCCTTGCGAGCCTTGAACTGAGTGTCTTCTCTCCTTTTTGTGTCACGTTCAATAGATGTCAAACAGGTAAACCTGACATAATTATACACATTTATTATTATATCCATATTATCCATGGCAACTTGGACCCCAGCCCAACAATGTATTGTTTCAGTAAGGCATCGTGTACCTTAAAGAAGAGCTTCCTCTCTGCGGGGCTTTTCAGCAGATTCTGGACCAGCACCATAAAGTTAGTTTGACATTTCTCCACTTCCACGTCCTATTGTGACAGAAATGATTCAATGTTTCACGCTGCATACACCTCGGAAAGAGAGAGTGTTCGCATTCTTACCCCTGCGGGTGCAATCTTCAGTTTATTTATTAGCGTTTGAATAGCGCGGGAGTCGGGTTGGCCCTCCACCTGGAGCAAATCCAAAATGACCTAAAAGAAAAAATTAGTTATTAGTTGTTGAATAACTCGTAGCATTTACTCTAAATAGAGTCAAATTAACACTACAGAATTTACTGCGTACCTGCACCTCCCATGCACATTGTGTTTAACAATGCAAAATCAATTTGTATCCAATTACTTGGGTAGATTTATTATACTATAAAACTATTATTATACTTATACTGTTACATTTATATTTGATAGCTGCAGCCCTAATTTGTTGCCTTTCTTTTAAGTTATGAAGTCGCTTCAGTTGGGGCGACCGTTGTGGAGCAGATTAAACTTGTGAGTCAAAGTACCACTGTAGGCTACTATATAGTAGTTGGACTTGTGTACATATGGGCAATAAAGATACCATCTTACCCTTGCCCGCAAACCCAACACGAGCTGGGCCGTTTGCTTGAAACTCAAAAGCTCTGGAACCGTCTGCGTCACCATGGTGACAAATTCCTCCACTTTTTTGTACTGTCTGATGTTTCTCTGGCGGATCACCTGCCACATGAACGAGTACGTCAGCTGCAGCGGTGAGGCCATCAGTTGAAGGGAGGCCAGGGGGAGAGCACATCCGGCACCTGGGCGGGTCACACAACAAGGAGTTAGTGGGCAGAAAATATAACCATCCATGTACTTACTTTCCAGAGCACTTGTCCTCATTCGGGTCATGGGGAAAGACTTTGCTCAACAAGCCAATCACACCGCACATACACAATGGTGGTTTCTGGCATGTGCATTATGTGCGGCCGCACAGGGCACGTTTTACGGTCTTTTGGAACTCTTATTTTGTTTCCCCTTCTTTTCTCTTTTGGAACCCTAACACAGACTGGGCTGCTCGCAATGCCTTCAAATCCCCACATTACCTTTGATATCATGAATGTAGGCTTATGGCCAAGTATGTATACAGTATTGTACAAGTTAATTAAGTTAATTATGCAATGTAGTGACGTCATTGAGCATAATATGCGCAGACTCTTATCTTGCAAAAACCGGAAGCATAAACTGTAATCGTTGCAAATCATCGCAAGTGAGCCGAGCCATGCACGTTGAACGAAATTAGTACAAAAAATGCATACAATTTTTAATTAGCAAACAAATGTTCGAATTTTCTTTGATAGTGCATACAACATTAAGGGACGCAGCAAAACCAACCATGCAGCGGCCGATCGGAACATCCGGGCAACTACGTTTCATTTTAATCACGCGTGCAGGGACTTGTGTCGGGTTTTACTTCGCATTGCTGCCCATTTTAAAGAGTTCGGGCAACATTTATGGTCGTGCTTGGCTGTCTGTATCTAACGCCCAGCGACAGATTGAATGCGTCACATTTTATTCAACTGTTCTTGGCGGCAGCTGTTAGCTCGCTATGGTTAGCTTAGCAATTTACCGACACCCTCGGACCGCTTCTCCATTCTGTGGCCGCTGGTCAACGTTGCAAACTCACGGGAGTAATAATCCAGTTACATAAAAAACTGAATACGTGCTGTTTGTTTAAAAATATTCGATAAAAGTAAAATAATAGTCTTTTTCTCGAACGTCAAGCCAGGAAGAATAATGGCGACCGTGGCTAGTAGCTTTCCAAAACAAAAGCTCCAATGTTTCCGGCGGAAGTGACTGTATAAAATAAAAGCATCGCACAGTTGAAACAAAATGATGCGTTTAATGACTTCGGGAACTGGATGGCAGTACAGTATCAAGTTGTCAAAAAATTACAGTATTTTATAGTTCAAAACGGGAAAACCATAACGCCAAGAAAATTAATTAAAGTGTTTACAGACTTGTCAGGTGCTTAAAAAAGCTTACCTTTATTGTCTAATTAATTGGCTCTATTTGTCATGTAATACAATATGTATCAGTGGATCAATGACCTGTTTCACATCAATGACATCTCCCAGTAGTAACAGCAGATGATTACAATTAGCATTTAAATAAGAATACATTCAAAAACCATTCAGTCATGTTTTGCCCTTGTAAAGTCCCCCAAACACTGCAAAATAAAGCTCTCAAGACCAACAACAAAATGTTGTGTAGTTTCTGCAAGACGCGTGGTCTTGCAGAAACTACACAACACACGCTGTATAAACGTTTCAACCATGAAAGTTTTTATAAATGCACAGTTATGTAGTTAATAGTGTTAATGTTTTCCTTAAAGTCAATCCTAATTTGGCAATAAATACATCCAGTGAATGCAACACTTATTAAACCATCCAATACAAAGATAAGTTTGACACGTTCACTCATTGACTACCAACACTCCCAGTTACAATGCATATTTGGCATCTATAGCCGTCAATAGCAACAATAATAATCATTTGAATGCATTTGTCATTATTGTGGTTGTAGTTGACAGTAGTGTAGAACTGCACTGTATCAAACTTAGCTCTATATAATACTTTTATACTATGGTTAAATAATACAATTAGAATATTAGAAACAGAGAGTTGGCCCAAACATTGTAATAATTTCACACTTACCAATTTATGACGATACATGTGTCTAAAGCCGGTAAAACGGGCAAAAACAAAATAAAATAAAAATGGGATGCACAAATGTGCTCACAGTATTTTGTTGCTGAACGACTCACAATTACAAAAGTATAAAATACATTTCCTGGTACATTCAATAAGCATTGTAACTCATTTCAAGTAAAACACATTGGAATGTACACTAGTGACAAAAAGTTGAGGACATTGGGGTCAAATTTAAGGGTGAAACTGAAACATTAAACAATTGGACATTCCAAACTGTAGATGAGGTCAAATTTTGTTGACTGTTAAAGGTTACAGTGCATTTGAAGGTCATCGAGAAATTACACCAATATCCCGATTTTCTTTTTTTTTTTTTTTTGTGAGTAGTGTCGAAATTGTCTGTTTTAGCGATTTGCAATTTGATGACGTGGTTCCTTGGAAAGCAATCATTGGAATACTAAAAAACCTGTTATTGGAATATTAATCATCGGCCGCCGTTGCGTGCGGTCGGCGAAGATTCCTGGCGCGTTGATTCATCGCGCTCCGCCGACATCAGTCGTGTTGGTAAGTGGCATTTCCTTCCAGCCTACGGCCACGTCTTTTGTGGGCCGAGAACAAGCATCCCTCTTATGCTCCTCACTGAGCTCATCCGCCCTGTCTGTTTGTCCGTCCGTCCGGATCTCCTCGATGCTCCTGTGTGTGTATGTGACGCATCCTCTCTCCACACAGTCATGTTCTCATGACCGAAAACGGGCTTGACTCAGTGAATGAGGCATTACAAAGTCCAGTGCTCGGCGGCGGAGGAGAAGGAAGAAGAAGAAGAAGAAGAAGCGATACATGACGGGTGGAGAGGGCGACACAATGGAGGGGATTCACAGCCAGTCTGGCCGCGGCTATCTTTGCCATCTGCTCCGAGCTTTGATACACAAAGTGGGACCCTTGTTGAACCGCAGGCGCAGTGTTGTTTGCGACCGGCGGCTTTGCCATCTGTGACCGATCATCGCAATGTCAACAACAAGTGCAAATGGGCTCCAATGCATCACTTTGTATGTGTTTACAATATGCTGCAGGACATGCAGAATGCTATGCTAATGGCTATAATATTAGAAAAAATATTGAGAGACCAATATAGTACACTGAAAG
The DNA here is from genome assembly GCF_051991245.1 of Festucalex cinctus. Taxonomy (NCBI): domain Eukaryota; kingdom Metazoa; phylum Chordata; class Actinopteri; order Syngnathiformes; family Syngnathidae; genus Festucalex; species Festucalex cinctus. The sequence continues at coordinate 8,333,919 of NC_135426.1, forward strand.
TCAATTAATTGATGATGTCATTGCAAGTCCGACATAAGGGATGAATGACTCGAGTCAAGTCAATTAACTCATTCACTCTGAGCCATTTTCACTGAAGCAACACCATTCGCTCCCGGCTGTTATACTGGATTTTGACTGATTTTGCAAGGCTCACAGAATATTGTGTTCTATTGCTATAAAAACATGGAACCTACCGAAAGAAAGATTAAAGTTTATTCTTTCATCAGGAAAAAAAAATATGTTTTTATCTGTTTCTGTTTTGCAGCAATTAGCATTAGAATATAGCCATTTTTTACTTTTTCATTTTCCACAAATCTGTTTAGAATTGTAGGGAAATCAGCTTGTTTTCAACATGGCCCCGGTTGATCTCTTATACTCTACTGCCACCTGCTGGCAGTTTTTGTCATTACTACCATTTCTTCACCCGTTCTCTGCAGTTGAGAGGATGCATCAAAGCCTTCTGTATACGCTAGCATTAAACACAAAAAAACGTATAACTACGTCTTTGGGACACTTAAAACATTTAAAGGCGCAGTCTGCCAGTTTCACTCAGGAAAATGCACTTTTTAAATACAGGATTTAAACAAACAAACTACTTCTCAATTTACAGATCTAGGCTTTTCTTCACGTGTGGGGGTGATTTTGTCCTAAACCCCCATACCCCCAGCCTGTATTTTGCCATTTTGTGTTTGTTTTGTAAACAGCTGGACGTTTCTGTGGAAAGACATTGTTTACACCCCTCCAGCCAAGTAAAACATATTTATACGTTTTTGGGAGCAAATGAGTTAATGATGTTTATTGAAATCTCAAGCAAGTCCTACATAGGGTTTTAATGGCTAAAGACCTCGAGCAGTCGACTACAATCTGCCGAATGTTGAGTCAGTCGATTAAATTTAAGCAGGTCTTGAAGCACTCAAATTTTCAAGTCCACTATAATGTGCTGAAAGTTGAGTCAGAAGTCAATTTATCGATGACATCATTGATATCTCAAACAAGTCCTAAGTTGGTCTTCTATGAATTATTATTGTAGCTACTGTCAACTTCAAGCTTTAAATATCGGTGGTAAAGTCGGCTAATGGCGTCAACCCTTCGTCCCGTCATTTTACCTTGCGAAAAGTCAAATCAAGTTATAGTTTCTCTCGAGTCAAGTCAAGTAACCTTATTATTGCATTATCTGGTTTTCATGAAAAGAGAAGGTCAGGTGATGATTTTTTTTCCGGCCAATTTAGCTAACCAGTATGTAGGTAGACTCTAAAAGAGAATTGTTGACCAAATTAAAAAAACAAAACAAAATAAAAACACTTCAAACGGTAACACACGATTGAACTAAGTTAATCCAAAGTCAATATATTAATGTCAATATTTATTAAACTTAATATATTGACTTTGGATTAACTTGTGCTACCATTTGAAGCGATTTTTTTTTAAAGTTGGTTCAATAATTCCCTTTGTCGAGTGTATAATCACTCATCTTGTCTCAAGCTCCGTCTCGAGTCTTTCAGTTTTTCAAGTCAAGTCGCGTCACAAGTAATCAAAACAATGACCTTTGCTGACAGGACACTGGATTCGAAATCCGTATGTCCACTCCTCCAGAAGAACATCCAGTCCCGGCATACTTTACTGTACTTCCTGTGCCAGGAACAGAACGGGCCTTTCCCCATAGATGCGTGTTTTTTCAAAGCACCTTGTAGCATTGTTGACTGACGCTCTCACCTCCGTTTTTATATTGTGTCATAACTCACCCTGGTTGCTTGATCCATCTTGTTGCATTAACAACCACTTGGATAGTGGAATATGTAACAATTAAGTGGTGCTGCCCACTTCCTTCCGTCCATATATGATTTGTACAATATGCGGCCCAAGACAGTTTGTGCGTCTCGATAACCACACGCTCACCATGCGCAGCAGGTGGCGTCGCCTTGACTGACACGCCACATTTCGGAAGTGAGCCATCAGAACCTTACAGATCCTTCCCCCCCTTTTTGTCTTTATTCTTCATCTGCTTTCATGCCCGGCGACACCGACCTCCTCCGGGAGAGCATCGACGGCGGGCTTTTGAAGCGGGACGGAAACGGACACGCTCGGAACGGAGTCACAAGGTGCCATTTCGATCTCATCGGCGGGACGCGCTGGTAAATGTCTCGTCGATGTGACCTGAAGAAAAATGACCATTAGTTTAATCACCAGGCGGACATCATTAGGTGACCTCATCGGGGAGTCTCAAAGTACTGCTGAATATTTCATGAGCGCTTGTTAACAGGAATTTCCTTTCAGGAAGTAAGACAAGAGCACATCATCATTCGGGTTTTGTTGAAGTGGCCCTTGGAGATTTCATATAATGGGATATCTATCTATATCGACTGTATCCCTCTCATCCCATCCACCAACCCTTCCGTCTATCCATCATCCATCCACCAATCCCTCCATCTATCCATCCATCAATCCCTCCATCCATCCATCAATCCCTCCATCTATCATCAATCCATCCATCCATCCATCCACCCATCCATCCATCCACCCATCTATCCATCCATCCATCCATCCATCATTCCTTCCATCTATCCATCAATCCCTCCATCTATCCATCACTCATCCATCCATCAACCCATCCACCAATCCCTCAATCTATCCATCCACCAATCCCTCCATCTATCCATCCATCAATCCCTCCATCTATCCATCAATCCCTCCATCTATCCATCAATCCACCCATCAACCCATCAATCCCTCCATCTATCCATCCATCCATCCATCCATCCGTCCATCCATCCATCCATCCATCCATCCAGCCAGCCATCCATCCATCCATCCATCCATCCATCCATCCATGCATCAATCCCTCCATCTATCCATCCATCCATCCTTCAATCCCTCCATCTACCCATCACTCCATCATCCATCCATCCATCAATCCCTCCATCCATCCATCCATCAATCAATCCCTCCATCTACCCATCAATCCATCCATCAATCCCTCCATCTATCCGTCAATCCATCCATCAATCCCTCCATCTAGCCATCAACCCATCCATCAATCCCTCCATCTATCCATCAACCCATCCATCAATCCCTCCATCTATCCACTAATCCATCCATCAATCCCTCCAATCTGTCCACCATCCATCCATCTATCCACCAATCAAACCACCATCCATCCATCTATCCACCAATCTATCCACCAATCCCTCCATCTATCCACCAATCTATCCACCAATCCCTCCATCCATCCATCTATCCTCAATCAATCATTCCTCAATCAATCATTCCTCAATCATACCATCATTCATCCATCCATCAATCATTCATCCAATCAATCAATCATTCATCCAATCAATCAATCAATCATTCATCCAATCAACCAATCAATCAATCATTCATCCAATCAACCAATCAATCAATCATTCATCCAATCAATCAATCAATAATTCATCCATATCAATCAATCAATCAATCAATCAATCAATCAATCAATCAATCAATCAAAATCCATCAATCCATCCATCCATCCATCCATCCATCCACATTTTTTTTAAGAATGGTGTGGTCCAAAAAGCAACGATAATCTGCGTCCATTTTCTATTATTCAACAATTCAGCTCTGAGACATATTCGGAGTAGTAATTAATTGATATGAGCTCCAGTTTGAATTGAATGACATTAATTTGTGACATGTGTTCAATAGGCGACAGGCAGATCAGGAAAAACATCATCCACTTCATAGATAAACTGCAAAACGGCTTCAGGCAAAAGCTTTGAATTGTGCAGAGAGGGGGCGTGTCAACTACACTACAATAAATACTAGCGATGCCACAAAAAACGAGTCCTGTTTCAGTTTGGATGCTTTGAAACAACTGTTTGCAAGGCGATTATACTGTTTGCATAATGTTAATATGTTCCAAATCCAATACACACGGGTAAAAAAGCTACAATAAAAATAACTGCTTGGAATCATACAAGTCTTGCCTTGAGACATTCACATGGCGGTCAGGTCAGATCACGTGAGTAAATACGACTGACGCAATTCTATCCACTCACCCGCCATATGATGAGAATGATGCAAGCCGTTACCGGAATGAACACCAGCAGCAACGGCGTTCGTTTCCACCATCTGTAAACCCGACCTTCCATTTGACCCCCTGTGAGAAGGACATGTCATAAGAAAATATTCAAAGAAATATGATCACGGACAGATCAATTCCTCTGACCTGATCATTAAATATTGAACAACTGGTTCGAGCATCCATTTGTACTGTTAGGAAAATTATTTAAAAAAAAAAAAAAAAGTAAAAAATTTCTAATACAGTGGTCCCTTGTTACTTTGCGGTTTACTTATTGTGGAAACACTCTATTGTGGATTTTTATTTGGGTCCATAATTCATACATTACAGGCTGTACCTTGATATTTCGTGGGTTTTGCAGAGATTATTTATTTATTTATTTATATATTTATTTATTTTCGATAGTGAGTACCCCATAAAATTATTTATTTAGCTATTTTTGTCCTTTTTAAAAAAATAAAATAATATTTGAGTACATAAAAACAAGTCTCTCTTTCATTCAACACAATCTATTACATCTTTTATTTTTTTTTAAACAAAATATAAAATATTTGGTAAACTCAGAAACTTGTACCATGATAAGTTTAAAAAAAAAAAAAAATGTTGATTTTCTTTGAATTCTTCTCAGCAAGTAAGTGTCCCATCACTGGTGAGCTATTTTTAGAACAGACGCCAGTTACTCATATATGCTGGAACCAACCTACACAAGAAGAGCAATGTGAATGTCTCACTGACCACCATCCCACCCTCTTCCCACCTCCTCCCAGTCCTCCATGCACACGCATGTGCACTCGCAGGAGAAGTAGAAAAACAAGTTAATTGAAAACAATTAACTTCAAAGAAGCAACTCGTTTACATAACTCCACAACAAGAGCTCATTAAGGTGACAGACAGTGTTTTTTTTGTTTTTTTTTGTGTGTGTGTGTGACCTCTATTTCATGGAAATTCACCTATCGTGGGCGGGCATGGAATGTTATCACCCGCAAAAAGTGAGGGAACATCGTATTCATACTACTGGAAAACAATTTTAGCTAGTTAGCATGCACAGCAACATGGAATTCACCCGTCTGATACCCGTTACTGGGCAGAATTGAAGGCCTCAATCGTAAATGCACCTTAGACCGGGGTTGTCCGAGCTTTTTCATTTAAGGGCCACTTACAGAAAATCAGATGCAAGGGTCACATATGTTTATAAAGAGAAATTGTGTTTAGTCCTAAAAAATGTATACAAATAATTTTAAAAAATGCTACAGTATAGCGCTGTGGAATTCATCGAAATTTAATTACAGTGTCAATTATTACACTTCAAAATGATAAAATCAGCATAATCGTAAAAAAAAAAAAAAAGATTATCAATACAAATTTTTGCGTTGTTTATACATTTGCACCTTTTTTTTTTTTTTTTTTAACATTTTTAAATAACTAATTTAATACATTTTGTTTAATCCAAAAGGAGCTTGCATAATTATAGTGTTTCAAAGAATTGTATTTCTCTTACTATTTTTTTTTATGTTTTTTTTTTTTTTACATTTAAACATTTTCTTGTTTTGTACAAAAAATAAATAAAAAAATCGACCGAGTGCACAGTGCACATGCTGCACTCCAACTAAAAGTTTTTTGCCAACACACACACAAATAAATAAATAAATAAATAAAATAAATAAATAAATAAACGGTATTATAAATTTTGTTTGGTCCAAAAGGAACTTACATACAGTAATTATAGTGTTTCTATTTTATTTTTTTAATTTGTCTTAATATTTTTAAATGCTTTAACATTTTCTTCTTTTGGACCAAAAAATAATCATTTGAAAAATCACAATTTCAATTATTGTCCGAATAATTGTGATCATTATTTTTTTCAATAATCGAGCAGCCCTTGTTACCCAGGACCTTAAACAGGATGTTAGTAAGAAAAAACACTGCACTAAAAGGTCACATTTGGCCTCCATTTTTTTTTTAGGCACCTTCTGGAAACATTCATTCTCACCATTCATGTTTACCTGGTGCATTTGCCGCATTGAGACATGGCGGTGGCTTGCAGGAGAAGCTGGACGCTTCTTGACCTGCAGCCCGGAGGATCTTCTCAACGTAGTCGAAATAGAGTTCATTCTTCAAACTCCCCTCCTGGTAGTGACACTGGAAGACTTGCATCGCCGTTTCCTGCACGCACGACAATGCCTCGTGACTTCCCGCCAACGGCTGAATCGAGAACGGCGACTTGCTTACCAGTTCCTGGTGGTCAAATGTGAAGCGCAAGCTCTTCAGCATGGCGATGAAGACCAGGATGTTTTCCTTGTTGGAGGAGACGGCGCCAAACATGTTGGCCAGGTGGCGAAGACTTTGCTCCAATGGGTAGATGTTTAAAACCACCCAACATGCACCAGCCTAAAAATAAATAAATAAATAATAACGTAAGAAGAAAACAGTTGATTCACTGATAAGGTCCTTTTGCTGCATTATCCACCACGTACTTACCACTTTTTTGGGAATGTAATGAACAGGAATCTCATAATCGGAAGGGATGTTGTGTTTCTAAAGAAGAAGTAACAATTATAGTGCATAAGTTTAACACAAACTCACATTCATGTACATTGTAAAGGCTCACCAGTAGTGTTACTTTTGTCTGCCATTATTAGTTTTAGTCCAATTTGGTAGTTTTTATCACCATTAGACAACCTCATCCCATTTTTATTTAGTCTATTTTTAGTCGACTATAAAACTAGCATTTTAGTCTTTTAATCCAAGAAAACGTACTTTTATTCGTCCAGTTTTAGTCAACAAAAAATGTCAACATTTTAGTCTAGTTTTAGTCAGAACAACCATTTTACCCCTGTATATATATATATTTTGTCAGCAGATTATATCCTCCTGACGACCAGCAATTCAAATTTGTCCTCTGTAGTGGACCTTTTGAAACTTGAATATCTCCCACCCAGTGCATACGATTGAATTAACTCCTTTTGTGCTCTATAGAGGAAATTCAGAGCTTTCCAATCATACCAAATGTGTAGGGGTGGGGCATTGCTACTTTTGATTGCATCATAAAAAAAATGGCTTCCCTCAGTGCAAGCACTTTTTAAGGAAGAGGAAAAGTAAGTGTATTTTATTGAACAAATTTAGGCTTTAAATGTTAGCATGTTTTCTATAAGACTCTTAAGAACACATTGAAGTATTGTTTGAATTATTTTAACTGTATTTGAGCCTAGCATTTAAGTTTTAAAAAATGTCCTCTGTATTGGACACATAGCTTAATTAAAAATCTAAACTTTTTTTTTTTTTTCAAAAAAATGTTTTGCAGTATTCAAGTTACTTCACAAAGATTGGGGAATATCAAAATTAAACATGATTGGACAATATTTCTTTTCCTGTTAGTCAGGAGGATATTGAACCTTTTCGGATCTAAAACTATTTCACATAAAATGTTCTCATCTTTTTGATGTAAAACAACAACACACAATTACGCTACTGTGGCTCCATGCTAATTGGCTTCATGTCAAATTATAACTATAATTTACTTTTTTTTTAAACAGATGTGACAGATTAGCAGAGACAAGATCTTACAAAATCATATCATTTTCATCTCATTTTTGTTCAAGGACTAAAATGTCCATAATTTTAGTCCAGTGTTTTATGAAGTGAAGGACATTTTCATCTCAACGTCATTAGTCGACGAAAAGTTATTGTTTATTAATGAGGGTTTCAGTCTAGTCTAGTTTTAGTCCGGTGAAAAATGTGTGTTGACGAAATGATTTTTGTTAGTTTAAAGAGATACTTTACTTATTTAGCCATTTTTGGCAGTTAAACATGAATATTTTGCCTATATTTTTCAATATTTTCATTATTTTTCATGGACAATTAGTACCTTTAAAAACACATTTTGCAACTTGCTGTCGACTGAAAATGACATCACAAGGGCTCGGGTAACCAATCACAGCTCAGCTTGTGAATGTCACATGACCAAACCTAAAAAACAGGTGAGCTGTGATTGGTTACCTGAGCCCTTGTGATGTCATTTTCAGCCGACAGCAAGTTGCAAAATGTGTTTTTAAAGCTACTAATTGTACGTGAAAAATAATTAAAGTATCAAATTAATTATAGACAAAATATTATCTTTTTATTGCTATAATGGGCTAAATAAGTGAAGTATCTCTTTTAGTTTTTGTTGGCAAAATTAACACGACTCACCAGTAGCGACAGCTTGCTCACATCATCAGTTATCGGGGTCCCAAATTTCCCACAGCACAGATTCAAACTTGTCAACAGACTCAGGAGGACACAAGGTGCCTTGAAGATCTGCCAATTTGAGGGACGCAAAAAATGCTCATTTATTTTGGAGTTGTACTGGCACAACGAGTCAACGAAAACAGTCAATATTGTCTCACTGCAGGCTTAACACAAGCTCATCTGCTTTTGTCAACATGATGAGTGACAAAAACAAACGTCAGCTTTCTGCTTGAAGAGATACCCTTCTTTTTTTTAACACAGGACGCAATTGTCCACACATACTCCGATGACACAAGTACATTAATAGATACGATTCAGGCTTTCATCTGGCAAACAAATGCCAAACGAATCCAAACAAAAACATAACAAGCAGACTTACTTTCTCCCTCATATGGAGCACAAATGCGAGGCTGCCTTGATCCTCTGCATGGAGATGCGTCTTTATAATCCAAAGCTGGAGAAAACTGTGAACCCTGTTCGTGCGTGCGTGCGCGTGCGCGAGGTCCAAGCAGCGACACTTGAGGATGGGCCAGCCGTCTGCCTGCCTGCCTGCCTGCCTGCCTCCAAAGCACACAGACTTGGTGGAGACTTTTTTTGAAGGGCTTGAGGGGCCGCCTACAGGCTGAGTCACCGTGTCACAAGCTGACCACGTCTGAGAAGTCTCCCACGGATCCAATCGGCTCGTCAGCGGCGTGTGGGCGCTCGCTCAGCTCCGTGCGTGCATGCGCACACAGGGGTGTATTCCACTCGGGATATATGACAGGGTTATCCCCGAGACGAGCGCTCATACTCTTTTGAATGTAAATGAATGCAGGATGGAGGAATGTGGTGGCTTTGATATTCAACCAGGCTGTTCTATACTTCCAGCAGACACAAATTATGTCAAGATACATAAATGCACATTTGCAGAGTAGCTTCGTAATGAAGGATGTTACTAAATACAACTTTGCGCTCCACTTGAATCAATAGCAGTCAAAAATGAAAGGAAATCAATCCATTTTCTATATAACTATGCTACAAATGTGTATACAAAAAGTTATTGTAATTTTAATAAAACATCATAACAAGATGTGTTTTGATCATTTTGTGCGGAAACGAACCCAAGCTTTGACATTTACATGAATACATCTCAATCGAAACTGAGCATTCTTATCTTTGAAAGGTCGAAATGTTTGGAGACAATAGAGTATATCAATGTCATATTTGTATTGCACACAAACATGTTTCTCATGATATTTTCATCAATATAGTATTGTTTTACCATCTGCTCTTTCTCTGTGTGGCTTCCAGACCATTTTTCGTTCACCTGCATCCTATTAATTTAATGAGTTGCATTTGTTTGTCAAACTTAGTCACTTGTTTGTCTCTCTCTCTCGCATAAAACATGTCAATAATTTTTTAAGAATTGTGACGACAATCTCTCTCTCTCTCTCTCTCTCTCTCTCTATGGAGAAAAATCAACTGAATACACGGATTGAAATATATATATATATATATATATATATATATATATATATATATATATATATGTGTGTGTGTGCGTGCGTGCGTGCGTTTAGATTTTTTTTAATGTAAATTTCCAGGTGAAACATTATTTTTTTTAAATGCCAAAACCTTTTTTAACAGTAAAATCTTGAATTAAGTACTTTTTATAATTGTACATTTTCAGGTAAATCATTTTTTTTTTTTTTTTTTTTTTAATGTCAAAACTTTTTTTTTTTTTTTACAGTAAAATCTTGACTGGAGTATTTTTTATAATTGTAAGTTTTCAGGTAAATCATTATTTATTTTTAAATGCCAAAACTTGTTTTTTTTTACGGTAAAATCTTGACTTAAGTACTTTTTATAATTGTAAAATTTCAGGTAAAACAATTTTTTTTTAATGGCAAAACGTTTTGAGTTTTTTTGACAGCAAAAATCCTGAATGACGTACTTTTATAATTGTAAAACCAACAGTGTCAAAACATTTTTTACCGTAAAAGTAGAAAACGTGTTACCGCAATTTAACGGTACATTTTCGGCAACCACAGCTGCCGGTATTTTACTGTAAAATCTGCATTTTATTTTTACAGTGTATGTATAAATTAATCACATGACTTCGATAGTTAACTAACTCACAATTAATCCCAAATTTTATATCTGTTCTAACTGTACAATAAAACGTACAATAAAATATTTATTTTTCTAAGTTTTCATGCTGTTGTACACATAAAAGTGGAAAGAAAATTGTTAAACTAATAGAAATTTGGTTGCATCTTTTAGCCATTGATATATTAATTGAATTCATAAAATTGAAAAAAAAAAAGATGTCCTATGCTGTAAAAAATAAAATAAAATAGTGATCGGGATTCTGTGTGGTCATTTTTCTGCCACTAGATGGCATAATTGCATTTGTAAGACAGCTCAGAGCATTTTTCTTTCACATCTAATCTTTAACATGAAGTACCTTGTGAAATTCTGAACATTTTTTAAATTATAAAATACAACTTGACCCCAGTCTCCATAAATATATGCATTATTATTCCATTTATTATTGCTAAATTTTGACATGGACGTGTCTGCTGCGTTGCGACTGGAATTCCCCCAGTACAGGCTTTCCAAGTAAGGGGCGCTCATTAATCGTGTATTAATTTTTTTTTTACTGGCGATAAAGGAACTTTGAAGGAACTAAAAATGGTGACTCTACATGCATGTGTTCGTTCCTAGTTTTGATACCTTCAGTAAGAATCTACAATGTAAATGGTAAAGAGAATCAAGCAATTGACACATTGAATGAGGTGTAACGACAGCTATTCTGTCGCTGGGCAGAATTGCCAAAGATAGGTATTCAGGGGAAACCGGCTCCTATATCAACCTATAGCATATCATAACCAACTCCAGATTACATGAAATATGCCCACTAGTGGCTACAACAGGGATAACCAGGAGAGGTTTGTTGACGGACATGCAGCGACAACTTTTTTGTGATGCCGTGTCTGCATTTGTGCTATTGCGTGTTCTGTTCTTGGCGATGAACAAAGCCACTCAGGCATCGGTGACACGCCGCATTGATGACAGGCTTGCAGCCTCTGAGCTCACATGCTTTTCATGGCTCCGTCCACTTTGGAGAGCAGGCATCCCAAAAAAAGACGCAGCATCATAGGGGCCGCCACTTTTTGCGACACGCACCTCTGATCCCTCTCTTAAGGCCGGAGCGGCAGCTGGGAGAGATTAGACAAGTCAGTGACACCGGCGTGCAACACCAGCAGAGTTCTGCCTTAGACTGGACACCGTTTTTGACATCGCCCCTGCTTTTACAACTACATAGTCTATTTTTTTTCTTTTAATGTGACCATTCTGCGCTTGATCTCACTTTTGGTGATGAGTTGCTTCGGATACCGCCGCGAGCTGAGCAAGTACGAAGATGTGGACGAAGATGAGCTCCTGGCATCGCTCAGCCCCGAAGAGCTGGCCGAGTTGGAGAAGGAGCTGGTGGACATCGACCCGGACGCCAACGTGCCCATCGGGCTAAGACAGAGGGACCAGACCGACAAGACCCCGACGGGGACCTTCAGCAGAGAGGCGCTCATGAAATATTGGGAAGCCGAGACTCAGAAAATCCTGGAAAACGAAATTGCCGGCGCCAGCCCGAAAATGGTCAGTGGCAAAGAATGACGGACATTTTTGTCCTTTATTAAACTGGTTTGGATAAAATGTGTTTCGTTTTCAGCTTCTCACTTTTTGAATCTGGGCTCGGGCCTTCCCGCGTGGAGACGATCTGATCAGATACAATTCAAGAGCTGTATGGAAAATTCTATTAGAGGATTGTGTAATATATACTACGAGACTGCCTTTAGATTTTCTCTTACATTCCAATTAGGGATTTAACGATAACGGCAATATCGTGATTTTGCGATATTAAAACTGCCACAATATGTCGTCGTCGTCGTGTCACGATATTAAATGCAGCACATCTGTTAAAAAAAAGTGGGTTGATATCCATTTGTGCAGTTCTAGCACCCTCTTGTGGCTAGTGTTTTAGTGCAGTTTAATTTTCACAAGGCATGTTTTGGCCCTACTATGTTTAATATCCATGCTAATGGTCAGATGAAGGGAAACGTAATGTGCTTGTGAACCGAGTCAACCCAATATGAGCATGTAAGTACCTCAATATTGTTATTAGAGATTGTAGGTGTTTATATGCATTGCTGTAATGTACAAAAGCACAATATTGCGTGTTTTTTTTTTTTAGCACGAGCTCATTTTTTTATAATAGTGACCTTTTTTCTACCAACCTCCCCACAATGTTCTGATAATTATCGTATTGTGACCTTCATATCAAGATAACATCGCATCGTGATGTTTGGATATCGTTACATCCCTAATTCCAACTGACAAGACCAACTAAGAATGTACAGTAGGTGGGCAAAGGCGATGAATTTTTCACAAAAATGATTTAGTGCGTGCAGCACATTAGGATGGTGGTGAGCATGTTTGTGTGACAGTTCTGAGGTTCTGCGTATGAGCAAAACTGACCCATCGGTCAATGAAAAAAAAAAAATGCTTTGAATGTCAAACTAGGGCCAAGCTAGCACCTATATATTTTTTTTATTTGTTTTTTTTTTTTTTTTTCATTATTTTGTACGGTTACCTTGAGTGTCTTGAAAGGCGCCTATAAATAAAAAAATATTATTATTATTATTATTATTATTATATGTACACTATTATGCTCCCACATCCCCCATAAACATGCATGTTAGATTCCTTGCGCTGCCTTTACCCCTTGATATTTGGTTTTTGGCCTGTTTTACTACCTCTTCTCTTCTCCACCTTCCCCTAAGTTGCAATCAGTCAATTGAGGCGTTTACATTTGAGGTCCATTGAAGACTATAAATTGTAAATACAGTGTTCCCTCGTTTTCCGCTGGGTTTAGGTTCCAAAAAATAGCCACAATAAAAGAAATACGCAAAGTAGTTTGCTTAATGTTTTATATTTATTATAAACGTTTTAAGGCTCTAAAACTTCTCACCACTCAGTATATACACTTTTTTTTTTTTATACACTCATCGAGGCATTTACATTTTCTCACATTTCTATCTTGGTTAAACATTCTCAATGTTTAAACCTTCATAATTTTTTTTATATAATAGGTACATTACTGTAAAAAAAAAAAAAAAAAAATTGCACCAAAAAAATCTTCGAAACAACGAAAAGTGAACCGCGTTATAGCGAGGGAGCACTGTACAGTAATGAGTGTGTGCAAATGTTTGCTCTCCATGTGTGTATCATGCCTCTCGCCCCAAAGTTAGCTCGGAGAGCTCCAGCTTTTAAAAAGTAACCATTATGAAATGTGTCTTGACATATAGGATGAAGAAGACGAGAATGTGACAGACAGAAACAGCGAATCAGAGGACGAAAATAACGACGAACGTGAGAAAGAGCAGAAAAAGCCAAAAGAGGACGAAGAAGAGGAGGATGAAGATGAAGAGGAAAGCGAGGAGGAGGAGGAGGAGGTCGTAACGGAAGAGGAAGATGACGAGGAAGAGGAAAACGCTAACGTCGAGCCCGTAGCAGCGCCGCCGCCGCCGCCGCCTCCGATCAGCGCCCCGCGGCATCTGAAGCCGCAGAGGGCGGAGCCTCCTAGACTGACTCCTCCCCCTCCACCTGCGGACCCCAACGCCAGCGGGAACCCCACAGTTGTGGACGAGGCCCTGCAGCGAGCGCTTAGCGATGACCCCGAGCTCACAGAGGTCAACTTAAATAACATTGACGACATATCGCAGGTACAAAAAAAATAAAATAATAAAAAATAAATAAATAAATAAATTAAAAAAAAAAGAAAAAAAAGACTGTATGTCTCCAAAAATGGTTTGTCATATCTATAAATGACTAATAAACACTTGACTTGCAGCCTTTTAAACGTTTACTATGACAACTTGACAAAATTCTCTCAAACAAATGCAGCGTAAACACAAGTCAGATTACAATAATAATGCAAACTAGACTAAGTGCAATTTCTGGAGAAATTGCGTGGGAATGCTGAAAGCACATCGAGAGATAAATTATGAAATTATAACCTCCAGGTTACTGGACAATGCACTTTACCAACTGTGCCACAGAGCAGTATCCGACACCTGGTAATAATGATAAGTTATATACAGTATATGAAAGTGGGCGTGGAAAGTGATACTTAGAAAAAGTTCAGTGACTGTCCCATTGAAAATGAATGGAGAAAAGTTGATATTGCAAGTTAAATTGTGCAAATACTGTAAGCAATGTGGAATCAGGTGATTATATAGCCTGAGACGTGTGAATTTTTTAAGCTATTTGAAATTCGAACAATGTTGTTAGGTGGCAAAAAAGTGTGGAGAATGAAAATCACAATAACATATGTGGGAACGCTTCAGCATTCCCACAACAAACCTAGCTGCTCCGCTAAAGCACTGAATTTATTATATTTTTATTTAGACAAAATAAATACATAAAATATATTTAGAGATATATTTCTTTTTCTTTTTTAGTATTTTTATTCTGAAAACTAAGACACCTTTTGGGGATGTTGTTTTATTATTAAAACCTAAAATAGCAGCAAGCCGTGTTCATGACACATATTGTAAACGCAGTGGTTAGCTTGAAGTGGATTGAATGACATACACTGGCAAAATCATCAGAAATTGTTTAAATTTAGGGATAGACTGATTATCGGCTGGGTCAGTTATTGGTGCCAATATTTGGCATTTATGAATCTGAAGACCGATAAAGCTGGTATTTTACTGAATGCTTGCGAACATATTGAATTTAGGGTTTTCATCAGGATTTGTAAGATGTTTACAGACAGTTTTTACTTGTCGTAAAGACGTTTCAAACATATTCAGACAATTTTTCACTGTCTGCGAAGATCTTTTGAAATCTTTTACGAACCCTGACGAAAACCCCAAATTAGCGACGTTCACATGCATCTACATTCGCATGCATTTGTCGCTCAGTGAGACAGGGAACTTTTTCATTTGTGAATTTATTTAAATTTTCACTTTATAAAAAAAATTGACACTGAGAACTCCAGACACTTTTTCTTTTTAAAAATTAAAAAAAAAATAACAACAAAAATATGAAATTATTAATGAAATTAAAATTAAACTTAAAAATTTAATTATTAATCATTATTATTATTAAATGAAATTAAATTTAATTAAAAAAATAAAAAAAATCCAAGGAATAAAGTGTTCCCTGCATTTGTCGCTCAGTGAGACAGGGAACTTTTTCATTTATGAATTTATTTAAATTTCCGGTTTATAAAAATAAATAAATAAATAAATAAATAAATAAATGATGCTGACACTGAGAACTCCAGACACTTTTTAACTTTAAACATAAAAAAAAAAATAATAATAATAAAATTAAGAAATTATGAATGACATTAAAATTAAAGTTAAAAATATTATTATTATTATTATTATTATTATTATTATTATTATCATTATTAAATTTAATAAAAAAAATAAAAATAAAAAAAAGGAATAACGTGTTCCCTTAATTGTTTAGTTTTTTTTTAGCAGTACATATAAAGCATATACACTGCTTAAAACAATTAAGGGTACACTTTTGTTCCTTTAATTTTTTTGAGCAGTACATTTAATTGCTTAATTTTGAATTTCGCTTAACATTGATGATCATGGAAGCGACTTGTAATTTTTGTCATAATTATTATTATTTTTTTTTTTTTTTTAAAGGTGTCAATTCTTTATATGTTTGAAATTAAAAGAATTTTTTTTTTTTTTTATTGATTTTTGACAATTTTTCTCTAACTACAAATGAATATCGGCTTGAAATATCAACCTCCTTGATTATACTAATAATCAGTACTGATATCGACCTTGGGAAAAAAAACATATTGTCTATCACTATTCCAAACAACCAAACAAGATCATAAACAAACCGAAAAAAAAGATGACTGTTGCTTTCCTAGGAGACCCTAATCCGATTTGCGGAAGCCCTGAGGTCCAACACGCACGTGCGCGTCTTCAGCCTCGCCAACACCCACGCCGACGACTCGGTGGCTGTGGCCATCGCCAAGACGCTGCGGGACAACTCGTCCATCGTCAGCCTCAACATCGAGTCCAACTACGTGAGCGGGAAAGGCGTCATGGCGCTGGTTCAAGCCCTGCCCGGCAACAAGACCCTGACCGAGCTCCGGTTCCACAACCAGAGGCACATTTGCGGAGGGCAGGTTGGTTTTTTTTTTTTACAGCTCCTGCTGCTACAACTCAACGTCCCTTTAAAATCACAACGCGGCTTTCTTTCTCGACTTCAGGTCGAGATGGAGATGGTGAAGATACTTCGGGAAAACCAAACCTTGATCAAGCTGGGCTACCAGTTTAACCTTCCTGGTCCTCGGATGAGCATGACGGGGATCCTCACCAGGAACCAGGACCGCCAGAGGCAGAAACGACTGCAGCAACAGAGGCAGCAGCAGCAGCAACAGGGGGCGCTGTTGGAAGGAGCCGTCAACCCACGGACCACCGTGCTGGTAAGGTGACAGACGACAGCGTTAGTGGTATTGCAGTACTTGATCACAGGTGTCAACTCAAAAACTATGCCCAATTTGAACCATCTCACGATATGGAGATACCGTGATTATCGATATATTGGTCAGGTAATAAACGATAATCTATGATTAAACTACGCAAGACATAAACTCATGTTTTTTTGTTTTTAATGAGAATTCTTTTTTGTACCATCACTGAAACACAAAATATAAAACTGGTGTTTTCTTCACAGTGAGTACTTGAAGTGTATTTAAAAAAAACAACAACAACAAACAAACGTCTTCTTAATTTTCTGTGAACAAATTTGTTTCTTTATTAAACATTATTGTCATGCAACATATCAGTCACATAGTCAATTGTTTCATTTTATAAACTGTGACAATTTTTTTGTGTAACATTGCAAAAGTAAATAAATTTATAAAATTAATAAATATTAAAGTGATACTTGACTCATTGAGCCATTTTTAGCAGTAAAAATAAATAAATATTTTGTCAATAATTAATGTGGCAACAGTTTATAATGCCCTGTCGATGCCAAAAGAGGTTACCGAAGCACTACTTTTGATTAGACAAGGTTTTGGTCTCATAGAAGTGCCTCCCCTCACTTGAGAAGAGCTCGTTGGCACAAGATGATTCACGGATAATCTTGACTATTAGATGATGCTAAAAAGCACTAAAATGAGTACTTTGGTGCCATCTAATAGGTATTTTGTTTGTTTTGGTTGTTTGTTATTCCTGTTTGTAGAGAGCCACTCCCTCCAGCTCACCTCGATCCTCTCCTTGGTCCTCCCCGAAAGTCCCGCGGAGCAACCTGCTTAAGAAGCAGGCACCTCCTGCACCGCCACCACCACCTCCTCCACCTCCACCACCTCCTCCGCCGCCGCCTCCCCCTCCTGCGCCACTGCGTCCCTCTCGCCAGGAAAAGAAGAAGCCGACCCGGACCATCGCAGAGGTGATCAAATCCCACGAGGCCAGCAAGAAGGCCAAGAGCAAAGGGAAGAAGGGCAAGAAGGGCAAGGTGAAGGACGAGACCAGCTGCATCCTCAAGGAGCTGAAGAACGCGCTGAGGCCCGTGGCGGCGGAGCGGCGGGGGGACGAGGGCAGCAGGCCGTCCACGCCCATCAGGTCAGCCCACGACCAGCTGATGGACTCCATCCGCAGCAGCAGCATCCGGAACCTGAGGAAGGTGAGGGAAAAACGCCATTATGCACGTCTTTTTTTTTTTTTTTTTTTGCATTAGAAAAATCTTACCTTATGCCATTAATTTAAATAAATAGTCACAAAAGGACTGACAGTAGTTTTTTTTTTCATTATTAAATAAATTTAGTTAATTCCCCAGACCTTTGTGAGGAGTAGGTGATTACAAAGATGAATAAATTCAAGTTAATTAATTAAATTAACAGTAATTAATAAACATTCAATAGAATTGTACATTATAAAAAATAGTTATAACAATTATATTTATCTTAAAGAGGCAAATGATCATGATTTAAATAAATAAATAAATCTGTCAAAACCAAAATAGCAAATTGGCAATAACAGTTTTTAGAGCAATGAAACAATAAAATCAACGTATTTTTTAAGTAAGTCTTTGAATTTGTAGGAAAAATATTTTATTTTATTTGCATTTTTTTTTTATCTATTTATTAATCAGGGGCAGATATCACAAGTTTCATTTTTTTTTTTTAAAGAATGAAAAAAAATGTTTGGAATAGAATTGCAGTTTTTCAAGCCTTTCAGTCAAATTTGACTGATTTTTGCTCACAACTCAAGACAAAAAAAAGAAAAAAGAAAAAAAAAAGTAATGTCAGGTCACTCGTAAGTCAAGTTACTAGTGTATACTAAAATAATCTAGAGCTGTCAAACGATTCAATTTTTTAATCAGATTAATTACACCTTAGAATTTTGATTAATCACGATTAATTGCCTAATTAAAAAGGCTTTTTATCAACATTTTTTTTTTGCCCGCCAAATTTGAAGAGCACCTGCTATGTGTTAATTCTTTCTACATTTATTTAATGTTATGAGGACGTCTTAAACATTTTTTTATTTATCCACTACAGGCGCTCATCCTCCTCTTTTTCTAATCAGTTAATTACTTGCATAATTTAAAATGGGGGAAGAAAATGACCCGATATTTTGACATGAACAAATATTCGGAATGTCATACACAAACATTTATTAAATGCTTTAGTTTAATGCATGCTAAAAATTAATAGTGTGATTAATCTATGTTAATAAATGATTAATGCAACATTTTTTTGTGATTGCTTAATTAGTTTAACGCTTTAACTTAGACAGAACTAATTATTACATACATTTTTTTAAACCATAGACAAATGCATCACATACTGTCCACACATGTTGAATTAATGTTTGCCACTAAAATAGTTGGATCACTTTTCAATGGTGGCGAGTGTTTTGCTACCTCGCGTGTAGTTACTGTGGGGGAAAAAAAAAAAAAAAAAAGTCAGCTCTGCCCCCAGCCGTGAAATTCCTGCCACTTAATGCTGCTATTCATAGCAAGTGTTCGGCAGAGGTTTGATAAAGGCAGACGTAGCAACAAAACAAAACACTTTCAGTTGATGGTTAATGCAAAAGATTGCTGCAGAAATATGTGTAGCTGAGGGTATATATTTGTTTTACAGGTTGAACTCCCATTACACCTTCGATAATATATAGAAGAGGAAGTTGCCATGGTAACTGGCTGGGAAACAGGAGGAGCAACATTGGTAAAAAGAAAAAAAAAGTTGGAATTGTTTTGCACTGCTACACTGTCATGATTTCTTTTGTAATTTTATTTTTAAAACCTATTGTTTACCGATAATTGTTCCTTTTTTCTTGTAAACTTGTAAATATGATGTGCTGTTTGAATGATGAGTTCATTTCTAAATACAGATCATTTTGTTTGTCCATTGTGTCAAGTTACTATTCAAGACTCTCATATCCATTTTTCCCCCAATTCTATATTTAACAGCTGTGAGTCAAGTTTATTGTGATGCGGATGAACCATTCACACATCTCACATTTTCAGCTATTCACATTGTCTGATGAGTGACAGCCGATAACAATTCAACACCCCCATGATTGATGTAAAGGGGAGGATATTATCATGAGATAGATTTAGGTTGCAGGAAATAGGAAATTCTTTGTATCATTTAACAAGACTTTAGAAATTAGATGCACGAAAAGGATGCATTCAGTAGGTGTGAAGTGCCCTAAAACCTGCCCTGGACATGTGTAAAATAGCTTTTGAATTCTATTTCCCAGCGCCAACTACTGTATTAACTTTGCCTCCCACTGACTTGACAGCATTCTGCATGTTTTATTCGATACTTAAGGATTTGTAACAACACGCGTATACCCTCCCTTCAGCGTGCGTGCAATCCTCGGCATGAGTGCTCCTAAGAATAAAACTTCGTCGCAGGAAGTGGAGCACTTTGTCATAACAATCCGTCCAAGTGCCAATAAGGAAAACCCAGTGGGTGACCTCAATTAGATCGCCTGTAAAGTGCGGAGACTTCCTGATTCTAAATGCGGTCAATAATTATCCCTCATGTAGAATTCAGAGACACGATTGTGCATACATACAATTCCCCATTCCTTTGAAGCTGCTAAATGGAACGTTATATGTGGCTGTAGTTTACATGTTTGCGTGTCACTATGTGTCCAGAGTAAGCGGAAAGTGACATACCTTTGCTCTAATCCCGCTCAGAAGTTCCACAGCTGAGATGTGATACAGGGGCCATGAGCTAAAAATAAAACGGCACATAGAATTTATACTGTTGTTATTGACACTCTTGAGTAAACAATGGCAGGTCCAAAACATGGAACAATGAGTTCTCTTCATACTGTGCGGCGTGAATTAAGAAGTTACAACTAAAAAGACACTTTAGAATAGAAAATGTCCAAACTTAGTTTAAAAACAAGCACATAAGGCAAAACATGTCAGCAGTATGTACAATAGTACAATGTACAATAATGTAATTTCTGGAGAAATTGCGTGGGAATGCTGAAAGCTGAATACTAAGATTTGAATGCATGTGGAATGCTTATGAAGTAAACTGAGATATATTATGAAATTACCTCCTCGTTACTGGACAATGCACTTTAGCAACTGTGCCACCGAGCAGTATCAGACACCTTGTAATGATAAGTTATATGCATGGAAGTGGGCATGGAAAGTGATACTGTACATTGAAAATGAATGGGGAAATGTTATTAAACATTTGTGTAAATACTCTAAGTAATGTGGAATCAGACAATATATACCCCGAGAGGCGTGAATTTTTGAAGCTAGCTGAAGTTTGAACAGTGAAAATTGGAAGTATTATGTGGGAGTTGTTACGTGGCAAAAAAGTGTGGAGAATGAAAATCACAATATCATATGTGGGAATGCTTCAGCATTCTCACAATTAAGCTAAATTAGCTGCAAATCATTATTCCCTATGTAGGTATGTATGGAAATCTATACCAAAATAAATTCCTGATACTTTTAGCATTAGATACTACTTGTATAAAAAAGGCAAGTCAATCAACAATAAAGCATATAAAAGTTTGCTAAATTAATTGCAGCCTGATTTTGAATGTGTGGGAAAACTTACCACTGCACCACAAGTCTTCTTATAAACACAAATTAATATCCAATAATGGTCATAGAAAAGTCATTCATTTTGTTACTAGTAAATATAAGCATCAGGAGGTGTAAAACTAAACATGTCTTTATTCCTCAAATTTTACATGATCATAGACCCAATTCCAACAAATAGTCAAAACTCTGCTTTATATTGTAAAATAGAAAAAGATGAAGAAAAAAAAAAAGATTCTTTAGTGAGTGAAAAATCCACTTGTAGTGTCATGTTTTAATACAGTAGGTTAAAAAAAAAAGTTTTATGTCAAATGGTTTGAGATAATCATGGCATGACCGTGTCACAAAATATCACTTATTAAAATAAATTTTATTATAAGTGTCAGTTTATGTGATGGAGTCTACATCTGTTATCGATGCCGCGTTCGAAGCAAATGTACACAGCTCGATAACCGTCGATACAACTGCTTGCAACCACATTCTTCCTCTTTTCATGTGAGACAGACCTGTAACATGCAGCGAGTCTCCTCTTTCTGTGCAAAACAAAAAATATAACCAAGACTCACATCTGGAGCACATTTTACAGAGGACAGCAGCTCAAGCTAAAATAACCCAAATTAATTTGTTGTTTAAGAAAATCACTGCTAAACTAGAATCATTAGAGTAAGCAAAAATAAACCGCAATTAGGGTATGAAAATATTTCTTTTCCTTTCTCTCCCTCCCACCCACTGAAGACTTAAGAAGCGGATTTGTGGCAACTCGCCTACGATAACTGTCAAGAAGATCAATGACAGCTTGATGTCAAAATTGCACGTTATTTTGGGAAGACGAGGACAAGCGGGAGAGTGACAGGATGGCGGGAATGTGCAATGACAAGCGACAAGTGACAGATGGTCTGACGAGAGGCGGAAACGAGCCGAAGAAGCGGAAAAAGAGACAGACGTCATGCAAACAAACACATATGACACGACAACGTCCGACAGATTAAATGAGGTATTGCACAGATTAATACAAAAAAAAAGCATGAAGGCAACAAAAAATATACAGCAAATTGATTGAAAATTTACATTTTTGTGATTTGAAATTAAAGAGTTGTCTTTTAAGTAAGAAAAGAATTTTTGCGTCAATCATCCAAAGGTATGGGAGGGAATACGGGGAAAAAAAAAAAAAAAAAAAAAAAAAAAAAAAGAATCCCTAGTCATCCCATTCATCCTCATCTTCAAAGTCCTCATCATCTTCATCATCGTCGTCCTCATCTGTGAAAGAAAAGCTGACTTGAGTGAGGCAGACAAGACTGGACACTATGGAATTGTGGGAAATGTAAGAACAGTGAAACACCAAGTACCTAGGGCTGGGTACCGAAGACGGTAATGTTTTGGTGTGGACCGATTAATCCAATTACAAATATGCTAATGAGGACAAAATAAAAATAAATATCACTCCCAACATTTATTTGTATACAGTGGAGCCCACGCTTTGTGACAGCTCAGGCTGTTTGAAAGCGCTATATAAATAAACTTGAGTTGAGTTGAGATTATACAAGTCCCATGTACCCCATTGTGTGGGTTTATCTAGAGTTTATTGTTAAAGGGACAGCAACGTCAAAAATAAACCTTTTGGAGCTTTTAGCCATGTTAAAAGGCTAATTCCTCACCAAACATGACCACAGTGGGTGTTTTGTTCCATTCACACCTCTATGAGAAATTCTAGGTGATTCTGCTCTCCAAGCACTTGCCCCTCCCAACCCGAGAAAACAAACCCACTTTATGACATCATAAAGTGCGGATCCACCACCCTGCACCGCCCCTGTGGACTAAACACACGCACGTTTTCTCTGAGACCTCCATGGGATAATGACAAAAGTAGCACCTCACTGGTTCGAAACCAGCACAGGTTTATTTTATTTTTTCCTCCTCCTTTCCTCTCTCCTGTGCTCAAACACAGAGCTACAACAGCAGACTGCAGTTGGCTTGCCGGGGGCGCAGCAATCACACACAATTGCCATGGTGTCAAAAGGTAAGATTTAAACATTATATGGCTACAGTTAACTTTTGAAGGGCTTAAAATACTGTGGTGCAATCTCTTTAAATAAATTAACATTTAATAGCACAAACTACAGAACAAAAGTACCAAAATTTGCACCGTTCAGTACCGGTATCGATTCCCAGGTACCGAGCCGGTTCAAATGCAAAAGGTACTCATCCCTTCAAGTAACCGCCATGCATTTTGACAGAAACTTAAAAGTTACCTGAAGAATGAATGGCCTTGCTCCTCTTCTGCATGACCTCCATCAACGCCCCCACGATGCCAGCTGAGGGCGCCAGGGAGGAAGGAGGCGAGTCATTTGTTTCGTCCCTCTGAGGATGAAGAAGCAGGTTTCAAAGGTCTGACCAAGAGCAGTTGGCTCACATTTTAGCGTCATAGGAAGAACTCACAGGTTTGAGTTGGATTCCTTGTCGGATTTGGTCCAGAAGCGCGTCTCGCCCGGTGTTGGATGCGGGCTGGTCTTTGCGCTCCACTTTCTTCAGATGAGTGCCTTCGCGGATCTGACTCAGCAAGGCCGACTTGTTGCCGGCGAGCGGCAGGCCGCCATCCACAACTCCGTTGGCCTCAAAAGATGCCGGCGGGGGTCCCGGAGGGGGTGGAGGAGGAGGAGGCGGCGCTCCCCCAGCGGAAGGAATAGAGGATGTCGGAGGTGGAGTCGGGGGCGGCCCCGGCGCCGAGGCGTGGGCCGGAGGCGGGGGCGGGGGCAGGGAGCCTCGGCTGGGCGGAGGAGGCGGCGGTGGAGCGGTCATGCCCGGCCGGGACGGAGGCGGCGGCCGCGGTGTGGAGACAGGGGCTCGGGAGGGCGGAGGGGGCGGCGGGGTGCCTCGCCCGCGGGCAGGGGGTGGTGGTGGCGGGGCTGACCCATGGTGAGGGGGAGGGGGAGGAGGGCCGCCTCGGGATGGAGGGGGTGGGGGAGCTGGAGATGCAGAACAAAAAAAAAAAATTCAATCTGTGTATTCAGGAGATTTTTCTCCAGGTACTCAGTAAAAAAAAATATGGTTGGCAGGATAAACAGGATTTTTTTTTTTTTTTTTTTTTGAGGCACCATGCAGTTACACCGCCACACCACTCAAGGGCAGCATTCACTCATTATGTTTCATTTCATTGTTACCCAACATCTTCTGTGCGTTTTTTTTTTCCAGCCTGATGGGAACCAGCAAACGTTTCACAAACTCAAACTTTACAAAGCAGAGCACTTAATAATTTTTGTGCAATTTTATAGTTTTGTGGAATAGTTGGAGTTGACAAATGACAAGACTTCTTTGAAAAACATTTTCAAATTAGCCTGTTTAATAGCTTAAACAGGGGGGAATCCAAAAACTAAATTGCACTGAATGCAGAAAAAATGGAGATGTCTGCCTTTGCGTTTGAACATTTCTATTTTTTTTAATGAAAAATCCTGTGCTGATCTGAACTGACATGAGTGGTATGTCACAGCAGACCATGCATGGAAACGTACCACTGCACCTGGGAGGCCCAAAGGATAAACCCACCACAGCGGTTACGTCGCCGTCTTAAAAGTGAATGCCCGTGTCAGTTTTCATTTTTATTGCGACACACACACATACACCGCACCGTCTTGTGACCCACCTTGTCGCCGAAGCTCATTTTTGACTGCTTCCACTCCTCCCTTCTTCTCAATAAAGTCATAGATGACCTTGGAGGTCTCTTTGTCCTTGAGCTGAGCCTCGGAGATGCCGCACATGTCAAAGAGGTTCTTCAGCTCAGGGTCCAAGTTATTTAACTGTATGGACAAAACCAAACAGAACGGTTAACCATGTGAGTGTTATTATAACGTCTGGCTGCTGCATTATGTGACTACCGCAACAGTGATGCTAGTTTCGACAGCCCATCTATGTTGTTTTGCATTGTGCGTTAGCATTAAGCTGGTCGACTATCATAAGTTATGCAGTTTAATTAAATACACATGGAATTCTCTTAGTTCTACATTTAACTTCAACTGTGGATGGCAATAAACTGCTAAAAGCAAGCATTTTTTTTTCCAAGAACTGTTCACTTTCTTCTGCTTGTTGTAAAGCTCACTGCTGCCATCTAGTGCTCATATTTGTAGCGTACTGTTTAAATAAAAGCATGGTTAACAATGAATTTTCCTTCAACTAAAATTGTGCATTATTTTGTGTCAATCCACTTCTGTAAACCAACAATTCATTTGAACAACATCATCCATTCCTAATCAATTTCAAGGCCGTGAAAGCATTGTCTTGAAATGAAATGAAATCATCTGAATAACAGCCTGGCAATGCCAACGCTCATACTGGGGATGCGTTTTGGGAACAATTCCAGGGATTATGCAAACACAGGTTGCCGTGTCTCCCAAAATCTCCTTGTGTAACCGCATGGCGTGCAGCGAAGATTAATATTTTGGAGCCAATGGTTAATTTCAATCATTTGTAAGTCTGAGTGACACTTAGTGAAACGACCGGGGCTTGATTTAAAAAGCATGTGGAGTGTCACGCATTCATCATCTTTATTTATACACGGCAAAGTTACATTGTTATTGTTTTTTCTTTTTTTTTAATCCTTTACTTACGTCAAAGCCTGTGTTTGGGTCCCATCCTACGTGCCCAATGTGCCTGCACCAAAGCAGAAAGGCTTGAGTCAACAAAACCACAGGTGACACCTTCTGACACGTTGTTTTTGTATCCAAGTGTAAAACTCAAGAAACAAATGGAGCCCGGTGACTCACTGGAAATTGCTTGGCGTGCCGATGTCGGCCTTGGTCAGCCTCTTCTTCTTGCCTTTGCCCTTCTTCTCCCTTTTGGTGAATGTGGAGTGCATGATGTTGTTCACCTGAGAGTTGCTGTGGAAACGGTGCCCCATGCTGATCTCGGGGTTCTTGATGTCCACAGTGGCCATTGGCAGCGCTGGGCCTGGAAGAAACATTGAGAGGCAGCGTTATTTTTTTGGAAGCGCATTATTGATTCCCTTGCCCACGGCTTGCTAGGTGACTTTGGAGCAGGCTTTCGTTAACCATGGCTATTTTTTTGGAAACTGGATCAGTAAGGCAAACCACCAGCACAACACATACCTTTCACACTGTCACTACCGGGACTTTTTGGCGTTTTGCTCGGTAAGGGCGACGCGGAGCGACTCCGTCTCCTCCTCACCCTGTCCCAAATCCCCCCGCTGTCTCTATCACGGCACTCGCCCGCCCTCATGTCCAGCAGCATGTCGCCGATAAAGCTGCAAGCGCGCACTTGGCCGGAGGACGGCTCCGAGAGATTCGGGTACAGTTCGTCCCGGGGGAGGACCAAGCAGTGCAAGGTGGACAAGCAGCTCGCTGGGCCCAAGCCCCCGACGCCGTCTCCCGCCCCGTCGCCGCTTTCGCACCCAAGGTCCTCCGAGGGAGCCGATAAGAAGGTGGTGCAGAACATCATTGCTGCGAGGGAGACCCCGGGGAAAACCTGCACCGACTCCAGAGAGAGACCATTTACTCAAGTCAGAAATGAGGATTGGTTTCTGGTGGACGCATCACATCCAGGTGAGGATCATCTCTTGGGGGAGGAAAAAAAACAAACAAAAAAAACTCAACTCTGCCTTGTCTAAAAAGGTTTCCAAAAGACAAGAGCCACAACACGTCCGTGTAGGAAGCCAACTTGGATTTAGACCTTAATGCCCTGTTCAGACATCTGGGAGAGCGGGCTGGTGTACTGTCTGAGCTGAGGGGACGCGCATCCCGTTTGTTTGGACAAGTCCTCCATCGGGCAGCTGTACTCCCTGCTGTTATTGTCCATCTACACACATTTGGACCCCTTTTCCAACCGACTTTCCATCGCAGCGGGGCACACCGTTAAGATTATCACGCCGGCATTGGCTCGCCGCTGTCATTTCTCCGCCCACTTTCACTGGTTTCTCCTCCCTTTCCCCCTCAAACCACACATACTCGGGGCTCTAATCCCGGCATATTATTTGAGGATTTAGCAATGGGTTTTATGTAACTCTTCATGCCTGCCTAATCTCAGATTAATGCTTCGTTCAGGAAAACATGACGAAGGTCAGGAGAACGTAAAAGGACAGAGAAGATGCAAATTACGACGACTGGGGCGAAAATCAAGTTACCTAAAAATATCAAACAGTGAAAAATGTCACTGCTTGTATGTGTTGTGATGACAGGAAATAGTGGACAACGTACCATTTGGAGGCTCGCGTCTCTTCTCTGTGAACACAGACAAATCAAATAGTTACAACGTTGCGCTCAGTGGCGAGACGCGAAGGCAGACGGACGAAGAAGAGAGGTGGTGAAAACGAAGGACTTGGCGAAGTTGGGAGAGATAGTGAGCGAGGTCCTGAACACACACACTTATTATTATAGAAAGTGTGGGAAAATTCCAAGAAAAGATAACTGAATGAAAAGATTCTGCTGTAATATGGTATGTTTTCCAGAGAACAGAGGAAAGAAGCCTTGTGAGCAAAGAGCAAAAAGCTTGAAGAGGGAAGTGAAGGATCCATTTAAAAGTGTGTGGGACACTCTATGACACATTTTAATATGTTGTTATTAAACATGTTAGTAAAAATGAAAGGTTCCTAAAATCAAGTATTTGTTACAGCCACGTTACATGCTGGCACCATTAGGGCTGAATGATTATGGAAAATAATCTAATTGCTATTTTTCCCCCAAAAAAATTGTGATTGCAATGTCATGTGATTATTTTTTTCAAGGTCCTTCTCAATGATTTTTTTTACCCAGCAAGGAATTAATAATAATAATAATAATAATAATAATAATAATAATAATAATAATAATAATAAAAATAAAAAATTACATTTGGAAGTGCCTTTCAAGACCCCCAGGGACGCTGTACAACAGTTAAAAACTAAATTTAAAACAAAAATTTTAAAAATTAAACAGAATTATGACTAAAACAACTAAATTACATACAAAATAGAGTATCTATTATAGATCACAGGTCTTGTAAGCATTCACCATGACAACATAATTCTGACACCCACATGTACACTAAGTACATTTAATGAGCTGCTGCTAGAATGAAGATGGGGATGAATGTGTAGTATTTTGCTGTGCGATTACATGCTGGGAAAATAACACATTTAGATGTTAAAATCTTCAAAAGCACTTTGCAATTGATTGAGCTGATTCATAAACATAGAAAGTTAAAACCCAAGATAGGAATGCGAAGCGTGCCATTTGTGATGTGTGAGGTGCAATAAGGAACTTAGTACCAGTTTTCCTTTGCCTTTTGCCCAGGAGCTCTCCCAGGTGACCTCGGAACCGCTTGGCCTCCTCCTCACTCGCAAAGTTCAGGCCCACTTGGCTCGACTGAAGGTTTTGGGTGAGGATGGGAAAAACATTAGGATGAACACAAAAACAAAGCAAGGGCACAAGTCCTTTTCATTTCAAATCATACAACACAGATGACTGTACAATGAGTGCATTAATGTCCAAATTTGATTTTGATGATGTGCACAATGCACACAAGTGTAGAGTCCCTTATCACCACAATTTACTGTGCCACATACCTCATGGTCTGCTGTTGCATCACAGATAAATTGGGTCAAAATGTCAAGGTAGGCAAATCAGAAGTTAGAACATTGTTCTCAGGGTTTTTTCCCCCAACTATATACAGGGTGTCCTAAAAGTCACTTTAAACTTCCCTTTTCCGATTTTGTTTCATGGATTATTTGGACAATGTGAGGCAAAAACGGCAAAGACTAAAGTGGGGATGTAAAGTTTGGGAACCCCAAGTAAAAGTTTGTGAAAAAAGAAAAGAAGGTGAAAGTCAACTCACGTCTCCAGCAAATGTGATGAAGTATGATCTGGAGGGGTTTACGTTAAAGTTGTTGTACAGCTCCTGTTCAAACAGCAACTTACCATCCTGTTATAAGACAACTTCGTTAGGTGTCTGATGTGCTGCAGACGCGCAACCGTGACGCACGTGCATACCTTGATGTCAAAGACTCGGATGAAATAGGACCGCTGTGGGTTGTCCTTGATCAGACAGGCCACGCCGCAACATCTCTTGGTCCAGGTGGCGTTCCGGTCTGCGATGAACACTTGGACCACTGCCGAGGACAACGTCTACATGGGGGAAGGGAAATAAATAAACTTTTTTTTTTTTAAATCTTTAACTCATTCGCTCCCAGCCATTTTCACAGAAGCAATCCCGTTCACAAGGCCCACAGAATATTGTGTTCTATTGCTATAAAAAACATGGAACCTATCAAAAGAAAGATTAAAGTCTCTTCTTTCATCAGGAAAAAAAAAAGTATATTTCTACATGTTTCCGTTTTGCAGCAATTATCATTAGAATATAGCTATGTTTAATCAATTTTCACAAACCTATTTAGAATTGTAATTGAGCTTTTTTTCAACATGGCCCTGGTTGATCTCCGTTGCACTACTGCCACCTGCTGGCCGCTTGTGTAATAACTACCATTTCTGCAACCGTTCTTTGCAGTTGAGAGGCTGCTTTAAAGCCTTCTGTATGCTCTAGCATAAAAAAAACAAAAACAAACAAACAAAAAAAAAACGTATAAATACATCTTTGGGACACTTAAAAAGTTAAAAACATTAAACATATTTATAAGTTATTGGGAGCAAATAAGTTAATAAAATGCTGAGGTATCGGATCAGGACTCGGAATCGGCCGAACTCAAAATTGAGTGACTCAGATCCCAAAAAAGTGTGATTGGTAACATCCCTATTATTTATTTTTTTACTTTACAAATTATTCACCAATCTTGAGTGTTGAAAATCGCTTGCTTTGATGATGCAATGTCAATGATTGAACAAACATTCAGTTTGAGGATGACGACAACACAGCACATCAGCAGAACTCGTCACTGCATCACCGAAAGCACGACACCATTTAGTAAAACAAAAAAATAAAAGATAGCTGTAATATAAGTAGGGTGGCGCGGCAGCGCACTGATTAGCACGTCCGCCTCGCAGTTCTGAGGTGCAGGGTTTGTTTCCGGCCCCGGCCTCCTTTGTATGGTCTCCACGTGCCTGTGTGGGTTTACTCAGGGTGCTCAGTTTTCTTTCCACGTTCCAAACCAAACATATGCATGGTGGTAGGCCGACTGACCACTACAAATTGTCCGTAGGTGTGATTGTGTCTGGGCGAATGTATGGTTGTTCGTCTATGTATGCCCTGTGATTGGCTGGCGACCAGTTCAGGGTGTACCCCGCCTACCAGCATGCCCGCGACCCGCGTGAGGATAAGCAGTTCAGACAATGGACAGATGTAATAATAAGTAACAAAAGAAAATAATGATTCCTAATAAAAGAAAATAATTCATTCACAATTAATAAAACATATTATATATGAAAAATGTTGATTTCATCCCATTTATTAATAACATTTTAACTGAATGAATTTGAATTTGATTTGACTCTACCCCACAGGATGTTGAATTGAATTTGAATGACAGGATGAGGAATTGAATTCACAGCAATTCGAAGAAATTCTCATCACCTATCAATGGGAATGACACGTACATTTTTTTGCCCTCCCCATTGGAAGTACAGACACGAACATTAAATATAATTTTCCTTGATGTAGGAAAGCTTAGCATTCTATCTTTATTTCATAGTAAATGATGTTTTAGTAGTTGGGGGCAGTGTGGCCATTGGGAATTTCTGACGCCCGGTACATTTTCAGGATGGTTGCGAATTGGAATTTAGGGGTCATTCTCAATTTTGCTCAGCCCTGGTAAAAACACTGGACTAATACATTTTTGCACGTTTTAAATGACTATAAACCTTTTCTTGTGTGTCATGTTTGCTTGTTTAATATTTGTAATTTGCATTTATTTTGTAAATAATGTGTAAGTAAATAAAGTTCTTGAAAACTCGTAAACACATGCTGAGATGATGTAATTCACAGCATGCCTCATTCAAATTTGGAATAACAGGTCAAGGATGGGGGTGTTTTCTTCCATGAAGGCCACTTCCATGAAGTGTCATCTTATCTTGTGACTACTGACTAGAACAGCTTATAAGGAACACAAACATTGATTCCTGTTTTAGTCAAATATTGACAGACGTGACAACACGTACTGCTCATGATATCATTTTGAAGCATTAATTTGCCATAATAACAGTTGAATTGCATGATGGGAGTCCATGCATGACTGCGCACAAGGAAATGAGACGCAAGCTATAGCAGCACAGCCACAGACATTACATCATGGTCAGCATGAGTGAATCAGCTAAATTACCAAGCACCGAACAAATACTGAGTAATGAGTATGGTTCATAAACACCAATTTATTCTTGCTGATTTGTTTACATACCCCATTACAAAACATCTTCAGAAACGCCACTTTTAGCAATTCCTAAATAATATACTTAAACCTGATTCTCTTGGCAGCAGTGAGTACAAGAGCGTAAAAAGGAGGCTATTTTAAGGCATTTTAAATGACGTCAGGACTTAAGAGCCCGAGGTTTCATCTGTCCAACGAGTGCTGATAGTTCCTGACAGGGTCAAAGATGGCAGGAAGTGAAGCTACACGCGCTCGCTGGCTTCTTTTGTTCAAACCAATGACGGCAATTTTTCATTTCTATCCTCCAGTACAAGGAGACAAGAAAGTTTGACCTCATTTGTGCAGGACACAGAAGTAGATAATAACTGCAGTTATAATTAGTTTGTCTTTTTTTTATTTTTTAATGGGGGCAGGCAGGAAGAAGATAGGGCAATATTGAGTGGAATCCTGTTCCACTTCTCCAGCAAAAATCACCAAAGGGGGACTGACCACAGGACTTCCTGTATGATGGGGATTGCTGATCAAGCAGTCTGCGCACACGCGCACGCGCACACTGGACGTCTGCCATGTTTTTCCGAGTCCGGCCGTACTGCTAATGCTGGCGGTAAGAAGCGAAGGAATACCAATGAGCATCTCTGCACGTGCATGAGTCAAAGCAGTGAAATTGTGTTCCTCTTTTTTTTTTTTTTTTGCACTGACTAAGCAATGAAACCACACTTGACCTATTTTGCACAGTCAACCAGGAATACAATCAAGATGCAAGGATATATCCAGACAAATCCAAGAAACCAAAGTCAACAAAAGATACTACATAAGAAAATCATTAAACCACTGACGGCCATTTTAATGATATTGTTAAGGAGACTCACAATGTCAGAGACACAATACTCTCTCCCTGCATGCACAGATCGAGTAGGATTGTAAGGAATGCTCCCAAAACCCCCGTGTCATGCCGAGTGACACAATCGGCAAAGCAGCGCCCGAGGAATGTCGTTGTGGCATTTCTGAGCGGGCCTACGTCAACCTACGGCACACCCCAGAAAACCTGTGTGCTCATGGAAAAGGACAGAAGACAAAACAAGCACATGCACGTCTGTCGGGGGTCACGAGGCAGGAACTGCAACAGAGGTAGCTCACTGCTGTCAGGTGAGCAACAAAAAAACAAAACAAAAAAAAAAACTTCCTCAATCGTAGTACACTTCACTTTCAGGAATCAATGAATACTTTGAGGAAACAATCTCAGATGAGGCCACGTCAAAGTCAGAGCATGACACGACAAGCACAGTACAACACAATAGCGTGGCTGATGCACCAGGAAGACACTTTTAAACCTTTTTTATCGAAGGTAATTTTCGAAAACTTTGACATTCCAGATCAGTCATTCCCAAACACTGTGCCATGGGAAATTGGCCAATGTTTTAATTGATCACAAATAATGTATTTTAGTTCATATATTTATGATAGAAAGATATACTGACAGGCTAAACAATCAAACGCTTCTCTCACTAGAAGGAAGAAACTACAATCTACCTGGCATATTCACCTGCCATTCATACAAAAGCTTTGTTTTCAACTAAACAGACCCACATTCCACGAAGACAAAAGATTTGTGAATCAATAGATGATGACATCGTTACTATTTCAGTATATTGTATGTACTTTCTGTGATATTTTTGTTTTAGGTGAGAGCCTTATGATGTAAATGTGCATATACAGTTTGGGAATCACTGCTGTAGCACCAATAATTTTGACAGCGCCATTTTTAAACAAATTACTGTAAAATGGGCTAAAAACAGAAAAGTGTGACATATCCATCTTAACCAAATTAGCAGTTACCACAAAATGGGCTAAAAACAAACTAAATATAAAGAGTAGAGGCAAATATTCAACAAACCACATATTAGTTGTACTCATAGTGGTCTAAAAATTAAATTTGTGAACAGTGAAAGTGGTTCACCAAACAAATTTATTATTATTATTTTTAAGAAAACCTTTCTGATAAGCAGTAACAGGAAGCAAAATTACAGTATTACTTTGGCACCTTCGGGTGTCATCATGGTGCCATGGAACTGCTGTTGAGTTGAGGAGCTTCATTTTCACCAAAACAGTCCCTTGTTATCTTGAGGCAGTCAATTCCAATACAGTATAAACTAGGGATCAACTGATTTAATGTTTTAAGCACAAATACTCATATTTGAGCATGCATCGATGCAAAGTACTGTCATTACGTTTTGCAATTGTGAAGATAATTTTAACCAGACGTTCAAAAAACAAACTTTTCTTTGAACGTGGCATGAGATTCACCCACCTAACAACATTATTGATATTTTAACATACAGCAACATGTTTCTAAATGTCTTGACTCACATTTGACTTCAATGAAGCCTGTAAAACAAGGCATTTCAGTTATGTGGTGCCTCAGTCTAAACACTAAGGCGAGCGGCCGGCTTCAAGAAGTTTGGTGCTCGCCGCCCAAGAGGAAGGAGCTCATTATCCATGTTACAGAGAATAATTTCAAGTGGGTTAAGAAAATGTCGACCGCGTTAACCTCCACACGGCTGAAATGGCTCATGAGACACCTGCTCTTAGTTTCGTGTCCGGATGGTAACGTCGGAGCAGACGCATTATGTTTTTCCTGGCTCAAAACCAGGCAGAGGTCATATCATCCTGATGATAATGGGTGACTACTGACTATTGATACCAGGTATCGGTATTGGTGCCAATACCTGTCTTATTTTAAGGTAGTGGCACTCGCGGCGGTGACCTATACCATTATCGGCCGCCCTCCCACAGCCATTTTAAGATCAGGGAGTAGAAATGGGAAAGTATATCAAACAAAGTTGCCTTTTTTTTTTTTTTTTTTATAACTACAATCATTAAAAATTCATCCACTAGTACATATTAAATTGTAAATATAGTTCAGTGTTGTTGTAAAACACTAGAGATAGACCAATTTGTTTTTTTCAGGGCCGATACCGAAACCGATTATTAGTATTCAAGGACACTGATAATCGATTTTTGGAGCAGATATGCATTTTCATTAAAAGGGGAAAATATTGGCATCAAATTTAGAAAAAAAATGCAAATTCCAGCTCTTAATTTTTTTTTTTTTTTAATTTTGAAGCATATGTTTATTGAGCAAATTTTAAGGTTCATAAAATATTGGAGCTTTTTTTTTTTTTTCCTTCATCTTAGTCTATAGACATCTTTGTTTTTAAAATTTAACAAGTTCCGTGATGTCCCAGCATGTTTTCAAAACTTAAATAAAAACAAACAATTGTTTTCTACACTAAATAAAGTATTCAAAAAATTCAAAATATCTGAAGTATAATTTTTTTTTTTACTTATCTTAGTTTTAATTTCAAACAAAAACAGAAGGTGCAGAGAGTTCCCAGGGTCAGCAGCACCTCTGAACATTTAAATAAAAAATAAAATAATGAAATAAATAAATCTAAATTAGTTCCTTGAAGTTAAGTCTTTTTTTTTTTTTTTTAAATTGGATGTATTATCATCCATATGATTCTTCAAAATGGCCGATGCGGATTTTCGTCAAAATGCTTAATTAATATCAGCGCCGATAATCGGTCTATCCCCAACTATTATGTTTATTGTATATACCGTGTTTTTATGACTTTGGCGATGGCTGGCGTGTGCCACCTCTGCCTCACAACCAGGAAATGGACATGTGCAACGGTTGCTCCATGATCTGTTTTTTCTTTGGTTGTTGCTATAGGTCTTTCCGGTGCACTGCTGTTGATTATAGCGTCTATAATGGCGCAACACTGCAACTGCAGTTAAAATGTGCTGCTGCCAAGCTCAATCAACACAGCTGGAGTGCTGTGTTGAGCGATATCAGTGGCTCAGGCTGGAGGTGTCCGCCTCTGTTTTTTGTACACAGGAAAAACCCTGGTATAGTACCTACTTTTAAGTGGGGCTTGGTCCCCATCACTCACAGATAATGGAGTTTACTATAACTTAAAATTGAGATGGATCACTGCACTGCTTGTAAACTGATAGTGGTACAGTAACTGGGAGACAAACTGGATAAATTAAGTGTTGAGTAGAGACTTAAAAATGATTTGTTTTACTGTAACTTTAGAATGTGACTGATAGAGCAAGACTTTTTTTTTTTTTTTTGTGAGGGGGGGGTGAAGGTGGGGGCCCAGATGAGTTCTCACTAGTCAGCGTTGTCTCCTGCCAAGCCTTGTCGGCACATTCCTTCAGTGGACACGCTTCCTGAAAACAACCAAGTTCGGCTAACATTATATAATACCGGCACACAAACCTCTTTTTTTGCAAGCTGTTGATTGACTTAGCAGCAAACTGAGCACGGGACGCCATTCTCGCCATGTCAGCTCAGTTGCGTCGGCGCTAAATGAGAAAGAAACATTTTCCTGGGTGACTTCAGGTGTGTCAAGCGCCAACTTTGAGGCCTAAAGAAAACTGGATTACAACTCAGTGCGAGGCACTGCGAGCGTCCCGAGCGAGGTTCGACGTCGCCGCTCGGGCTGTCAAAACAACCCTCCCCTGCTCCCATAGGAAAAGAAAAAGGAACAGTAACTTCAAACGAGCGTTGTTAAACAGGAAGCGTGGCGCAAATAAGACAACATAGTGCAGGTTATAATTGAAAAAAGGCTTTGAGGAAAACTTACGATGCATTTCCTGCCAAGGTGGTTAAAAAGGTAGTCGTTCTCTTGAGGCGTCAGGAGTATGGAACCGACATTTGTTTGCCGTTGCTGCTTATGAGGTCCACTCATTGTTAACCAAACGATAACGTTTACTCTAAGAAGGTAAACTCAGTCCGGAAAGATCCATAAACAATCCCCGGGTCATTCGTGGTCTTCCTCCGTCCGATTGCCGCTCTCGAGTCAGTCTAAAGTCGCTTTCACGCGATAGTGATGCCAGACGCGTTGAAGAAGAAGACGCCAGATCTCGTTTTATGTGCGAAAAAGGCTCAAAAACAGAGCGGAAAATGACAAAAAAAAACTTTCCTGGGAAGTCCGGCTGCCTTAGCGCCCGCAGCCAGGTCCATCCAACATGGCAGTGTCAGGACGAGTACATTCTTGTGGAATGGGGGGAGGGGTCTGACGTCTTCCTACGGTTACGTCCCACGCACTCAAAAATAAATCAGTAAGACACAAAACACACTTTAACAATATAATTTTACAATGAAATATGATTATATCACACTTGAAGCTCGGTAGCTTTATAATTATACACAAAATAGCATCGGTGACGATATCCTCTTCGGTGCGTGTGTGGTACGGTCCTGTCCGCCCCTGGCTTTTATGACAGGAATGTGTGCAGTGCAGAATGGGAGGAGGTAAGACACAAGGTGCATGTTGCCAGCATAATAGTGTGAGCTACTTGAAGGACTTTGGGCTGCAATTAATGCAAATCCAAAAGCACTTTTGAAAGAGAGTTATTAAAATTCTATTCCTCAGATATGATTGTGTTGCTTAATTCCATCAGAAAGGAGGGTCTGTGCTGCGGTTATCTGGGCACTGTAGGATTCATTCTCCCTGGATTTAACAAGACTTAATTTTCTCCCTGGACCACCAATGCTGCTAGGATGATTCATCACAATGCACAAAAAAAAAAAAAAAAGTCCACAATACACTGAAGTAAAATTAAGACTGCTCCAGTTACTAAAGGTACCCTCAGGGGTATGAGGACCATGCTTGGCACATACATTAATACATTTCGTGAAATGGTCCTACAACATCCCCTAGAGTTTACATTTGTATCATCTTCGTATATTCCCCACAAATGATATTGCTCAATAGTCATTTGCAAATAGAAGTATACATTCTTACATGCATGACTCATACTTATTTC
Organism: Festucalex cinctus; assembly: GCF_051991245.1. Lineage (NCBI taxonomy): Eukaryota > Metazoa > Chordata > Actinopteri > Syngnathiformes > Syngnathidae > Festucalex > Festucalex cinctus. The sequence continues at coordinate 8,371,448 of NC_135426.1, forward strand.
AATAATAAGCCTGCGGAGTGCAGATATTTTTGCAACATGCTCAGTCAGGCTCATCAATGGGTGTTACACAGAATGGTGGAACTTAAAAAAAAAAAGAAAAAAGAAAAGAAAATACACTCCAGATGTTTTTTTTTTTTTTTTAAACCACACACTTTATTTATGGCACTTGTAAAGACAGTTTGTGCTTTTGTACTCCTAAACACGTCGCCCAATGTCCCATTTCAAGTGGCTTTCAGTTTCTTGCCCAACAGGGGCCCTTAGGGAGGTAGGCAGAATGATTTTGCTGTGTTCCATATATGGTGACATTTACATGTACAGTACAGCACTTTGGATGTTGTCAGAAGCAGGCTAATGCCAAAACACACCAACTGACAGGTGGTGGTATACTGTACAATAGATGTAAAAAGTCTATACACCCTTTGTAATGCCAGGGTTTGGCGATATAAAAATAAGACCAAATAAATAATTTTAAAACCGTTTGCACCGCTAATGTCACCAGTACAATTAAAAATGAACCAAAATACTGCACATCCTCTTTTATGACTGGGATGGGATTAGAATTATGTAGACTGTTTATCCACTCTAAATCTGTTTTTTTTTTTTTTTTTTTTTGTCTGAATAACAATAAATAAATGTAATGTAATCAATAAACGTATGCTTCCACATGGTCTTTGGTCAACCCAATTTCACTGCACTGCACTAGATGCTTGAGCAACTTGAAAAACCTGATTTACAAGTGGGGGAAAAAAAAACCCAGGAAATGCGGCATTGCTCCACCTGGTTTGATTTATAGATAGCCACACCGAGTGAACACGAGTGGCTTCACTTCCTTTTTGATGTGTGGAAGTGACTTCTGAAACAAATTAAACTCTGCTTGGGTCCGCTTTCATCTTCGAATACCTCTAAGGTAAATTACGCAATAGATATAGTAGAGGTGATGCAGAACTGTCCACGTATTGGAAATAGTTAGTATGCACATACTCAGGCAGCCATGTAAAAGAAGAATGTGTCAGTTAGGGATGTAACAAATATTAAAATTGCCACAATATCGTGGTCGTCATGTCACCATCGTAAAAGCAGCAAATCTGTTAAAAAGGCGAGGTTGTACACTATTCCATTTGTGCAGTTCTAGCACCCTCTGGTGGCTAGTTTATTTGTGCAGTTTAATTTTAATTAGGAATGTTTTGGCCACTGTGGCCGTTATTATGCCCATAAATTAGTCAGGCCGGCAAATATTTTCCAACATCTCTGCCTGCTTCAACCAAACACAAGATCGTGAACTACACAGACATAATTACTTTGCACCGCTGACCCAATAGGAGCACATAAAAATAAACAATGTTGCATGACATAACACGGCCAAGCCTATTTCTTTGTCACTTCAGTTATTATGCACAATACAATATTGTGCTTCTTTTCGAATCTTTTTTTTTTTTTTTTTGAAAACAATATCGGGAGTTTTTAAACAGTATATTGTGAGCTTTTTTTTTTTTTTTTTTTAATATCACCAACCTCCCCATAACTATCATCATAATTGTCATCTCCTGAAGTTGATATCGTGATATTTACCGTATCGTGATTTGTGACGTTTGTGTATCGTTACAAGTGTCCATTGTGTGGCTGCTTGGTCGTGCTGTGTTTTAGTGGCGACACTTAGTATAAGGGTCACCCTCATGAAAAATGAGCCTGACCCACAAACAAAAAAAGGAGGGAAGATGGCAACATGAATATTATATTTTGGGTCGTGGAACAAGATGTGCACTCCAGGCTTTCACATACATATTTAATTAATCATGTTGGCATTCGTACAATTTGTCAGTATGCCGTACAATGGGGAAATGGGTCTTCAATAGGCACCACAATGATGGGAAAAACAAAAACAAAACTCCACTAAACTCTGAAAGTTAACCACAAGAGGGCAGCATTTCACTATAATAGCACAATTGTAGAAGAAAAAGACAGTTAAGGAAAACTTCAAGCTTTCTTTTGTCAAACATGCATTGTTGTTTAATTAAAATACATTATACACGTATATTTTTTTTGTATAGGATGTATGTACGTATTTTTTGCAACAGCATATTTGGGAATCTTACGGATAAATTTAATTTAAAGATTACATATTGTTACACCGAAAGTACTGCTCTCTTGATAAGCTTTTTATGGTTGTATAAAACAAGCCATACATTTAGTTAGTGAAATAGTTTGTGTTGCTCCATTTACAAATATCTTCAGGTGTTAACCTAACCACAAAAGAGCATCATTACACAAGGCAAACTGTTTTTGCATCAAGTACCACATCATAAATTACTCAGCTCTCCATGTATTGACCAATATTGAAATAAAGTAGGCCTAAGTGTCCTTTAAAAATGAGGCTGAGATTTTTACAGTAATCCTAAAAAAGTGCATTTAATATTATTGTAAGCCTGTAACATTATATACAGTTGCAACATATACCCACTTTTAAGGAAAACTAATAATAATAATTATAATAATAAATTCCACTAGTGATTAAATTCAAGTATTGCACATGAACACAATTGTACCTAAATGAATGTTTAAAAACTAAAATATAAAATAATTTGTGTTTTGTACGCTTTGCTGCATTGGCTTTCAGGTCGTGTTTCCACTGCTTGGTCATTTTTGTATTGTCTTCAGAGGAATAGCAACATGCAATCATGATTAAGTTTAACAGAATGTTTCACCAGAGAACACAAGAACATTTCACATTTTATTTCATTTCATTTATTTATTTATTTTTTTGCCACAGTGCAAGTCAACGTCATCACATCAAAACCGGTCTTCCTCACGTGGTCTTCAAAACAAGTTTCTCATGTTGGGACTTGATTTTGTGTTTGTAATGACGAGTAGCTTTATGAGAACAGATGTTACTGGGTGGCTTAATTCATGGCCCGTGCATGCAACGACAAGTAGTTAAACTGGATTTTCTAAGATTTGGTTTGATCACAGTGGAAGGTTTATTTATTTACTTTTGGTATGGATAGTATATCAACAAGTGGCTACAATGGCTCCATGCCATGAGCTAGTAAATTAGCCAGCATTAGTTAGCGGTTGGATTCAGCCATTCGATTAATGTTACGTAATAACTATAATTTACTTTTTCAACCTTTCACCGTGAATCCACCTTCTGTCTGTCCCATGCATTTGTACATGTTGCACTCGCTAGCTAAAGATTTGAAAGGTGATGTGTCACATGACAGCGTCACAGTGACAGATTAGCACAGGCAACATTTTACAAAATCATATGATTTTCATCTGGTTTTTGTTCATGAACTAAAATATCCATAGATTTTAGTCCAGGTTTATTAAATACAAGTACATTTTTGTTTCGTCTTCTTGAGTCGACGGAAATGTATACTGATTTAGTCCCACTTATTGTTTAAAACTCCTTCACTGCCTTTGACAAGTATACTTGCCAATTATATTTTTTCGAGCGATGATAATGGGGGATAATCTGATTATGCTCCACTGTAAATTTCATACTTGGAAACAACTTGACTGATGCCCAACCACTGGTAGATGACATCATTGCCCTATTTATACGAAATAAACAGAGTCCATGGGAGAAATGGCTGTATTTTGGCAAACCTACAATTTTCTACTGTCAAATGTAAAAGAAAGGGACGAGACAAAATGTAGGGAGTGTATTCTGTAATTTGGTAGATTCGTTTTATATATAATTATTGAACGTAATATCGCATGGGTATTAAAAATTTCGAATTTTTCTAAAATGGCTGGCAGCGAATGAGTTGGTTTTAGTCTAGTCACGTCTAGTTTTAGTCTGGTGAAATATGTGTGTTGACGAAATTATTTTTGTTTCATTTATGTTGATGAAATTACTAGTTTATCAAAGGCGTCAGTGAGGGGGTTAAAAATTCTACGACTTGACTCAGGAGCGGCAGATCTAACAGAAGCAGTAGAATGAAAGTCGACATCAAAGCAAACAGCCATATGATCAGATATCACGTTTTCCACTATTTCTAGATTTGACACCGGGAGTCCATAAACAAGAACCAGGTCTAGAGAATGACCTCTTTCATGTGTGGGACCAGACACACACTGCACGAGGTTAAATGAGTCAATAAGTCTTAAAAAGTCCTTAACCAGTGGTTTATCAGTACAGCACACATGAATATTAAAGTCCCCCATGATGAGGATATGATCATATTTTAGCATGATTTCGGCAAGAAGATTCACAAAGTCATTTAAAAAGCCCTTATTGTATCTGGGAGGTCGATAGATGACACAGCACAGCACAATGACGGTTTGGTTGACTTCAAAGAAAATGGCTTCAAAGCTGTTGATCGGTGTGGTAAATAGACATCGTTTACATTTAAAATAGTTTTTAAAAATACTCGCCGTTCCTCCACCTCGGCCCGACGCCCTCGGAACGTCAAAGTAAGCACAGCCAGGTGGTAGTAATTCAATCATAGCAGTGGAATCACCGGCGACAGACCAGGTCTCCGTCAGGCATAGGAAATCCAAGTTGTTGGAGAGGAAAAACTCCCTCAAAATAAGCGTTTTGTTTGTCAACGACCGCACATTTAATAGCGCGATCCTTGGACGGCTCTTCCGTTCGACGGTCTCGGGGAAGCTCCTTGATAGGCTGGAGGTCGGCACCGCAGTGAAGCAGAGGGGGGGCACCTCGAGATGGAAGGGGCGAGGGAGCTGGAGATGCAAAAAAAAATATTCAATCCGCGTATTCAGGCGATTTTTTTCCAGGTACTCAGTAAAAAAAAAAAAACTTTTGCAATGAAGTAATCACGTTTTCTCAAATCGTGATATTATTGCAAATGCAATTAATTGTTCATCCCTAATCTCTATTTTCAATTCACAAACATCACTTTATGTACACAGTAAGTAAATTTAATGAGCTGTTGCTAGACAGAAGATGGTGATGAATGTGTAGTATTTTGGTGTGAAAGTACATGCTGGAAAAACGACACGCTTAGATATTAACATCTTCAAAAGCACTTTGCCATTGATTGAGCTGATTTACAAAACATGGAACGTGAAAACCCAAGACAGAAATGCTAAGCGTGCCATTTGTCCACAGTGATGTGTGAGGTGGAATAAGGAAGTCCGTACCAGTTTTCCTTTGCCTTTTGTCCAAGAGTTCTCCCAGGTGATCTCGAAAACGCTTGGCCTCCTCACTAACAAAGTTCAGGCCCACTTGGCTTGACTGAAGGTTTGGGATGAGGGTGGGAGAAACATTAGAATGAACACAAAAACAAAGCAAGGGCACAAGTCATTTTCATTTCAAATCATACAACACATGAATCTGTACAATGAGTGCATTATTGTACAAATTTGATTTTTATGATGTGCACAATGCACACAAGTGTAGAGTCTCTTATCACCACAATTTACTTTGAGTCTCGCTAAAGACTTTTCTTTTTGACAAAAATGTATCAGAAGTTGGAACATTCTTCTCAGGGTTTTTACCTTTATCCTAAAAGTCACTTTAAACTTCCCTATTCCTATTTTGTTTCATGGATTATTTGGACAATGTGAGGTAAAAAAGGCAAAAACTACAGTGGGGATGTAAAGTTTGGGCACCCCAAGTAAAAGTTTGTATTACTGTATTGTATAGAAAAAGAAAAGAAAAAGGGATGGTCAACTGTTTTTGTTAGACATTAAAAACTGGTTTCAAATTGATGATGTGTGTCTTTGTCAGTATGATGCAAATGGTGTCTCCTTCAAGCATCCGGGCTGGAATCATAATAATACATCATCAATATGGTAGCGGGGAAAAAAAGAAAAGAAGGTGAAAGTCAACTCACGTCTCCAGCAAATGTGATGAAGTATGATGCGGAGTGGTTGACGTTAAAGTTGTTGTACAGGTCCTGTTCAAACAGCATCTTACCGTCCTGTTACAAGAAGACTTCGTTAGGTGCCTGATGTGCTGCAGACGCGCGACCGTGGCGCACGTGCATACTTCGGTGTCAAAGACTTGGATGAAATAGGACCCCTGTGGGTTGTACTTCATCAGCCTGGCCATTCCGCGACATTTCTTGGTCCAGGCGGTGTTCCGGTGTGCGATGAACACTTGCACCACTGCCGAGGACAACGTCTAGATGGGGGAAAGGGAAAAAGCAACAGAGTCAAGCCAAGCTGTCAACCCAAAGTGGTTCTCAAACTGTGGCACACAGGCACCGTCTAGTGGTAAGCTCGCAAATCACACAAAGGTAAAGTTGTTGTACAGGTCGTATTCAAACAGCAGCTTACCATGCTGTTACAAGACGACTTCGGCCGGACTCCTCGTCGGATTTGGTCCAGGAGCGCGTCTCATCCAGTGTTGGATGCGGGCCGATCTTTCAGCTCCACCTTCTTCAGATGGGTGCCTTCGCGGATCTGACTCAGCAAGGCCGACTTACCAACGGCGAGTGGCAGGATGCCATCCACGACTCCGTTGGCCTCAAAGGATGCCGGCGGGGGTCCCGGAGGGGATGGAGGAGGAGGAGGGGGCGGCGCTCCCCCAAAGTTAGGAATAGAGGATGTTGGGGGCGGCCCCGGTGTCGAGGTGTGGGCTGGCGGCGGGGGCAGGGAGGCTCGTCTGGGCGGAGGCGGCGGGGGAGCGGCCATGCCTGGCTGGGATGGAGGCGGCGGCAGAGGTGCGGAGACAGGGGCTCGGGAGGGCCGAGGGGGCAGCGGGGCGCCTCGCCCTCGGGCGGGAAGTGAAGGTGGCGGGGCTGACCCGTGGTGAGGGGGAGGGGGAGGAGGGCCGCCTTGAGATGGAAGGGGCGGAAGGGGCGGGGGAGCTGGAGATGCAGAAAAAAAAATGTATATATATTCAATCCATGTATTCAGGTGATTTTTCTCCAGGTACTCAGGAAAAAAAAAAACCCCAAAGGCATGTTAGACTCCTTGCCCTGCCTCAAACACTGATAAGTAGGTTTACAAATGGTTGGATGGATAAACAAGTACCCAAACTGCAGTCTTTTTTTATTTTTTATTTTATTTTATTTTATTTTTTTAGCCAAAGCCCGTGAAGGCACCACGCAGTTACACTGTCACGCCACTGAAGGGCAGCGTCCACTCATTCGGTTTCATTTCATTGTTTGCCAACATCTTATGCGCTTGTTTTTTTTTTCCAGCCTGATGGGAACCGGTAAATTTTTCACAAACTCACACCTTTGCAAAGCAGAGCACTTAAACATTTTTGTGCAATTCTATAGTTTTGTGGAAAAGTTGGAGTTTCGCAATGAAATGACAAGACTTCTTTGAAAAACATTTTCAAATTAGCCTGTTAAATAGCTTAAACGGGGGAAAAAAATCCAAAAACTAAATTGCACTGAATGCACAAAAAATGGAGATGTCTGCCTTTGTGTTTGAACATTTCTATTTTTTTTATGAAAAATCCTGTGCTGATATGAACTGACATGAGTGGTATGTCACAGCAGACCATGCATGGAAACGTACCACTGCACCTGGGAGGCCCAAAGGATAAACCCACCACAGCGGTTACGTCGCCATCTTAAAAGGTGAATGCCAGTGTCAGTTATTTTCATTGCGACAAACACACACATTTGTCTTTGTATTATTGTGGGGACTTTTCATTGACGTAATGCCTTTCCCTAACCTCAACCATCAAAAATTATTGTCTACCCCTATTCCTTACCATAACCCAATTGCAACCTAAACTGTAAAACGAAGTCTTAACCATCACAAAGAGGTCTGAATAGCTTGTGGGGACCAACAAAATGTCCTCAAAATTTCAACGCCGGACCCAAGCTGCCGACGCCGTCTCCCGCCCTATTGCCGCTTGAGAAGTAGTTTGTTTGTTTAAATCCTGTATTTAAAAAGTGCATTTTCCTGAGTGAAACCAGCAGACAGGCCCTTTAAGGAAAGGACGACGTTGCATTTGCTATACCAGAATTTGCAACTTGCACTATTTTACAAAACAGCACCTATGTATACAATAAGTACATTTAATGAGCTGCTGCGAGACTGAAGATGGTGATGAATGTGTATGTGTGGTATGTGATTACATGCTGGGAAAACGACACGCTTAGATGTTAAAATTTACAAAAGCACTTTGCCATTGACTGAGCTGATTCACAAACATGGGAAGTTCAAACCCAAGACAGAAATGCTAAGCGTGCCATCGGTCCACAGTAATGTGTGACGTGCAATAAGGAAGTCAATACCAGTTTTCCTTCGCCTTTTGCCCAAGAGCTCTCCCAGGTGGCCTCGGAACCGCTTGGCCTCCTCCTCACTCGCAAAGTTCAGGCCCACTTGGCTCGACTGAAGGTTTTGGGTGAGGATGGGAAAAACATTAGAATGAACACAAAAACAAAGCAAGGGCACAATTCCTTTTCACTTCAAATCATACACAGATGACTCTACAATGAGTGCATTATTTTACAAATTTGATTTTGATGATGTGCACAATGCACACAAGTGATTAGTCCCTTATCACCACAATTTACTGTGCCACATAGCTCATGGTCTGCTGTTGCATCACAGATAAATTGAGTCTTGCTTAAGACTTTTCTTTTTGACAAAATGTCAAGGTAGGCAAATCAGAAGTTGGAATTATTTTACAAATTTGATTTTGATGATGTGCACAATGCACACAAGTGATTAGTCCCTTATCACCACAATTTACTGTGCCACATAGCTCATGGTCTGCTGTTGCATCACAGATAAATTGAGTCTTGCTTAAGACTTTTCTTTTTGACAAAATGTCAAGGTAGGCAAATCAGAAGTTGGAACATTGTTCTCAGGGTTGTTTCCCCAACTATATACAGGGTGTCCTAAAAGTCACTTTAAACTTCCCATTTCCTATATTGTTTCATGGATTATTTGGACAATGTGAGGTAAAAACGGCAAAAACTAAAAGTGGGGATGTAAAGTTAGGGCAACCCCAAGTAAAAGTTTGTATAGAAAACGAAAATAAACAGGAACAGTCAACTATTTTTGTAGATATTAAAAACTAGTTTCAAATTGATGGTGTTTTTGTCAGTATGATGAAAATGGTGTCTCCTTCAAGCATCTGGGCTAGAATCATAATAATACATCATCAATGTGGTAGCGGGGGAAAAAAGAAAAGAAGGTGAAAGTCAACTCACATCTCCAGCAAATGTGATGAAGTATGATCTGGAGGGCTGGTTTACGTAAAAGTTGTTGTACAGCTCCTGTTCAAACAGCATCTTACCGCCCTGTTATAAGACAACTTCGTTAGGTGTCTGATGTGCAGCAGACGCGCGACCGTGACGCACGTGCATACCTTGATGTCAAAGACTCGGATGAAATAGGACCGCTGTGGGTTGTCCTTGATCAGACAGGCCACGCCGCAACATCTCTTGGTCCAGGTGGCGTTCCGGTCTGCGATGAACACTTGGACCACTGCCGAGGACAACGTCTAGATGGGGGAAAGCACACAGCAACAGAGTCAGGCCGCAGAAATCTCATGTGATCACACTTGATCTCTCAAACACAACACCATTTACCAAAACAAAACAAAAAATAAGATACAGTGTTCCCTCGTTTTCCGCTGGGGTTAGGTTCCAAAAAATACCCGCAATAAATGAAATCCGCGAAGTAGTTAGCTTTATGTTTTACAACTCTTATAAATGTTTTAAGGCTCTAAAATCCCCGACCGCACTATTTATACACTTTTCTCATTGAGGCATTTACATGTTCTCACATTTCTCTCTTGTTCAAACATTGACAATGTTCAAACCTTCATAAATTTTATAAAATGGGTATATTGCTGTAATAAAATATGCAAAATTGCACTTTAAAAAAAATCCGCGATACAGCGAGACCGCGAAAAGTGAACCGCGTTATAGCGAGGGAAGACTGTATAGCTGCTGTAATAATACGTAGGGCGCACTGATTAGCACAGTTTTCATATGAGTTTTATTTTGAAATGCAACACCAGATTTTGATCAAAGGACTTTGCTTGAATAACTGGGTTGGTGTAACAGCTTTTATTTTGAAGGTGGCCAACGCAGCGGCATGTGGGCAGTGGATGCTGGTCTGACCGCAGTGATGAATCGTCCCATTAGTCAGCACTGTCCCTTGCCAAGCCTTGTCGGCAAATTCCCTCAGTGACACATTTCCCGAAAACAACCCAGGTTCGGCTACCAGCACACAAACCTTTCTTGCAAGCTGTTGATTGACTTAGCAGCAAACTGACCACGGGGCTAACACCACTCTCACCATGTCAGCTCAGTTGCGTCGGTGTTAAATCGGAAAGCAACATTACCTGGGTGACTTCAGGTGTGTCAAGCGCCAACTTTGAGGCGTCGAGGCTTAAAAAACAAAAACAAAAAACTGATTACAACTCAGTGCTTGGTCGACTGCGAGCGTTCTGAGCGAAGTTCGACGTCGCCGCTCGCTCCCCTCGCCGCCTCGGCTGTCAAAACAACCCTCCCTACTCCCATAGGAAAAGAAAAACGAACACTATCTTCAAACGAGCGTTGTTAAACAGGAAGCGTGGCGCAAATGAGACAAAATAGCGCAGGTTATAATTGGAAAAACAAAAGGTTTAGAAGAAAACTTACGATGCATTTCCTGTCAAGGTGGTTAAAAAGGTAGTCATTCTCTTGACGCGTCAGTAGTATGGAACCGACATTTGTTTGCTTATGAGGTCCACTCATTGTTAACCAAACGATAACGTTTACTCGAGAAAGTTAACTCAGTCCGGAAAGATCCATAACAAAATCCCCGGATCATCCGTGGTCTTCCTTCGTCAAATTCCCGCTCTTGAGTGGAGATGTTACGCTCGAGCCTTCCTGCTCGAATCAGATTCGAGCAAATGAAGCGGAGGCGTGTCGAAGCAGTGTTCCGACTATGGAGTCACAGGAGTGACAAAATTAATAGGAAATAAAAACACATAATACAAAAGAAATTATAAAATGTGAAAATATGAAATATAAAGACATTCAATAAAAGAAGAATATTTACTAATGCAGACATACAACGGCATTGAAACTGCTTCAGAAATGCTGAAATTCACATGACCACTATAAACGAGGCCTCGAACGTCACAGACGTGTCAGCGACTTCACGCTGTTTCGCGGGAAAGATGAACTCGGTCTTTAAACCTGCCTGTAGTAATTAAGCCCTACAAATTACGAAAGGTTATGATCATTCGGCTAAAATATTTTTTCCATTCTAGGATTATGGAAATACGTATAATAAAAACAATATCCCTGTTCACAAGCACTGCACTATACACATTAAATTCTGTAGAGTAAATTTGACTCTATTTAGAGTGGGACCAAATAAATAGTTTAGAGTAATATTTACACTTGGAAGAGCATAAAATAAAGAATTTAAAATATAAATAAATAAATAAATAAAAGTAAAAAAAAAAAAAAGAATCAACTCGTTTGGGAGACAGCTGCTCTGCACCATCAGCCACGCAGCTCCTGACGTCAGTAATGTGTATTAGTATATTGCTGGTCAGCTGGAATCTTCCTCCAAAGTTTATGTGGTAGTGTGGCAGTCTCCAAAACTGAGGCCAGGTCGTGAGTTCGTTCCTCAACCCATAAGAGGCTTTTATCATTTATTTCTATAAATTCTTTATTGCATTCTCTTCCAAGTGTAAATAATAACCTACTCTAAAAATACTGTTTTGAACACCACAGACAAAAACAATACAGACTTAAAAAGTCAACTTTACTTGAGTAAATCACACTTTAAAAATACGACACGATCAGTTGAAAAAGATAGACAACTACTGAAACTTGATTAAACTTATGAAATGCTGAGGTTCATCATTCTTGATAGCAAGGAATGAAGCTTTGTAAACGGTGATTCTAAAAATTCCACGTGCGCAGGTTTGACCAGCAGATGGCGCTCTTGTAGTGTGCCTCGAAGCAGCGCATGGTTCATTTTGGGTCGTGGAACAAGATGTGCACTCCTTTCGCATACATATTTAATCAAGTTGGCATACAATTTGTAAGTATATGCCGTGCGATGGGAAATTTGAGTCTTCAATAGGCACCACAATGTGTATTAAAAAAAAAATAAATCCACTAAACTCTGAAAGTTAACCACAAGAGGGCAGAATTCCACCAGAATATCAACATTGTAGTCGAAAAAAACACTATTTTAAGAAAACTTTCAGCTTTTTTTGGACAAACATACTTGTTTAATTAAAATATATTAGATTATACACGTTTTTTTCTATAGGATGTATGTGTGTATTTTTTGGTTGCAGCTATGGCATATTTGGGAATCTTACTGATAAAATACATATTGTCATGTTTGTGTTTTGTCAGACTGCTGGGTCACATAGTTTTCGTCTCTCACAGTTGCTGGCACTCTTCTGGGTGGGCGGAGTCCCCAGCTGCACACCTGGCAGCCATCACAATCACCTTAGTATTTAGGTACAGCAGAATCTGAAGGAAGCCGTCGGATTATTCTTGTCCATGTGACTCCCTGTTTTTCCGAGTTCAGACTGTCCTATTCCTGTGACTTGTATATGCATTTTTGCCTTTTGTTAGACACTTAGTAGTATTTTGTATTTTTATCCGACGGCGTCCTTCAGCTGGGACTCCGCCCAGCCATTCAGTTAGTTTGGATTTCAGTTGTAGTTTTTTCTTGATAGTTGTCATCGCCGTTGGTGCTCCTTTTGTTTCATTTTTTTGTTGTACTTTGTATTGCATTATTCCCTCACGAACTCATCGTGCTTATTTTTTTTGTGTGTGTGTAATTAAACTATTGCTGATACTTACCTGCTCAGCTTTCGTCTGCTTTGGGGTCCAATTAATTGACTCTCACCCGCAACACATATGGATTACGTATTGTTCCACCGAAAGTACTGCTCTCTTGATAAACTCTTTATGGTTGTATAAAACAAGCCATTTAGTTAGTGAAATACATGGTGTTGCTCCATTTACAAATATCTTCAGGTATTAACCACATCAGGCAAACTTTTTTTTTTTTTTGCACCAAGTACCACCTCAAAAAAATACTCAGCTTTCCACGTACTGAACAACATTGAAATAAAGTAGGCCTAAATGAGACTGAGATTTTTTACAGTATTCTTAAAAAAGTGCATTTAATATTGTTGGAAGCCTCTAACATTATATACAGTTGGAACATTTACCCTGCACTTTTAAATATAGGAAATAAATAAAAAAAGAAAGAAATCCCAATGGTGATTAAAATTCAAATGTACAGTATTGCACATGAAAACAATTGTACCTAAATGTTTAAAAACTAAAATATAAAATCTGTTTTTGTATGCTTTGCTGCACTGGCTTTCAAGGTCATGTTTCCACTGCTGGGTCATTTTTGTATTGTCTTCTGAGGAATAGCAGCATGGAATCATGTTCAAGTTTAACAGAATGTTTCACCTGAGAAATGCAAAGTCAGACACAAGAACATTTCACATTTTATTATTTATTTATTTTTTGCCACAGTGCAAGTTGACGTCATCACATCAAAACCAGTCTTCCTCACGTTGCCTTCAAAACAAGTTTTTCATGTTGGGACTTGATGTTGTGTTTGTCATGACGAGTAGCTTTATGAGAACAGATGTTACTACTGTGTGGCTTAATTCAAGGCCCGTGCATGCAACAACTAGTTAAACTTCATTTGCTAAAATTTGGTTTGATCACAGTGGAAGGTTCGTTTTTTTTATTTTTTATTTTTTTATATGGTTTACTACACACATACATGCACAGAATCCCAGCACAAGTGCTCATTAAAATGTTCCAATAAAAGCGAGTTATAGAGGATTCCATTCACAGTGCATGGGGAAACTGCTGAACCTTTGCAATCTCGTCATTATAGAGTCTCCTTTTTTTTAATGACTTCCTCGTATGTCTGAATCATACTGAAAACGAAACTCTAGCCAATTGTAAATTTTAAAGTATTTGTTTCTGCGACCGAGGCTGTCCATTGACTTCACCTCGGTCCACGCTTGATCGCAGAGTGTCTCTCGTGCTCCTGACGCCGAGCAGGACGTTGGACAGCACATCCTGATAGAGACTCAGGCAGGCCCACCCTGGTAGGTAGAGGAGGGTGATGAGTCCCATGAAGTTGTGCGGATAGTGTGAGTAGTCCCAGGAGCAGGCGTCAAACTGCCTCAGGCCCAAACCCCAGCACAACTCCCAGGTGTAGATGAAGCAAATGTAGATGGGGAGCCTCCGCCAGGTCCCCCAGCCTCTTTTAAAGTGCAGGTGCAGGTAGAGGTTCTCCACCACATAGCTGCAGCTACCGTACATAAGGAAAGACCACAAGGACGTGTGACCTGTGAGGCTTTGCTTCTCCACCAGGTTGAACATGGATGTGAACACCACCTCGTCCAGAAAGCCGTGCATGCCAAAAAACAAGAAGCGGATGTACCCAGGGAGTCTTTGTAGAGGAGTGGTTGCCTTGGTGGGATGGTACTGCAGTTTAGACACCCCCCTGTGGAACACCTGACTAAAATAAAGAGCCAGGATGTAGTGGAGGACCAAGTGCGTCCCTGATATGACCCTCACTTGCTTGGTCAGTGCGTTGCTGATGCTCTCGATCACAACCTGCAGCCCGATGTAAACAGACGGATAGACGAGCAGATGGAAAAGCACAGGCCTCCGTGGAAAACGCTTCTTCTTCGAGTAGACCTTCTCCAGAGCAAAATGGGTCAGCGAATGCACCACGCACAGACACGGCGAGGAAAAGCCCACCAATTTGGGGTCCCGGTGGGTTAGAACCCCCCGCACAGAGGAGAGCAGCACATCCAGGCTCACGCCGTGCATTCCGTAGAAGTAGAGCCGCATCCATGGCGGCAGCCACCGCGCCGTCTCCTCAGCCTCAACGGAACCGCTGGACTCATCGGTCCTGATCCGAGAACCGTGTCTGGAACGACGGACCATCATTAGTCATCAAGTGCTTCCTTGTTCTGAAACATTGTTTTCAAAGGCGCTCTGCAGTAACCGCAGCGGCTGCCAGCATGCGCTGACTTACTGGTGCGTTCAAATACTTCCGGGAAAAAAATACTTTCCCTGGTGCTTTCTTAGAAACTTGTATTTATAGCAAGCCATTTGGTGTTTTCACGTGCATGTTCAGCTTTAGTTTGATATACTCCATATCGTGTTTGTTTCTATTATGATGTATATTTATTACAAATGAACTCACACAACAAGGTTTGACGGGGGACAGACTACTAAAGTTAAACAGAAGGTGGCAGCATTGTGAAATGTTTGTGACCTGCTTGGGCGTACCCCTTCTGAGCCAAAAATCTCCTTTTCATTCACAGAAACATGAGTAAAATGGTTGCGCATGTGTATCAGTGATGTACACTACAGGCATGTGATAAATACACCGACACAAACACTGCATGCACCCTCACCATCCTGTACTGCAAGGCATGGTGCTTTATCTAACAGTTAATATTTTCGTCCTTGTCAAGAGCAATTCGCCAAACGCCCCAGTCACATCTACATCGCATTAAGGTGCTCGACAGCCTGCCTTCAATAGCGTGACGACAACATTTTCTCATCAAATCCGTTGCATTAGGCTTATTTCAGCCGCCCAATAGCCGGAAGATGAAGCTGTCTTCGGGTGATGCTTGACTTATTAGTTCCTCCGGAAATTAATGTGAGTCTGCGGCCATGAACTTAGACAGAGGAGCCCAGAAAATGTAATTTCAGAACCCATTTCCTCCAATTTTTGCCATTAATGAATGGGGCAGATGGCCTCATGCAATTTTGTAGTCTATGAGTGGCCTTTATAATGTGTTTTTGGACAAACCCAATTCCAATGAAGTGGGGATGTTATGTGAAACATAAAAAAAAAAAAAAACAGAATACAATGATTTGCAAATCATGTTCAACCTATATTTAATTGAATACACTACAAAGGTTGAAACTGATCAACTTTATTGTTTTTCGCAAACAATCATTAACTTAGAATTGTATGGCTGCAACGCGCTCCCAAAAATCTGGGACGTTTTTATTTTATTTCGTGAACATTTTTTTTTTTTAATTGTAGTTGTTTTTTTGTTTGTTTTTTTTTCCGTAAGTTTGAGTTAAGTAAAATAACCTTGATGTTTACAAAGTCATGTTTTCTGCACTGGAGATATTTCCAAGTTGCCTGTTGCTCGGATAAGATTTGTGCCTCGTCCAGGGAGGAAAGGATGAAAGGAGGATAAAGACATTCCTCCCCAAAGGGGCTTTGCAATATTCCCAGCAGGCGCTCAACAGTTCCATCATTATGCATTCAAAGAAAACCCCCCTGACCGGGGAGGGTGCGCCCTGTCACAAAGAAACAAAAACACCCGCTTTTCCTTCTCCCCCTTCCTCTCCTTAAGATGATATTGTAATCAACTTGTCTGTGTGTCCCCTGTAGCGATCTCGTCCAGATCTCTCCTTTCTTTGGATTTAATGAAGTTCTTCAAATCTGGTTGCTTGTTTTTATTCATTACATGCAGCCGTGATAGTGTCTGTAGCAATATTTTAGACTAGCATTGGTCTCCAACCTTTTTCATCGCTGCAGGGGGGCCACACATAGATAAGTTTTGCAGACTTGGGGGTTGGGGGGGGGGGGGGGGGGGGTCTATTGTGAGTGTGGTGGTGGTGTTAATTGGTGTATTATTAAAATGCTACAACAACAAACGCGAACCCACTGTGTATTTTTATTATGTAAGCTGTATTAGCAGTACAAACGCCAACAAGGGTAAGAACAAGACTTTAATATGGTTACTATGGTAACGCTTACAAGTATTACGATACAGTACGAGGGGTATTTTTTAGTAGAATAAATGTGAAGCCACATTCTTATCTAACTATATTAGAAGTGCTCTCCTTATAAACACCACAGAACAAATACAAGGCCCATGAATAACTCATCATAATGTGATTTTCACCGTTGCCGTGAATAATCAAAACTAGTTGCCCAATCAGCTTGAAGTATTGTGCTGAATATTCTGCCTTTCCCGAGCAAATCATAGTGGAGGACTCCTTTGATTTAATCACAATTATCAATCTGGCTCGTGCCAGGTTAGTACCCGGCCTTATTGTAAGGAATCGGTACTCAGTGGCCACAAGAGGGCCACAGAGTACCAATTTTAAGAACAGCAACTAAAATTAGTAAAGAGAAGAATAGAATATTGTAAATAATTTCATGCAATGTTACAGTAACATGCTATAATATATCCATCCATCCATTTTCTTAACCACTTTTCCTCACAAGGGTCGCGAGGGGCGCTGGAGCCTATCCCATCTGGCTTCGGGCAGTAGGCGGGATACACCCTGAACTGGTTGCCAGCCAATCTCAGAGACAAACAACCACTCACAAGCAACCTAGGGACAATTCAGAGCACCCGATTAACCTGCCAAGCATGTCTTTGGAATGTGGGAGGAGACCTGAGTACCCGGAGAAGACCTACGCGGGCACGGGGAGAACATGCAAACTCCACCCAGGAAGGCCGGAGCCTGGACTCGAGCACTGGGAGGCTGACGTGCTCACCAGTCGGCCACTGTGCTGCCCTGCTATAATATATTTCCTTTAAAATTATCTGTAATTGTTTTTTGGGGGGACATTTTAGTGGTATCAAGTTGGTATCAGTGACTACTCAATCATTAAGTACTCATACTGGTATTGGTCTGGAAAAAAAAGTGGTATTGAACATCCCTAATATTTACTGCAATTATGACATTACTACTGTTAGCATAATTTAATGATAGAATATAGTACATTCGGAATTGTGTATAAATCTGGGTTACATCCTTGCAGTAAATGAAAGACCGGTTACATTGTGGTATTAACATTGTTAAAAGCAGAGGTGGGAAGTAAAGTGTTTTACATGAGTAATTTTTATTCTGGTGACATTTTACTTTTACTTGTTACTTTTCAAACTCAAATATCTGTACTTTTACTCCTACATTTCGAAAATGGGGTTGTTATTTTTGGGGTGCGTGCTGACAACGTAAAACATATAAAACTCATGGTGGGCTGGATTTTGACAAGAGTGATCTCACATTTAACTCTCTCCCATGCAGTTCCCGTGAAACTATCAGCATAATTAATCCTTTCTGGTTTCTTTGAGTTAGACTGTTGACCTTCCGTTTAACCTCATCATCTTAAATAGCCCAAATCACATAAATCCTCCTCACTTGTACGTCGTTTCAACCTCAACCTAACCTTCATTTTCACCTCTCCCCCTTGTTGATTGCTCTCCAATTAGCTCCAGTAGGCTTCAGTAAAAGAACTAGCTATCTTTTACTGCTGAAATCTTTTTGCACTCCTGTTGATGGAATCATTTTACAACATGGTATGGTTGTCACTCTCTGTCTTGATATCAATAGAAAGTCATCATCCTGGGAAAATCTAGTTAGGTTTATTTGTCACTATTCTTATGAGCCAAGGTCTGGTTGTCCTTGACAACTTTATAGCAACTGACATTTACAAGTCTTTTGTTCCACCTTGTTGACCTTTTCCTGGTAGCTGTCATATTGGGCGCCCGTGTACTCCCCCGCTTTGTTCAATCAGCGACACACACTGCCCGGCGACGTGCACCGTCCACCTCCAGGTTGCAACGAGTGATTGCTCAGTCTATAATCCGATTTATCTGAAAGGTGTCTCCTCTAAGGCGGGGCTATTTCTGCTTTTATTGTTACGCTGAAACTGTATACTGCCTTTTGTGCATCCCGTTCACCATCCTCTGTGGTGCCCCGAGGGGCTTGTGGGAGATTGTAGCCATGGGTTACGGCGACTGTGCTTGCGCTCCGATTGGTCGAACCCGGCGTCGACTAGTCATATGGACACTTGCTGATATTGCTGTTGCTCTTTCTGTCCTCCTCCGCGTTCACTCGGCCTCAGACAGGCGCGGCAGAGCATTGTTGACTATCAAGTGTGGGGTCACGAGGAAAGCATTTTAGTGAACAACAACATTGAAATAGTAACGTTTATTAGAAACACTAATGGTGTAATGGTTTACTCACCTGAATTCTGTGTAGGCAGTTCAGTTCCCCCTCATTTATGGTATGAATTTAAGTGTAAGGGGTTTAGTAAGTATATCCTCCTAACTACTAGGAAAAAATATTGTCCAATCATATATTTATATTATTTTATGTATTAGGTGATTTCCAAGTATTTTCATTTTTTAATATATATTTTATCTGGTTTTATTTTCCTATTTTTATGGTTCCCCTGTGGATTTTTAAATGTGCTATACAAATAAAGTTGATTGATTGGTTGATATTTATTTTGATATTCCCCAATCTTTGTGAAGTAACTGGAATACTGCAAAAAAAAATTGAAAAAAAAGTTTTTATTTTTAAGCTATGATGTGTCCACTACAGAGGACATTTTTTTTTTTTAACTTAAACGCTAGGCTCAAATACAGTTAAAATAATTCAAACAATACTTTAATGTGTCCTTAAGAGTCTTATAGAAAACATGCTAACATTTAAAGCCTTAATTTGTTCAATAAAAAGTGTTATACACTGTCAATCAAAGATAGCAAAGACCCGCCCCTACACATTTGGTATTATTGGAAAGCTCTGAATGTCCTCTATAGAGCACAAAAAAAATCAATCGTATGCACTAGGTGGGTTTAAAAAGGTCCACTACGGAGGACTAATTTGAATTGCTGGTAATCAGGAGGATATTACAGACTCTCCAATTGATTAACTGAATAAATAGATTAAAAAAATAAAATATTTTGCATCATTACGCAACAACAAGTGCATGAGGTGAAAATGCAGGGCTTGCCCTCGTGAGTGACATGGGTGCCTAAGAATGGAATTTTAGGTTTTGCTGGTTGTTGACTGAATAACCAAAATAAAAAGCCACCTGCGGTTATAGAAAAAGAACAGTTGGACATTTATCAACCCGAAATGATATTATCAGATGCCCATGACACCAAACATGAAATCCGATTGATGATGAATCTTTCTCTACAAAGTCTATTCTTAGCCCAAAATGTGTCTTTGTATAAACATCCACGCTGGAATAAGAGATGAGACACTGTCTTCAACTTTGTGATTTCAAAATAGCTCAGATCCTCCAAGGATGAAAAAAAAAAAAAAAAGACATATGAAGATGACTATCACAGCGGTATAGTTGTTACTTTGTTTATTATGCAATAAATAAACCTAATTAATGAGATCTCATGACAGCCTCCTCACTATGGCCAACACTTGAAACTCTTTATTTTACCTTGAAATGTGAAAACATTAGGACAATTTCATTATACACTTAGATTTGGCTTTCATTAACACTCATACACAACACACAAACACAGCCCAAGATCTACCCAGTGGGGGAGTAAAGAGCCTTTCTCTGCATATCAGTGACTAATATTAAGTTACATCATACTCTCCAGAGAGAGGATATGATCCAGTATGTCAGTGAAGAATGAGTTGGGGGAGGAGCGGAAATGGATGGAGTAAAAACGAGCGTGTGCAGATCCGGAGAAATGGGGTGGTAGAAAAGTTTAAAAAAAAAAAAAAAAAAAGAAGGCTTTTAAGGTTAATACAAATTTTTTCATACCAATCTTTTCTTCTTCGAGCCAACATTTCGATGGCATTTGCGTGTTTCGCAATGACGTCAGAGTTGTTCAACCGGGGGGCAGCAGCGGCTGCATTTGACTCCCTCCATCTGCGACTCACCTCTGCTCTTTTGAAGTCTTCTCCTCCCCATTGTGATCCTGGCGCCGACGCCATCTTTCGCACGCTTCTTTATCACATCCCACGCGACGCAGCACCCACGCACGCTGCTGTCTGCTCGTCTGTTGAGCGTGCGCAAACACATTCGCATGTATATGTAAACACACACTTAGCAGCACCAGCCCTTTTTTTTCTAACAGTGAAATGTCAAAGGAGTGCTAAGTTGGCACTTAATAGAGGCTTAAAACAGGGGTGATAAATACGTGATAACAACCTCTTGTCTCTATTTTTTCATGGTGGACGTGTGGTTAGTTCGTCTGACTGACAGTTTTGAGTCTCGCGGTTCAGATCTGACGTTTTTGCGCCCCTGAATCCTGAGTCATGGGCCTATAAGCTGTCAGTAAATGACTGTTGAATCTACAAGTTTAAAAGGTACAAGTCGAAGGTTGTTTGTAGGGTTGTTCCGATACCGATACTGGTATCGGCAATACTGCATAAAAACAGTGGTATCGGTATCGGTGACTACTCACAAGTTACATGCCGATACCAATAATGCCAACGCTAATATAGGATTTTGGATGCAGCATCTTGTGTCTTGCTCGTGCACAACATTCACTGATATGTGACATGTTCACTGCATGCCGATCTAAGATATCCTATTGGCCCTTGAATGCTCTAAACCAGGGGTGTCAAACTCATGTTAGCTCAGGGGCCGCATGGAGGAAAATATATTACCAATTGGGCCGCATCGGTAAAATAACGGTATATAACTTAAAAACGATTGCCGTCAATTATACGCAGATTTTTGCTATTTGTGTGCCTGCCCTAAATTACAGAGTTCAGCTGTAATCATATTGTTCCCAAAAATAATAGAAATGCAAATGGAACGCGGCAACACTGAGTTCTGGATGTGTTAAATAGACCTGTTTTGCATATATTGTTCCCAGAATGCATTGCGTGGCGCAGTTAATGACGTTATAAGGATGCTAATCCTTATATATCTATTTGTGTTACCAGTAATTTAATTTGTGTCGTATTTAAAACGTTCTATGATTAAAATAAATAAATAAATACATAAATAAATAAATAAATAAATAAATAAATAAATAAATAAATAAATAAATAACGTAACTAAGTTGTGTGTAAAATAATGACATCCAGGACGATTCTCCTGTACAAGTTGCATTGCTCATCTGAGGACTGCTTGTGAAATTAGAAATTTTATATATTTTGATTGTGGCCGGCCGGCTCATTAATTAGTCTGACAGTACCGTTTTTTTTGTGTGTTTTTTTTGTGTTTTTTTTTAACTTTATAAAATCCTCTCGTGGGCCGGATTAAACCCCTTTGCAGGCCTGATCCGGCCCACGGGCCTTATGTTTGACACCCCTGCTCTAAACCAATGAACCAACAGCTTTTTCATGCTGAGGAAAAAAAAACCTTAAGTATCGGTATGGTATTGCTATCGGCCGATACTGCAAAGCTGGGTATCGGTATCGGGAGCCAAAAAACGGTATCGGAACAACACTAGTTGTTTGTATTCACACAGTATTTTTTTATTTTTAGTTATTCTGGTGACCACAGCTTCCAGGTTTTGTTCTGTAAAAACACACATGTTCTTTACACATGGTTTTACTGTATAGTAAAACTGGTTACTGTATTGTAAATGGTTTTACTATACAGTAAAACCAAGTGTAAAAAAATGTTTACTGTATATGTTTTCCAAGCACATGCTGGTTTTATACTATTTTGTTCTGTAAAATTTACATGTAGATTGTGTTTATTGTTCATTGAACCAAGTAAAATTCAGCAGCAGTTACTGTTTATTGTACATTCACCAGTAGAATAAACAAGTTACTCTATAAAGTTGTTTACATTTTCCAAATGTATTTTTTACAGAATGTCCCTGGTAATCACAGCTGCCGTTTTTTCCCGTAAAAACAACGGAATTTTCTTTACAGTGTACTCAATTTTTTTTTCACAAATCGAAAATATGGGTCTTATATATAAGCAGAAAAAATAGTTAGGTTCTGTATGTTTGATTAAGAGGGAATCATTTATGTCCCATGCAACTGACTGGCGACCAGTCCAAGATACCTCGACTCTTGCCCTAAGAAAGCTGGGATAGGCTCCAGCTTCTTCGTGACCCTACTAAGGGAAAAAAAGATTGAAGAATGGGTAGTTAGACGGTGTATTGGGAAGCATTTTGCTCTTTAAATCTAAAAGTAGTAGAGGCTGTTTGTGTTTGTGTGAATGTAATTCAGGGCGCAGCTGTAATGTGCAAATTATTATTCATCTCATGCACACGGACAGCAGAGCTTCCATGGCCCCTCCTCGCACACGCCACTCTCTGCAAAAATTATTATTTTTTGTTTTTGCATGAGGACCAGCACACTGTCAATCAGTAGACAGGGTCAGTGGGAAATCCAAAAGTTCATTTTGGATTTGCATAATGCTAACCTTAATTAGGACGGGGTATCCATTTTGTAGATCGCGACAGCTGACGAAGTCAGACTACTTCACCAGCAGAGCTAACACAACAAGATATTTCAAACATACAAAATATTTAAAAAACAATTACATATACCACAATAAATATTTTTAAGATATTTCCTTGGCAAAAAGACCCTTAAAGCTGCTTTCATTTGTGTATCAAAAAAAAATAAAATAAATCTATGGATTATGAATCTAAGATGCTCATTTGAACGCACCAACGCCTGTCGCGCATGTAAACACTCTCTTGTGCTATCAGAAGAGCTAAAATGACACTTTTAACCTTTTGAAACGGCCCATTAAATGACCGGCCAGTTGTGTCATGGTTGTGGTTTCATATGCAAATGGTACATTAGCATTTTAGTCAAGCCTGATGTGCAACAGATTAAAAGAAATGTCACAATAAATACTGCAGAGTACAAGTATAAAGATCACTAATTTCCTGAACTTGTTTATTAACCTCTACTCTCTATGCAGACTGTGATGATTTTATGGTCTAATGGAGAATTAGGTGCTCCAACTGATTTTTGGTGCATCATTATTGGTAGCTAGGCAACCATTTAGAAGCAAACTGACAATTAAATTGAGGTTCAATTGCTTATAGCCTTTGGCACTTCATTTGGTATGTTTTTTTTTTTTTTGAGAAGGTTTTTCATTTGGTGCAATCTAATGACATCTAATACAAAAGTTGTATCATAAGTGATTCCCTTAGAAGGCAAATTGAATGCATCTGTGACCAAAAATAACATTTTTGGAATACATTCATATATATAAATTCATCAATTTTTGCCACATTTTATGCTTCAATTCCGTGGACATTGTCTGCTCCTTCTGGTGTCACGCCTTGGTCACCTATAATACAGGCAATTGATGTGCAAGGCGATTGTTGCAGTTCCTCAGTAAGTTGTGGTAATATTAGTCATTCTTTGCAGAAGATAAAGAATATATGCCTGTGAGTATCTGCTGTACGCTTAAAGGGTTATAACATTGCAGCACAAATACTATTCGTTTGCCTATCAATGTCTTTTTGCATTGTTGAAGTTATACTGACATTTTAATAGAGGTGAAGCTATGTGATTGTTTTAAAACGTCATTTTACCTAATGTAATGATGTACCCCAATAATGTGTTCATAAGCCTAAATTCTTCCCTAATGAAGCTAAACTGTATTCTGGAGTCCATTAGTTCTCATGAAAAAGTCAGTCCAGCCTGAATCGGGGGGAATCCGACACACACTAGTAGCCTTTAAATATAGCAGTCAATTTCCCCTCGGGGTTAATTGAGGTGGCAGCTGGCGCCGTGGTATCGACGTCTGCCTTTGACCCACTGACACACTTCCTTTTGCAGAGCCTGGACGTGAGCGTGTCGACTCGGGTGTTTACCCGATGACTTCTTTGAATAATTCAACCTTGGGCTTTGCTGTCCTCAGTGGCATGCCGCCCCTGCTGCTCATTTCTTCTGTACAGCAATGGGAAAGATCCATAAATCATACATAAATCTCTTTGCTGCCCATTCTTTAATCCATCATTCCCCTGCTGACCCCCCCCATCTGCTGCTGTTCACGTTCTAATTTTTCTTTCTTTTTCCTCCGTTCACCACACCACCTTTGCCTCCTTGTCTCGCCGTCATGCATAAATAACTCGCTTCTTTCCGCACTTTTGAGGGTGCATAATCTAGTAGTGTGCATACAGAAAAAAATCAAAGCGTTATTTCCAGCTCCATGCTCAGGTGCTAAAAGACGGGGTGCGGGGCAGCACGCTCGCTGACTTTGATTAATCATTCATGTAAGTCTTGCCTGATTCAACTTTTGCTTCATATTGACTTTTTCTCCCATGTTGCAGGAATAATATTCAGAATTGATTCATCACGAGCGAGAAAGACAGGAAGACGGAACAAGAGAGACAACAGCAGATAACCAGCGTGAGGGGAGGAGAGTTCATCATATCTAGCGCCAATGATCCCGATAATCTTCTAACACCCCCCGAAGAAATCTGCTGGATCAAAGTGTGTCTGAAATACATCCAGGCCTGAGTACAAAGTGTGTGTGCATGCGCGCGTGTGCGCATGCCAGATTCTTGTTGTTTGATACAGCAGAAATGTGTCTACTCTTTTTAGACGATTTGGGTCTTTTTTACAATGTATTCATGAGGCTCAAACATATCTATCAACAGCATCTATCCATCATTCCATTAGCCTTCAGAGACATTATATGATCACAGAACAGTACAGTACATCCAACATAATGTGTATGGAATAATAATTAGGGATGGGTGAGTACCAATTCTATCTATCTATCTATCTATCTATCTATCACATCAGTCTGTCCACCCATTCCATCCATCCATCCATCCATCCATCCATCCATCCATCCATCCATCCATCCATCCATCCATCCATCCATCCATCCATCCCATCAGTCTGTCCATCCATCCATCCATCCATCCATCCATCCATCCATCCATCCATCCGTCTATCCATCCATCCATCCATCCATCCATCCATCCATCCATCCATCCATCCATCCATCCATCCATCCATCCATCCATCAGTCCGTCCACCCATTCCATCCATCCATCCCTCCATCCATCCATACATCCATCCCATCAGTCTGTCCATCCATCCATCCATCCATCCATCCATCCATCCATCCATCCATCCATCCATCCATCCATCCATCCATCCGTCTATCTATCCATCCATCCATCCGTCTATCTATCCATCCATCCGTCCATCCATCCATACATCCATCCATCCCATCAGTCTGTCCATCCATCCATCCATCCATCCATCCATCCATCCATCCATCCATCCATCCATCCATCCATCCATCCATCCATCCATCCCATCAGTCTGTCCATCCATCCATCCATCCATCCATCCATCCATCCATCCATCCATCCATCCATCCATCCCATCAGTCTGTCCACCCATTCCATCCATCCATCCATCCATCCATCCATCAGTCCGTCCACCCATTCCATCCATCCATCCATCCATCCATCCATCCATCCATCCATCCATCCATCCATCCATCCATCCATCCATCCATCCCATCAGTCTGTCCATCATCCATCCATCATCCATCCATCCATCCCATCAGTCTGTCCATCCATCCATCCATCCATCCATCCATCCATCCATCATCCCATCAATCTGTCCACCCATTCCATCCATCCATCCATCCATCCATCCATCCATCCATCCCATCAGTCAGTCCAACCATTCCATCCATCCATCCATCCATCCATCCATCCATCCATCCATCCATCCATCCATCCATCCATCCATCCATCCATCCATCCAATCCAATCCATCCATCCCATCAGTTTGTCCATCCATCCATCCATCCATCCATCCATCCATCATCCATCCATCCATCTACTGTATGTGCATCCATCCGTGCACAGTACATGTTTATTGTTGTGCTCGGTTGCCATCATTTGCTCACACGTGTTTGTGTACAAATCATCCAGGCTGATGTATTTCTTGTCCAATTAGCCGGTGACCCCATTCTCCCCGTGACTGGCTGTCCAGCTTCGGCTACTTTCTAATGGATTTGCGGCATCATCACATCCTTTTATCTTCCCTACGCTGTCTGCATTTAGGCGACGCCCACTCTAGTCTACCAAGGGCGCTCGTATAATACCTGTGCATTCTCCTACTTTCACCCTCTGTGTGTGCATACTATATTTGAAAAATGGTATGGGGATATTGAGAATATGGACTTTACATTTGTGCACAATATTAGAAGCTTATACTTGCTCAACAAGACTATTTTCATTTAAAAGGGAGACATTTTATTTGATCTCTATCACAACTGGAGCATTTACTCCCTTTTATTTGTGTGCATCCATGCGCGCGTCCATGTGTGCAGGTTCATCCACACAGTTTAGACCACCTGTGTCCGACTTTCCTGTTGCCATGGTGAACTTGAACTTTAGCCCACAGCCAAAGGTGTGCGCTCCAGTGTGCAAGTTTGTCAACCACTAAGCAAACGTGTGCGTGCGTGTGCGTGCATGTGCGAGTGGATTTGGATGTGCTGGAGGGAAAAATAGAAGAATCAACCACAATTTAGCTGGATTTCGCCTGCCTCGATCCCTTGAACTATCTCTTGTTCTCGTCTACATCCTGCCTCTCTTAGCTTACTAAGATGATGAGGCTGTGTTGCATTGTTGACTAACCTACAGACTGCAGCTGAGATTCAACAAGATGCAGATGAACAAATGTGTCTTAATCCACGACACAATCAATAAACCATCACCCTGCACAAACCAATCCCTTGTTTTCAATCTGACAGGCGGAATGGGAGGAAAAACATGAATCCATTGGAGATGTTTGTTCTCTTTTTATTAGCACGGCTGCTGCTGCTCACAAGCCCAAAATCTGTGTAATTGACAATGAGCTTTTTGGGCAGCGTGTTGTCCTCGGAAAAGCTGTGTGTGAAGGGCAAAATAATACAGACCGCTGTAAGTGTGATGCAGTGC
Organism: Festucalex cinctus; assembly: GCF_051991245.1. Classification (NCBI taxonomy): domain Eukaryota; kingdom Metazoa; phylum Chordata; class Actinopteri; order Syngnathiformes; family Syngnathidae; genus Festucalex; species Festucalex cinctus. The sequence goes on from NC_135426.1 coordinate 8,399,001, forward strand.
AGTTCTATGTAAACAAAAGCAATAATTGACACCTACGTCTGTAATGAGTTAGCATAACCACAACGACTCAGAACTACCAATTTTAAACTCTTTGCTTCAGAAATGCAGAGGTATGATGAGACGAAATGAATTCTAGCAGTGGACTCTGACAAGCAAAATAAGGCCAATATCTTATCGGTCACGTTTTGGCAACTTTCATATATTTTCTCAAAAATCAAACTTTTTGGTCAGTCCACAAGTGTGGGTGTCATTTTTTTAAAATTATTGACCAATCTAAAGTGTTGAAAACGACTTGCTCTATTTGATGCTGCAATGTTAACGGTTGAACAAAACATGCCATTTTGGGGGTCTCTTGAAAAGTGACAATTTTGGATGTACAAGGTTTTGGAAAATGCCAGGCGATATATTATATCAACACTTTTGGCTCCCAGCCATATAAAATTTAAAAAATTAGTAGTTTTGATCCACCCTACTACAGTATGTCCTTTTTAGAGCTCTCAAACGATTATTTTTTTTAATCAGATTAATCACATCTTAGAATTTTGATTAATTATGATTAATCGCTGAATTGAAAAGGCTTTTTTTTTATCAACTGGGTTAGGGTTAGGGTTAGGGTTTTTTTTTTTTAAAGAGCACCTAATATTTATTTTTTCTACATTTTGTTATTTTCTGGAGTTGGATCCCAAAAACGCAGACACAAATAAGATTTTAACTCTTTATTCGCATAACATCGCGAGACGTAGAACAAACTTGACGAGACAAGAAACAACGAGAATGTATCATGAATCATGAGACGCTAAACTAACTTGGGCTGTGGAGGTGCACAGAGGAACAGAAGTAATAATCTGACAAAAACACACCCTCCTCAAACAGGCTTATATAGACAGCGAATCGATCTGATTGGTTGTGGCTATACATGTGGGTAACAGTACTGACATGGAATTATCTGATTGGCTGTTGACCAGATAAAGAGATTAAAGATTCCTGACATCACATAGCTTCTGACATCACATAGCGTGTTACCAGTTGAAACTAGATGCTGGTTACATCAGTTCAACAGACACTTGAACACACGGTCATGACCCAAACATGACCCTTGCATGGCCCAAACATAAACCTTGCATGACCCTAGTCATAACAGTAAACATAACCCTTGCATGACCCTAGTCATGACAGTAAACATAACCCTTGCATGACCCTAGTCATTACAGTAAACATAACCCTTGCATGACCCTAGTCATGACAGTAAACATAACCCTTGCATGACCCAAGCATAACCTCTGCATGACCCTAGTGATGACAGTAAACATAACCCTTACATGACCCTAGTCATGACAGTAAGCATAACCCTAGTCATGACAGTAAACATAACCCTTGCATGACCCTTTAGTCGTGACACATTTAATGTTATGGGGACGTCTTTAAATTTTTTTTATCCACTGCACATGCTCATCATCCTCTTTTTCTAATCAATTAATTATTTGCATAATTTAAAATGGGAAAAATGACCCTAGTAGTTGCCATGAACAAATAATTCTGAATGTCATACGCAAACATATATTGAATGCTTTACTTCAATGCATGTAGTTATGTTTATTGCTCAAACTCAACCTGTGCTATCTTTAATATAAAGATTAGATAAAGGACCATCTGCAGTCAAAATAAATTAATAGCGTGATTAATCTGTGTTAATACATGATTAGAGATAATTTTTTTGTGATGAATTTTGACTGCACTAGTCCTTTTTGTCTAAAAATAGATAAACATATACTTCCAAATATACTGCATATACGTTAATCATCATTATTTTCATTTAATTTTCTGTCTTCACATAAAGTCATGTGGTGACCACTGCCTGGGGTGGTTTTGACCTCATTCGATTGTGCAGGCGTACTTTATATTATGGTGAGTGCCTCTCCGTCAAGCTGCACTAACAGTACGTGATCGCCCCTCTCTTTCTATGTGCACTTTTCTTTCCACTTCTCACTACCTTCTCTCCATCCTTCTTCTGCCATTGCTTCAACAACATGCTCGTCTATATTTTTATATCCAGGTCCACCCACAGGTGCTGCAGCGCTACAAGCACGGGAGCTTTCCAGCGTGCTTCAAGTGCACTTAACTCAGTCGAATCTGTCTGAAAAGCACCAGTGCGGCTCCACCTAGCAACAGCCTGCCCCCTCCCTCCCTCCCTCCCTCCCATCGCAAACTGCAGCTGGGAACACTGGGAGCGGATTTACATGCTCTCATTGATCTCCGAGCACATCTACTGACGGCTTCCACTGCGCGAAATCTTCTAAGGGATGACTTTCAAACTGAGAGCTTTTTTTTTTTTTTTTTTTTTTTTTTTGTGTGTGTGTGGTTACTATGGCAATAGCCGCGTTGAGCACATCTTTGTGTAATTATACCTGAGAGCTCCCTTTGGCATCCAAGGCAAATAGTGTGTCATTTGAGGAGCTCGGAAAGTGACCTCTAATTTGAATTATGCTAATGTGTGCACCACACATGTTCTCCCCGTGCCTGTGTGGGTCTTCTCCGGGTACTTCGGTCTTCTCCCACATTCCAAAGACGTGCATGGCAGGTTAATTGGGCGCTCTGAATTGTCTCTCGGTGTGCTTGTGTGTGCGGATGGTTGTTAGTCTCTGTGTGCCCTGCGATTGGCTGGCAACCGGTTCAGGGTGTACCCCGCGTGGGATAGGCTCCAGCACCTCCACGACCCACTTGAGGAGTAAGCAGTTAAGAAAATGGATGGTTGGATGTGCACCACAGCATAAGGAATTGAGAGCAGAAGCGTTAATAGGTGTGCATGATGTCGGAAAAATATTGAACATGAACATTTAAAAACTCCACAATGCTCCTTTAAAGCCTGCATTCATGCATTCACACTGACATGCACACAGGATACAAGGTAGTACACACACTGCAAAGGCCACAGAAGAGAAAGTGAACTCGGGTAGTGGCCAAGCCTCGGTGGAAAGTTACAGCTTCCCTTCCTGTTTTCCTTCGTCTTTGTCCAAGTGTGTGTTTTTTGTTGTGCGAACAAGAGCGGCTTTGACTCACAAACTGCACACTTGCCTGCCTTTGTTTCTGCACTGTACACTTGGTGTGTGTTGCGTATCGACAAAATCTACATATTGGTGCGAGTGGGCCGGGAAAGACGTGCGTGTGCATGCGGTGACAGGGAACTGACCGCTCTGGTTGGATCACTCCCACACATCCCAACACAAACACAGACACACACAAGCTTACATACGCACACAACTAATATTGTTCCATCTCGACCCTTTTGGCCGACTGTGGAAGTGACATCTCAAACCTTTGACAAATACATACAATACATTTGAGTACTAGCTAGTTCTGATACTTGCAAATTTATTTATCTGAATATTTTTTTTACGTTTAAACATTTTCTTGTTTTTTTTTACCAAAAAGAAATGAAATTCCTGATCGTGTTTTCAATTATTACCAAAAGAATATTAGAATTATTTTCTGTAATGCAATTAAATGAGCAAAAATGCCATACATTCTGGATTACTTTCAAATCAACTGAAATATTGCAAGCTTTTTATTGTTTTAATATTGCTGATTATGGCTTTTTTTTTTTTTTTACTTGGTCTGAGGAAATATTCTAATATTTTGAGTTTTCTTAAGCTGTAAGCCAGAATCAGCAATATTAAAATAATAAAAGGTTTGCAATATTTCAATTGACTTGTAATGAATCCAGAATGTATGGCATTTTTGCTTATTTAATTGCATTACAGAAAATAACGGACTTTATCACAATATTCTAATTTTCTGAGACAGTCCTGTATATTGCACTTTTGTTTGTTTTCACACGTCTATTTTACATTTATCTTGTTAATACAGCTCCAAAATATTACAATTAAAACAAATAAATCGATTTATGAAACCCCAGTTCAGAGCCTTTGATGTTGGTTAGTCATCTTAAAATGTGGAAAATATTTCTCTCAAGCCTAACAGTCCTTAAAACTGGCTGTTAACACTCAAGGCTAAGACTGCTTGATCAAACAAGGTACTTAAGTAATAAGTATCCTAAAATAAGAAGAATTATCTTATCTGACAATCTTATTTTAAGTAAAAATAACTTGTCAGACTCTTACAGAATTTTAACTTATTGTGCATAAAAAATTAACCAATTTTAAGATTTACAAACAAACAAATAAAAGACAAATAATCTTAAAACAAGATTAATAATCTTAGAAATTCTGCTCTTGCATTGTATATAATTCTCAATAACGAGACAAAAAAGACTACATCTTGATATACGCGTTTAAGTCTAGGTTAGATATCTGATTTTTGCAGTGTGATATCGACATTATGGCTTGTAATGTTGATGAAAATGTGTTTTATTTGAATGAAATATTGTTTAAAACAGAAACTTATCGAACATGTCATTCTCACTTCAATATAAGATTTCATTATGTGTTAAGCTAACTAGTGGAGATTTGCAAGATGATGCTAGGCGTTAGCTTAAATACACAAGTATCTTTATTTTTTGCTATTTTTACTGTAAATGTCAGCTGGCAGGATCAAATAAAGCAAGCACATGTCAGTTGTTAAATAACTGCTTGCACAAATGTAAGAAATGTATGGTGCTAGATAACCATGATATACAGTATACAACAGTGTTTCAATATTCAAGCACACTAATTGTGTAAATACACTATTAGGCTTCCATCAACCCTGGAAAATGCCACATAATTAATAACGAGGGCCTACATTTTGCAGCACCCGTAGTGAAGCGGTGAAACACAATCTCTCCCTCCCTGGTGTCAACAGTGACATCCCCCATGCATCCTCGTTTTTTTTTTTTTTTTTTTTTTTTAAACTCAGCTCTACACCAACTGCTGCACAATAATAAGAGCTGCACAATGACAGCTTGTTGTGTGTGTTTTTTTTTCCTTTCTCCTATAGGCTACAACAGGCAACAAGCTCCTGAGGGTGAAATCTGACGTAGAATCACACGACTGGACTCGTTCATGGAAGGTTTTCGTACTATACAGCAACCAGGAATTCTTCACATATTGAGGAAAAATGTTGAACTTGAATATAGGTTTTTATACGCTTCAGTAAATCTCCGCACCCCAGGCAACAGCCAGTCATTCTTCCTGTGACTCACACATGAAAGACATGTAAATAATATTATTTTTATGTGCATACTGCACGAGGCCGAGCAGTCAAATAACCTTGGACTGCAGCGCATACTACAAATTCCACGAAAGGCAAGGCAAGTTTATTTGTATAGCACATTTCATACACGAGGCAACTCAATGTGCTTTACACAAGGAAAGAAAGCACCTGAAGCATAAAAAAACCAGTAGTTAACAGCATTCAGAAGCAAAGAAAACGGAATGAGGTTACATAATTTACTAAAAGAACATACATTGACAATGTGAAAACAGACAGCAATCTTTAAAAACAAAAAATAATAATTAAAAGGGAAATAAAAACATGATTTAATTTTTTTTTTAAAGTCCTTAATCAAAGGTATGTGAAAAAAAAAAGTTTTTAACCTGGATTTAAAAGCATTTACACTCGGGGCTGTCTTCACTTCTGTTGGCAGCTTATTCCTGTCGCGCCGCCACCGGCGTGACGGCCCATGCTTTTATTTTTGTGTTCATGTTTCCTGTTTTGTTGTGAAATAATGATTCCCCTCTCACCTCAGGTCACTTACCCTTCCTGCTGCTTGCTAATTACCGGTCCCCGCCCATGATTACCACCACCTGCCACCAATCAAGCCACAATAAAAGCCACCTGCATTCGGCCCTCCGTTGCCCAAGTGTCACACACAGTCAGTGCATGGAAGCGGCCCACAGTCCGCGAGTCCTTGTTGTGTTGTGTTGTGTTGTGTTGTGTTGTGTTGTGTTGTGTTGTGTTGTGTTGTGTTGTGTTGTGTTGTGTTGTGTTGTGTTGTGTTGTGTTGTGTTGTGTTGTGTTGTGTTGTGTTGTGTTGTGTTGTGTTGTCTTGTCTTGTCTTGTCTTTGTGCCTTGTCCTCCCCAGCGGAGCGCATTTAGTTACCCCTTTTGCCTTGAGCCTTTTTCCTCCCTAGTGGAGCGCCTTTTGTTGTCCCCTATACCTTTTGCCTGTTTTTTTCCTCCCCAGTGGAGCGTTTTTAGTTCTCCACTTTTTGATTCCCCTTTCTCCTCTCAGTGTGATAGGAGACAGCTGCTGACCGGCAATAAACCTGTTGCCTTTGTGGCCTACCTTTATCCTGCGTCTGGGTCCTACCTCTCCTCGTCGTGACAATTCCATTTGTGTGCAGCATAACAGCTAAATGCAGCTTCACCATGTTTGCTCCGGGTTCCACTAGTTGGCCCAAGTCTGTAGATCTCAGAGCCCTGCTGGGTTCGTACTAGTGTTGTTCCGATGCCGATACTGGTATCGGCAGAGGTGCCGATACTGCATTAAAACAGTGGTATCGGTGACTACTCACAAGTAACATGCTGATACCATTAATTCCAATGCTAATATAGGATTTTGGATGCAGCATCTTGTGTCTTGCTGGTGCATGACATGCACTGGTTTGTGACATGTTCACTGCATGCTGATCTAAGATATCCTATTGGCCCTTGAATGCTCTGACCAATAGCAGGACAGCTTTTTCATGTTGAGGAAAAAAAAACCTTCGGTATCGGTATGGTATTGGTATCGGCCGATACTGCAAAGCTGGGTATCGCCGATACCAGTGATGGCAAAATGAAGCCCCGTAAAGCAATGAAGCCCTGCAGTGAAATGCTTCACACACACGTAGGGGCTTCAAGATGATTCATTTCCTCGACTACGCCATCATGTGGACAGAAAAATGTATAACATGCTTGGTGCATGCAATAAAATGGTGGGGTGTAAATCATGCTCTAAATACAAAAGAATATATATTTGAAGAGTGTTTTAACATGAATTGTTCTGTGTTACTTTGTCTATGTTTGTGCTTATGCAACAAGTGAAAATGTGAAAAAATGAGGTAAAATAAAGTGCTTATTCATTTTTATTTAAAAACAATATTTTTTCCAAAGTTTTTGGACTCAGGCGGTTTCTTTTTTTGCATAGAATTTCACCTGCTTTTGAAAAAACTCTTTCACATGGTACTGATGAAGCAGGGGTGCATCGATATGAGACAGCAAGTTTGTATAAACTTGGAAGCGCATATTTCTGTGATTCCCAGTACTGAAGGGGATTTTCAACTCTGGGGATATTTGGTTTTCCAAGATACCTTTGCACCTCAACTGTTGCATTTGCTGTGACATTTGTGGTTCTTGCTTGATTGATTGAGGTATCAACATGATGCCACAGTTTGCTTCCTAGAAAAGATAAACAGATATTAGTAATTATTATTCAATATTAGCACAATTAGGAAATATTAAATACCTCCAACAGACTGGTGGGAAGGTTCTGATGATGAGGATGATGATGATGATGAGGATGAAGTAGATGAGGACGCTGTGCGCCTCATAATAGCTGCGCATTCAATCGTGAGCCTTTTTTCTGCCTCTGCTGCTTTATTGGGACTAAAGAAGCCTAGTTTTCTAAACCTTGGGTCGAGCAGAGTAGCCAGAAACATAATACTCATCGACTGGAGGTTATTCAGCTTCTCTCTTAGTTGTCTTTGCAGGAACTCAACCATGGATGTGCTCTCTGGAGTTAGAAGCAGTCGAATCTCCTCTTCATCCAGAGAGTGATGCAACATGGACAAGAGTGGAATTACCTTTGACCCTGAAACCTTTTTCTCCTCAGACAGCTCAATTGTAGCATGGTTAAATGGCTCTAATACTTTTAAACAGTCAGCAATGATTCTGTATTGTTCAGCAGACAATGGTGTCAGATCAGTACGTAAACCAGCCAAAGCTGCTCCGACGGGCTCTCTCAAAGTGTACATACGCTGAAGCATGAGATAAGTGCTGTTCCACCTTGTATCAACCTCCTGAATAAGTTTAAGCACCGGAAGGCCCATTTGAACTTGCATCTGAGTTAGTCTCTCCTACAACAAAATCAAGAGTCAAATCAGTGTATAGAAAACAATCAAATATGTTACATATGACAAGTAAGGAGCTTACCTTTGCTGTAGTGCTGCTCTTGAAATAACCAACTATCTTTCGACAGTTTGTCCGGATGTGGAATAATTCTGGACATTGGTCAAGAGCTTTTTTTTTACCAAAAGATTTAGCGTATGTGCCACACAAATGGTGTGACGCATATGAAGCTCTCTGGCACAAGCTCCCATATTTGCTGCACCATCAGTCACTAGACATGTCACCTTTTCACTGATACCCCACTCAGACATTAGCGAAGTTTTCATAGAAGCCATGTTTGCTGCAGTGTGTGCCTCAGGGAAATGCTGCACCCCCAGTACAACTGATTGGAGGGACGTGGTTTCATCAATGAAGTGACATGTCACAGCTAGATAGGCATCAGTATTGATGGAAGTCCACATATCTGATGTCAAACTACATGCAGATGCTTTAGCCACAATGGCTTTTGTTTTATCCTTGGTTTCCTTGTACCTTTTTTTCCACCATGGCTTTCAAAGTCTAAAACAAAAGTATAGTTTATTGAAGTGAATAGTATTGAAATGGTTAATCCGATAATATAGTGCTTCATGTTGTGACATACATACCTGCCGTGTTGGTAGAATGTAGGAAGGAGCTAAAGCTTTCATAATCTTTTTGAATCCACTGCCGTCCACCAAGGTGAACGGCTGGGAATCCTCAATCACCATATCCACCAACAACTCAGCCAAGTCAACCTTGTCAGCTAAATTAAATTACATGTCAGAGTTATTAAAAAAAACAAAACAAAAAAAAAACACAGTGGAGTGTGGGGCTATGAATATAAATGGCCTACCTGAGCTGGGTTCAGCCTGGTTGGTCTCCTCGTTGCCGTGCAAGACTCTAAAGTGCCTTAGCATAGTTGAGGTGTTATTATTATAACTAAGCACCTTAGAACACACCAGACACTTCACCTAAAAGTATTCAGAAAAGAAAAATGTGAATTTTATGTGTTGTCAGTTGTCACATTTTAATTTAATTTAATTTTATTATTGGAATAGTGCAGTAATAATTGGCAGTGCATTACCTTCTGAGGTGAGATCTGCTCAAAGTGCTCCCAAACAGGGGAGAATCTTCTCTTTCTTGCTGGTTCCTTGAACTCCATCGCAAAAAAAGAAGCTCGTCGTCGTCGGTCAAATCGAATGCAAAATGCAAAGAAGTACCGCAGTAAGGGACCCGAAAACACAAAAAGTGAAGGGGAATCCATCGCGTTTCTTTGCCGCTTTTATTTCGAACTACACTCAAACCTAGCGAATCATTTCCTGAATCAGTCACGTGGTACACCCGCTTCGCGGGGCTTCAAACGTCATCACGTACGTCATCGACACACGCATTGAATCGCCGTTCATGAACCACTCATCTACATTACTCGGCACACGCTTCAGGGATTCGACCCGAGAAGCACATCACTAGGTATCGGTATCGGGGGGCCAAAAAAACGGTTTCGGAACAACACTAGTTCATACTCAATTAGCATTTCTTGAATATATTCAGGATCCAAACCATTGAGTGAAAGTGAAGTGGGGGGGAATAGTTATATGAGTGTATATGATTGTCCCCCAGCTTATAATTTTATCTTGGTCTCGTTGCGTGGTGGCGTTGGCAGGCCATCAACATATGCCATTTGGTGAAAGAATCAGTGTAAAGATTTTCGGGCATGCTCACAATCAAACAGATGAATGCGCTTCGACAAATGTCCGTCTTCAAACCCACCTCCACCCTCTCGTCGACAAAATCATTTTCAAGGTCATCGAAAACGACCCCTGCTATCTCGTGAGCTTCGCACGTTGCGAAGCAGTTGTATAGCTTGTTGTAATTAGAAAATAAAATCTGTTGGGGAAAAAATTAGTCACATTAAAATGACACATCTCTACATCTTATTATTTAAACAACATTCATACGCATGCATGTACACACCATACGGTTCGTCTATATTTTTTGTGTGTGTGCTGACAAGAGCAAAATCGGGGCAAATCACTTTCGTGCTAGGGCTCAAGGTGTGCGGAGAAGACAAATTGGCAGACAAACAAGAATGATGGTGATGATTTCTTGAACCAAAGGTGGTGGAGAAAGCGGTCGTACAAATAGTGGGTTCATTGATGCAGGAAGCTGAGGCACAAGCAAAAGACGAAGCGGGCAACCAGGCAAAGTCACAATCAGAAAATACTTGGCAGAAGTACGAGCAATAGCTAGATGCACAAACTCATAATGGTGTGCTGATCTGGCGACGAGGTGCAGCATTTGTCCAGATTATTTGAAATATCATTGAGACTTTGTTATAGTCTTCATTTGGGTCAAAAAGTCAGCTCATTTTCACTAATAGTTCTGCCCTCAAAGTTTAGATTTATTTTAACGAGCTGCCCTCTTTGTGTTGAGTGTTTTTTTTCCAAGCCTTTTTCCACTACGCGGCGTTGACGTGGCAACGGGAGCGCGCCCAGCCAAAACATTGCAGTTTAAAGCCGGAAGTGTTGCCACGAGAGCAGCTGGCGTGGGTGTAGGCCACTGCAAAAGTGAGGCCCCACAGGGCGGTCAAAAAGCGGTCGCATGGCAGCCAATGTGTTTTCGTATGGTTATATTTGCAAAAAATGCCACAATTATATTCAGGTGGGCCTTAGATGTTGATACTACGTGGCTGTTTTTGTGACTCATTGGGGTGCTGATGCACATCCAGATGTATTAACATTTACATGAACAATGAATACATACAGTCTTCTGCCTCAAAACACAACACAAAGTACACACAGAGTACACGGAATACTAGGTCAAGCTGTCTTTCAACACACGCAACTCAACGCTCATTTTCCTCCATTCTACAGGACTGTCTCCGAAAACTTGAATTGATTATGGCATGTTTTTCTAACTTGGTCTGAGGAAATATTCTAATATTTTGAGATAGGATATTTGAGTTTTCTTAAGCTGTAAGTCATAATCAGCAACATTAAAATAATAAAAGGCTTGCAATATTTCAGTTGACTTGTAATGAATCCAGAATTTATGGCATTTTTGCTTATTTAATTGCATTACAGAAAATAACTGACTTTCTCACAATATTCTAATTTTCTGAGATAGTCCTGTACTTGGCAGTGTGTATGAACATTAAAAGTGCAAATATCAATAGAATCCGATTCCCTGAAGAAAAGTGTATGCCGATGTGTGGAAAAAAAACAAAAGGCATACCCTGTATGCTGCCATGTTGGACATTTTTGTCCAGTCCGCATCATCGCTCTGATGAACGTGTCATTCACTATTTTGGACTTGTTTCCTGGTCTATTGTGCTGTAAAAATGCTGTATGGCATCGTCAAATATTGCCATCATTTAGATGGCACTTTTAACCATCTCAGGTTTCATATTCTTCAAGAAAGAAAAAAAACAGACAATTGTGGAAGTGGCTGGCGAACAAAACCCAGTTGGTGGCATATTTACGAAAACCATGACTGGTTGTAGCCATGTCATAGTCTGAAAATATGAGAATAAACTTGCCATATTTTTTTATTCAACTCACGTCGTAACGTTGGCTCCCCTCGTTGCCTTGTGGACATAAAACATTACATCACATTATGTCCAAAAATCATGACTGATTATCACCAAAATTTACAAGTACATGTGTAGTTATGTGATAGTCATAGTCTGAATAATCTTGGATAATATTAACGTCAGAAGTGTTATGCATATGCATATGAATGTGGCAACGCTTTTGACGTAGACATAAAACATGATGTCACTTTATGTCCAAAAAACGTGACTGATAATATTAACGTCTGAAGCGTTGACACTTTCATGTGCATATGCATAGCAACACTTCCGAGTACCGACGTTTTTATTATCTAAAATATTACGAGCTTCATACAAATAGTTTCAGTTACAGTATTTAAAGTTTTGTTCTAATATTTTCAGACTATGGTTAGCACGTGTGCACATGTATTCATACATTATATTATAAGACACCATACAACACTTTCATAGCATAACAGACCAGGAAACAAGTCCAAAATGTACAGTGCCATGTTTATGCATGCAATATGTCACAGCGACGACGTGGATTGGACAAAAAATTCCAATGTGGCAGCATACAGAGTACAGTTGTGCTTGAAAGTTTACATAACCTTGGGGTATGTAAATTTATGAGCAAAGCTGTGAATGTGCAAAAGCTAAATGTTGCTAAATGTCACAATAATGCAATGATTTTTCATCAAAATTTCCATACATGTCAACTTCAATCTCTGAAAATATCAAAACAAGATAATTTTATGGGCATTAAGCATTTTTCTCACCATACAGTGCACTCATACACAAGTTAAGCATAACTGTATGTCATTATTTTTATATTTATCGGCTTCAACCTTTTTTTCAGGGAACCAGATGTCATCGATATTTGCACTTTTAATGTTCATCGTCTGCGATTGGCTGGCAACCAGTCCAGGTTGTCCCCCGCCTACTGCCCAGAGCCAGCTGAGATAGGCGCCAGCACCCCCCGCGACCCTTGTGAGGAATAAGCGGTCAAGAAAATGGATTGATGGATGTTCATTCTGCCTCATAGAATGAAGCAAAAGTGTGTTCCTTTAAAAATGGAGAGCAGTCGTCTGTCTGTGTGTTGCTATGAGGCAGCTTCCTTTTCATTGGCCATAGTCCCCGAATCCCTGATCCATTTTGCTTGAGTCATTGGCATCTTTGAACAGGAGATTAGAACTCTGCCTGTGTGTGCGCGTGTGTGCGTGCGCGTGCATCTGGCTTTGACTAATCTGTTCAAACGGTGAGGTGGAAGGTAAACCAGAGAATGAAAGGGAGATTTAGGATGAGCTGTGAGTGTAATCATTGGTTTATGGTGAAGAATACAAATGAACGTAATCAGGATGATAAAATGATGAAACCTAATCTAATAGTAATACCATTGACGTGAGTCCAAATGGACTGGTATTGCTTTTGTAAGCCAGTTTTTTCTAAATGTATTATTAGCATAGTTGCCCAAGTCATTTTTGAACATTTTCTGAAAACAAGAAAAGTCCATTAGCCTTAATTCAACCTCAACCAATTACCACAACCTGGATGATTGAGAATTGTTGAAAAATAACAGAGGCAAATATAATATTAGGCTTTTTTTGTGGCCTATGTGTGACACAGAGTAGTTGTCTCAACCCTGAGGTTCTTTCCAGCCTCCTTGACATTTTAAAATATTTGGAGTATAATTGTATAAACAAGATTTAAAAAAAAAAAAAAAAAAAGTCTCCCCGTTGTCACCAAGGGGTTCCAGTCCTGGCAAACAGCACTAGCGGGGAGATCATGGCCTATTTGTGTTGACTCTGATTCCCCCCATTAGCGTAAAGGCTATGCGCCATGTCACCGTTTTTCAACTCTAGCTGAACCAGAGTAGGACAGAGTGAGTGGGTGGTTGCAAAGAGTCGGGGAGATGCAATGTCGCCCTGTCAGTTTTTGACTCATTGAGGCCAGTGATAAAATGGCGGCAACGCTTGGACCAAAAATTAAAATCAGACGCAATGATAGAACGATTGCTCAGGGTAGTAATTTTTTTCTTGAAATGTGCCTTTGGAGTACGGTTGTTTGTGCTTTGTGGTGCAACCATGCTCACAACTCCATCGAGAGTTTCCTGTTATTCCCTCGCATGCTGACAGGTGACGTGGGCAGAGATGCGGGCGTGCGCTGGCATTTTTCAGGGGAGAGTATGCAAAGATTCCTCCTGACATTTGTGTCAGGCCAGAGGAGATGGCATGCGTGTCCTTACGTCTTTACAAGCCGAAATTGGCAGGAAACACACCAGTATTGCTAACGATTCTGTGGTAGTGTCAGGCATTGGGGTGGAGGTTGTGAAACCAAATGCAAGCAACGCAAGCAGTGGCGCTCCTGCCATGAGGCGGATTATGCAGATGCTAGGGGCGCTCTTGAGCAAAAAATGTGACAGGGAGAAGTTTTTTGTTTTGTTTTATCCTCAAAGCTCTGCTCATTCACGGATTTCCATATAGTACACGCGTGTACAACCATAGTTCTTTAGCTAAGAAAATCAAATGATAACGCTATGCTGTCCTGGCTCAAAGCTTAAAAAAAAAAAAAAAAGGATCGCGGTCAGACTCAGGTGGATGCGCAGGCTGATACAGCATGGACGTACTAATACACTGGGCTGCTCATGCTAGCGAAAAGTGAAGCCGACGGCCATCTTGCGTTGCCACACTTACAGTAAGTTGACTTTTCCGCAACATACTTTCCACATTATTTTCTTCCTCTACAGCGAAAATACCACCGTGTGACGTATGGTTGTACCATTAAGTATAAAATAAGTGTGGGAGATGCTCTACATGCAGATTTCATCAGTAAGAGTGTGAATATAAATGTTCTGAGTGCTACTCAGATTGGTCTGCATCATCAGTACCAGTTATCAGAACCATCAACAATGGAATGAAAGCAAAGCACACAAGAAAAAAACAATCTTGTGAAATGTAAACCTAACTTCTGCAAGTCCCGATTCACTATACTGAGATAATACTCTGAATGGTTGATGCAAACAGTTAAGTTCGTTCTTTGCTAGGCTCTCATTATCCCATACAGGGATTTATTGTAGCACAATTACTACATTATTAATTTTGCACTGCATCTGCGATTATAAAATTCCAGAGACGTGAAGATACCGTGTGCCCTATGTGAGTTTATGATAAAATATTTTGTGGTCCGTCTAAGGAGTTGCGCGGGGTCGTGTTTGCGGTTGGTCTAATAAGTTGTGCACCCTTGGGGGGACACGACCAGAAATCCTGTCTAGGGTGCCAAGTTGCTTAGGAACGCCACGGAACCCAAGGCAGGGATAAAGTTAAAACAAAAAGGATTCAATCAAAAGGCAAAACATTAAATGTCCAGAAACAAAATAAAAAAAATGTCCAAAAAACACAAGTCGAGGGTACAACTAAATCAGTAACAAGACGATGCAACTAACAAGACATGGCACAGACATGACACCAACAAACAACAGACTATATACACACTCACACTGATTAACGCATCACAGGTGGACGTGGTTACACATGACGAGACAAGGAACACGTTTCAAAAACACTAAACGTCTCAAAAACGAAAATACAAAGAAAAATCCAACCCCACAGAACCGAAACATGACAGGTAGACTAAGCCTTGGTGCGCTCAGGGGATTATTTAAGACTTCTGCATCAATAACACATGGCAATATCCCACTCATCACTTGAACATGGCACCCAGTGGTCATTGGATAAAAAAATAAAAGCATTAGTTGATATAAAAGGCACAAACCTAGTTCAGTCATGAAAGATAAAAGGCTCATAGGTGTTCAAAAAGGGGATTAAAGAGCACTCATCTGAATTAAATCTGATGTCTTCGTGTCCGGTGATGCATGACACTCATTTATGAGCGCTCTTAAAAGGTATGCTGCAATTTGTCTCACTCAACAAAACTCACCTTGATTATAAAGTCAATTTGAACAGCAGCACTGGAATGTGACCGTAAGACATCCAAAATGCATGAAACTCGATTTACAATGCTGCTTAATCCCTTGTAAAAAGCACTGGAACTCAACATTTTCTTGTAGCGGCTTTGTTCAAAGATGCTGCGTAAGAAAGGAGTGCCAGTATGGAGAAACAGTCTTGCACTGCCAAGTTTTTCCATCATGCTTCAGGGAAGACCTATATTTATTTGCGTATGATTTGTTGTACACTCAGTCAGAAAGTCAATGTACATCCAATTAAAAAAATCACCGGGAGGACCAAAAACGGGGTTAACCCACTGGTGGTGCCCTTCAAACTACTTTGCTCTCATGTAGCCTTTACCACTGGGCAGTTACAGTTTTGTTTGATTTTAACTTTTCACTTTCTGTACACTCTAATCACTTATTGAAAACTCCAAAACCAAACACATCACATTATTGTATCTCCTGTTCATCTTGCTTTGTCTGAATCTTCAACCATCATGAAGAGACTCGATGGTCTGAGGGTGTCGTCACACTGTACTGGACTGCTGAAAGTCTCCTTGATTTAATGAGTCTTCAGTCAAATTCCCGGGCAGGAGATCCAAGCAGGATTTAACGCTAGAAAGCATTCATGGTTGAGTAAGTCAACCGCTTCTGCAACACTTGGAAGTCAGACAATTCCTTACTATTGGCAGTCGTTGAAGTCCCTGACGAGGTGGCTCATGGTGATGAAGGGATGTTGAAGAATCTGTTTGGGTCTGATCCTCTCACTGGGATCCAGCTGCAACATCTTCACCAACAGGTCAACGAAGGTGCACCTGTCAAGGTCATCAGCTTTCGCGTCTTCTCCGGTCAGTTCGTTGTATCCCTCATGAAGAAAAAAAATGGCCGGAATCACATATAACTCACTTATTCATGGTTGGTAAGACTTTCAGTAGCTTAAGGCATCTTACCTCCAGAAGGTCATATAGGCTGTTTAGAGTGCAGGGCATGCAAGATGAACTGTACAGCTTTGACTAAATAAGATATGTTTTATTTTTATTTCTTAAAAATCTATACTGAATACAAGAGTTCGAAACATTCCATACCTTAAACATCCAAAGGGTCGGTTTCTTTTTTTCACATCTTGCAAAATAATGTTGGAAATAATGTCTCGTGAACTTTCCAGTATTCAGCAGATGGACGGGTGGCTTTCCTATGACTCGAAGTATGTGTCTCATCTATTGAAATAAGAATAACTGCATTCACTTTGCGAATGTTGTGTGATGTATCACTTCCTGTGAGGTTTCACTGGACTCACCATGTCAAACTCATCGCTGCTAGGGAATAATGCTCTGCCCATGAAGAGTTCTGCCGCAATACAGCCTAGGGACCAGATATCAACAGCCTCATTGAAGGAAGCACCCAGAAGAATCTCTGGAGATCTTTACCAAACATTTTAACATTTTAATACCATTTAGTTGTCACTTTTTTTATTTTCCATCATAGTGATCACTAGCTCACCTGAACCAGAGCGTCTGAAGTTCTGAGCCCTTGCGCCTCTCTGAAATCAAAATGGCCGTACCAAAATCAATGATCTTAACCCTGAGTGGCTGAAGTACATGGTCCACTAGCATGATGTTATCTGGTTTGAGGTCAGTATGGGTTATTCCTAGGCCCTTAAGGAGTTGCAGAGATAAAGCAACCTGAAATAATGAAGAATAAATGGTCATTGCACCTTTGCAACTGATTCAACAATCCTACGTCCACGAGCGGAAGCAAACCTGCTGCAGAATTGGACGTATCTCCTTGAGCTCCAGAGCGTCTTTCTTAGTGGACTGGTACTGGTAAAGACTCATGTCTAGCTTCTCAAACTCGTGACAATAATGGCCCTCGTGGACAAAAGAGCTGTACCATTTGACGATGTTGTATTTTTCCAAATCAAAGTGCCGCAGCACCTCCAGTGTTTCCATCTCTTTCTGCGCGTCGCTGTTGTATTCTTTCTCCATGATGATTTTGAGAGCCACTGATTCGTTAGTGACCACCTTCCTGCAGTGGAGAACCTTTCCGAACGACCCGCACCCCAAAACACTCTCCACCATGTATTCTCCAGAGGGCGAGCATATCAAATCTCCTATCTCCAGATCTATTTCTTCACCAAAAACACTTTCAGATGATGAACTTGATTCATCACTCCATGCTGTAAACTGGAATAATATTGACATGTTATCGGGCGAGGCAAGCTCATTGTGAAACTTAATTTCTTTTGCCCATTCAATTTATGAATGGACTCGTACTGGACGTGAAGGTTATTTGGTTGGATTCAGGCCACTGGAGGTAGAGAGTATTTGAGGGGGAGTCTTCCATCCAGACTATGCAGCAGCGGGGACCGGTCGAGGCCATACTCACGCTTCATGATAAAGCAGTCCAGGAGCTTGTAAAATGGTGTCACTGACAAAGCTAAAAACTAGACAGCCGCAACGGGCTTCTTTCGATCACAGGAACGTGGCCACTCATAGCTCTAATATGTCGTGTCATGACATCACCCACAGCGTTCCTCCGTGCTGTTGCGTTCAGGATGCAATCATAGCATGATGTCGTCAGCTGAGGCAGCATGGGTAAAGTTGCGCATATATATATATATATATATATATATATATATATATATATATATATATATATATATATATATATATATATATATATATATATATATATATATATATATATATATATATATATATATATATATATATATATATATATATATTTTTTTTTTGAAAAATGACATTTATTTAAAGGTTGAAACAGGTTTAAGGTTTCCAATTCTGGTTTAAAGGCCAGTATAAGCCAGGGTTTCAAATCCATGGGGCCCTTCCTTTATTCATTAGTTCCTTATCCTTAAATGCTTATTCCTTCATTGTTCCTTGCTTTGACTCCATCCTTGGTTCCTTACTTCCTACATTCCTTCCTACCTTAAATTGTATATCTAGGGTTGTCAGGTTACTAAAATTTCAAACTCGATATCGATGCCCAGGAAAATACTCAATGCTCAATACCATTTTTGATACCGCAGAGATAAAAAAGAAAAAAGAAAAAAAGAAGCTAAAATTGAAAAGTGCAAATATCTATTAAAGTGCACTTTATTCTATGATTTTTTTTTGTATGATAGCACAGTCGAATTTAGTAACTGACCAACACCATAAAATCTTTTTACCGCATAAATGACAGCGGCGGCGGCCCAAATTAGCAGATGCTAAGTGGCTAACGGAGACTTGCGTGAAACTTGCTAACTTCAATGGCATTTATTTTGACCACACATAAAGGGGAAATAAATTTGGATAGTACAAACTTGTAAAGCCATTATATGATCAGATTTGCAAGCACTCACCAGTGTAAGAGGGGGGTCATTCCACGTAGCAGCGTCCTAGCAATAGCATTCAACCTGTCCACCTCGTACATTTTTTTTTTCCCTGCCAGAAGGGAGCGTGTTTAGAAAAATAGACACTTGACATCCGGATCGCTGTGGTGCATGGTGGCCTGTTCTTTCTGTCTCCACTAGAGTGGAACATTTGTCGGAATACCGTTGATTCAGAATCACTTCTGTCGGTTGCTGACTACATTTTTTGTGTGTTTGTGTTGGGAACATGTGAGCCAATCCAGAAGATGCCCAGCTGGGTATGCGGTGATCATCAATGCATTTTTTTAGTCCTTGGTTGATTTTGACTGTAGGTTTGCAGAGTGAATGATGTGGAAGGGCTTTCAGATTATCCATGTGTGCGTCTACTAGTGAATCTGGAAAGAAGATAGCAATGAGCTGCACTCAACACGGGGTGGAGAAGAAAAAGAACCCCCTGCTGCGTGCATGGGGGTATTGGTATGATTGTGTGCTGCTTTATGTCTCGAGATGGCAGGTAGAATGTACTTAAGTCCGCCCCCCCCATAAATTTACATTTCATTCATGCATTTTCACATGACAATCATCTTCTGCTTGAAGTCTTTGAACAACCTGAATTTGGTACAGCTAAATATTCATCACTGACGCATCCTCTGAATCGAGCTTTTGTTGATGTTGTCTTCCAGTGCAGTCCTCACGATAGATTTTTTTTCCCTTGTCCTGGCACGAATGCATGCTTTCTAGAACAGATCCTGTTTTGAGAAACTTTACATGAATAGCATAAACTGAGAGCTATTTGAATGATAACTGAAATCAAATGGAAAAGTGTATAGTGGCTTTTGGGACATTGTGTTTTTTGTTTTGTTTTGTTTTTTTACCTGTATCAACCTCATAAAAAATAGCACCTTACATCACAAAATGAAGGTCATTCCATCCCATAATGTGATGATGTCACCTATTGTGACATCCAGCAGCACATTATGATGGCATCCGTAACTAATCAATCCCAATGTGATTATATCCAACTAAAATCCACTTCATGCAAATTGCATTAGGGTTCCACGGCTTGATATTTCCCTCCTGTTAAAACTCATTTCATGCAGCTTTGCTATCGCCATGGTAATCGCCACGAAAACCACTGCATTTTTTTGGGACTCCCTCACCTCACAACATACTGAGTTGAGCCATTTGTGAGCATTATCCCAACTCATTTGCAGTTTAAATTGACCGCCATAATTCAGTTATGCATTCCGCAGAGTAATCACTGCAGAAAATTTGCCCAATGATGAAAACCGGATTTTCAAGCAGCGTGGTCGCTCCCTCTCTGCACTGACAAGTTGGGAGGGCATTAATTGGGGTTTCAATTAGTCCTCTGTAATTACAACTACCAAGGGCAATTATTGATGACACGGTGAAGCGGCGGAAGGGGAACATAGATTAAGGCTGAGGATGCAAACGATAGAGCAAGGAAGTAAAAACGGGGGCAAATGATGGATGTGTGCAAGATAAAACACGAGGAAAAGCACGGATGCTCGTAGATTCAAAGGCAAAAGATAATCTACAGAACCAAGGGGGTCGGGGGGTCTTAAGAGGAAGGAGGAGATGTGAACAGGGTGAACAAGGTAGAAGGATCCACCACTCCCTAATGATCAGTTTGTCAGCTGAAGGGTTTCCATGGCAATGAAGAGGCACTCGTTAGAGAGGGCTCATCTTGTAGTCAGCAGCAGGTGTCCGTCTGTGCTTCTTCTGATAATCAACACCCTCCATGTTTGCATATTTGACAAACACTATTTTTTTTGTTCTATGATTATTGGGTAGGAGTTGTCACGTTCGCTAATTCAGTATAAACAGTTGCATGCTGCATTCATCCAAAGGCTTGATTGTTGTTCACATTAATGCCGGGAAGATAATATGCATCACTTGTGTGAGGTCCGTAAAGGAAGCTGCGACAGCTTGGGGGCAAAAATAATTGCGGCACAGTCGGCTGTTCGATCGGCTGTTTTGCTCATCTCTTTGGCAGCGTCGCAAAGATTTATCCGAATTCTACAAGACAGGCCAGCTTTTATCACAAGTTCATTCACCTCAGTGGCAGAGCAGTATCGATATGGTATCCGTAACAGTAATGTGTCTCCATAGCAACAGTCCTACTGGCATGGCGGTATGGATTATTGCTTTGCTTGAAATAGAATGAATAAAGACTTCAGAGGGAGCTGCCAGAGCGAACTGATAACAAAGAATATACTCGTCTGAGAAAGTAGTGTACAGTGTACACACATACACTTATACAAGCACTTTAGCATTTGCTAATTTTGTATGTTTTACTTTGCCCATGTTAGCAAAGCTACAGTATGACATTTTTTGTTCGTGTGAACACACTGAAATTTAAGATACAATATAACCCTTTCAAATGTGATTTTTTTAATGATGCATAAAAATGAAACCAACATTGTTTTCAAGATCTTTTCAACACTAATGTGGCCTATAACCTGCACAATTCAACTGGGGGGACAGGGAAGTAAAAATAAACAAGTAGTTGCAAAACTGTGACATTCAAACTCATTAAATGGGAACACGCACCTCCCACCATTTCGAATGTCTCTGATTAACCCCAAATAAACTTCAACAACTGCTAGAAGTAGACTTTGCCGGCTTTTGTGGGGTTGTGAAGAAAACCAGACCCTGCCGCCATCATCTGCTCATTTGGGAGCATATTTTTTGGTTAGGGTTAGGGTTACTCATTGTTTAACTTTTTTTGGCAGGAAAAGCCTACTAGAACCTCTGCAATTTAACTAGGGTTTATCTGAGGCACTTTAACTTATTTGCGCCTAAAAACGTATAAATATACGTTGCATTTTAAATGTATTGTATCCCAAAGACGTTTTTGTTTTGTTTTTTTATGGTCGAGCATACAGAAAGACTTTGATGCAGCCTCTCAAGTGCGGAGAACAGGTGAAAAATGGTACTTATTACACAAACGGTCATCAGGTGGCAGCAGAGTATAAGAGATGAATGCAGATCTGTGAATAATGATGAAAGTTAGCTATATTGTAATGCTAATTGCTGCCACCTCTGGATGAAAACAGCAGAGGTAACAAACAGGAAACTTAAATTCTGATTTCAGGGTTTTAATGCACAGTTTTCCATTCTTGGATAGACAAAGGGACAGTTTTTGGCTATATAAAAAGCTATTTAGAAACCAGTGAGCGGGGTTGAAGACAACAGTGCATATGTGCTTACATTGGCAGCCAGCAAGTATGGACAAGAGGACATTCACACAGTTGAGAATACTGTACATACCGTATGCCACAAGAAGCACTTCATCAACAGCTTGAACCACACAAAACTACACACAGAGCCACTTAGGATCCACCCCGTCCCCCACGTAAAATGTTGTGAAAAAAATTCCGGCAGGTCAGTTTGACTTCAGTGACAAAATCCAGACTTGAATTGAAAGAATGAGCTGTGATTTGTGCTCAGCTTTGCACATAGCACCTTGGGAGTTAATGGCACTGGAAGGTCAACTTTTAGGATTGTCAACATGATAGCCAAACTGACCTTGCATGTGAGCGCGAGTGCAACAAACGGTTGCTGCTACCACACGACATAGAAAGGTTTTTGGCAGTGCAGAATTGAACTGATTGAGATACACAGACATCTAAACATTGCACCTGGGTCATAACTATGATAAGGCCGGCATAATTCATTTTGGTCAATCCAAAAGAAAACATGAGAGTCGTCCCCATGAAGTGATCACTAATTAGCAGTCGGGGGGAAAGAAGATACTTTAAGCATCTTGGATTGCATCAGTGGTGTCCAAACTACGGCCCGGGGGCCATCTGCGGCCCGCCATACATTTTTTGGCGGCCCGCGGCAAATACTAAAAATAATTTTTCAATGCTGTTTAAAAAAAAAAAAAAAAAAAAAAAAAAAAAAGAGGGTGGATTAAACATTTATAGCTACGCAAAGACACAAATTTGCAGCTAATAATTCAGTTCCAGAAATAAAAATAGTTTCATCCACTTGTTTCTTAGTGTCAACGTCCAATTTGTGAACACATCACATTAATTAATGGTTAATTATTAATAAAAACAAATGTGAAAACATCACATTAATGGTTGTTAAGTGTGGTCAGTTCACGACTGATTGTTCAGAATGTCAAGTTGGGATCAGCTGCTGCTCAGTGGAGAGGCATATCTATTATAGTGGCACACAGGGGTCACTATTTGCCTTGTGACTGTTAATTAATAATTGCTTCATTGATTTT
Organism: Festucalex cinctus; assembly: GCF_051991245.1. Taxonomy (NCBI): domain Eukaryota; kingdom Metazoa; phylum Chordata; class Actinopteri; order Syngnathiformes; family Syngnathidae; genus Festucalex; species Festucalex cinctus. Next base: position 8,422,138 of record NC_135426.1, read on the forward strand.
TACCATGTTTAACTCATTCACTGCCATTGACGGAAAAAGACGTCAAATGATGCATTTTTTTGGTGGTCTGGCAATGAATGTGTTAATTAAATAACAAAAAAAACAAAAAAAAATCAAAGTGGCCCTTGCAGCTTCCTATTTTTCTGTATGTGGCCCTCAGAGGAAAAAGTTTGGAAAAGTTTGGACACCCCTGGATTACATGTTGTCCATAATCAATAAGGTTCTTGCTCTGACATGGACTGATAATTCCCCAAAGTGAAAAAGTGCAGACAGTGGAAAGAGCATGATTTAGCATATGTGAGATATGCTTTCAAAACCAATAGGACATTTGTTCGGACATATAAAAATAAGCACTGTTTGATGAATGTGAAAAGGTAAATTTATGATTGTTGAAAAAAAATCAAAGGTTTGATTATGGGACTTTATGGGGACGACTTACTTAAAAATGTAAACTTTCTTTTGGCTGTTTCAGTTGTCTTGATTGTAATGAACGACAATATTTTCAAAATGACCTTGATCCAGATCTTTAAGGGATTAAAAAAAAACATTTACAGTACAATATTCATCATTTTTAGACATTTTCAAAGTTGTCACTTCGACGCTGTTTTACATGCTTGTGGTAGCACTCTACTCTAAGTTATTCCAACATTTTTTTTTTGAATCACATCCATTGTTAGTATAACCACCATTTGCCTGCTTGACCAAAAAAGGAGTGTGCAGTTCAATTGCTCTCGATTCTAAGTGGAACTGATTGATTTTTTGTTTACAGCGCATTCATCATAAGAGCACCAAAGAGTGTATTTTTATATATTTTTTTAAATACAGCCCCCAAGTGCCAGGCATCATATGATACAACAATGTAGTGGGTAGTCTGTGTTGTCCATGCTGAGTGCGTGTTTTGTATTCCATCGCGCTCCAATTGATGAGTCCGTTGAGAACATTTTTTTTCTTTCCACTTGTTTATGCTTGCTTCTCTGAGACCAGCCCAGTAATGTTCGGTCACGGTAATGTTTCATATGTACAGTGTCGACGCTTCATTAAGTACACTTGCACAAGCTACTGTATTGACATCCTAAACTATCAAATATTCAGCCATTTTTAGACACAGCTTTTTGTTGCAGATTCAACAGAACGTGCAAGCTAAAACCACAACGATCTCCTGTCACAAATACGAGGAAATGTGCATATACCAATGTGAACAATTACAGTAGATTTCCTATGTAAACAGAGTCCTGTAGTACTGTCAGGCAGTTTCAACTTACTGGATGTTTTTATTACATGGTTGCTTGGCATAATATCAAACAGTAGGAAAAAAAAATGTACAGAACGTTTGGCAATGATAGATCCGTACCCAACTTTGGTCCAAGAAGGCAAACAACATGTATGACTCACTTATGTTTTTATTTTACAAAGGATTGTTTGTAAAAATGAAACGAGCTGATTTTAGTATCGCCACACTGCATTATTAACTCATTCACTCCCAGCCATTTTCACAAAAGCAAATCCCCTTCACTCCACTTCACTTCACTGGATTTTGACAGATTTTGCAAGGCCCGCAGAATATTATTCTATTGTTAGAAAAACATGGAACCTACATAAAGAAAGATTAAAGTCTTCTTTCATGAGGAAAAACAGTATACTGTATTTCTATGTTTCCATTTTGCAGCAATTAGCATTAGAATATAGTTAAGTTTCATCATAATTCACAAATCTGTTTAAAACTGTGGGGAAAACAGCTGTTTTGTAACATGGCCCTGGATGATCTCTTATACTCTGCTGCCACCTGCTGGCCGTTTGTGTAATAACTACAATTTCTTCAACTGTTCTTTGTAGTTGAGGCTGCATCAAAGCCTTCTGTATGCTCTAGCATAAAAAAACAACAACAAAAAAACATATAAATACATCATTGGGACACTTAAACATTTAAAATAGAACGGATTTATACATTTTTGGGAGCAAATGAGTTAACTGATCAGCAGGGATTACAATTGTGCGAATTTATAATGCTAACATGCAATGTCAGTCAGTGCACCTTAGACCTCCGCCAAGGCAAAACAAAAGTACGCTTTAACAGAAACACAAGCTTTAAACGAACCTTGAATATCAAATCAAATTTCCCTATTGAAATGAATCGAAATGTAATTACAGTAATCTGTTCCAGCCTCCAAAAAAACAGAGACTATAAAAAGGAATTATGGGCAGGAATTGGGAGGGTCGATCACCAAATGCAGCCCCTGCTGCTACTCACTCCTCTCTTAGTAGATCGGTCAAATTCGGATATGTTATTTATATTGGTTGAAAACACATACCATTCTAGAGTGGTTGGATCTTTTAGACACACCAGCTAGATTGGTCAAATGTAACCTTTTTTTTTTTTTTTTTTTGGTAGACTTGACCAATCTGGTTTTAGAGTGTAGCTTTGGGGACATGGAACTCCCCCCCCCCACCCCAACCCCACACACACACACACACACCCACACACACACACACACATACCACCACCACCACCACCACAATGTTTTATGATAAAGTACACATAGCACTGGATTAAAAATATAGATAGAAAACAAAATACAGGATGATTAAAAAAAAGAAAGAGAGACCCTATTTCATGATCAAATAATCTATGAAGGAAAAATAGCAAAAAAAATTATATACATATATACTTATAATGAACGTATTCTACTAACAGCCAAGTTTTATTTCACATGTTACAAGTGCTCAATATGCCCCCCCCCCCCCTTGCACGAACAACATCAATACGATATGAGAATTCTTCCCAAACACGTTGAAGCACATCGGGATCAATTGAATTGATTGCTGTTGTTATTCGATGTTTTAAGTTTTCCAAGTCAGTTGGTAATGGCCGAACAAAGATTTTATCTTTTACAAAACCCCAGGAAAAAAATAAATAAAAATCACAAACTGTGAGGTCAGGAGATCTAGGAGGCCAAGCACAAAGAGAATTTTATATATTTTTATTTTTTTTTGCTGTCACTGCCAGACGCATGAGTGTCAGCGTCACGTGACAATTTTCGAAAACTGGGAAATCTGATCTTTCAAACACCCACTCCCTCATTCTGATTCATACATTTACTTATGAAATATTTGATCATGAAATAGGGTCATTCATTTTGAATCACCCGGTATGATAAAAGAGAGTAATGAAATAAACTTTATTATGAAAAGTAATTAAGACTGCACACAAACACCCCAAAACTCACTTGACCTGGTGTGGCCTAGGGTTGCGAGTTTCATCACTGTGAGTTCAGCGTTAGCATCTTCTCCATGCTCGTTGCGGGTGCTTTCATTTTCTGTGTATGTAATGGCTGGAAGTACGTCAGCAACTGTCGCTCTCCTTTGTTTTTCATCTGGGCCAAGAATGATGAACCTCGATATACCGGGGGAACACTAAAGTCCAATTCACAATGACTCCGGAAAGGACGCGGTGCGTTTTCTATATGGCTTCTGCACGACTTCCGCAAGGACTGCAATTCACACTACGTTGCGTTGCGTGTCCGGAAATCTGCACCCGCCAGACCAAAAGATCACGTGGGGTTCACGCTGGAGAATTGAGTTCACCCAATAACAACTGTGCATATAGAGTCCTATTTGTAAACAATAGCCACGTTTGCCTGTTGTCACATCGATAAGATTTTTGGACATTGTTTCTGGGACTTTTACCATGGCTATTCTACCATAGGTAAGTACTTTTTTTTGTTTAAATAGTATTATTTTGTCATGTTTAACTCATTCACTCCCAGCCATTTTCATGTTGTATTGCTATAAAAACATGGAACCTACCAAAAGAAAAATGTGTCTCTTCTTTCATCAGGAAAAAAAAAAAAAAAAAAAAAAAGAGGGTACGGTATATATATATATATATATATATATATATATATATATATATATATATATATATATCAGTTTTTATGTTTTTTAGCAATTAGCATTAGAATTAGCTAAGTTTCATCATTATTCACAAACTTGTTGAAAATACTGGGAAAAAGAGCTTGTTGCAACACGGACCTGGTTGATCTCTTATACTTTGCTGCCACCTGCTGGCCGTTTTTTTTTTTTTTTTTTTGTAATAACTACCATCGCTTTAAGCGACCACTTCAGGTCAGAAACTGCATCAAAGCCTTCATACAAAAACTCTAGCAAACAAAAACCTAAAAAACGTATAAATATGTTTTTGGGAGTGAATGAGTTAATTTAGTCTGAGCTGATTTTTTTTGTCTTAAATGTCCGATTCATGTCATGCTATGTAGTTAGCTAGCTTGCCTCCCAAAAAAAAATAAACGAGTTCGCAAACGGTTTTATTTTGAAATATTTGACACGATTTGATATTTGATTTGATACGAAACGCCCGACTTCCTGTCTGGCTTGTGTAATTTCCTCAGCTTTATGAAAATTTGCATGCGGTGTCCATAAAAAATAGAACGCTTGCGGAAATCTTCCGCATCCCCGCATTCGTTCCGCACCACAGACGCACTGTGCCGCACCTGGTGTGAATTGGCACGTAGACTTGAACGCGTTCTATCCTTGCGGCGTCCGTATGGCTGCCCTACGGAAAACGCACCGCGTCTGTTCCGCAGCCAGTGTGAATTGAGCTTAATGCTTTTCTGCTTGTCGAACGTTTTAAGAAACAAAGCCTGAACTGTGTCCTCCACCACGTGCCCCGGATGGGCTTGGATAAGGCAAACGGACGTCCATCTTAGCAGTGAGAGCCGGCTGGCGTGTAGTTGCTCAGCTCCCGGCGAATGGTACTGAACGGCGACAGCTCCAGCTCAGTGGTGCACTCGTGTTCGTTATCGTCACTGGCTGTGGTGGAGGAGGGCGTGCGGCTGCAGCAGCAGCAGCGGCAGCAGCAGCAGTCCAAGAAGGCCCTGCCCAGCGGGCGACACAGCAGCAGCAGCAGCACGGGCGTCACCGCCGCCCGGCAGAACAGCAGCAGCTGGGAGAGGAGGTGGAGCACGGACATGGTGTTCTCGGGCACGCCGGCCGCCATGTACACGGACACGATGTTGCAGATGTTCTCGGGCACCACGCAGGCGCCGTAGACGATGGCCAGCGCCACCACCGTGCAGTTCATCTGGCTCTCCAGGCGGATCTGCTTTTTGTTGCTGCGCACGCTGGCCTGCTCGGCGTGGCGGATCTTCCGCGCCGTCACCAGCGAGCACCCGATGGTGAAGAGGGTCGGCAGGCAGAAGTAGCAGCCGAAGCACCACCACAGCCGGGCGCCCTCGTACGTCAAGCCCAGCACGTAGAGCATATCGGGGAGGCCCGTGGAGATCCGGATGACGCAGCGTTCCACCGGAGGCTCGTCCGGTATTTCGGCATCTTCCACCACCAGTTGCCGGATGAGCAGCTCGGGCAGCGCCAGCAGGAGCGCGCCAATCCAGATGACGGCCAGCTTGGCGGTGGTGGAAGTGCAGTTTTCGATCATCTCGTAGTACATCTGCACGTTGGTGGCCGCCCGGAAGCGGTCGATGCACAGTGCGCACAGGGTGAAGGTTGTCACGCCCAGAGAGGCCACCTGAAAAGGAGCGGAGAGAATGCCTGAGGATTAGAACGTCACATTTAAGCCAACATCCATTAGCCGACGCATTGTTCCTCCAGAAGGACAAATGCTAATCTGATGTAACACACCTCTGAACTTGCAGCCGAGCCTGTCGGATTCCCATTCTTCATTGGGAATGGGATAACAACGAACAGGAGCATTTATTCCATTTGGCAGAATCTTAAAGACAATTTCCTCACAGCATAAACAGGCACTAAATAAATAGACAGGGTGAAGATGTCTGACACTTAACAGAAGGCTGCAAGCTGCTATTAAAGCTCACAAGGAGCATTGTTCCTCATACAAAAGGATCTGTTGGATTAACAGCCCGTTTGGCACCCTGCAAAGTATTCCTCTTCAGCAGCTGGAGTGTGTATTCGTGTGTTTATGTGTCCTTGCATCGACTATCTCATGAACTGGCCTGCAGCAACAACAGCCCCAATCCAGACTCACCACACCCCCTTTATTCCCAACATCCTCATCATGCCGTCTGGCTTTTCTCCCACTGACTTTTACTTCCTCACCCTCTCTTTCCACATTAAACATCCCTTTCTCTCAAATAACCCGTCATCAGCACTGCCACCAGGCACCCCCCATCCCTCTTTCCAGAAGTCCCTCCTGTCACATCAAATATAATTATCACAGGCAACATCCCAGATGGCCTCAATGAGCCTCGGCTTTGCTCCTTGAAACACAAACTTCTTGGACAGAGATGGATATATACACATGCACACATGATGACTTCTTTACATGCATGAAATTCTGTCATTTCACTGAAAAAAAAAAAGGTATTCTATGTTAAGAAGTTAAGTGAAAATTAACCCCTTCGGATCCATAGATGGTTGCAGTGGACAGACATATTTGTGTGTTAGACCAATAAAAACGCATAATTTGGATGGGATCAACACTTCTGGCTCGTGATTGGATCCTAGCTAACCAATCACAATCACAAGTTGATTTTCATAATGTTCATCTTAACTCATTTGCTCCCCAAAACGTATAAAAACGTTCTATAGTTTAAATATCGTCATGGTCCCAAAAACATATTTATATGTTTTTTACGCTAGCACATACAGAAGGCTTTGATGCAGCCTCTGAACTGAAGAGAACGCTTAAAGCAAAGCTACTTATTACAAAAACGGCAAGCAGGTGGCAGCAGAGTATAAGAGAGTTGCAACAAAGCTCTTGCCCCCGGTGTTTGTGAATAATGATGAAACTTAGCTGTATTCTACTGCTAATTGCTGCAAAATGGAAACAGAAATATAATTCTTTTTTCCTGATGAAAGAAGAGACTCTAGTCTTTCTTTTAATGGGGTATATGCCACGGAAGAGGCGGGACTGTTTTTGCACATCAGTTTGTTTCCAGTTCAGTTTGCGACGTGTGGGCTGCATCAAAAATACTTGTGCTTCCAACTTTGTGCCCCTCAGTTGCGCGTTCGCAACACGGACCGGAAACAAACTGATGTGCAAAATTACGTCCCGCCTCTTCCGTGGCATATACCCCATAGGTTCCATGTATATAGCAAGAGAACACAATATTCTGTGGGCCTTGCAAAATAAATCAAAATCCAGTAAAACAGTCGGCAGCGAAGGGGGTTGCTTCAGTGATAATGGCTGGGAGTGAATGAGTTAAAAATGTTACATATAAGCTTGGTAAGTTTACAACACGTTATAGCCATATTATTCTGGCGTCCACTATGACAAATAAAAACATGATATAACCCAAATTTTTTCCCATGTTGTTCTAACGTGGTAAAAGAGTCAAAATTAGTTTAAAAAAAATGCCCAGCAGAAAAAAATGGGTTCTAAATTAGACACACAAGAGAGACAAGTTAACCCGAACTAAGCCAAATTTGTATGATTAAAAATAACATACAAATGAGACTTCAAAATCATGAAAAAGCCATTCTCTCCACTCACAATTTTCCCTGGAAAAATGGATGCTAGGTGAAGCATCTTTCGGCTGGAGTACATCTCAGCGGGTTGTCACAGGGCATTTCCACATTACAACGAGGCACTCTAAAGCGGCCGCAAAGCCCCAGTCCACACATTTCAAGGTTAAAATGCTACCTGCCAATTCGGATGAAAAAAAATCCATCTGCACATCACGTCACTTCTGACAAGATGCTCGAAAGCGGAAACAGTGCAGGGTCAAAATCCCCGTCACCCGACAACGAGGCTTTGCTGCGATGCCCATACAGGCACCCACTTCCTCCCTTCACCTCATCTTCTTTCGCAAATATGACAAGCATGCAAATACACGGTGAATATTTCATGCTTGCATGAGTGTCTTTTAAACAGCGGCACGGAGGAGCAACTTTGATCAGAGCATTGGGGCGGAGCAGGGAGCCGCCACAAACAAGCTTTGTTCTCTGGGGGGGTGTTGAGCTTTATAAGAAGAGTCCAAAAGTCAGGCCTGGTGGCGTGACAAAGCCGTGTTAGGGGATGGGATTTCATGCAGATGAGGCAGGGAAAACAGCCACAGAAGAATGGAAATGGGAAGAAAGGAGGAACGCCTGCAGACAGAAAGTCACTCAAAAGTGTCAAGACTGAGAGAAATGAGCTGTAACAAGTGATTCACTTCACTTCTTGAACCAGCTCAGGCAGGTTCAGTGCAAAATGGGACCCCCATCTTGGCTCAGTTATACATCCATATTTAAACAGTCATTTTGGTTCATGTATAATTTATATGTTGAAAAGGCTATTATTACACAGGTCTGCTGCAATGGTCTGGCCTGGTTTTCAATTTCAAAATTTCTCATAAATGACTAATATCCAAGCTCCATTATGAAGGCTGCATTGTATAACGTCAGCCTTAAAGGGATACTTTACTTATTTAGCCACATTAATATTTAGCCTAGAATAAATTTGATATTTTCATTATTTTTCATGTACAATTAGTACGTTTAACAACACGTTTTGCAACTTGCTGTCGACTGAAAATGACATCACAAGGGTTCAGATAACCAATCACAGCTCAGCTTGTGAATGTCACATGACCAAACCTAAAAAACAGGTGAGCTGTGATTGGTTACCTGAGCCCTTGTGATGTCATTTTTAGTCTACAGCAAGTTGCAAAATGTGTTTTTAAAAGGTACTAATTGTATGTGAAAAATAATGAAAATATAAAAAAAAAAATATTATAGGAAAAATATTAATGTTTGACTGCCAAAAATGGCTAAATAAGTAAAGTATCTCTTTAAACTAATGAAAGTGAAGATAATGAAAGTATCAAATTAATTATAGACAAAATATTAACTTTTTATTGCTAGAATGGGCTAAATAAGTAAAGTATTCCTTTAAGCTTGGAATAAGGCTGCAACATGATTTCATGTTGTGGTCTATATGAGCAGCTGGTGATACAGTGCAGCGTCCTTCTTTGCGTTTATTTCGTAAAAGGTCATTAACTTTATGATTAAAGTTCCGGTGCGACGGTGCCACAATGGCTGCGAGTTATTAATTGGCTCCTAACAAGCACTGGTGGAGCCTGCCTGGCCATGTGACTGCTGTCACTGTCAGCGTAATGGGACTTATCAGCTGATGAATGGGGATAATGTGCACACACACAGCACATCTTAGTTTGTGTGTTGCCATAGCGACTCCACCAGATCCTAACTCGACCATCATCCATCTGCCAGCCTGGGAGTGTCTGACAATAGGCTGCTTCAAATGGGTCAACTCGAATGGCCCCATTTTTTCTGCGTGCAGCATGTACCGTCATTTTTGTTTACTTTTTCATTTGAGGACTTGGTTGTTTTAAGAATAAATACTACAGGTATTGGGTTATACAGGTCTTTCATCAATAACTTGTAGTTTTTGTGGGAGAGGGAATTTTATTATCAAAAGTACTTGCGGTATTGGTACTTGGTATGTTTTTATTGGTGACTAGTAGTGACTACTGAAGAGTTTACTTGTACTGGTATCCATATATAAATAGTGGACAGCATTCAGATAACTTTTGGATAGATTTGAGGAGCTTATGTGGTTTCTTCTGTTGGCAAATATTTGCCCTGCTTTGTACCAAGGTTATTTTAGTTAACTAAAATTAATGAAAAAACTAAAACTAAAATTCAAACAATTTCATTAAAAAAATAAAATCAAAACGAAAATGCTTTTTAAAAAACGAAAACTAACTGAAACTTCATTTTATGTTTACAAAAACTAAAACTAACAATAATTATACCAAAAATGTCCTTCGTTTTAGGCTTTGGTAATTAATTTAATGCACGAGCCTTTGGGGATGATTTTAAATAGATTTATTTTGATGTTAACCGGAAGACATCTGGAAGTGCGTCACACAGAAGTGACGTCATCTAGCAGCAGCCAATAGAAAAGCACCTTCAGATGACGTCGCTCCCATGGTGTTTTTTTTTGTTTTTTTTTTAATATTGTGCACAAGTTATACACACTTAAAAAAAATAAATAAAACTAAGCATTTATTAAATAACTAAAACTAATAAAAAACTAACAGAACCGCCCTAAGAACTAAATAAAAGTAATAATTTAAAAAGCAAAACTCAAAACGAAATAAAAACTAAAATGAAAATTCCAAAACTATAATAACGCTTCACTACTTTTGTGTTGGGAGTCGCAGTTTTGCGAGTCAGGGATTATTATTAACGGGGATCAATTTACAAATTTTGACGAGCAAACCGATGGAACTCGCTTAGTTCGAGCTTTGATAAATTTATAACAGCTCTTAATTGACACAAAGTTAAGCTAATGAAGTCGATGCAGGGACAGCACTACGAGTATTGGAATGCATGAAATTCTGCTCATGTACTGAACCCATTAGCTGACTAGTCGACTAGACTTCACTACTACATATCAAAGTTCAAAACTTTAAATTGAGTAATTGCCAATCACGTATTTTTACATCTTGTCTTCCACTCAAGATGGCTGTGGTTGATAATAGCAGCTAGCTTGGCCATTTTAGGCTATTCCAAGCTCAGCTAATCTTAAAACAATCCCATTGTTGTACTGTGATCAAACAAATTAATGACGTCATTGATTTATCGATGTCGACGCGACTCTAATTAGATTATAATGGGTAACAAAAAAGTCTTTAGTTGTTCAACCCTTGCTGAGGGTGACCTGGCGTTCCATTTTGGAGGTGACTGGAACTACAACTACTTCCTGTTTTCTCATCTTACGATCATGGGAAATGTAGTCCTTTCTAGCTGTACGTTTCCAATGTTACAAGATTGATACTAGCGATGAAATGTGGTGAAATGTATTGTATATATAGCATGCCGGTTTTTAATTTTGCAAATCTGGTCACCCTACTCTTACCACACACTTTTGGAAATTTTATTACATGCCTAATAATGTTTTATTTGAATTGCCGTGAGGGTTCTCACAGTGTGCAACAAAATGAAATACAATAATTAGCGTAAGTAGAGCCTCTCATGAGAGCAAATATCAAAAGGCCCATTTAGTGATGCCGCTCCCTGTGTTTTATTGCATCTCGCAGGCACTTTCTTCTGGACAATAAATTCCTCCTCTGTTAAATGACATCACGGTCTGGGGCATATTTCCCTCAGATATGAAGTAAAAAACATTTGCCTCTCAGCCTTCAGCCAGGCTGCCACTAAAGTCACTTTTCCAGGTCGTTGGAGTTTGTATGGAGGTGCTGCGACGGACAGATGCGCTTTCCAACTTTATTCCTCACTAATCTGCGAGGCCTCGTTTATTGGCCTGTCCCTGCAGCTGTTCAATCAACCGACTCAAGCACGCAAATCACCTCGTGAATATTTCACAGTTGTACTCTCGCAATTATCAATTTGCCATTTAATAGTAGGCCCACGTGTCATGTTTTGTTTGAGTCATTTGCAGCAGTAAGAACAAAATATTTTGTCTATAATTAATGTGCTGAAAAAGTAAAAAGAAAATAACGTGTGTGGCAATGGACAGCCACTAAGCTGAATGATTGAAATCCTGTCCAATTAACAATCAATGGTGAAGGGCTGCGATGCAGTGAAGGCATGACATCAGACATAATGTGTGTCTAAATGAAGCGGGTGCCACAAAATGCTTCAATACTATCCTGACTGTGTGCGAGAGCGTGTGCGTTCCCCCGAGGCTTTTGTCTAATCACAGATAGCTGATGCAGGGAGAATAGCTGCGGGCAGCGATCAGTGGCGGGAAGGCCATTCCAACCATCTGCTGGATAAGCCCGCCCCACTAACTTTGCATGTGTGTGCGTAGAAAAGATGCTGAACTACATGGTCCTACATTGAAGAAAAGCAGGACGTGTTACACAAGCCAAAATTGCAATTATCTGCAAGTGTGCAGAAGTTGTTGGTATGAAAACCACATCGCATACCTGTCGGTTACCCGCATGCATGTTCTTAAAGGCACAATCTTCCGTTTTCACTCAATAAAATGCACTATATAAATACAGGATTTATACCCATGAATTCCTTCACAATCTACACCTCTGGGCTTCTGTTAATGTGTGGTGGTGCTTTTTTCCTAAACCCCCAACCCCCAGCCTGTATTTTGCCATTTTGTGTTTGTTTTGTCAACAGCGGGACGTTCCTGTGGACAGACAGTTGTTTACCCCTCCAGCCAATCGCAGAGCGGGGGATGGCGGGGGGGCGTGTCACTCACTGTCTGCAGACGGGGCCGGGCGAATTTGTCGGCTGCATGACGTCACTCCCGTGGCAACTTGACAGTATGCACGGATTCTTTTTTTTTTCACTCATTCACTCACTCACACATGTAAGCTTGCGTGTGAACCCTAACCCAAAGTAAGACATTTTGTTAAATATTTTTTCATTAAAAATGGAAGTTTAAAAATCGATTCAGCCGCCTATTGAATCGATTCGAGAATTGTGCGATGTAGGATCGCGATATATTGCCGAATCGATTTTATTTAACACCCCTAGTGAAAACTAATGAAAAAAAAAACAAAAAACACTAAAGTTGAAACACTGTTTTGCTGTTTAACAAAAAAAATTAAAACAAGACCACATACGTGCTTCATTTTTGTCTTTGTCCATAAATGTTATAAATTAGCTTTCAGGTTTTACTTTAAAATAGTGCTGTCAAGCAATATTTTTTTAAACTAATTAATTGCACAATTTTCCATAATTAATTGCAATGAATCACATTTTTAGATTTCTGTTCTACTTCTTCTACAAAGCTTGTAAAAGATACTTGGAAATTAATGTAACATCATCAACTAGAAAGACACAAAGCCTGTTCTAATAGCTTTCTTTGATCCTTGAATGGAATTCGTCTCCTGTAAAATACAGCTGTTGAACAAAACGATCAAAATGGACTCAGCTTTCCAGGGCATCTTTTTTCTCAAAACTTCTCACTTCCATGTTTAGTTGTGCCACAAGCAGCACACTTCAGAAGGGTTGATTTGCGAGGCCCCGTGGAGGAAACTGGAGCAGGATATTTGGTTCAGAGATGATATGCCAAAGACTAATCCATCCATCCATTTTCTTGACCGCTTATTCCTCACAAGGGTCGCGGGGGCTGCTGGCGCCTATCTCAGCTGGCTCTGGGCAGTAGGCGGGGGACACCCTGGACTGGTTGCCAGCCAATCGCAGGGCAGCCAAAGACTAATATGCTATTGAATTGAGCTTTGTAACATGTGCAAATTACTTTCTCCAAGCGTCAAACTACCTGTCATGTTGCTGGGTTCTCAGTGTGTTTTCCTTGTCTCACAGTGCCTGATTAATGAGAGGGGCGTGTCCCCTGCACCACACCTGCAGTGCATCACCTATTGGGCCTTCATAAGGACTGGGACTCCTTGCAGCCACTGGCGGGTCGTTGCTCCCTCTGCTCACAGCCGTCGTCTAGTGTTTCTACTGTTTTTCGCCTTCTCTAATTATTATAGTCCAAGATTCTCGATTTTCATCTACGTAAGTTTTGTTACGTCTCTTTTTATTCCCACTTTTATGTGGCGTTTCATAGCTATAATAAGTTGTTGCTTTCTTGTGTTTGCGGTTTGTCGCCTTCGGGTCTTTTTGTGTTGTGTTAATTTCCCTCCTTGCAATTTGCAAGCACCTTTTGTTAACCTTTTTCCTGGCTGTGTCCAGCGCTTTATGTTCATATTCACGTGTTTTGGTGAATAAAACCTCTCGCTTACTCCTCTGTGTTCTGTGATTCTGGGATCCACTCTCCGGTCGTACCGGAACCTTAACACTACCTATACGCCGTTTTTGTCCATCTTCGCGCCAGTAAATCAAACAGTTTTTTTTTTTTTTTTTTTTAAAACAATTTAATGAAATTAAATTAATCTTCAGAGTTAACACTTTAATTTTGACAGCCCTACTTTAATTGCTTTATTTTATATGTATTTGTCTGTATCAATGTGTGGCTGTATGGAAGAAGGCAGGCCAAACAGTCAAATTGTATTTTATTTCGTTACACAATCCTACAGTGACTTTTTTTTTTTTTTTTTTTTTTAAACTTTGCACTCCACAAATACACTATATATTGAGGAAAAAAAAATAAAGCTAACACTAAAACTACTTCGTAGTGTTGTTCCGATACCATTCTTTGGCCCCCGATACGATTCCGATACCCAGCTTTGCAATATCGGCCGATACCATACCGATACCTAAGGTTTTTTTTTTTTTCCTCAACATGAAAAAGCTGTCCTGTCATTGGTTCAGAGCATTCAAGGGCCAATAGGATATATTAGATCGGCATGCAGTGAGCATGTCACATATCAGTTAATGACGTGCAGCGTTAGAATTAATGGTATCGGCATGTTACTTGTGAGTAGTCACCGATACCACTGTTTTAATGCAGTATCGGCTCCTCTGCCGATACCAGTATTGGTATCGGAACAACACTACTACTAAAACTAAACAAAAATTAATAACTAACCAAAACGAAATAAATCATAGAACTAACTGAATATAAATACAAAAGTAAAAAGACAAAAAAGAAAGAAACTATAATGCCAAAAACCCAAACTATTATAATCTTATTTTCTAATCTAATTATCTGAACAAAAGCAAAGAACGAGCTTTTCTTCTCCAACAATACGTTTCACTTGCAACTACATTATAACCACAAAAAAAAAAAAAAGCATTATCTCCAGATTTCGAATGCATCTGCTGTGTTGGGTCTCATTACAATATGTAAGTGTACTTAATAACCTAATGAAACATCAGTTCAGTGTATATTTATAACATTGTTGACATGCAACATATTGATTACGTAGTAAGGCTGTCAATGGCTAAGTGGCAAAAGACGCACTTTGGATTTCGCACTCCTTGAGGGACTTGTTAGATTTGTGTTCCGTGATGATGAGAGACAATTAGCATTAAGCCAGATGGAAAGAAATGTGTCTGGGGGAAACCACCCCCAACCCCCCATTCATCCAAAGGGAATAGTCTCCTACTGTAGCTTCCAAAATAATGCGTGACCATGTGTGACATTGCTGTTTTAAGGCAATAAGACATGGGGCATTTACTTCAATTAAAATCTTCCAAACAACTGTGCCTTCATGGTCTTGAATGCCAAATGTTTGTTGATGTAGCCTACTAGTATGGCGTGCTGTATGCTTCAAATTAGGAGTTTACTAGCTATTATGTTTCCTTGATCTCATTTTGTCAGTAGTGGGTGTAGGAATAATTGTAAATATAGGTTATCATGCATTTGCTTGCAATGAAGAATGCTTTGCTCTGCTCCACACTCACATTCACAAGGCCCAGCTATATGTTATCTGAACAGAAGATGACTCAAGAAGCTCAAGAACCAGAACATCTAACGCAGCAGAATGGTTAGAGCCAGTCTGCTGTTTTCTGTTAAGAAATAATTGCAAACTTGACCACACGTACTCAGAAATCTTCCACTCACATGCACACACACATAGACAAGTACATGTGTTCCAAATACGTTTTGCATTTGCATTATTAGGGTTGGAAAACCTATGGAACTAGGGACGTGTAAACCAAATAAAAGGAGAGGGTGAGGAGGGGATTCTTTTTTCAGAGAATGCAGTAGTGAATTGTACCAGTCAGTTCTCTAATTGCGAGCCTTGAACTGAGTGTCTTCTCTCCTTTTTCTTGTGTTTAATAAATATCAAGCAGGAAAACCTGACAGTGGGCCAGAACACAGTCTGTCAACGTGCTTCCTGCCCTGGTTGATATTTTGGGGTCTAAAACCTCCCCCCCAAAACAACACACTGCTAATGGCAACTCGCTAGCTTCACCCGAATGTATGAGGGACATGATTCAGGGTTAACCATCAAGGAAATACAGATTTATTTATTTTTTTTGCTCATACAGTAATGAAACATGCTCATACATGCAGCTTAAATGCACTTTTTCATTATTTCTTCAGCTATATGCACTACTAAAACGCTCCCATACACACTATTAAAACATGTATTTTACAATACACACATTAAAGTATTATATGTGAAAGGATTTCAGTACTGTCTGAGAGTGTGAGAGTATTTCAGAAAACCATGAATTATGTCTAATAGCCAACACAACTCAAATGCAGATTTCACTTTATTATACTGATAACAGTGCAATGTGTGAAATTCTAATGGTAAGGTGGGAGCGTTTTATGAGAGTTTTAAGAATGCGTGCATGTCTTTTGATACTGTATGAGAGAGTTTCGAGTGTGTCTGAGGGAGCAAAAGCTCAGTAGTGTGGATCAGGGTTATAACACTTTTGGCTTATTCATATACTGTAGTTTTTGTTTTGACTTTTGTTGTTTAAACTCAGTTTTAATTAGTTTTTAGAGTGGGTTTGTTCATTTATTTTTTGAAAATGCATTGTTTTAGTTTTTTTTTTTAGTTTTAGCATTAGTTTTATTTTTATTTAAATATATGGAGTATTTGTCAAGTGCAAGATACAAAAAAAAAAAAAAAAAAGGTCACTAAGTATTGTGTAATTAAGTAAACTATAAATCTTAAACAACTGTTTGACCTGGTGTATATGAGAGGTAATCGTAAATGTTGTCCCTAACGGCCCCTCATCCAAATGTGCTGCTCTGTGCACAACTGTCTGGCTTCGGCATGACCACGCGGCTTTTCTAAAATAATGCAGGCTGGCTACATCCCAAATCTTTGCTGCGCCTGTCGCACCTCTCCATTGAATGCCGAACAAAATCGGGTTCACTGAAGGTGTCGTTATCTACGGCGTAGAGTGTGCTGACAGTGTTTGTGCATGCGTGCCGTCTGCTTCTGTGGTTATATAGGCCAGTCGCTGACATTCCCTCACACTGAATTTACTGACGGCTGCAATCGCTGTTTTGGGGTGTTTGTTTGTGTGCGCGCGTGTGTGTGTTCCACTGGGAGACAATAAGCCTTTGGCTATATATCAAATTTCAAACTTGCATGGACGCAAATGCATTTTTTTGTACGAGACGCACATTGTTTTGTTTTGTTTTTGGTACACTGAAATTTATACTCAAGGTTGACAACGCCGCATGTATGATTCTGAAGCCCGTAGGCATCCCACTGAGGGGTAGAACGTTTGTGACTGTTTGCGAAGGAAGGTTTTGTTGAATGCTCATCATGGTTCGTTCAAGGTTGCAATGTTTACTAAACATTCACTTTAACATTCGCTCAACATTTCTTTCTTTTTTTTCTTCCATTTTTATTATGTTTTTTGTATTTTTATTTATTTTATTATATTATTTATTTATTTATTTATTTATGTATTTAAATTTGTATATCACATTTTATATATGAAAGTTTTTTTCTTTCCGCAAGGACATTTTTAATATGTCAAACAAGAACAAACACAAAAGCTGTTGGTGAACGTTTTGCAAATGTTGCGACTTTGAATGAATCCTGACGAGAAATCAACATTTGCTACTTCTCCCAGTAGAAACATTCGCAAACGTTTGCACCCTCAGCAAGAGATATGGGCTTTTAGTTTGGTCATTCGCAAGCTGAGCCGTGACTGGTCGTTATCTGAGCTCTGAGCAACTGTGATGTTATTTTCAGTTGACAGCAAGTGGCAAAATGGCCACCCCCCTGAGATGGATTAAAACGTCTGGATTTTTGGTGCTTTATTCGTGTTCCACAAAATACAATATTACTTAGAATACAGTGTTTCCACTAATTGGGCTGCATAGAACACATTATTGTAAAACATTTCCTTCAATTGCCTCTTTTACTACCAAATAGATTTATCTTCATTTCACAAGGAAAGCCTTCAAACCCGCCTTCATCTGCTTTCCATCCCGGGGCACTTTATGACAATGGCCCTTCCAAAAATGAAACCCGTCGCGTTGAAAACACCCGTTCCAAATACAAAAGGGAAACGTCTTGTGTCAGGTGACGCTGATGGAATTGCGACGAGAGCACAAAGGGGAAGGAATAAACATGGTGTAAACAAGCTGTCATTCAAAAGGTGGCTGTCTGTGCAGGGAAATGACAGATGGGAGGTGAGGGAGTCCTGGATTGACGGTGTTTGTGCGAAAAGGTCGTATGTACTTTGAGGTTGCAGATGTGCTCCCAAACTACCGGTAGGTGCAAAAGATTACCGCTTTAAGTGACAAAAAGAGAAAGGCACAATGATTTACTTATTTTTGTTTTCAAACGTATCGTTTGTATTTGTCTCGAGGGCCAGGTGAGGCTTCTCACTAGACACGTGACAAACCAGGGTCCTTTTTGATCTGCTGACTTCCTGAGCCGGTTTCTATGCAGTTTTATGGCCAGTTAAGGAAACCCAACACCTCAAAGTCTAACATCCTAATGCAGTACTGCACTGCAAAATAATAACTTTGTCACAAGTGTGAGAATCATACATACACTTATGAAATGTATTTCATGTAATTATATCGTCATGCGATTGATTTTGTGTTCATGCGAGGATTAGAATGCAGACCTTGTTGCTTTCTCGCTGATTTGCATGATCACTTTTCTCTGAGACAAAGCAAGATTGGCATGCGAAAGATTTATGGGCAAAAAAGTGTATAGTCTAATGTGCAGTGTTAAAGCACTGCATAGATGCTATTTCTTGCTTCTTCTGTGTTAGGATGGAGGGTGGAATTACGCCTTATAGCAAAGAAGCACTTCTTCAAAAGCAGTACAGCCACGGAGAACTCGCCAAGCATTTGTATTTCAGACCATGCTACATGTGTGCTAAGCACGCTTTAGCCCCTATTAGGAGACCACCCACTGCCCCACCCCCACACGGAATGATATGAAACCGGACGTGCTGAGGATTTTACTCTGAACAGAATTGCCGCAGTATTTGGGATAGAAAGCAGTCCTTTTCTTGCCTGTTACGTCAGCAAACTCCCATTCAAGTGAACGACGGCAGCTGTCGTTTACGCACAGGATACGTCATCACGATCACGTGACTGGGCTAAAGGCGTTCACTACTGTATGCTCTTATTTTGATACGTAATCGGTTTAAAAGAAAATTCAGGGAATAAGATGCCAGACATATTTGCACTGCAACACAATCCAATACTGGGAAAGATTCAAAAGCACAACCTCCACTAAACAAAGATGGCGTTTGGCAGAAGAACACACCAGATCCGTCTGTTTATGCCGCAATTTGCCGGTGGAACAGTCACCTGTGTGGCGAGAACTCATACTATGTTGCAGCAATTTAGAAGTTATGCAACAATTTACAAGTTTGTTGCTTCATTTAATTAAACATACATTGCGTCATGGTACATTTTCGACAAAGATGATGTTGAATGACCTAATTCTTTTTTGTGTAGTTAGAAAAGGTGCATAAATGGCTCAAACTGGCAAAGGCAAAGCGTGTGTGTAGCTTTTTGTTTACATGTAAGGCTACAGACAAGTGGTAGCAGTCGTGCAGGTTTGAGATGTTTCCCTCCTGCAACGCACCTGATTCTAAAGATCAGGATCGTTATCATGCTTCTGCAGAGCTTGCTGATGACCTGATGGAGTACGGAAACATCTAAAACCTGCAGGACTCTGGCCCTCGAGGACCAGGATTGGGGTGCTTAAGGTTGCTGTACCAGTGACCCTTAAAAGGTACAAACTAAGGTACAAAAATATTTTTTTTTACCTCCATATACGGCACCACTCTGCAAGTGAACTCTCCCAGCAGCCAGGACTTGGTCAACTCGTGGAAGACCACCATGGGCAGGCAGAACAAGATGAGCACAAAATCCCACACAGCCAAGTTAGCCAGCAGCGAGTTGGAGATACTCTTCATGTAGTAGTTCTGGCACACGATGCACAAGATGGCGACGTTGCCCGCGATGCCCACCAGGAAGATCACCCCGGAGACGCAGGTGATGGCGTACGCGCCGTATGTCTCACTGGTCACCGGGTAGAACGGGTTCTTCAGCTCGTCCACGAAGTCCTGCGAGCTGGGCGGCGTGATCGGCGTGGCGTCCCAAGGGTTCTCCTCCCGGAAGGTGAAGCGCTCGGGCCGCTTGGTGAAGAGGTCAAAGGGCGTGTCGGTGGCTGTTAGGGCCACCGGCTTGGGGATGGGTTCCCATGGCGACGCATGAGGCTGAGCCAGAGCCCCCGAGCTTTTGTTCAGGCGAATTCTCCCCCTCTTCCAAGCTTTCTCCTCTTTTGTGCCCCTCCTGTGTCGATCTCCCTCCATGGCTCCCCCTCCTCCCATTGAGGAGGGCTTAGGAGCATTGTGGCGTCCACCTGCCAGCGTGCCCGCACCACTCAGCCCGCCATTCAACTTCATCCTCTTACTACGGCAGCACGTCGGCTCCCGATGCGGGGCAGCGTCCTCCACAGATGTCACCGCCCTATTCAAGTCGTGCTTGTTGTGTGCAAAGCGCCTCGCTTCTCCCGCGACCCCTCGTTTCCATGGATACGTGGAGTTAAAGCTCCCTCGGATGATTGCCTGCAGCTCCGCCGGGGACTCACCTGTGGCGTGGTGTCTGGCGTTGTTTTGGCGAACGTCCCGCGGTGACCCGTTGGAAATCCTGGCGGGGTGCCCGGCGTTTCTCATGGACAAACACACATGTGCATTGATGAAGAATAACACAAATAACATCCCGGGTGAGCGGTGCTGCATCGTGTGGGGGGGATTGCGGAGTTGGTAATCCAGAAAGTGCACCTTCATGTACCATTCAGTCAACAGCCATGTTGGGGACAGCGCGGAAGAATTGCCGTCTCAGTCAAGAAATATACAAACAAATCGTTGCATTGATGAGGCGCAAACTTGTGGGTTTATATCCAAATGTGTGGCCGTGCTGCGTCTGCATTCATCATCACCGGGCAGTGCGGGAGCGCCTCCTCATTTGGAGGAAACCAAGAGGAGATGAGGGAATTTGCTGCATATCCGTGGAAAAAAAAAAAGACACCCAAAAAAGACATCCAGAATCCAGCGTCCAACTGTTTTAACCCCCTGTGTGTGAGTTGAGTGGGATGGAGCAGCGTCAATGCGGCGTGAAGCCGCCTGAAGCTCACTGATGCACCGGAGTGGAGAGCGAGAGGGGAGGGAGAGCAGGAGGAGGGGTTCTCTTCTCTTCACGCCTTCCTCTCTTCTTGCTGTATCGCGGCGTTCACTGCAAAAGAAAATGGACTCCCCTGGCGGCTAACCCCGATCTGTCACTCTTCATCCATCACTGGAGCATCCACAAGCCCCCGCGGGCAGACCGCGGCTGCAGACCCCCACTCTTCTGACACTGCCTCAGGCGGACATGGCAGCAGCCACGCCCGCGTTAACATGTAAAAAAAAAAAAAAAAAAATGCGGGAAAAAAAAAAAAAGAGAAGGTTTTCTCCATATCACACACTGGAGGCTCTGTGATATCCATAAAGTGAGGGAATGTGATATTTACATGCAACTTGGGTACGCCTGAACATCCAAACAAGACTTTACTCAGCTGACATATTTGATTTTGAAATATGCATTTTGCATTTTTTAATTGAGTGTTTATTTCCAACATGTAGTACATAAAATAAAATTACATTATACTGAAATCCATTGGCTGCTAGCTTACAGCTAACCAGGAATACAAAACAGACAAAGAGTGACACTCATGTCTCGGCTTTATGACCCTTTTTTATGACACTTTTTAGTATGTAGAAACACAAACAATGGAGTAAGACATTGTTGACAATGTAGATTGAGATGCTCACAGGCATATATTCTTTATCTCCTGTGAAGAATGACTACTATTACTGCGGCCTACCATGGACGGTTTGTGACATTTCCATTAATTTTAGTAATAGAACCCCACACACATTGATTTATGTACGTATAACCAATCACTTAGTCAATAATTCAAGTGACTTTATAGGGACTAAATGAAATGAGCACATTATGTCTAGTGCTCTCAGTGCTTGTAACCACTCACCACAAACTCCACTATATGCATGGACATTAAAAAATAGTATGCATGCATTTGACAACGAATCATATCCCCCCCACAAAAAAACAAAAAAAACAGATGGAGGCGGATACATCCTATGAGGTAACCTTCTACTTCAAATAAGGCCAAATCCAATGAAGGCGGTTTAGTGTGGCGTTTGGGTTTGCCAATATCTCCAATTGATTTCCATCCAGTAGAAGCAATGGGTTGAAAGAAAGTTACAGTACTGGACGGTAACTTATACACTATTGCAAGAAGACAAAAAAGTCTGGGCAAAAAAAAAAAAAAAAAACTCCCCAGGTGCATTGTGCCATATCTTGTTTATTCAGCCTATGTAATCCTAAATCCTAGAAATAAAAGAGACAATTCGACCTTGAAATGCCTCCAGAGAACCTGAGAATGTGAAGGTGCAACAGCGAGGGCAACATCGCACATGTAATTATCATGTCTATTGTGTGTGTGTCTGGGTGTGTGTGTCCCACAGAAACCCCGCTTCTTGGCGTGTGTCCGGGTGCAGATAAAAGGGGAGAGGCGTTCTCACTCATGTGCTCATGCATAAAAACACGCATCAGGAATGAGTTCACAATGTGCACAATGGGATTAACACGGAGAGGAATCTTGAGTTAAAAAAACAAAAAACAAAACAAAACAGGGCCATGGTGGTTTCATTAAATGTGTTTTATTGCAATTCCACGCACGGATGCACACTCATGTACAGTGAACGTCAGGATATGAGCAAAAATGTATTAATTTTATGTATCCCTGAACCAATAAGATAGTACGGTTGTCCTCACCTGTTCATTTGTGGATGCTGCCATCTGCTGTTTCCTTCATGTAAGTGACCCTTTTATGTTATGTTGCGTTGGGATCATGTCATATGTTGGCTGCAACAAGAAAAGCACATTTTGATGGCAATGATTTTAATGTGCTTTGTGCTTTACATCATTTTAAGGCAAATGACTTCATATTGAAGCACATCTCTGAAAACGTTAGTTGAAAAAATTATTGTGATTGGCTGGTGTCGTATATGCTATAGTGAAGAATTTTGTAGAAGTGAAATATTCAAAGTACTCGTGTATCCCAGGTCAGCCTTGATTTATTTGGAAAATGACATTTTGACTTTCCCAAACAAACAGATCTGTGCCAAATTATGTAATTTAATGGTCATATTTTGTGCATTTGCGATAGCTAATTTACTTTATGCATTTTTTTTTTGCACATGGGATTGTCATGTTAATCTCTAGTTTTGTAATCAGGTGTTTAAAATATGATCTTAAAGGTTCTTCTTGAACAATTCATGTTCTTTATTCGTCACTTCTGCAAAAAGACTTGGTGAAAACAGGAAACTGCGGGTCTGAGAATGACTGGTCAAGGGACTGCAACAATCAAATAATTTTACAATCGAATATTCCCATCAAATAATTAGATATATATAAATATTTATAATATTGTATTATATATTTAGATATAAAGTGGTTTTGCATTATCAAACAAAAATACAATACAAATATTATGCATGTGATGATTTTTGTTCACTTGAGGTCACCATCACTTTGAATGACTTTGAATGTGTATGGTTTTAAAAGGCGGGGCCTAACCTGGTTAGGGATGTCCGCATCAGCCTTTTAGAGTGGAGTCAGTTTGCTCACATTGCTGATCTATGTGTATGAATGTGCTTATTTGACCATTTACCTTTTTTTCTTTTTTCTTTTTTTGCTGATAAACTGTATAAACAGGCACCTACTAATGCTGTCTACATGTTCTGGTCATTATTTTGACATTTTAGTGCACGTTTGTTTGTTGAAAGCTTGAATTTGTGGCAAAGAAAAAAATGTCTGTGTGGCGCCATCTTTAGGTTAAACTCTGGGATATGGATATACATACACAACGTGGCTGGTTGACCTCTCCTGACGAGGACGGACTACCGACGTCACTTCCATGACACTAACGTAGTCGCTTTGCCTTGATAGTAGGTTAACTGCTGTTGTCAATCCCAGCCAGTGTCATGACTGGGTCATGACAGGGTTAAGTTTGGGTCACGCAAGGGTTATGTTTGGGTCATGACCAAGGTCAAGTGTGTTCTGAGCTGATGTAACCGGCATCTAGTTTCAACTGGTCTTAAGCTATGTGTTGTCATGAGCGATGTGATGTCAGGAATCTTTAATCTCTTTATCTGGTCAACAGCCAATCAGACAATTCCATGTCAGTCCTGTTACCCACATGTCTAGCCACAACCACTCAGATTGATTCACTGTCTATACAAGCTGCCTGAGAAATGTGTGTTTTGTCGGATTATTCCTCTGTCCAGCTGGCCACCTGCTTCTCTCTTCCTCGATGCCTTCTCGTTGTTTCTGGTCAAGTTAAGTTAGTTCCACACCTTTTGATGTTATGCAAATAAAGTGTTTAAACTCTTATTTGTGTCTGCGTTTTGGGATCCAAATCCAGAATATAACAGCCAGATCATGCCCAACACAACTCACAAGCCCAACGGTCCTTAAGGCAACAACCCTTTTAAGCGCCATTTTCAAATATTAGGGGTGGACCAAGAGTCTGGTTTGGGGGTGAATTTCACTTTAATTGTCTCAGCCCTGGTCCGCAACTTCTTCCTAACTGTATCCACTTTTTTTTCACCGATAATCTTCACTCCCAATAATCCTGTTAAATCCTTCTAGAAGAGAGAGAATTTCGACTATCTATATCACCAAAATGAGGCCACAAAAAATGAGAGGCCGTGCTTGTAGCAGGCATCTGCCAGCAGCTTCTCCGCAGGACTTGTGTTGTTTGCAGAGATCAGATATCATTAGCTAAAGACTCGCTACTATCTTACGCCTAATGAGACACAATCTGTAGCGAACTGTCTGGCTCATCGCACTGATACGCCACGGCGGCGCGTTGTTTTAAGTGCTCGAATTAGCCTCCTGGAGCTTATTTTACAGCAACGTCAGCAAAGAGCAATGCGGCATGATGAAAAGGTTCGACTGTGATATGGTTAAGGGTCACCTCACACCAATTCAATGCTTATTTGAGTAGTCATCACTTATTTTATGGCGCTTTGTAGATGCTAGTTGGAAGCAGGAAAGGGTCCAAATCAAAAATAGCTGTGATGCGTTTGTGTATAAAGTGTTCCAATCAAGGTCGAAATGACACTGCCTGCCTCTTCAACGAGCACAAGGAGTCTGTTGACGCTATTCACCAGTTCCAAATGGCTCTCATCTCCTGCCTTCAAGATCACTTGTTCATCATACACATGTGGTTCTGTAGTTTGAAATCAATACACAATTCCAACGATGGTCAACAGGTGGCACTACATCACAGACGCATAGCATTGAAGTGTGGGATCCGAACGCAATCAAATTAGCAGCAGTGAGGTCGATCTCATACTAAAAAAAGCAATAATGCAATGACTGCCTGTGCGTGTGTGCGTGCTCCCTAGTTTCAGGAAGGAATTCACTCATATCCTGGATTGTAAACTTGGCCCGAGGTGAGGCTCTGCTAAAAAGCATAAACACCCCCAATGTGCGTGCTTCCTCCACTGTCTTAACAATTAAAGTGAGAGTAATTGTTTTAACATCACACATACTAATTAAGAAGAAGAAATACACTACGTGGACTAAAGTATGGGGTATGCTATATGCCATGGAGGAGGCAGGATTTCCAACTTCTGTAAGTCACACAATATGTAATATTGTGCTTTAAACAAAAATAGTAACAGTGATGGCATACAGTAACTCAACAGAAAGTATTAACTGTTTTTGTCACACTTATTGCTTCATTTCAATGGTTATTATGCTGTTTTGCCTGGCATGTGCGCTTTGTCCACTTGGGGGCAGTAACAATACAGGCCTACGGATTTATGTAGAGACAGTGCTATTAGTTGTTCTTTGTGGATGATAAAGAATATATGCCTGCGAGTATCATAATCATCTCTCTACTCTATAATGTGCCAAGGTTAGGAAGGAGAGAAAAAAAAGCAAAACCCCCATTCTTTGCAGCTTCATTAATAAAACCCTTATGCTTATTTTGCCCAAAAAAAATGTGCATACATACACTCACATAAACTGTGTCCCCATCCGAGCTCTACAGAGAGCTAAGTGTCAACTTGTTCTGAGACGTGGCCGTGTGTCAGCATGGGTTCAGTGTGGCGCATGCAGGTGCTGGCTCTGCAGCTTGTTACGGACCACCGGGGAGGCCCGGCGCTTCCTCCGGTGAGCAAGAAGGGGATGGCGGGCATGCAGGCGCTGGGATGGAGAGGCTAACAGCGGGCCTCCGAAGTCTTGCTGGGAATTCTGCCGACTGCCTGACAAGCCGGAAAGCACCAAGTGCTTAAAAAAAATGAAAACACACCAAATAACCTCTAAGAAATGTGACAAAATATCTGTCACCAAAAAGCCTCCAACGCAAACTAAACTCTCACACACTAAAACTCAAACGCTCACTTAAGAAAGCCTCTTACTTAGCAGAAAAACACACAAACCTCTCACTCTCCCCCCCAAAAACATAACTAAATATCATAAACCTCACGTACCAAAAAGACCGAAAACTCTCAGATGCACCAATAACCTCACATTAACCAAAAACCACAGCCACCAACAAACCTCTCACACAAAACTCTCACACAAAACAAACATACGTACTCACACACTTACATGAACAACTAATACTGGAAGAGCTCACACATGAGAATATATATATTCACGCCCGCCAAATCCAAACACAAATCAAAATCATTCTCTCACACTCTTTCTCTCACTTTCTAGCTTTCTCACTTTCTTTCTGGCTCTCTCACTTTCTCGCTGGCTCTCGCACTCTGTCGCTCACTCTCGCACTCGCTCTGTTGCTCACTCACTCGCACTCGTTCTCTCGCTCGCTCCCTCGCACTCGCTCTCTCCCTCGCACTTGCTCTCTCGATCTCTCCCGCGCACTCGCTCTCTCCCTCACACTCGCTCTCTCCCTCACACTCGCTCTCTCCCTCACACTCGCTCTCTCCCTCGTACGCTCCCTCGCACTCGCTCTCTTGCTCGCGCCCTCGCACTCGCTTCGCTCCCTCGCACTCGCTCTCTCCCTCGTACGCTCCCTCGCACTCGCTCTCTTGCTCGCTCCCTCGCACTCGCTTCGCTCCCTCGCACTCGCTCTCTCACTCGTACGCTCCCTCGCACTTGCTCTCTTGCTCGCTCCCTCGCTCATTCTCTCCCTTGCTCACTCGCACTCGCTCTCTCGCTCGCTCCCTCGCACTCTCCCTCGCGCTCTCGCACTCTCCCTCGCTCACTCGCACTCGCTCTCTCACTCGCGCTCTCGCACTCTCCCTCGCTCACTCGCACTCGCTCTCTCACTCGCGCTCTCGCACTCTCCCTCGCACTCACTCTCTCACTCTCCCGCACTCCCTCGCACTCACTCGCTCTCGCACTCTCCCTCGCTCTCTCGCTCGCGCTCTCGCACTCTCCCTGGCTCACTCGCTCTCTCGCACTCTCTCACTTTCCCTCGCTCGGTCGCACTCGCACTCTCTCACTCGTACTCTCCCTCGCTCGCTCTCTCGCTCACTCTCTCACTCGTACTCTCCCTCACTCACTCACTTTCTTGCTCTTGCACTTTCTCTCTCTCTTCCCCCCTCACACAATTTACAGACCTGTAAAACCAATAAACCACCCCAAAACTCTTAGAATAAACTGAAAACCTCACACAACCTCCCACAAAAAAAAACACTCCACCGTCTCTCACACATAAAAAAAAATTCTCACACTCATAAAAAAAAAACCCCTGTCCGACACACCAAAAACGTTCACACGAATGTTGTTTTGGGCATTTGAAATTCAAGTGAGACTTGGGTTCTTGGATGAATCATCACGTCATGCCCACCGCGCCCCCCCCTCTTTATTATTATTATTATTATTTTTTATAAGACTGACTGTTCATTGCAGCTGGATCCCAAATGGCACATGAGTAGAAGTGACGGCTCATGGGGCCGAAATAAGAAAACGAAGCTTGTTTCAGCGATGCGTGACAATGGAGCTCACGAGGCCCCCAAAGTGCTCATCATCCCTCTAAGCGCAAAGTATGAGGAAGCGCCACATAATAACGCTCGGAAATCCTCCATTATTCCGCCTCAGACGCCTGCTGGCGTAATGAAAGCAACAAACAAACATGCATAATTCAGCGAGCCGGCCACTTGTGCGTGGGGCCGTGGTAATGATTGCGCTGGAAAGTGATGAAGTGCCGCACTTAAACCTAAACGGCCTTATTTAAACTCATTTGTTTGGTGCAATTCAGAAGGGGGAATGCTTATTTGTGTAATGTGCGATGGCTTACCGTGCGGCAAATGAGGCGAAGGCTAAAGTGTGTCATTTATTTTGGAAAATGTCATCGCTGAAACAGCAGGTGGCGGCAAAGAAGATTTAACTGTTCAGGTTAACTCATTGATAATGTGTTAGATTGTCATGATAGTCCGACAGAACCGTCGCCAGAGCCCAGGCCTAAAGGTTCCCTCATATGAAATGTTCACTTTTGTTTTTTTTTTTTTTACATAAGTATGCCTTACCATAGCCTGACTAAGTCCCCAAAGTTGTGAAATAAACAACCCATGTTTCCCTTTCGTATGGGCGTTTGTATCACATTAGCTCATTCTCAAATGGGCTGTTTCAGCAGGTCGGTTTTACACGTCACTAATCCCACCTTTTTCGGTTTTATGCGTCACTAGCTCAGCGCGAACTCCCCCCTCACAATTTTAAACCCCTCCCCTCCGCCGGAGCAAACAAACAGCAGCAGCAGCAGCAGGAGGACAGCATGGTCCACGATTTCACGGCCCCATATCTCCGGTCCGGAGGGTCGTGGAGGGCCGGCAGCTACGCCGTTGGAAAGCCAAGTTCGAGCCGGATTCCGGGGATGTGTTCATTTTCCCCGTAGGACTTATGAAGTCGACCGGAAAATGTGCATCGTAAGGAGTATTAGCAGCCCTGACAGTTTGTGGCAAACATTTAACTGACGACTGCTTCAGGAATTTGGGACAATACAAACATGGATTAGCAGAACATCTTTCACTTATCCCGGGATCGATACTAACTATTGAAACTAATGAGCCAATATTACTTCAGGTGCAGACATGAAGACTGTTTGTAAACAGGAGCACACGGAAAAGATGAGACTTGGCCACGCCCAACTCATTTTGTAGTCCAAAACACACGGAAGTCTGGCGAGCCTTGGCCACGCCCACCCAAATCTGCTTGTTTGATGCTAGGCTAACGGTAGACCTTCCTCGTGGAGACTGCAACTCTACAACAAGGTACAATTCCGTGAACATTTCTTTTCATATTTAAAGGGTAACGGAACACATTTTTTCTTTTTCTTTTTTTCTTTTATTTTGCCAATAAACTGTATAAACAACCATCTTTGGTGGGCGGGCATGTACCTCTACGGCCTGCCCATGGTGACAGGTGTGGTCCGACAACTGAGCATGCAAAGGGCGCTGCGGTGAAAAAAATTCTTTCCGATGACCAATTTTTATTCATTGGCAGTTGACAAGGAAACAACATGGTGAATGTCAGGTTTACATGTTTGACATTTGTTAAACAACAAAAAGGAGAGAAGACACTCAGTTCAAGGCTCGCGAAGAGAGAAACTGATACAATTCACTACTGCACTCTCTGAAAAAAATCCCCCCCTCACCCTCTTTTTATTTGGCTTTCACACCCCTAGTTACATAGGTGTTAGATATTGTATATTGTATATATTATATTATATATTATTATTATATTATATATTGTATATTGTATTGTATATTGTATTGTATTGTATATCTTATACATTAGATAATACTAATAGATAATATATTTCTAAATAAAATAGATTTTAAAATAGAAAGTGGACTCCTTATTAATGATATAAGTGATCATCTTCCGGTCTTTGCAGTTCTTCATGATTATTTTGGAAAAAAAATTATGAAGCCGTCTACTTACACAATTGAAAAAAGATTAACAACACCTAGGTCCATGGCTGCCTTTAAGCTGGACCTAGAAAAGCATAACTGGTCTGAGGTCTATTCAAAAAACGATCCTAACACTGCATATAGTGAATTCCAGTCAACAATTAACTTTTTATACAATAAACACTGTCCAATAGTTCAAATTAAAAGGAAGTATAAAGGTCCAAATAAGGTATGGATGACAAAGGGGATAGAAAATGCATGTAAAAAGAAAAATATTTTATATAAAAGATTTCTTAAAACAAGAACTATGGAATCTGAAACAAAGTATAAGACCTATAAAAATAAATTATTAAATATTATACGTATAAGGAAGAAAGATCATTACCATGCATTACTAGAGCAGAATAAAAACAATATGCAAGAAATATGGAAAATACTAAATGATGTAATTAAAAATAGATCTAAAAAAATAAATTATCCAGAATATTTTATAAAAGATAAAAACAGTGTAATTGATAAAATTTCAGACATAGTCAATAACTTCAATGAATATTTAGTTAATGTGGGTAGTAATTTGGCAAATGAAATTCCAGAGACAAGAAATAAACATGAAATAGATAAGTACGTTGTAAATAATTCATCCACTATGTTCCTAAATGGTGTTAATGATATTGAAGTATTAAATGTTGTAAAAACATTAAAAAATAAAAAGTCTACCGACTATTTTAATATTGATATGACACTGGTGAAAAGTATTATAGAATATGTTGTAAAACCTTTTACATATATTTGTAATTTGTCTTTCCAAACTGGTATATTTCCATCAAAAATGAAAATAGCAAAAGTAATTCCTATTTACAAAAGTGGTGATAGACATATATTTAGTAATTATAGACCAATATCATTGTTGCCACAGTTCTCAAAAATTCTAGAAAAATTATTTTTATATAGACTGGATAATTTTATTGAGAAACATAAGATTTTGAGTGAATATCAGTACGGTTTTAGAGAAAAACGGACCACCTCAATGGCAGTCATGGAACTTGTAGAGGCAATAGCTACCAACATAGACAATAAAAAATTTACTGTTGGGATATTTATGGATCTAAAGAAAGCATTTGACACCATAGACCATTCTATATTAATGAATAAATTAGTGAAATATGGTATAAGAGGCTTAACATATAAATGGATAAAAAGTTATTTGGATGATAGATATCAGTATGTGCAGTTTAAAAATACAAATTCAAAACAATTGAAGATTACTCATGGAGTTCCTCAGGGGTCTGTGCTGGGCCCTAAATTATTTATATTGTATATGAATGATATCTGTTGTGTCTCGACAATACTCAAGAGTGTCTTGTTTGCGGATGATACAACTTTCTACTGTTCTGGAGACAACTTGAAGCAGCTTCTGACTACTGTGGAGTATGAATTAAGTACAATAAAAAATTGGTTTGATATGAATAAATTATCATTAAATTTAAATAAAACCAAGTTCATAGTTTTCGGTACTAGACCAATCACTCATCAAGTTAAAATTATGGTGAATTTAATTGAAATAGAAAGGGTGTATGAAAATAAATTCCTTGGAGTAGTTATTGATGATAAATTATGTTGGAAACCACACATAGAAAATGTTAAAAGGAAAATGTCAAAAATCATAGGGATACTCTATAAAACCAAGGAGGTCCTGAACATGAATTCACTATATACATTATATAATACATTATTATTACCATATTTGACCTATTGTGTGGAAATTTGGGGAAACACATATAAAACAAATACCGACACTGTTTTTAAATTGCAAAAAAGAGCCATAAGGATTATTAATAGATCAAAATATACAGAATCAACACATCCACTATTTATTAAATTAAATACAATGAAATTTTATGACTTGGTTGAGTTTAAAATAGCACAAATAATGTATAAAGTATACAATAATCTACTCTGCCACAGTACTCAAAAGTTGTTTGAAATTAGAAACTGTCCTTATGAGATAAGGGGTACAAGTGTATACAAAAAACCCAAAACAAGAACAAATATTAAGCAAAGGTGTGTCTCCGTTAAAGGAGTTAATTTGTGGAATAACTTGGGAACTGAACTGAAAAGATGTAATTCACTTGTTGAATTTAAAAGAATGTTTAAAAGTAAAGTTCAATATTATTATTTAAATCAGATATGAGTTAAGAAGATTGTAGAAATGATTTATTCATTTACTTATTTTTCTTTGATGTATTAATATGAGTGTAATGAAATTTGTATATATGTGTGTTACTATTGTGTATTTTTATTTTTCTATTTATTTTATTTTTTTATACGAGTAGCATTATATTTTCTTTTATTAAAAATGTAATTTATTATAAATAAGTGATAGGATATGAAGAATAAGGGGTAGGACTGGATAAGTTTTCAACTTCTTCCTACTCCCTTGAACATATACATAGATATACATAGGTGTTCCAACCCTAATAATACAAATGCAAAACATACTTGTAACACAGTGTACTTTTGTCTGTGTGTGTGTGTGTGTGTTCTTGTACATAATACATAGTGAGGACCAAAATACGTCTTTATCCAACAGAATGAGGACATTTTTGTGAAGTGAGGACATTTTGGCCGGTCCTCACTTTGCAAGACCTCTTTTTGAAGGTCAAGACTTGGTTTTAGAGTTTAGGTTTGAATTGGGTTATGGTTGGGGTTAGGGTAAGGGTTAGGTTTAGGCAATCATTTTTGATGGTTGCGGTTAGGGTAAGGCTCTAGGAAATGCATTATGTCACTGGATGTCCTCACAAAGATATATGTACAAGGAGGGTAGTGTGTATGTGTGTGTGTGTGTGTGTGTGTGCGCGTGCATGTGAGTGAAAGATTGCTGAGTACATGTGTGGTCAAGTTTGCAATCATTTCTTAACTGAAAACAGGCAGCTTCAGCAGACTGGCTCTAACCATTCTGCTGCGTTAAATATTCTGGTTCTTGTGCTTCTCGAGTCATCTTCTGTTAAGATAACATATTGCTAGGCTATGTGAATGTGAGTGTGGAGCAGAGCAACACATTCTTCATTGCAAACAGAAGCAATTCTTCAATGCAGCAAATGTATGCTAATTTATATTTACAATTATTCCTACAATGGGTCTGTATTAGGGCCCCACATATTCTGAAAACATGACCAGTTAACACTGGTAGTATATGAATTAATTTTTAAAACTGCATAATGTCATCGTGGTTTAAACTTTTTAAATCCAGTGCAGTATATTCATTAAGTTTAGTTTAACTTTGAAGTGCAATACATTTGCATTTAATCTTTTGGATTAGAATATTTATTTTGGTACCAAATTGAGTGGTTGGCACCATTTTTTTTTTTAATTTTTTTTTAAAACACAAATACTCCATTGCCCTTCTAAAATCTGAAACTATTGTTCCTGTCGATTATCCCCGTCTTTTCTTTGCTGTGTGGTGCAGACTTAAGGAACCAACATGGTGCACATGATGGGTCTGTTTTCGGGCCCCGCAGATTCTGGAAACATGATGAGGATTTCTCATAGCTCCCTCTAGTGGTATGAGACAAACTGCCTAATGTTACACTGCTTTGCGTATTTTTTCTTTTCAAATCAGTACAGTGCATTCTTTTAATTCAGTTCAGTTGTAGTTTACTTTGAAGTACTTTTAAATCCAATACATTTGCATTTAATCACATGGAACAGTTCATTTTTAAATTTTTACTCACTGTATATTAATTTCACAGTCTCATGGCATATACACATGTTTAAATGTTTGTCAAACATCAGTGAAGGTCCATTTGATCTCACAGTAGTTCGGTTACACTGAAAATGGGATTGAAGTTGACCTTTTTTGAAAGGCAGATTGAAGACAAAAGCGAGGGTGAGAGGTGAATTGTCCGCTGGCGTGACTGCGGGCAGAAGCAATCTGCGGGCAAGCGAGATGCCAGACGGATACGAATTGCACTTATCTTCCTCTGACCTTCTCAAACCTGCATCCTGATTGAGGGGGAGGAGAAAGAGAAGAAGGGGGGGTGGAAGTGATGATAAAAATAGGAAGAAATGCACACTGTTGCGAGTTGGAGATGGAGGACAAAAGATGCTTTGATTTGGATCAGAGGAGAAAAAGACATGATGATCATGATGAGGTATTACTCGCTCATGCCAGAAAAAGTATGATTCTGCCAGCTTCAATCCATCCTTTTTTTTTCCTCCTTAGGACGTATATTTGAGACTGGTCATCTGTCAATCCTTTTTGAATGCGTTCTGTTTGCCACTTCATTTTCATTCAAAAGCAATCAGATTGCATCAGCGACGGTGTGCATCCTTAACTCATCCACTCCCAGCCATTTTCATTGAAGCAATTCCCGTTGCTACCGGCAACAGATTTTGCAAGGCCCACAGAATATTGTGTTGTTAAGAAAAAAAAAAAAAAAAAGAAGGTATTTCTATCCGTTTCCGTTTTGCAGCAATTCGCATTAGAATATGGCTAAGTTTCATCATTATTCACAAATCTGTTTAAAACAGTGGGGAAAAGATCCTTTTGCAACATGGCCCTGGTTGATCTCTTATACTCTGCTGCCACCTGCTGGCCGTTTTTTTTGTGTGTAATTAACTACCATTGCTTCAACCGTTCTCTGCAATTGAGAAGCTTAATCAAAGCATTCTGTATGCTCTAGCATAAGAAAACATAAATACGTCTTTGGGACACTGGTAATTAAAATAGAACGTATTTATAAGTTTTTGGGAGAAAATCAGTTAAGGGCATTACAATATTTAGATTTTGCAATTCAAATTATTTTAAAATGATTATTATAAGTATACATTATTGTGATAGAATAGGCCTACAAAATAGTGTTGACCGTAACCAAGACATTATGGAGATCACAACAATATGACAAAGTGTTCCCATCTTCCGCGTTCCTGCTGCAACCGCATGCCAAAGGCAAGCCAAGTAAGTGGCTTTGCAAATCGTGCTGATTGCAGCCGATCCGTACCTGCTCGTCCTCGCCCTCTTAACGGGTTATTAATAAGCACTTTGCACAAACGTTACGTTGGTGTAAACAGTCAAGAGTCATTCACTGTTGAGCTGTTTATCACGTCGCACTAAAATCCTTCCCGGCAAGATGGCTAATATGCACCATTATACTTGATTCGCCGTGTGTGTGCAGAGCATTTGTTGTCATTTGTGCAGCGGCAGACTTACTTAATAACAACACCATCTGTGGGCACAAGTGGCGTTAGAGTGCATGCAAATGGATGATGGCTGTGCATCCCTTGAAATTAAACACGAGCGTTTTCAAGTGCTGTCTTCTTTACATTTGTACTGGCCGCTTTGTTGGGTACATGGGGCACAATCCACGGGACAAATTAGGGGAGGGAAATTTACAGTGTTCCACAGTACAGCCCCATCGGTTAATCAGCGCATGGATGGTCAGCTGTGACTTTGTAAGCAAAATAACACTACCGTGCTCTTGTGTCCCATGACAACGTGTTTTTGTGGTAAGTTCAGTCTCTTAATATATGAACAAAGATCTTTGCAACTTAATTCCCATGGCAACCATTATCTAATGTAAGACTATTATACAAACTTTTAAAAGATGTGTAAATGTGTTTTTCAAACAAACAACTGTTAATTCCCATGTCTCTTATCTAATGTAAGATGACTATTATCCAGCATAGCTTGCAGTCCTTTTGGTGACAGTGCTATTGATAAAAGTTCCTCATTTTAATTTAGTAGTGTTCTGCTTCTTTGTGTTGAATCATATTTTGTCTTTTAAAGTAGCACTAAGGAACTTTTCAACCTTGATAAAATATCAACTTATAACTAGGTGAATGGTAACTTTGCCATGCCCCGAGGGGGTCTGTATCATTTTTACTGGCACTAAGCAACTTTGAGGAGGATGGTAGGAATATTGTCGCATAAAAAACTACTAATGTGCTTTATGGCATATATCACTCCCCCTTTCACCATTCGTTAAAAAGACAGAAGTCAATTTGAATAGACGCATGATTACTGCTTTCCTGGCAGAAGCTGCAAAACAAATGAAAAGTTTTGTCTGAGGAGACAAAAAAATGAAAAGAGAAGCTACCTGGATAAAAGGAGAGTCAAGGATCAACATTAGCTGGGATTTCACTTACTACTTGAGCTAAAAAAAAAAAAAAGTCGAATGACGCAAGGCACTTGTCCTCATAGGAAGTGTGGTCTTCTTTCAGATAACAATACCACTTTTGCCCATATGGCACCGTCATAATCAATGTAAACTGAAAGTTCCTTAGTGTTGCTTTAAAGCAGGGGTGTCAAACATAAGGCCCGCGGGCCGGATCAGGCCCGCAAAGGAGTTTAATCCGGCCCGCGAGATGATTTTGTAAAGTTAAAAAAAAAAGTTGTAATGCTGGACTAATTAATCAGTCGGCCACAATCAAAATGTATAAAATATATAAAATTT
Organism: Festucalex cinctus; assembly: GCF_051991245.1. Taxonomy (NCBI): domain Eukaryota; kingdom Metazoa; phylum Chordata; class Actinopteri; order Syngnathiformes; family Syngnathidae; genus Festucalex; species Festucalex cinctus. Next base: position 8,458,329 of record NC_135426.1, read on the forward strand.
GTAACTTCACAAGCAGTCCTTGTACGGGGAAATCGTCCTGGATGTCATTATTTTACACACAACTTAAAGTTACGATTTGTTTAGTTATTATTATTATTAGTAGTAGTATTTATTTTAATCATAGACCAACAAACGTGTTAAATACGAATTACTGGTAACACAAATATATGATATGACAAGGATTAGCGTCCTTATAACGTTATTAACTGTGCCACGCAATGCATTCTGGGAACAGTATATATGCAAAACAGGTAGATTTAACACATCCAGGACTCAGTGTTGCCATGTTCCATTTGCATTTGTATTATTTTTTTGGAACAATATGATTAGAATTGAGCTCCATAATTTAGGGCTGGCACACAATTAGCAGAAATCTGCGTATAATTGACGGCAATCATTTTACGCGACCCATTTGGTAAAATATTTTCCTCCATGCGGCCCCTGAGCTAACATGAGTTTGACACCCCTGCTTTAAAGATTCCCCCCCACCCGCATACTGCGCTTGTCTTGTGTATATCAATGTTCTGATTGCATTTATTTCAGTATCAGTATGTGCCCCAAAAGTCCTGTATAGGTTTCTGATTTTAATCCCACCTCCTAGTTTCACTTATTTGCAGATTAAAACAAAAAGATCTGTTATTGGCTGAAAAAATGATCAGGCCAAAATGCTGCCTTGTATGGGAGCCATCTTGTGGCATCTTGATGCCAAGGAACTTTGTTGAGGGGAGGAGCTCCAGATAGAATCACTGCTCTAAATGGTCCATTGTTGAGATTTTCGCGTAACGGCTTGACTGACCCAAATCCATTGAGCAGCAGCTCCCCCAGGACCAGAATAAACCAGCAGTATAGAAAATGGAGGTGTACCTAATGTAGTGGCCAGTGAGTGCACTCATCTCTCATTCGGAATGTTGGAGTGTGTAAAGTTACCAAGAAGAACGAGCGTGAGTGAAGCTCCTATTAGGAGCAAAGTCAATCAAAGCGGATGACTGGCTGTGGATATCCGAGCGGCTTTGCCTCCACTGTCTTAATAAGGAAGGAATCGAAATTCAATAGGAGTTCAGATTGGAAGGCTGTCGCCAATTATACGGCAGCGCGCGTTCCCCTCAGGACCGTTTTTTTTTTCTTTTTCTTTTCTTTTTCTTGCGAGTGCTGAATTTGTAGTTATGTGCCGTTCCCTCATGGGGATACGTGCGTGTTCGCCGTGTTGTGTAAGTACTTGCTAATTGTCAGTTGGGTGATTGCTTAATGATTGTAAATCAAGTGATGCTGAGGAAAAAAGGTGACCACAGCAGTGATGTCAACCAGTGTTATAGTTTTGGAATTTTTCATTTTAGTTAGTTTTTATTTTTTGTTTTTTAAATCTAGTTAGTTTTATATAGTTATCAGTGGTTTTGTTAGTTTTAAGTCGTTTGTTATTTAATAAATGTTTAGTTTTAGTTAGTTTCAGTATTAGTTTTAGTTTTTTTATGTACATTACTTGTGCGAAATATTCAAAAAGCACCATGGGAGCGGCATCATCTGAAGGTGCTTTTCTATTGGCTGCTGCTAGATGTAACTTCTGTGTGACACACATTAAAATGTCCTTATGCCGGTTAATATCAAAATAAATACTTAAAATCACATTTAAAATCTAACCCAAATGCTCATGCATTAAATTACCAAAGAGTAAAACAAATGACATTTTCCCAATAGTTATTAATTTTAATTACTTTTGTAAACATAAAATCTAGTTACAGTGTTTTTTTTTTTTTTTTTTTAAATAGCATTTTTGTTTCTTTTATTTTGCTAACTTTTTTTTGTGGTTTTAGTTAACTAAAATCTTTGCCAACACATCATCAAATTCCTATGACGTCACCTCAACTCATCATCCTCTTGAAAATGTTCACTTAAAAGCTGCAGCTGCCGACATTGTTTAAAAACGCTTTAAGCATCAAAGTGACAAAATGACAAAGGGCAAAAACACCACTGCAAATCTCCAGCTAGACGAAAGAGTACGCTTCAACCTCTGTTCATTCTTCCCAATTTCCAGATAAAGTTCTAAACGGATGTAATAGCACAAAACATCAGCTTTCCAGAAGTTGAAATGGTCCAAAATACTTCCTCTATTAGTTCTCACTAAAAAAAATTTGGTATTCGCTCATTGTCTAGTCGGTTGAATTCTTATCAGGCTGACAAAAAAAAAAAGCACTTTATCTTTGATTTCCATATAGAAGCTGGCAAAGAATAACAAAGTTGGCTATTACTGCTGTAAAGGAAGAGAAGACGGATTAATTATGACCTTTTATTGTAATGATAGTGTCATTCATTTAGGATTATTGTGAGTGTGCAGATCAGCAGGTGGTAAAACGGCGCCTTATTGTATTATAAGAGGACTTTCTCTCTCTCTCTCTTTTTTTTTTTTTTTAAAACAAGCTTTTGTATGCGCCATTGGGCGACATAAACATTGATTTCTTTCGGCTCCTCCATTGTTTTGTTTTAGCCGCTCCAGGGACGGTGACGCTACTTTGGTCCAAAAATCCATAATTTCAGAAATGTTAACCACGTTTGCGTATAATCTCCAGTGTTTAATGGCTCCTTGATCACTGGGTGCTTATCGATTGCTGAATGCTTTTTCTGTGCGAGAAGGGAATGACTGGAAACTGAAAATGTCACTCACTAACTGCAGAGAAAAACAAGACTCCGGTTTGAAGTGAATTTGTCACATTCTCAGTAATTGTCTCCCTTGTTGCTTTGAACTGGGCCAAATCTTCCATTTGTCACTCTGTTTGAATTTGACAGCCTTATGTAATCACCTGAATCCTACTACTCCTAAAAATAAAAATAGCTCCACATATAGTGTATGTATATTTTTAAAAACCAAAAGCACAGTGATCAACAGATGGTGCTGTGGGACCATTATTGCCTCTGAAAGTTGACGTCGCAGCCCATGAGATACTGCAGACATTCTGTGCACATGCACTCCCATCTGAAAGCGTTGACACCATTGGATTACATCATGAAGGCTTCCCCCACCTGCTTTTACAGTTTCCTTCACATATGCCCTCCGTTTTTGAATACGTTCTCATATTTGGGGATAAGTGTGTCATAAAGCCTATATAGTGCAATGTGCATTTAGGAACGTGTGATGCAGAAAAAGGTTATCAATACATTTGTGTTGGGATTATAGATGTGTAAATCAAATATTTGAACAAAACAACACACAATCCCAAACCATTGCAGCCATTCAAAATGAACCTGAAATTAGGATGTAGATGTAGGGCTGAAGATGGTCCAATTTATTTATTTTTTATTGGATAATACATTTAAAAAAAAGAAAAAGAAAAGAAAAAGCCATTCTAACGTTACTGTCAGGGTGGGGGGCGTAGGAAGCAGGACCCAAATGCAGGGAGCAATGGAACCAAGGCAGGGATGCAGTCAAAAGGTTGATTTAATTGAACAAGAAAGGCAAACAAGGTACTTAGCAAAAATAAATAAATAAATAAAATAAAATAAAAAATAAATAACAAGGTCCAAAAAACAAACTTAAGCAACCAGAAACACGAGGACAACAGGACATGACAGCGACAAGGACTGAACGAAAGAAGGGAACTAAATACACATAGTAACGAGATAACGAGAGACACCTGTGCAAGACACAAGAAGCTTGGGGAGCTGATTGGTCAACACAAGGGAACGGGATAACAAGCACAGGTGGACGAGGTTAACTATGACAAGACATTGACAAAAGGAGACACACAAGGAAAACATGACCCATAAACAAAACCAAAACACAGACCACGACAGTTACATTGTACATAATAAATGTGACCTTAAGTGTGTGTGTGGCTTTAAAAGATGGGGCCTGGCTTGGTGAGTGACATGGGTGTCAGCAAGTGTCGAGTTTATGGTTTATTCAGCCAGCCCATACTAGCTCTCATAAAATCATTAAATTTCTAAAAGATTTTTTTTATTTTTTTATACTAAAAGCAGTAAAATGTTCTGACAGTAATTAATGGGCTCTTTGCACAGCTTGACTACTTCCTGAACTGAATACCACTTTTTTGTTTCCTGTCTTTCATGAGTGGACACTGATTAATCCAGGTGTGTCTGGCCAGTGTTGTTGTAGTTACTGAGATCAGGCACACCTGGATTAATCAGCTTGTCCACTCATGAAAGACAGGAAATGAAGGACTGGTGTTGAGTTCAGGAAGTAGTGGATTTGTGCAAAGAGCCCATATCTTTATTGTTGAAGGCCCAAGTTATTTTTATTAATCGTTTTTGTTTTAATTAATTAGCTGATTGATCGGTTCTCGGAATTTTATTCACCCGGCCTCAAAAAACCCGTATCATCAGGCCCCAGTATCCAGTCTGCAGTCAATAAAGCAATTGAATGTACACTGGTGCGATTTTGCTTCAAATCTTTTTGTCGTGGAATTAATCGAGTCGAATTGTTTCAGCTTTACGTTGTCTGTTCCGATTGTCGCAATGACACATTTGTTGTAGTGAGCGTCTACAACGCTGGACTGTCGTCGTGCTCTCCTCCGCTATGTGATGCTGTAAAATCCGTCCCAGACTGTTGAAGAAGAGCCAAGTGGACTTTAGATCCTGAAAAGAAGCTTGTCTCCTCATCCTCTGTAATTGGAGTGGGTACCAGATGTTCTTTGTCTGGGCGCCATTATGGGATATTGGTACCATTCTTTTTGTGGCGCACATGACAGTCAGTGCCAAAATATGTATCTGATGGTTGGATTTCAGTAATCGCAGTACCCCGTGGGAAAAGTCATCCAGATCTGAGATAGGAAATGTTAATTTCATTCGTCGAGTAGGAGTAACCACTTCCTTTGACCACTTTGTCGTCATAAAGTGCTTCCTTTTTGCTGAAGGAAGGTCAGAGCTCAGGTGTGTACAACACGAAGAGTTCAACAGGAGCCGACACATGGCCATCTGGGAGATTGTCCACTCCTACTACGCTGGAGATTCAGCAGACAGAAAATTCATCGGCGGTGTGCTTGGAAGAAAAAAAAAAGGGGGGGGGGTCAACTGTTGTCTGGGGAGGGTGTCCGGAGTGGCTGAGAGGCATTTGGGATTATCAGATTTCTATTTCCTACCTGGGATTCCTTTATACTGCATTCAGTATGGCCGTTTTTTTTTTCTTTTAAATGCGCCATCGATGGCTCCTCAGCTCGTATAGCTTAGCCATTCATCTCTTTTTGACAGCTCTCTGGGGGGAAAATATTTTAAATATGGTGCACCAGAAGTGCAAAAAAATGACTGGTCACAATATTAAGAACAGCACCTGCACAACCTGTACAGTGTTCGGGACCAAGCTCTTAAAGTAATTGATGCTTTGCTTAAAAAGGTTTCTAAATGACTATAGATGCTACAAAATGATGCCAAAGCACAATTGTAGTCAACATGAAGCTCCTCAAGTAACTTCAACAGAGTTTCTTGGCACTAAGATTTGTGCCAAAGTACTACTTTTGTCTAAAAACTCAACTCAATTCTTTGGCATTAAGATGCCAGTATGTGACACTAAAACAGTACTTTTGTTGAAAGTAAGCTCATCAAATCATATCCAAATTTTTCCTTGGCATGCAAATGCCATCAATTGGCTGCAAAGCACTCCTTTTGTCTAACCGGAGCTCCTCCTCAACTCACATCAACATTTCATTGGCACAAAGAGGGCGCCAAAGCAAAGACTTTTAGTGCTTTACAGCCAGTACATACATTTTCAGCAAATAATGATGAATTCAGCTAAAGGAACAGGAGGAAGATCACTTAACTACTTGTATACGAGCCTCAGATCTGCATCACACTGAAAACTAGCCAAGTTCGGAAAATTGTACTTTTTTTGTATTGCACAATAATGATAATGCAATAGTACTGTCATGACTGGGTCATGCCAGTGTTAAGTTTGGGTCATGCCAGTGTTATGTTTGTGTCATGAACGTGAGGTCAAGTGTCTGTTTTGAACTGATGTAACCATCGTCTGGTTTCAACTGGAAAAACGCTATGTGATGTCAGGAGCTATGTGATGTCAAGAATATTTCTCTTTTTCTGGTCAACAGCCAATCAGATAATTCCATGTCAATCCTGTTACCCACATGCCTAGCCACAGCCAGCCCGATCAATTCACTTTTTATTTAAGGCAAACCAAGAAGGATTATTACCTCGGTTCATCTGTGCATTTCCATAGCCCAAGGGGGCTTGGCGTCTCTTGATTCTCGATGCATTCTCATTGTTTCTCGTCTAGTCAAGTTTGTTCTACGCCGCTCGATATTATGCGAATAAAGAGTTAAAATCTTATTCTTAATCCCCCACCACACAAATAACTGACAGATTTGAAAGAAAGGCCTACATATCCCAACATAGCATTTTTTCTTAAAATTGCATGAAATTAATGCCAATTTTCTATTCTTATAATATATGATTACTAAATGGCCACAAGAGGGCATCTGGAGTACGGTTACCTTAAAATATTGGTCCGATACTGATACCTTTTATCAGTAATCACTCATCCCTAGTCAACAGTGAACATTCTTCTTTGTGAAGGATAACCTTTTAGTGATGCTGTATATATAATTTCCGTGTAATTAATAGGGATGTAACGATATCCAAACATCACCATACGATATTATCACAATGTGAAGGTCACGATACGATAATTATCCCGATATTGTGGGGGCGTTGGTGGTGTTTAAAAAAAGATCTCAATATTGTAAAAAAAAAAAAAAAAAAAAAAGAGAGCTCATACTAATAATAAGCACAATATTGTGCTTTTGTGCATAACAGCAATGCATATAAACCACCTACAATCTCTAATAATAATATTGAGGCACTTACTTGGTAATTCAAGCACACATTAATCGCTTCACAAGCAAATTAGGTTCCCCTTCATCTGACAATTACAATAAATTTTAAACATAGAAGGCCAAAACATCCCTAATGAAAATTAAATGGCACTAATAAACTAGCCACTAGAGGGTGCTAGAACTGCACAAATGGAAATCAACCTGACTTTTTCCACAGAGGTGTTCTTTTTAAATACTGTGGACATGACGATATTGTGGCAGTTTTAATATCACGATATCACGACATTGCCCTTATCGTGACATCCCTAGTAATTAATTGATTCATTGATTCTCGCAACACGCCTAGTCACAGCTGCCCTTTGCATGACCCGCATGCCTGGTGCCCGCCGTCTTGTCAGCCAACATCAAACAAAAAGCAAAATGAGTCAGGAGCGTTTTATTTTCGTCCCAGTTTTCATCTGAAATTGATGCGATGTTGCGCAAGAAGGGGTCATTCGAGTTCACGCTTTCCGACAACGCAGCCACTTGCGTCCTCAAGCGAACAGATAGCCGCCACGGCACTACTTTTAAATGCCGTTCATCAAATGTGTTTACTTTGCGTATTTATAGAAGCCCAAGGAGTCTCGTGTGGTATCAATAGACCTGAATGGGCCGCCAAAGTATTTGGCTGCGTTTCCACGAGATGCATCCCTAAAGGCTCCTTAATTTCCAAACACAGGCGTCATTTACTAACGTCATTCTGGCCCCTGCTCCATCTCGTCCTATATCACTTCAGTGGAACGTGAATGATGGCATCAAATACGCTGGAGGTAGTAACCCTGCGTTGACTTGCCAGCATGGCTGTTGTGAAAGCTGCCAATTGTCAATTAATTGTGGTACACCCCCTCATGTATTGTCGCCAGCCTCTGCTGGACTTGCTGAAGGAAAATAGCCAGAGAAAGTTTCCTTATTATAAAGTCCTCCCTTGTTTGCGTCATGTTTACCTGGCTTGAAATCGATCCCGACATGATGCAACATCTAAGGAAATTTTTCTACTTTATTCACGCTCGCTATAGAGCCCTCCTGACAATATCGGCACAGTACTTCACTTTAATACACATTGCAGAAATACGCTTGCCACAGGTAGAAACGACATTTACACGCACACACGGGACCGTGCAAATACACTTCGGGCACGTGGAGCATGAGTAGCATTCATGTCGGCACCAAAGAAGGAGAAGAATGTGTGGAACATAAGAGCGTACGTGAGGACATGAGAAGCGAACCCTCGAGGGGTGCGCAACGCAAAGACTCCTTGTTCACGACACAGATGGTACGCCACACATGAGCAGTCATGTCTGTGACACACCGCGCGTGTGGGTGCATAAGATGCTTTGTGTGTCACTTTGCATACAAATGAGGAGCGATCACATACCACAGCTCTTTTTTTTTTTTTTTTTTTTTTTCTTGCATGTTGCTCAAACTCAACTTGTCCTGAAGCACATCCAATTTGGACATTTATACATTTTTCCTTCATTAGCGCCACATGAAAGTGAAGTGGACCGACCGCAGAGCTACATGCTCGCTCTGAGGCAGATTATAAATTAAATACAAATCTGCCTTCACGCTGATTAATAATGGATTCAACTCCTCCGTTTAACTAAAGCCTAAATGGGATTGATGAGATCTGAGATTCCGCTTTGTCCTTTTGCAAAACATTATTTTAGTTTTTAACTAATAAGGCTAATAACTCCCAAATTTGTGTTACACTTTTATTCAAAACCCTTTATTTCCTTATTTTTTATGCTACTAGCTACTCACACGCAAACATTTTCCAAGAAAATTCATTGGCAGTCAAATTTGAGGGATCTACAACTAGGGATGTAACAATATCCAAACGTTACGATATGATATGACTATGAAGATCACGATACAATAATTATCACGATACAGCGGGGGGGTTATTGGCAATATAAAAAAGGTCAATACTGTAAAAAAAAATGAGCTCATTCTAATGTGTATATATATATATATATATATATATATATATATATATATATATATATATATATATATATATATATATATATATATATTTATAGTGCTTTTGTACGTAACAAATAAACAAAGAAACTACAATCTCTAATAACACTTACTATTGTCAGGTTTTAGGTGTGGTTGTGGACCCAAATGCAGAGAAGGAGGGCGAGGAAGTAGAGGTAAAGTAAAAAGGGAATTTAAACCAAATAAAAAGCGAACTCCAAAAAAGGTAAGTAATGCAAGGGGGAACAACAAGGCAGCAAACCGGCAGCTTGACGGGGGAAACAACAATGAATTGACACAGACAGAGAGGAGACAAGAGACTAAATACAACAACAGTTGCCCTGCTTTTAATATCACAACATCACGATATTGCCGTTATCGTTACATCCTTATCTACAAGACCTAAAGGCTGCTTATGTGCCTACTGTATATTGCCTGGAGCTCAAATGACAATATATAATAATAGAATGAAAAAGAGGTCATTTGACATCACTGCACTTATGTCCGCTGGATGTTTGAGCCACATACAGGATGATGTGAGCATCAAAGAAGCCAGGAGGCAAACAATTCTTCACGTGATTGTGGCGTTGAACTGCCATAGTGCATAATGTCCCGTAATGGCCATGTATTAACCTCCGTTGACCTCGTGCATCAGAAATTATGGCTGAGTTGTTTTTTTTTGTACAGGCTGTGATCCCCAGCATCATTTACGAGACCAAAATCTCCTGTGATACATTTTCAAACAGGCTAAAATAAATGTACAATATAAACGGCCTGGAATATGCCTGGAGGATTCAGCAAGGCATTTTATATCACATTTAATCCAGAATTGGGCCGGAAATTATTAATCTATTAACTTGATTACAAATCACAACTACACGCTGACGTCCACGTCACTCACCCGCCTTTTCAAGTCATACACACTCAAAGGCACAAATATGACAACATAGAACATGAGGAGGGTGACCCCAAAGTGGACACAATTATTTGCACCTCAAATGCACTTTGTGTATATTGCATTGTGTTGTATGATCAATTTTGATATGATTCAGTTGCATAATTAGTTGACTGAATCGCCTAATTAACAGTAATGATCTCCTGAAAAAGTTGCTCCCGCAGGAGTTCTTCTGTTGCACTCTATTTGCATTTATTTCCTTTCATTGGATGTACATAACATTCATATTAAATGTTCCTCCCAGCGTGTGTGCGTACGCGTGCGGGAGCTTTTTGGCAGCAGACACCACCGTGTGTAATCGGAGTGGGATGAGAGCAGCTCTATTTTGGGGGGGGTCTGGATCCGTGTCAGCCTGCCTTCTGTGGAGAAGGAGATAAAGAAATAAAGAATGATGCTGAGTGGGCTTAAAAGCCTGTTTGCGAAAGTTAAAAAGAGATGTTGCTTTGGCGATATAATGAATTTGTCAATGCTGATGGAGTTTGAAAGTTAAGAGTTTGTAGCGGACAAAATCAAAGTCAGAGCGGAGGATGTTTAGAATAGTTATGGTGATACTTGTAAAGTTGCTTCAAAAGTGATACAATCCTTTTTTTTTTTTTTTAAAACATCCTTTATTGTCATATTCAATTAGCGGGACATTTTTAACTCATTCACTCACCTCCAAGCAACCCCCTTCGCTCCCGGCTGGTTTCCTGGATTTTGCAAGGCCCACAGAATATTGTGTTCTCTTGCTATAAAAACACGGAACCTACCAAAAGAAAGATTAGTCTTTTTCTTTTTTCCCCCTGATGAAAGAAAAGTATATTTCTCTGTTTCAGTTTTGCGGCAATTAGCATTAGAATATAGATAAGTTTCATCATTGTTCACAAATCTCTTTAAAACTGGGGGGAAACAGCTTTGTTGCAACATGGCCCTGGTTGATCTCTTATACTCCGCTGCCACATGCTGTCCGTTTTTGTAATTACTACCATTGCCATCACCATTCTCTTCAGTTCAAAGGCTGCATCAAAGCCTTCTGTATACACGAGCATAAAAAACAAACAAACAAAAAAACGTATAAATACGTCTTTGGGAGCAAACGAGTTAATAGCCGGTAATTTAGCGTATCCTATTACCAAAAGCACAATTATTGTTACTTTTGCAGCTGGAATTATTGCTTTCGAAGTTACTGAAAAGCCTGCAAGTCAAAATGACACATTTGTCGGTTACATATCTCCGTGTTCTAAAAATGTACAATGCTTTGCTTTTGGATCTTTTAAGTAGAAAATTCACCTTTTCTTAAGAAGCGAGGTGCATTGGGAGGGCAGACGCACAAAACACAAGGCTGCCTTCGCCATCCATCTCTTATTAAGCACACATACATAAGTCTTTTTTTTTTTTACACCGCTCCATCCTTGACAAATAAAGTCGTCAAAGCCATCGCTTTTATCAGCCGTCAAAGATGAGCTGTTGAAGAAAACCTTCTTCCCCCCACACCCTAACTATGTGGCATTCATCTTTTCTTCATGGCTTTTGTTTGGTTACCCGGCGACAAATAACAGAGAATGTTTCGCATTCTCATAATCACAGGAAAGAACCGGTTGCAAAGGAAGCGGTATAGGCTCACCAGGCTTGTTAACAACCCGCTGTGTATATCAATTGCATGCATAGGAAAGGCTTCATTTTAGCAAAGTGCAATAAACATTTGTGAGATACTTCAGCACAAAAATACAAATTGCAGATAAATATCAGCACAGGAATATCAGTTTTGACGAACAACAAAGGAAAGAGTGCACTGATTTTACTAGCAACCGCCATGACTTATTCTTTTATGGTTCATCTAAATTCATAACAGCGATAAATGTAATTATAGTTGGGGCCTGTTGAACTTCATTTTGCATCTGTATTTTATCACGTCTTCGCTGACTTTTTGCATAAAAGTGCCAACATCTCTGGAAACTTATTGCCTGATTTTTTATTTTAAAAGACGATTAGTACTGTTATTGATATTATCGTATTAAAATACTGTAATATCATATCCTGATCCAGTCACGTGACCAGGATGACATAAACAACAGCACCTCAATTCATTTTATTGCGAGTTTGCTGACGTAATGGACAAGAAAAATGTCATCTTTTCTTTCGCAATTCTGATCCACGTAATCCTCAGCATGTCAGGTTTCATGTTTCTTCCTGAATCCTTCCATTTGTGTGTGTGTGTGTTGGGGGGTGGGGGGGGGGGGGGGGATCTCCTTATGTAGGGATAAGCACACTGAGCAAAACAAAATGTTGCTAGCAGAGCGAATAAAAGCTGGCCGAATGTTTACTGTCCACAAATCACATATTCGGAATTCAATTAAAATTTCAATTATTTCACTCCAACTACAAAAGCAGCATAATTTCTCAAAAAAAAAAAAAAAAAGAGCACATTTTTGAGTTGTTTAAAATTCTACATTTGAACATTTTATAAACTTTAAAATAACTAATTTAATACATTGTTTCATCCAACAAACTTGCATAATTAGTTTGAAATAATTTTATTTGTCTTAATATTTCTTGTTTATGTTTAAACATTTTCTTGTTTTGTACAAAAAAATAAATGATCATCCTACTGCACGGTGCACATGCTGCACTCCAACTTTTTGCCAAAATAAATAAATACAATATATATTATTATTAATTCTTTTTGGTCATTATTTTTCACACATTTTCTTTTTTTGTACCAAAAAAAAAATAATCGTTTGAATAATTGTGATTTCAATTATTACCAAAATAATCCATCCATCCATCCATTTTCTTGACCGCTTATTCCTCACAAGGGTCGCGGGGGCTGCTGGCGCCTATCTCAGCTGGCTCTGGGCAGTAGGCGGGGGACACCCTGGACTGGTTGCCAACCAATCGCAGGGCACACAGAGACAAACAACCATCCACACTCACACGCACACCTAGGGACAATTCGGAGCGCCCAATTAACCTGCCATGCATGTCTTTGGAATGTGGGAGGAGACCGGAGTACCCGGAGAAGACCCACGCGGGCACGGGGAGAACATGCAAACTCCACCCAGGAAGGTCCGAGCCTGGACTCGAACCGGAGACCTCAGAACTGGGAAGCGGACGTGCTAACCACTCGACTACCGTGCCGCCCTACCAAAATAATCGTGATTATTATTTTTTCCATAATCGAGCAGCCCTAAAATTCCAGCCTGACATATGTAAATGGTAAATTGAGACCCACATGCACTACGTCACCCTGTACTATGTCATTTGTGGACGGTCCCTAACTTTCACTCTCTATGGGACTGAAGTTTTACTTGCTATGGGATGGCTGAATGCATCCTCATCATCAGCCACTGTTTAATCTTCACTGTCGACTGTGGACACAAATCTTTGGCGAGTCACCCGTCGCTGTACTGCTTTTGAAGACGTGCTTCTTTTCTATAGGGCGTAATTCACCCCTTTTTATGTCCGCAATGGGACGCAATAATTCTTCGTGTTTTTGTCGTCATTCAAAGCAATGATCACCTGTCTAAAAATACCCACTACTGTGCCTAATGCAAAAATACCCCTAAATAGTATTATTAAATCATAATTACTCAACATAAAATGACAATTTTTTTTTCTTCAGGGAAGAGTTGAAATTAACCATTTCACAGAATAGTTAATTTTTAATAAATGGTGACTTTTTTACTGCCACACGTAATTAAAAAACAACCCCCAATGCCAGCGGATTTCGAGCGTTTGAACTCATTTTTCGAAGCAAACAGAATATTGTGTTCTTTTGCTACATAAAAACATGGGTACCCCAAGAAAGATCGCATTCCATTCTTTCATTAGAAAAAAAGTAGGTTTCTACCTTATCCTGTTCTTTCGGAATCTCCATTTGAAAATAGGTCATTTGAGTGACATTGAGCGAAAATTGAAAAGAAAAGATACATTTTCTCCACAACAGTGACTTTGATACTAATATTTTTTGTTTAGTGACGCTCCGTCAAATTAGGTTTAATGTTACAAAGGCTTTGATCATTCACGTCAGCCTAGTTTTCAGATTGCGTCATGTTTCATTGTAATTCGCAGCTCTAGTTAGGGCCCGAGCAGCTACTGCTGCCATCTGCTGGCCATAGTGGGTGTTTTTGATTTCAGAACTCATTGACCCGGCTGCACTTGGACGTTGCACTGACCACTGATATAAGAAAGAAAAAAAAAGTACTTGACATCACTTAACGTTTATGGCAGCATACATCGTGATTTTATTAAACATTATTAAATGTTTTGGTGGTCAAAGAGTTAAGGACACAGATGACAATACTGTTGTACTCCGAGTAACTCACTGTCAGTTTCATTGGCGAACAAAAAGCTGTTTTTAAACACACTTGTGTATTTAATGCGGCCTTGCTGCTAATTGGTGCTTAATGGCGCCATTTGTGTTTACGCAATCACAAATGAAAGTGACCGTGTTTGTTTATTTCTGTACAGTTTTATAAAACCAATTAGTAGAGGAATTTACATTTGAGTTTGAATGCTTTGAGTGCCTAACACGAAACCACAGTTGAGTGATTTTTATGTCGTCTCGTCCTTCAACTACCTCTACATTGCTCGGCCGATTCACACCATTCTAACTTCAACATGTTCCAAAAATTCATGCTTTTCATAACACTTTTACCATGCCAAAAATCCCCATTTATTTTCAATGAGTGACTCAACAATTGGCTCTCATTTCATATTCAATGTTCAGCTCATTCAATTCACCTTTGTCATAATCCTGCTCTCAGTATGTGTCTGGTGTTTTTTTCCATTGGGCAAGTGAAGGGGGTGTGTCCACCGGCGCCGCACCTGAGGCGCATTTCCCAAAATTAAGCTGACAAAAGGATGTCGGATTATTCCTTGCACGCAGCCCTTGCTCAAGTTGTTCTCTAGACCGCTTGTTCTCAAATCCTAGTCACGTGTTATAGTATAGTCTTGTTTTTGATTTGATAAGTTAATATTCTTCACGTGTATCTGCCACGGCGCTTTCTGTTTTGTATATAGTTAGATTTTAGTGTGTGTTATTGTGTATAGATATAGCCTGCTTGCGTTGTAAGTAATTTTTGTTAACTCCTATAGCTCCTTGCCTTTTGCAAGTGTTTTTTGTTATTTAACTATTCCGGGTGTTGTGCTTGCGCTTTATGTTGTTTTTCTCCTGGCCTTGTGAGCCAGCGTTTTGCGTTACTGTTGGTTTGTGAATAAACCACATCGTTTTCCTGTCTGGGCCTACGTTTTTTGGGATCCACTTTTCTGCCGACTTTAGTCGGATCGAAACAACCTTGAAGACAATTTTCGACTAAATATTCAGTGTCATTCCACATCACTCAATATATGCATTTTCACCACTACCATGCAAGATCACGCCATATCTTCTACATCATTTTAAAAGATTCCAAATCATTCGAAACCATTCAACATATTGTTCAACAACATTCCAAGTCACTTGATATCATTCCACACGTTTCAATATTTTGTCATTTAGCATTTCAGCATTCACATGCAATTTCTCCAGAAATGATTTCATCTAGTTTTGTTTGGAAGGTGGGATTTACAGTATTGTTATTTATGGTTACTGTCATGTGTTGACATAATGCCATTATGAAGTATTCTGTTTTGACGTGTAAGTACTTGGTCTAAAATAAGTGGTTATCAGTGCCTTCCCAGTAATATTATAAACTTCATAATCCAAATACATGCTTTTATATCTTTTACTGAAGAGACAAAAAAACCCAAAACTTTTTAATGGTGATTTGTTCGGCAGAAATCCGAATTGCTCCATCATAACTCACATGGCGTGGGAAAAAAAAGAAATGTAAGCAAAGAAAGCATGATGATTATGACACAAATGTATTAAATACAAATGAACGTAGAAATAAAACTTCTTTGTATTTTAAATCTGAAGTGCATATTCAGTAGAAAGTGGTGAGTGGTCATGAGTGTGTCATGAAGTGGTGATGTTTTGCCTCATGAGATGTTTTGTTTATGTAGCTATCATCAAGTTTCCACTGAAGTGACGTTTGAGTTCATGTCCTGTTAAGTTTGGGTTCATGACCGTGAGGTCAAGTGTCAAGTACTGATGTAACAAGTGTCTGTTTACAAAACATGATGTTTTGTGATGTCAACCTTTAATCCTTTAGGTCAGGGGTGTCAAACATAAGGCCCGCGGGCCGGATCAGGCCCGCAAAGGAGTTTAATCCGGCCCGCGAGATGATTTTGTAAAGTTAAAAAAAAAAGTTGTAATGCTGGACTAATTAATCAGTCGGCCACAATCAAAATATATAAAATATATAAAATTTGTAACTTCACAAGCAGTCCTTGTGTCAGGGTTCCGGCTCCATGAGCCCCGTTTCCCTCCTTTCCCCGTGTATGTGTGCGTGTGCGAGACAAGGCAGCTAATTAGGCAGATGAGAAGCAGCTGGAGCAGCAGCGAGGTGTGGATAATCACAGTGCCAGCCTACTTAAGCCAGCCCCGGACCACAGCTCAGCGCCAGAACGTCTTGAGTAGTACACCAGTCAGTTGTGTCCAGTTACTTACTCTCTTGCTTGGCTTACTCCCTAACTATTGGTATTCCT
Organism: Festucalex cinctus; assembly: GCF_051991245.1. Lineage (NCBI taxonomy): Eukaryota > Metazoa > Chordata > Actinopteri > Syngnathiformes > Syngnathidae > Festucalex > Festucalex cinctus. The sequence goes on from NC_135426.1 coordinate 8,474,667, forward strand.
CCTGTCCAGGTCATCTCCACCGGCTCCCGCCTGGCTCGCTCACATGCCATCCTGTCTGCCATCCTGTCTGCCATCCTGTCTGCCATCCTGTCTGCCATCCTGCCTGCCTGCTTGCCTACTGGCCGGTTCACCCGCTCACCACCTGTTTCTCGGCTCCTGGTCATCCTCCACCCTGCGGGCACTCTCCGGATCAAGTTGGCCCGCTTGCCTGTTCCACTCACCTCTGCTCATTAAAGATACTTGCACCTGCCATTCTTGTCTCCTCGTACCTGCATTTGGGTCCTCCCTGCACCCCCCATCCTAACATTACGTTCTGGCCAAAAACATGGACCCCGCAGGTACTGACTCCGCCCAACACAACCAAACCGCTCAAGGACTACTCCTCGAACAACACGACCAAGCCCTTCATGTTCTCCTCACAAAGGTAAAGGAATTCTCCCAAGTATTATCTTCCGTCCAAGACCAGTTGGCAATGTTGCAGACCCACGGACAATTCTCCTCGCCGCCGCCACAGCCGCCCGCTCACACTCCACCCGTACAAGCACAGGTAGCTCGGGAACCCTTTGTCCCCGCCCCGGCGCCTTATTACGGCGACTTGGGTTCATGTCGAGCCTTCTTGGTACAGTGCGCTATAGTTTTTGAGCAACAGCCCCATTCTTATGCCTCTGATCGTGCAAAAATCGCCTACCTGATAGGTTGCCTTCGAGGGGCTGCGCTCGCCTGGGCTTCCGCCGAATGGGAGCGTCAATCACCGGTGTGCGCTTCCTATCCTGCATTCACGGAGGAGATGAGGAAGATTTTTGACCACCCGGTGCGCGGTAAGGAAGCAGCTAAACGTTTGATGTCTCTCCGCCAGGGCTCCCGAAGTGTAGCTGAGTTTTCAGTAGAGTTCCGTACGCTCGCAGCCGAGAGCAACTTTAATAATGAAGCACTCCAGGAGGTATTCCTTCGCGCCCTTAACGACTCTCTTAAGGACGAATTAGCCTCCCGCGACGAACCCGCAGACCTAGACCGACTCATTGAACTAGCTATCCGTATTGACTGTCGGCTCAGAGAACGTCAGAGACAGCGCCGTTCGGCACCGGCTCCGCGCCCCGTCTCACCACCAGCAGTACAAGCCATTCAGCCCAGTGTAGCCCCCACGCTAGCCTTGCGTCCCGCCGACACTCCAGAGCCAATGCAGTTAGGGGGCGCCAGATTGACTCAGGAGGAGAGGGCACGGAGACTGAGCAACCGGTTATGTTTGTATTGCGGTCAAGGAGGTCACTTCATCCAGTCTTGCCAGATAAGACAAGTAAAAGGGGGGGGCTCACCAGTAACTGGGGAGAAACTGGTGAGCCAGACAAACAGCTCCTCATCACATCGCTTAGAGCTCTCAGCTACCTTGTCTCACCAACACCGGTCCAAGACCGTTTCTGCGTTAGTCGATTGCGGAGCAGACGAGAACCTCATAGACTACAGTTTAGTAAAAGAACTTGGGTTAGAGACACGCCCCTTGACAACCCCGTTTAGAACCACTGCGCTTAACGGACAGCTATTGTGCCATGTCACGCAACAAACCACGCCTATTTCCCTCTGTCTCTCTGGTAATCATTTTGAGGAGATCAGCCCCTTTGTTTTTGACTGCCCCCGATCTCCCTTGGTATTGGGGTTACCGTGGCTAAAGAGACATAATCCCGAGATTGATTGGGCCATCCCAAAGCTGACTGCCTGGAGTGAGACCTGCCATGAGGGCTGTTTACGTTCCGCCCAAGTTCCCATCCAAAGCACTAAGGCACCTGAACCCCCCGATCTCAGTACAGTTCCCCGCTGCTATCACAACCTCAGTCGGGTTTTTTCCAAGGACCGAGCCGCGTCACTACCACCTCACAGGCCTTACGATTGTGCCATAGATCTGCTGCCAGGTGCCACCCTCCCCAGCAGCCGCCTCTACAACATCTCACGACCAGAGAGGGAGGCGATGGAGAAATACATCACAGAGTCTCTGGCTGCAGGCATCATCCGCCCCTCGTCCTCTCCTGTTGGTGCTGGTTTTTTCTTTGTTGGAAAGAAGGATAAGACACTACGTCCCTGCATAGATTACCGGGGACTTAACGAGATCACGGTCAGGAACAAATACCCAATTCCACTCATCGAATCTGCATTCACTCCCCTCCACGGCGCGTGTGTTTTCACCAAGCTCGATCTGCGTAACGCCTACCACTTGGTCCGGATAAGAGAGGGGGATGAATGGAAGACTGCCTTCAACACCCCCCTTGGACACTATGAATACCTGGTCATGCCCTTTGGACTTACAAACGCCCCTGCAGTATTCCAAGCTCTGCTGAACGATGTCCTCAGAGACATGCTCAATAAATTTGTGTTTGTTTACTTGGATGACATCTTAATCTTATCAGGATCCCAGTCAGAGCATGAGGAGCACGTTCGGCGAGTTCTCCAGAGGCTCCTAGAAAACAGACTCTACGTCAAAGCCGAAAAGTGTGAGTTCCATGTCTCCAAGACCGCCTTTCTGGGGTACGTAATCTCCAAGGGAGAACTATGTATGGACCCAGCCAAGTTAACGGCAGTTTCAGAATGGCCTAAACCTACCAATCGCAAGCAGCTTCAACGTTTCCTAGGCTTTGCTAATTTCTACAGACGGTTCATCAGGAATTACAGTCATGTCGCGGCCCCCCTCACAGCTCTTACCTCCACTTCGATTCCTTTCCGCTGGTCTCAAGAGGCAGATTCCGCCTTTGCCAACCTCAAGCATCGGTTTACGGCAGCTCCTGTCCTCATCCATCCTGATCCCTCACACCAGTTCATTGTGGAGGTTGACGCGTCCGAGACAGGGGTTGGAGCCGTACTATCCCAGCGCCATGCAAAGGATGGTAAGATACATCCGTGTGCCTTCTTCTCCCGCAAGTTATCCCCGGCAGAGCGCAACTACAGTATTGGGGACCGGGAGCTCCTGGCAGTCAAACTCGCCTTGGAGGAGTGGCGGCATCTACTAGAGGGTGCAGAACTACCTTTTGTGGTGTGGACGGACCACAAAAACCTAGAGTACCTTAAGGCCGCCAAACGACTGAACCCCAGACAAGCCAGATGGTCCCTCTTCTTTTCACGATTTAATTTCACCTTATCCTATGTCCCAGGTTCCAGGAACCAGATGCCTTATCACGCCAGTTTACTACTACAGAGACCAAGGAGGATCAAGAATCTATCCTCCCGCCCACCTGTTTCGTGGGATCAGTCGAACTGGCTATAGAGACCCTAGTCAAGAACGCACAGAGCGAGCAACCAGATCCTCGAGGTGGGTCCCCTAGAACCCTGTTTGTCCCTGATAATGTCCGCCCGCAGGTTCTCAAATGGTCTCATGCCTCTCGCCTCACATGCCACCCGGGAGTGAGGAGAACACTCTCCGTTCTGCATCAGAGATTCTGGTGGCGCACCATGGGGGCTGACACACGGGAGTACATCGCAGCCTGTCCCGTATGTGCCCGCAACAAGAACTCCACCAGACCCAGTGCTGGGTACCTCCATCCATTGCCGGTCCCCAGTCGTCCTTGGTCCCATATTGCCCTTGATTTCGTCTCCGGTCTCCCCCCATCTCATGGGTATACTGTAATTCTTACAATCATTGACAGATTCTCCAAGGCCGCCCACTTTGTCCCTCTGGCCAAGCTCCCCTCAGCCACAGAGACTGCAGACCTTTTAGTTCAACATGTTTTTCGTCTCCACGGCATACCACAAAACATTGTTTCAGACAGAGGTCCCCAGTTTACATCCCTCGTCTGGAAGTCCTTCTGTTCAGCCCTGGGCATTTCAGTTAGTCTCTCATCTGGTTACCACCCCCAAACCAACGGCCAGTCTGAACGGGCAAACCAGCAACTGGAGACCTCCCTCCGATGCATGTCTCACCATAACCCTTCTGCCTGGAGCACCTTTCTCCCCTGGGTTGAATACGCACACAATGCTCTACCTAACGCCTCCTTGGGCATGTCACCTTTCCGTTGCTCCTTAGGTTATCAACCTCCCCTGTTTCCTGCCCAGGAGAAGGACCTGGCAGACCCTTCCGTCCAAGCCCACTTGAGCCGCTGTGCCAGGGTCTGGAAACGAGCCCGTGCCTCTCTCCTCCAGTCCACAGTTCGTTCGGAGACACAGGCTAACCGTCGTCGCTTGCCGGCGCCCTCCTACACCGTGGGCCAGAAGGTTTGGCTGAATGCCAAAGACCTCCCCCTGAAGGTCAGCTCCCGCAAATTGGCTCCCCGATTCATTGGTCCATATGAGATCGAGAAGATAATCAATCCTTGTGCGGTCCGTCTCAAGTTGCCTTCTTCTCTCCGAATCCATCCGACATTCCACGTATCGCAAATTAAACCATTTATTTCTAGTCCATTAGCCCCGCAATGTCCCGCCCCCCCCGGTAGTGGAGGGCGGTCCTGCCTACAAGGTCCGCCGCCTGCTGGATGTCCGTCGCCGGGGGCGTGGATACCAGTACCTGGTGGATTGGGCTGGATACGGTCCGGAGGAACGGAGCTGGATCCCTGGTAGTTGGGTCCTCGACAAGTCCCTCATCACGGACTTCAACCGTCGGCGTGCGCCGGGTGGCGCCCGTAAGGGGGGGGGGTACTGTCAGGGTTCCGGCTCCATGAGCCCTGTTTCCCTCCTTTCCCCGTGTGTGTGTGCGTGTGCGAGACAAGGCAGCTAATTAGGCAGATGAGAAGCAGCTGGAGCAGCAGCCAGGTGTGGATAATCACAGTGCCAGCCTACTTAAGCCAGCCCCGGACCACAGCTCAGCGCCAGAACGTCTTGAGTAGTACACCAGTCAGTTGTGTCCAGTTACTTACTCTCTTGCTTGGCTTACTCCCTAACTATTGGTATTCCTTCTGTCCAGGTCATCTCCACCGGCTCCCGCCTGGCTCGCTCACATGCCATCCTGTCTGCCATCCTGTCTGCCATCCTGTCTGCCATCCTGTCTGCCATCCTGTCTGCCATCCTGCCTGCCTGCTTGCCTGCCTGCCTGCTTGCCTGCCTGCCTGCTTGCCTACTGGCCGGTTCACCCGCTCACCACCTGTTTCTCGGCTCCTGGTCATCCTCCACCCTGCGGGCACTCTCCGGATCAAGTTGGCCCGCTTGCCTGTTCCACTCACGTCTGCTCATTAAAGATACTTGCACCTGCCATTCTTGTCTCCTCGTACCTGCATTTGGGTCCTCCCTGCACCCCCCATCCTAACACCTTGTACAGGGAAATCGTCCTGGATGTCATTATTTTACACACAACTTAAAGTTACGATTTGTTTAGTTATTATTATTATTAGTAGTAGTAGTAGTATTTATTTTAATCATAGACCAACAAACGTGTTAAATACGAATTACTGGTAACACAAATATATGATATGACAAGGATTAGCGTCCTTATAACGTTATTAACTGTGCCACGCAATGCATTCTGGGAACAGTATATATGCAAAACAGGTAGATTTAACACATCCAGGACTCAGTGTTGCCATGTTCCATTTGCATTTGTATTATTTTTTTGGAACAATATGATTATAATTGAGCTCCATAATTTAGGGCTGGCACACAATTAGCAGAAATCTGCGTATAATTGACGGCAATCATTTTACGCGACCCATTTGGTAAAATATTTTCCTCCATGCGGCCCCTGAGCTAACATGAGTTTGACACCCCTGCTTTAGGTGATGTCTGGACCTATGTGATGTCGTTTTTTAGTCCTTTACGAATCACTGTCTGTTGGTGCAGTCTGAGAATTGTGTGTGGTTTGCCAGATTATTAACTCTGTTCATCGGTGTGCTTTCGCAACCCAAGGGAGCTTGGCATGCAGTCTCTTTATTTTTCATTTAAGTCAAGTTATGTGAATAAACAGTTAAAACCTTATTTGTGTCTGCGCCTTTGGGATCCAAACCTCTCAACACATAACACTACCATGTACTTAATTCTCAGCCTGCTGTGATTTTTTATTTTTTTTTCTTCCAAGTATCGATAATTATCTGGCATCCCCCCCAGCATGAAGCAGTGGTAAGTTTCTGTAACAAAGGCCAATAATGTGTCATAATGTGGATATTTAAAATCACATTTTATGCCAGTATAAGCTTTCAAGCCTTATAAATTATTCCTGTGCAATATGCAGCCTTGTATATCGTAATAGGCTGCCATATTGCATTTTATTGCAAATGGAGAGGTTGTGACTCTCCAAGAGGGAAAAGTGCATTGTGACAATGTGTCTTCTGGCATCTATTCCATTCTTATTTTTACCAGCCTGCCTCCGCCAAACCGATTCCATCTTTCATTCCTTCCGACACACCGCGTAGTGAGGTCCAAAGCTCGCCATTGCTTGTTGCATTTCCGTAGGGACACGCAGCAGAAAGGAAAGATAGACGGGGGGTGTAGAAATATTCACGGCGGTCCTCTTGTGAGACCGAATTTAGAGAACTTCACGTGTTATCTCAGGTGAGACAGAAGGATGACGGACAGCTTGATTGTCGGTTCAGATGAGAGGAAACAAGGTGTGTGTGCGCGTGTGTTTGGGGGGGTCGTATTTTCGATTTTGATGCCACCTATGACAGATCACTGGTCCGTGACATGACAAACTTGTCGGTGCCTACCTCCAACCGAGACCACACGCACTGTCGTTGATAGAAAGCACACATATCTTAGAGTGTCACAGAGTGTCATCAGTAGCTTGCAACAGAGACACAGGCAGAATCAAAGCATCTTTCCCCATTGAAAAGAGAGAAAAAAAAATTGCTCATTCCCTGCCGTGTTTGTTTTGGCCACCAGGGGACAGTATAATACAGACACACAAAGAAATGGACTCAATATGCTTCAGTAAAATTACAATTTTATATTTTTTTTTTTGCAGAGGATAAAGAATATATGCTTGTGAGAAGGGCAGCAGAGATTCGGACGTTGACGTCATCCCACAACAATGTACGTTAGCGCCACCATTTTGGCATGATGGAAAACGCGTCCGCTACATTGAGTAAGCGGAAAAACGTCACCCTTTTACGATGATAGGCAGCTATTGTGGCCCAGGTGCACCAACAAGGAGAAGCTAAAGAAGGGTTGGCATTCTACAGGCTACCAAAAGAGGAACCAATGCGTAGCCAATGGATCGTAGCATAAAATCAAAAAAGGCAGGAACTGGGTCCTTCTCATCGTGGTTGACATCACCTTGTGTAGCAATCACTTCAGATCAGGTGAGTCAATTACTGAATCATTTGGTCGTGTAGATGTAGCTTGATTGTATAGTTGATTGTGCACTTTGCACACGGCGGCAGAAGCTAGTAGGGCTGGGAATCTTTGACTGTCTCACGATTCGATTACAATTTTTGGGTCTACGATTCGATTCAGAATCGATTCTCGATTCAAAATTATTTGATTTGACAAATGATTTCTGCTTCAATTTAAAGATATGCAAAACATTGTAATGATCTACTCCAGTCTGCTTTGCAAGACAAAATGACAAACTGGGACATTAAAGTGTCTTTTTTTTGTGGGCTACAACTGCCTTTTCCCCTTCTTCTTCATTTCTAATTTAAATAAAATCGATTTTTGGATATTAATTTCTATTCGATTAATAAATGAGAATCTCGATTCTTTTATTAATCGATTTTTTGGCACACCCCTCAAAGCTAGCCTCCCACCAAATAAAATGTAAAAAAACCCAAAACAATTTCATTACCGAAATAAAATAATTGAATTTTTTTTTTTTTTTAATGAAAATGAACTGAAACTACATTTCATTTTACAAAACTAACTAATTACAGCAAAAATGTCCTTCATTTTCGTCTTTGGTAATGAATTTAATGCATGAGCTTTTGGGGATGATTTTAAATATACTTTATTTTGATATTAACTGGAACAAGGGCGTTTAAAAGTGACATGATCTAGCAGCAGCCAATAGAAATGCACCTTCAGATGATGTCACTCCCATGGTGTTTTATTTTTTTAATATTACGCACAAGTAATACACACACAAAAAAACATAAAAGCTAAACCTAATACTGAACCTAACTAAAACTAAGCATTTATTAAATAAAACTAATAATAAAAACTAACAGAACCACCATGAAAACTTGTTAAACTAAATTTAAAAAACAAAACTCAAAATGAATTAACTAAAATGAAAAATTCCAAAACTATATCCCTGCTCCCAACACATGCATAATGTGGGTGAAATATTCAATTTTGTTCATTTGTGCTGCTACGGTTTCATAGATATTATGCAGTTGAATTTAATGTACTTTAAAGTACTTTTAAGTGGTAATTTGCATCTCATACCAAGTTGTCTTCTTAGGCACAGTAGTTCTGAACTATGTTGGACAAACTGTTATTAGCACTACTGTCTGCTAAAAATAAACGAAAAGGAACCGAGTTCCCCATTATACCGAACTTGGACCGAAACTTGGCCCCAAATCCAAGGTCAGTAGCCTGCTGAACTGCGACTTCTGTGAACCGCCAAAATAAAATCACAATTACATTTCAATTAATTGCCCAGCCCGAGTGTTAGCATTAAACCTAGCGGACGTTCACATAAGGCAAAGCTATGTGGTTGTTTTAAATACACAATCGTGTTTGATAAATCAGAATATTTAACATTATTAATGCGGCTGCTGAGTTTGCCATGTGTGACGTGATATACTTACAAAAGCACACACCAGGCTTTCTTTGATATGATTTTGTCACATAATGACCCGCTTTGACGTCATCCTTTGAGCCAGTTAATGAGAACTGGGAGTGTGTAACGTCGTTATCCATGTTTGTGTCAAGTCGGCATGTTGCCTTTCGATGCTCCTTGGGCCACATTAGCCCCCACAAAACATGCCACGTTGCATCGTGAACAATCGGCGGATTACGCTGATTGATTACGACTGGCAAGGATGAATCAGACAAGTGTCAGGCGGCGAGCCAGTGACGGACTCGCCATCTAATGGCGCTGACTCGCAGACGTCTGCGTGTGTGAGGGAAACAGATGCTGAGTGACGACTGACTGACTGATGGGATAATGAGATAACGAGCAGGCGAACAGGATGACGAATCGGGGGAAAAAAAAAAAGGCACCAGATATGCAAAGCTGCCGTTATGTAAACTGACGTGATCAGATGCAAAACGACACGGGCGGTTTCGCTCGTTACACAATGATCACGCCGCAAAGTGCAACATGTGTTACGAGAAACGTGCGGCATGATGATTCCCACGCATATTTCAAGGCTCTTTGGGTGACGAAAAGATCCATGCACTGTACTTTAATTTATGTACGGCATACAAAGTATATACTGTATATAATTTAATTTGTTCCATTTAAAAAAAATGTTTTACATTTTATTTTTAAACAGTTTTAAAAAAACAAATTCGACTTACGAACAACCTCTCAGAACCCATTGTGTTCGTAAGTTGAGGACTTCCATAATTGACGTCTTCTGAAAATAATTGCCTAATTTTTTTAAGAAACACAAAAAAATTGAACCATTTAAATCATGAGGAAAAAAAAATAAAAAAAAAATAATAATAATACTAATAATAATATATAAACAGTTGAAAATAGTGTTAGCACTAACAGACAAAGAAAACAATGTCAGGAAAAGCCTACTAGAACATCTGATCTTTAAATGGTGGCAGATGTGTGCCCACTCTACATTTAAGCATGAGGTTGAATGTGATTGCTTAATAAGAGGGTGTGTACACTTGTGCACCACTTTATTACTTTCAGTTGTGTTATATAGGTTACAGGCCACAGTAATGTTGGAAAATTATGTTTTTTATGTCACCAAAAATTGTATTTGAAAGGGGTATGTCGACATTTTACGTTCCATTGTAAGTGTATTTCAGTTGGAAATTAACTCTGACCGCCAAAAACGATTAGTAAAATCACGATGTATGCCGCCATAAACGTTAAATGATGTCAACTACATTTTCTTGTTTGTTCGTTTTTTTTTTGTTTGTTTTTTTAATCAATGGGCAGTTCACCGTCTAAGTGCAGCACGTGCTACCTGGTCAATGAGTTGTGGAATCAAAAACACTATGGCCAGCAGATGTCAGCATTGTATCTTTTAAGTGGCCTCATTGTGTATGAAATTACAATGAAACATGATGAAATTGAACGTTTTTAAGGATGATGTAAACGAGCAAAGCCTTTATCATATTAAAGTTTTTTTTTTGATAACGTGTGGCAGTAAAATAGTTACCAGTTTTAATTTGTTTGTGCACTTTTGTAATATTGGGGTGGATGGTATTCTTTTTCCCCTACCTTTGTGCATATAGTAATGTACATGTACATCCATATCAGAAGTTATTTAAAAAATGTAATACTTTAAAACTAATCATTTAAACAATGATACAGATCGTGCAAAATTTCATGAAATCCCCTCCAGTCCAGTAGGTGGCAGTAATACACTTTGTAAAATGTAATGTTTTTGTGCTGCCCCCAATGTTAGAGGCAAGTCGTTTTGACATTTCCGTGGCAAACAAACACGTACGCGTGCAATAATCGCTTCAGTGTTGCTGCCGTCTGAGCCTCACAATGCATCATTAATCACTCTCACTGCACATGTTTCCTAACTGGGATAATGGGAAGAGAATGAGCCGATTTTTGAGTGAATAAAATAGCTCCGCTCCATATCAGTGTCTTGCTTTAAGGTATATAGACCCTTCCCGTGTGACATCACGTTTGTGTGGAAAGGCAGCCATGCTGGAGGACAGGCGGTTGACGCGAGTGAGTTACAAAACAGGCAAAATATAGTCGCTCATTCCACAATCATACAACATTTGCGCCGTGTACATTTGCTCTAAATGCTCAAGTAGAGATAAGAACTCGTTCTTTCTGATACCGGTAGTGATTGAAAACTACGGGGAAGAAATGATTCAGTTGTGTGAAAAATGAGTAAGATATGATGGGCATTAAAAACATACATGGATATGCTGAGATAACTTTATATGAGGTATTTTTTTTTCTTTTTCATGCACAGTGGGTCATAAGATTAACATTTGATTGTAAATTCCAGGCAGATGTGATGATCACCTGTTTCTATATCCAAGCACGTTTTAGTTTGTGATGCCGTTCGACATGAATCTCTTTATTCTGTAGGAAATTGATAGGTTTCAGGGTTTCAGTGTGGGTCTGGACCCAAGTGCAGGAAAGTCGGGCAGCTGGGAGGCAGAGGTGCTCAAAAAAGAAGCACAATTTAATTCAACAACAACAAAAAAAGGGCAAGCAAGGTAACTCAAAAACAACAACATCCAGATACAAACAGGAAACCTAACAACTAAACACAGATGTGACAGTGCAAGATGTGACAACAACAGCAGGACATGGGCAAACAACAATGGCTCGACAAGGACTGACAGGAAACAGGAGGCTAAATACACAAACACTGATTGACACAACAAGACACACCTGGGCAAGACACAAGTGGCCGAGGGCACTGATTGGTTTACGCAGGAAGGGCAGGTAAACACAGGTGGACATGATAATGCTTGACGAGACAAGGGAGACGCAAGGAAAACAGAACAAAATGCTGATCATGACCAACTAAAGAGACTTGAAGAATAAAAAAATAAATAAACCCAAACCATGATAATAGGAAGGTGATGAATAAATGCATTGCATGCTATGTTATACATAATACAAGATATGCCATAGATAAAAAATGAATCCCCTCTTTGTATAGTGTATATATCTAATGGAGAAGAGCGCTTTGTTGGATTTTGCAAATCTGAAGTCCTTCACCACAGAATTTGGGACCTTTTGCATAGCAGCCTCTAATGTGAACAGTAACGCACCAACATGTGAACTCAACTCCTGTAAAGAAGCCATGGATGTGCAATGAGCCCCAACCACCCTCCCATAATTCTTTGTTATCACTCATGTCCGTGAAGGCGCCATATTCATACCCTGGGAATGTCTCACCTTGAATGGAAACAAGATAAATGAGAATAAAGTGTATAAAGCGATATATGTCCAGTTTTCACTGAAATAAACAAGAGAAATGGTGAGCAGGTGTACTACTTCTAATGTGTATATTGAGTATTTTTAAATGGTATTATTTAACAAAATTACAGAATATTTTGCTGGTTGTAAACAGTCTTACCCACTATATTGATTTGATAGAATTGTCATGACTGGGTCACGCCATGGTTAAGTTTGGGTCAAGTGTCTGTTTTGAACTGATATAATCGGCGTGTAGTTTCAACTGGTTTTAAGCTATGTGATGTCATGAGCTATGTGATGTCAAGAATCTTTAATCTCTTTCTGGTCAGCAGCCAATCAGATAATTCCATGTCAGTCCTGTTACCCACATGTCTAGCCACAGCCAATCCAATCATTTCACTTTCTATTTAAGCTGTCTGAGAAATGTGTGTTTTGTCAGATTATTACCTCTGTTCCTCGGTGCATCTCCACAGCCCAAGGGGGCTTGGCGTCTCGTGATTCTCGATGTATTCTCATTGTTTCTTGTCTAGTCAAGTTTGTTCTATGCCTCTCAATGTTATGTGAATAAAGAGTTAAAATATTATTTGTGTCTGCGCTTTTGGGATCCAACCTCAGAACGTAACAAGAATGAACACAGTATAACGTAATTATTCTGTAATCAATGAATCGAAGATACATACGTTATTCTTGTTGATAAAACTGCCTACTTTTTTTTCTAAACTTTTGATGAGAAGTTTATTTTGTTGCATCATTATCTTTAGTCAAGTAATAACTTGTACATTTGTTGCATAAGTATTCAAAATTTGAACAAAAAGTTAACTGCACAAATTGGGGGGGAAAAAAACACTGGGAGAAAAATATATTTTACACCACAAAATATGTACCCAATAATGGAATATTCAACATTTGTCACAATTCTCTTATCATACCTTTAATCCATCTACTTTATAATTACCAAATTTACACACCGATCATATAACATTTTTCGGCCGTCTTGTACACGTTAATCACCAGAGGTGGGCATTCCACCAATTTTGACGGGAGGACAATCATTCTATCAATGACGACAGCCATTTTGTTGCCGATTGCCGATTGACTTTGAAACTTTGAAAAATTGACGAACTGAGCATTGCCAGAAGGGGTTTTCGTCCGTCAGTGTAATCGTCAATCCGTCAATAAATTCAGCAATCTGCCCATGATGGATTGACGAATGACAGAGCATAGATGGGTGCCCACTTGGAATGACGGAAACATTGACGGATGCTCATTTTACATATGTATTATCAGATGACAGCAAGTAGAAAAAATACTTTTTAAAGATATTAATTGTGCATGAAAAATAATGAAGTTACTACATTAATTATAGACAAAAATTAACTTTTTACTGCTGAAAATGTCTCAATGAGTCAAGTATTCCTTTAAGCAGTTACGTTACAATTAGACCTTGCAGGGTAAACACTACCTGGCTTATTTTTATTTCCATTTCATTCCATTACGGTTGACATATTTGCTCTTTGTTTACATTTCAGTTGTGGAAAAAAAGGTGGCTTAAATATTGTGCTGCAATAAAAGTGTTATTATTCCGAAGCACCAATAACAAATCTATTGTTCAGTAATTATTACCAATATGGTCAAAAATATCGTCACTGAAAATTTCTTTGAAATATCGTGATATAATTTTAAGCGATATCACCTACCCCTACTATAGGCAGATAAATGACCACGTTGCGCTTTAATAACACACATACATCATTCAAGTGCTTTGCTGCCTATGTCCAAGTCCATTTGTTTGACGAATGATCCGCTTGGACATCTTGACGGTCGCTTAGCAGCCAACATTTTCCATAATGTGTTTATTGTTGCTGTCGTTCTTAAGTAGGAGATGACTGCTTGAATGACAACACGTAGGAGTACAAACACAAATCATTTTGCTAAAAATCATCAAATTCGCCTCATCTTCCCACAAATCGGTTGTTGATCTGCAAAGACGACTTCAACTCGATGAGATCAAACTTCCTAGGGAAAGTTTAAAAAAAAAGGATAAGTGACAAAGATAAGAGATTCACTGCCACAGCTGCATCATCTCATTCTTCATGCGACGAGGGAGAGGCATTTGTAAAACACGGACATCACAACAATGGCTGGAGCATAATCTGTCCAATCCCATTACTGGCTGCAAGCAAGCTCGCAGAAAGACACAAACAAACACACACGCATGCACATCAATCTGTCACAGCGTATGACTTCGAACTGAGGGGGGCATATGTCTTCTTCTACAGCTTCTGCCGCATGACAACATAAACATAACAAGCACACGTATGCAAGTTATTTTGTCCAGTGGGCCTGCTTTGCTTTCAAAGTCAACCAAAATGCAGCGGAAAACCATCTTTCTTATTACCGTCAAAGCTTTTGTAGGATTTTGCACAAAACATATTGCATTCGACTGAGCAGAAATACAGACGTAATTTAGAAAATATGAGGAACAAAATATAAAAGCCACATTTATGTTTTTGCTCCCATATTTTTATGAGCTGAACCCTACCCCTACCCCTAACCCTAACCCTAAATATTTTTTTTTTTCTGTGCACACAAAAGCCTTATTTCTCTCAAATATTGTTCATCTGAGTCTGTCAGTGAGCACTTCTCCTTTGCCGATATATATATATATATATATATATATGTATTAGGGGCGGGAGAAAAAAATCGATATTGCAATATAATGTTACGCTATCTGTTGCTTTAAATTATCGATACACTGACAGTAGATATCGATGTAATGTGTCCAGTTGTGCAGTGCTATGTTATAAATGTTTATGCACTTTAATTTGTCTCACTTTACAAAGTTTACAGTTATAAGGCTAAGAGGCAATGAGGCACTATGCAGAACTTTGTACATTGTACAAAGTTTTGGCATTGAATAAATGCATAATTAGACATTTTCCTTTTTATGGGCATTTGTTGGCTTTTTCAGTCACATATCGGGATATGTAGATATTAGGGGTGTACCAAAAAATCCTAAAAGAATCGAGATTCTCATTTATTAATTGAATTGAGTCGATATTAATATCCATCCATCCATCCATTTTCTTGACCGCTTATTCCTCACAAGGGTCACGGGGGGTGCTGGCGCCTATCTCAGCTGGCTCTGGGCAGTAGGCGGGAGACACCCTGGACTGGTTGCCAACCAATCGCAGGGCACACAGAGACGAACAACCATCCACACTCACAAGCACACCTAGGGACAATTCGGAGCGCCGATATTAATATCCAAAAATCAATTATTTAAATTAGAAATGAAGAAGGGGAAAAGGCAGTTGAAGTCCACATGGTGTTTTTGTGGGAAAAAGCACTTACAATACAAAATTAATAAATGTTTAAACATAAAAAAAAGACACTTTAATGTCCCAGTTTGTCATTTTGTCTTGCAAAGCAGACTGGAGTAGATCATGACAATGTTGTGCATATCTGTAAATTGAAGCAGAAATAATTTGTCAATCAAATAATTTTGAATCGAAAATAGTTTGAATCGAGAATCGATTCTGAATCGAATCGTAGACACAAAAATCGTAATCGAATCGTGAGACAGTCAAAAATTCCCAGCCCTAATAGATATCGTGTATCGTGATATTATCGATATCGTGAGCCAAATATCGTCACAGTCTCGAATCGTGGTTTACCCATATTCCCCCCACCCACCCCTAATATATATATATATATATATATATATATATATATTCGAACTGAATGCTAAATTGGTGCTCCCGCTGCAGCTTAAACAGATTCCACATGTTTTTCCTAATAACATCTCATGCAGTGATGATGTTGGTGGGGGAGCTGAGCTCCAGCTTGTTTTCCTTCACCGTATGAACCTTTTGTTACGTTATCTCTTGCGGCGTAACAGGATTAGCAACTAGTCGGCGGGTCAGAAGCGAAGCGCGCGCCCCCCAGGAGCACTGGAGTGTTGACAACCTCGCTAAGAGCAAATTGAAATGATGATCTTAGACAGGCTTAGCCGCGCATGCAGTCGGTAGCTCAGAGGGAGCGAGCAATTATGCCCGAACTCGCCGCCATTGTGGGGCCAATCACGAGTGTTCATCTTGAGAGCCTCGAGTGGGAAAACACACGCAGAGAAAAGAAGCAAAAAATGATGCGGTGGGAAGAATCAGATTGTTGTGTTAAGTCCATAGAGGTTATTGTCAAGTGTGTGACCCTGCTGGAGACATCGTTTATGATTTCTAAAGCCAAATTCAAATTCAAAGTTCAACAATTCCTAGCAATTGAAGTGCTGGGAGTGCTGTGTCACTTACTTTGTCACCACTGTATTTTATTATAAACTTTTCAAATAACATTTCAGTTTTCAAACTTTCGACATCCGCTCCCTCGAAAGGCACATTTTTCTTCCTGAAAAACTGCACATAGTGCCGCTTTTAAAATCGTCCATTTTCTCGCTTGCATGTCTGAGTCACAGCAGTATCAGATACAAAATAAATTGTATGTGAGTAGACAATTTGCAAGCATGTTACGTGACCCTTTTCGCGGCGAGGCCGCATTCCATTCAAGTGAGCCGCGGGCTCGGGCCGCCATTATTCATGCTCGTTCGTAGACCTTCCAGCTAAGGACAAACATGGGATCATTAAGGAAGCGCCGCTCTCAGCTCACTGAGACCAAACGTTACCACCACATTAAAGCAGTAGGCAAGATTTGGTTTGCTTTCGTGAGAGCACGCCTTGCTCGATCACAATGGAACGGTAGCGCTTCAAAGCACCTTATTGCAATATGAAAGAACTCCAAACATTTGCAATCGCATTTCATTGCTCTCAAAGGAGGTCACAGGATATTTGATCTACGGAGCTGATATGTATGATGAAAAAAAAGGTCTTCTGCTGGAGAAAATTGTGTTTTTGTCTGTTGAGCAACAGAACATTAAGTCTACTTGCTCATAAATGATAAAGTTTTGAATAGCGCTCACAGCATTCCGCCGCAATTAAACTATTTTAGTTCTCCCAGGGTCAAATGTTTAGAACTGCCAAAAATAATATTTTGAAGCAGTAAATCTCTGGCACCGGGCTGAAACTTTGTACCTTCTGAATAGACACATTTCAAAAGTGGCATCCAGTAGATGTATGTTTTATATTTTTGCTTTGAATAGCACTCACAGCATTCCGCCGCAATTACACTATTTTATTTTCCTAGGGTCAAATGTTTAGAACTGTTTATAACATTCTTACTAAGAGGTTCCGGTGGTGTTAGTGGCAGTCATTTGTTCCCCATCATCTGCTATCAGTGGTGATGGCTGACTTAGAGTGCCACAGCATGCACGTCAGAAATCACCGTGTGCGCCGTGTGACTCGTCCCGGCCACACACAAAAGCCCTGACTAAGCAAGACCTAATTAGGTCTGCCCGTAGATATACCGAAATGTGGCCGCACTGCACATTGGCAACATTGTATTGCATAAGTCTGCTTGTGTGCTCTCCAACTACCCTAAAGAACAGTTCAGAGACATTCTAAGTTGGCATAAAAAAGAAAGCTCCAAACTTTTTCCCTCCCACTATGTGCACTGCATCTACACAAATGGGAACTGCTAGGTCAAATCAAACATCCGGCGCCCTAACTTCTTCTTGGGCTGACCTTTCTGGCACAACTCTGTGCTTTGCCTCTCTCTCCTGGTTAAGCCTTCATCAATTTTCTCACACTTTTATGTCTTTCCGACTTTCATTTTCACTCCACTTACTCCTTTGCCTCACTTTCATCATCCCCCCACCGTTTGACATCCTTTCAGCCTTGTTACAATTGTTCCCTTTGCCGGTCACCTCATATTGTGTCTGTCTTTACCCACACTTGATTGTCTCTCTCTTTTGTCCCCAGCCTTTCAACATCCAACACTTACCCTCCTTTTGTAGAGCATTTTATTTTTTTCGCTTTTAACTTTTCTTAAAGTCCTTGCACCTAATTTCGATCAAAGCAAGAGAAAATAAAACACTTTTAAAATCAAAACAGTTTGAAAAAAATGGGCTCAATCAACCATTGGTTGTTGATTTCATCAATCTTTTACCAATTTTCAGCACATATTTAGGAAAGCTTCACTGCAAAATTGTTCACTGTGATGTCACAATAAATACTTGGATACGTCTTTCACAGTAAGGATTACAGCAATAGGCTATAAAATGCAATACAATGCATTGTTGTAAAAGTACAACTGTATACTGTAACTTCACAGCTGCATTGGCAAAGCTGGGGAATGACAACCTTTGCACAATTGTTTTCCAAAGCCTCACATTCAACCATTCACAAAGACACATTCATACACAATTCAAGGCGCTCCCAAGTCCATTGGGGGCAAATTAGTGTTGACTGTCTTGCTCAAGGACACTTCAACATGGTCACAAGGGCTGAGGATCCAACCCACAACCTCACAGTTGGGGGACGACCACCCAATATTTGCGCCATACAGTGAGCATTCCATTTCCTAAAGAAAGTCTAATACACAACATAACCTTGTTGATCAGACTTTTTGATTCAAATTACAGCAGTCAAGCTAATTTGAATGAATTCTGTCTGTCTATTAAGAGCGTGAATGTTTGCAAGAACAATGTATCCATTGTGAAGCATCTTTGAGTGTCCAAAAAAGGGCAATACAAATGATGTATTATTATTATTATTATTATTATTATTATTATTATTATTATTATTATTATTATTATTATTATTGTGGGAATGATTGATTGATTGATTTTTTATTGAACATATAAACAAGTAGCAGAAAAATAAAAATGTAAAAGAAAAGAAAAGGATAACCTTATACAATCATCAATTAGTCACAGTTTACATGTTCAAAAGGGAGTAGGAAGAAGTTAAAAACCTATCTAGGCCTACCCCTTATACATTGTATATTTAGACTTATTTCATTATTAATGCAATACTTAGGTTAATATTTTTCAAAAAGAAAATGTATAAACCTGGTCATGTATACAAGTGCACTTAGACATGTGTGCATTTGCCAGCAACATATGTACATAAAATTCACAATACATTTATAAATCATACTCACATATACAATTTTCATGATCTTGTATGACATGTCTTTTTTTTTTTTTTTTACTTTGCTTTTATTTATTTATTTTTGTTTTTAAATTCAACAAGTGGGTCACATCTTTTCAGGTCAATTCCCAAATTATTCCACAAATTAACCCATTTTACAGAAACACACCTTTACTTAATATTTGTTCTTGTTTTTTTTTTTTTTTTGTAGACATTTGTGCCCCTTATCGCATAAGGACTGTGTCTAATTTCAAACAGCTTCCGAGTACTGTGGTAGAGTACCGGTAGATTGTTGTGTACTTTGTACACTATTTGTGATATTTTAAATTCAACCAAGTCATAAAATTTCATTGTATTTAATTTAATAAATAGTGGATGTGTTGATTCTGTATTTTATCGATTAATAATTCTTATGGCTCTTTTTTGCAATTTGAAAACAGGGTTGGCATTTGTTTTATATGCGTTTCCCCAGATTTCCACACAATAGGTCACAATAGATATGGTAATAATATCTGAATCATTCCCACATATGTTAGTGATTTTTATTCTCCACACTTTTATGCCATGTACATAATACTTCCGATTTACACCGTTCAAATTTCAACTTGCTTCAAAAATTCACGCCTCTCGGGGTCTATATCATCTGATTCCACATTACTTACAGTATCCGCACAATTTAACGTTAAATATCATCTTTTCCTCTTTAATTTTCAATGGGATAGACATTGAACTATTTCTAAGTGTCACTTTCCACGCCCACTTCCATACTTATCATCGTTACCAGGTGTTTGATACTGCTCGTTGGCACAGTTGGTAAAGTGCATTGTCCAGTAACCAGGAGGTCATCATTTCATAATTTGTCTCTTAATTTACTTCATAAGCATTCCACAGGCCTTCAAATCTTAGCATTCAGTTTCAGCATTCCCACGCAATTTCTCCAAAAATTGCACTTAGTCAAGTTATTATTATTATTATTATTATTATTATTATTATTAGAGTTGAACCAATTAGTCGACTAGTCAAAAAGTCGAATCACAACATCTGCTGCCGTTGACGAGTCAAAAGTTGTTTGTATATTTTCTGCTTGGCCAAGATGCAAAGAACATGTGATTACTGATTCATTAACTTGACGATTGAACATCAATGCGGTGCAGTACAGTCAACTAGCCTACTAGTCAACCAGTCAGTTAAGGAGTAAAATGTTTATGGCTAAGACTAATTACAACAGATATGAAATAAGTCTTGCTCAGGAACCAGTGCATGCTGCTAAAAGAGATTGTGGACCACTAGTGTGCTGAAAAATACTGATAGTCATAGATTAATTGACCTCGACTCGACTTTCATCACATTAGCATCAACTAGAAAAGTATTTTTGTTGTTCAATCCTGAGTTTTCTGTAGTATTTATTTCTGTCAAACTTCACCGCAGCCGCTGTTAACACACAACACATGTACGGTACACGCGTTCAGACACGGCGCTCCGCATACGCTTACCACTCACTGCGCGTAGGGCACCAACTGCCTAAGGCGGCACCAAAAAACAAATCAAGCCCGTAAAAATAATCATATTAGTAATTATAATATCAGTGTCTAATATTTAAAATAAAAGCTTGTAAAGCATGTTAATAAATACAAAAAATAACGTAGCATTATTTACTCGACGAGCGGTATCGCTGGTCTACGTTGGTGCCCCCCCTCCCCTAGTAGTTTGTTCCTATTAGGGAAAGGGGGAGGGTAGCGGGGTGCACTTTTGCTCCAACGAAACAAACTACTAGGGAAAGGGTGGGGGGGGTGGGGTATACTTTATGTTTCAATCGCCGGAAAAGAAAAAACAATGAGATGATGCTCGCGCGTCACTTGCAGGTATGACAATGACAATTTTTGGTTATTTTGTAGCAGCTACGTTTACATGACCACAGTTAGCAATAAAAAAAAAAAAAAAAAACACTCCAAACCGCCGCAGTGGAATGGTTGTGACCAGCACGTTCATTATACGGTACGTTAAATGGAATGTGATGAGACAATATTGTTTCATATGGAACGGCCAAGAGCGGCATGTACTGGTGAAAGTGTAATTTGAAAATAATAATAATAATAATAATAATAATAATCATCGTAAGGCTAAGTAGATTTCCTCATTTCAAATTCATAGTTTTAACATTATGTCCAGAATTTTTACATAGTGCCCTATCAGTCCTTCTCTAAAAAGGTAGATTATTAAAATTTTCATGTACCTGTGTTTTAAATATAGCCCTGCACAATACCATAATCCTAATCAATTTAGAAAATGTTTGTACCATGGTTGGTTCAAAACCATATTTCATTGTAGAATCCCTGAATATTGTCTTGTATTTCTGAATACAGGATCAATGCTTCAATATGTTCAAGGAGCATTTCATACCCTAACATAAATGCGGAAATTGCACAAAAGCTGTCATATGATGACCTGATAGCCGATTTTGCAGCCCAGAAATGTAGACATGTGCCTCTGTAGGGCCTCTACTAACTTGCTTGCACTTTGTTTATTTCCAGATGTTCATTTGTTAATAGTAGTGGCATTGAGTTTTATTTTAATTCATTTAGCTTTATTTATTTGAGTATTTGGTGTCATTGTTAGTTTTATAAAGACTTATTATTTATCACTTATTTTTGTGAACATTTTTAAAACTTCAATATTGACACTTACAAGTAGGGCTGGGTATCGATTCAGATTTCCAGAATCGATTTAATTCGATTCACAAGGGCCCGATTCAATTCATGATTCACAACGATTTTCGATTCAGTTGAGGAATTCATGCAGCACATATTTTAGACAGTCAAAAGTACCAATGCTGCAAAGAGTAGAAACTTCTTGCTCTAATTTAATGCATTATTAAGAATCTGAATATTTACATTAGGAATTGAATCCATTGCAGTTACATTAATCTGTTTCATTTAACATGGCCTTATAAAAACAATAAATAATAATTTAAATAAAGTACAACCACAGCACAGGCTGTGTAAATAAATTGACAAAAATGGGGGGGTCGATATGGGGGGGGACCACAAAACATTTATGCTTAGGGCACCAAAATGGCTAGCGCCGGCCCTGCATGCGTTAGTCACAATTTAAGCATCTTTAAACAATGTGTGGGTTTGAATCCATACAAAAATCTCTCCTTCGCGTCCCATGTTACGATCCGGTTGCGTCATGAGTTTTGGGAGGTTAATCCAGCATGTGTCCTGCGTGCCAGATCCCATCAATGCAGCCGCCCACGCTGCAGGCAAGCGCATGAAACCATGCGTCGCTTCCAACGCATTTATAATTCAACGCGCACTTCCTTTCCCTTTGCACTCTCATCCTCTTCCCACACCCTCTCACCTGTGTTGCACTTCTTCCTCCGAGCGCTTCTTCTCCTCGCCAACAAGCGCTTTGCGTTTTCTCATTTGCCTTTCCCCCCTTTTTTCTTATCGCAACCTTTCTCTTCTCTTATTTGCTCCTGCTCTCCCCAAGATAATATTATTTCCCGAAGCAAGGGATGGCATTAGCAGTCAACGTGCTTCGGCGCCAACGCGCAATATGTTGGCACATGACAAGATTGTCTCCCCTCCCCTCTGCTCACTGCACTGCATCAAAAGCGTTTCAGCAGCCAAGCGTGACGTGCAGGCGTCCAGCACTTTTTTTTTTTTTTAAGAATGATTGCAATAACCAAGTGCGTATCAAATTCACAAAGCCGAGGGGGGGGGATTCCCTTTATTATATTTAAGTTTGCCCAGAGCCAACATCACTTTACCTTGTTACTATTGTCATTCTCTTGTTTGATGTTTGCTCAATATTGTTTCTTCGTGATTTTTATTTTTTAACTCGAGCTGTCATCATGTGTTGTTTTCTTGCATTTCTATTCCCGCTGCTGTTTGATCTCCCACCGGCATGCTCTATTACTTCCTCCCTCGACAGCACCTTTTCTCCATCTGCCTCAATTTCCTGATTGTCAATTGTGGTTTTTTTAATTTTATTTTGTATGCTTGCTTACTGAAGATGCGCTTATTCAATATATTTTACAATATCCCAGGCACCCATGGAATATGTTTTATTTCTGACAGCCAATATCTACATCTAGCAATCAAATTGTCATGTAGACTTGAGCAATATCGCAGAAAGAGAAACACTTCAATGCACAAGATGAGAATCTGTCAGTATATTGTGTTTGGTACGTCTTCACAAAAAGAAAAAAAAAGTTAATCCAGTAAGGGGAAATCAAGGCATGAATGCAAATCTCAAATGGTGCAATCACTGATGTGTAGCTGCCAAAACATTAGATGAGAGATGCAGTGCCGCCTTGCGATACAAGTTTAATTCATCACAATACTCTATCTCAAACCCTTTTTTTCCATTTAGATATGGAAAAGACATTAAGCACTTTTTTGTTTTTGTTGTAAAGAAAGCTATAACTCAAGAATAACCCACTTGATGAAAACATGATAAAATTGTTTTCCCCCCATTTTTTTTTTTTTTTTTTCTGTAACTCGACGGACATTGTGCTACTCCTGGTGTGTGGGTCTTGGCCACCTGGGGGCAGTATCGGCTACATTCACATTGCAGGTCTTAATGCTCAATTCTGATTTTTTGGTGAAGTCCGATTTTTTTTTCAGTAAGCGTTCAATTGTGCTAAAATATCCATCCATCCATTTTCTTGACCTGTTTTTTCCTCACAACGGTCGGGGGGGCTGGAGCCAACTGGTTGCCAGCCAATCACAGGGCACACAGAGACGAACAACCATCCACACTCACAAGCACACCTAGGGACAATTTGGAGCGCCCAATCAACCTGCCATGCATGTCTTTGGAATGTGGGAGGAGACCGGAGTACCCGGAGAAGACCCACGCAAGCACGGGGAGAACACGCAAACTCCACCCAGGAAGGCCGGAGCCTGAACTCGAACCTGAGTCCTCAGTACTGGGAGGCGGACGTGCTAACCACTCATGCACTGTGCTGCCCTGTGTTGAAATATCCATTTCTTAAAGGATTATCACATTCGTCAGGTTTCCATCCAAATGTTTCAAATTTTTTAAGCCAATTCTGTGAAAATGCGCAAAACGGACATGCGACTTATGGCCGTTTCCATCCATTCTTCGTTTGTGAATTGTGAGAGGAGACTGCGTCGCGAGATGACGGCATATACAGGAAAGCGTTTTGCCATCGTTTGGTTTAGTAACGGTTGCTAAACAGTAGCGTTTCTTTGCTGTTTTTTGCTGTTTTTTTTTTTTTTTTAAATTTTTAATTACTTCTAAAAAGAATTGTGTTTCTCGTCTCCCCAAACATATCTTACTTTATTATCCGCCATTTTTTTGGTGACTACAAATGTGCCTGTGACGATGTATCTGGTCAAAACGTGCCACGTATATCCTATCTGGTATTTCCATTCAGTTTCTTTTTGGAAATTCCGAACTAAAATAGGTGGTCACAGGGTTAAGTTTGGGTTCATGACCGTGAGGTCAAGTGTCTGTTTTGGACTGATGTAACTATTATCTGGTTTCAACTGGAAAAACGCTATGTGATGTTTCAACTGGTTTTATGCTATGTGATGTCATGAGCTTTGTGATGTCAATCTTTAATCCTTTACCTAGTCACAACCAATCAGATCGATTCACTGTCTGTAGTAGCGTCCTGAGAAGAGTTTGTGTTTGTCGGATTATTACCTCTGTTCCTGTGTACAGCTCTCGTTGTTTCTCACCTTTCGATGTGAATAAATAGTTAAAATCTTATTTGTGTCTGCGCTTTGGGATCCAACCTTAGCACGTAACAAATTTATAAATAAGAGATTTTCCTTATAGTTATGTAGTGAGCAGCACACCAGCCATATCAGCAGCACCGGTCCATATGTAAAAGCACGAGTATTTCCGTATACAACACTGCAAACTGTCAAACTATTGCTGGTGTGTCACTGATGGGACTTCATTGTCCCTGGCAGAATGTGTAAACAAGCTTGGCGAGACAGTGACAAATGTGACTAATTGAACTCCACCATTCTGCCGCTATATCATGGGACACAATGGCGGCTGTCACAAATCGCACAAATCGCCATCAGGAGGATTCCATACTTTTCATACTGACATTTTACATCGATTAAAGGTGTTTCCGAGCACATTTGTCAGTGACTTGATTGTAAATATATGACCACGTCATAATAGACCCATGTGTTCAGACAAATGTCACAATAAGATGACACTCTTGAGATTTAAAAAAAAAAGAAAAAAAAAAGTTAAGAATACAAGTGGGATGTTATGAGAAGGTCACTGAGAGGTGAGTTTCTATTTGTCAGAGTATCAGTCAGACTCACACTGTGAGTCCAACACACAGCCAGCCAGCCCATTTCCGCTATCATTACCCGATACACACACAATTATTCACGCTTGGAGCGAGGAAGCGAGCCGAGTGGAAGTAAACAAAACTTGCAGAAAGGTGGCATCTTACTCTTTAGCGCTGCTATCGACACACGTCCTTGTGTTTTCAATTAAGCTCTCTTGACCGAGCTGCCGTGACTTTGACTCACCGTTGAATTGTGGGAATCGTTTTCATTGATCAGGTTAGTGACACGTTGTTCATGTGTGAAACGTTTGGGTAACGCCACTTCATCCAAAGACTTGAACAACTACATAGCTTTGCCTTAGCAAAGACTGTTTATTTTTTTCCTCTATTTCGTTCTAAATTGTAATATTATATATATATATATATATATATATATATATATATATATATATATATATATATATACATTTTTTTTTTTTTGGTTCAACTGGATTAAATGAATTTACTATCATTTTAATGTGGAAATATGTTTCGAGTTTTTTCAGTCACTATCATGGTCATGGAAGTAATTACACTTGGCGCCACTGTTAGACCATCCATGAGGAACTTGCAGTCTCACAGGGTTCCATCTTAGGTCCCATGCTTTTTTCTTACAGTATTTTTTATTTTTTTTACTACAAACATTTTTGGTACAGTGAATCCCGATTCACCGTAGGGTGTTATATTCCAGACCCTCCCACAATAAGTGACAATTGTTTGACAGCCCAACAAAATCTTGGACATAGTGAGGTCATGAATGATGAACTGCGATGTAGCGGAGAGGACAAGCCCAACAAACTGCTGACCGTACAGTTTTCTTCCAAAATAGTAAATGCACTTTGTGCAGTGAAAAATATGAATCCATTTTTCATCCTGTCACATTTCATTCCATAATAAGTGGACCAGAATGTGAAAGCAAACATTTTTACATCATGCCCTGCTTATTAGTTCACAACAGCAGCCTGACTTAACACCAACAAAGAAAAACATTCGGTTTCTGTGGTTTGAAGCAGACATTTCAGCCCCTTACATGGCTTTAATGACTTATTCATGAGTCCTGTTGGAGGCTGCGTCGATATACAAATATAGCCCAGTGAGGCAGTCCTGCATTTGGCCCCACTGCATTTTTCATCACAATGGTGGACAAGATAAGGCAGAGAATGTGTGACAAACACAAAGATGCAACTGAAGGTGAAATGGACTCATTTGAAAAAGATCTTTTAATGAGCTTTGTGTTGGAGCCATTACCGCGAAGGGGACTTGGAATTAATAAGTTAATGAATTTGTAAAGAGATTAAGTTGAAATAAGCATTTATCCAAGTTGTAACTTTGTGTTAGTTCTGCTTTGTTTTGAAGGTTTGACCATAGTGGTAATTTTATGTTTAGTATGCCCCCACTGGCCAGGTATGGCTACTGCATTTAGATGTGCACTTCCTGCTGGGTAAAAGGCTTAAAAGCAAGATGGCTGCCTTAGCTCTGGTGGGTGTGTATGTGCGTGTGTGTGTGTGTGTGTGTGTGTGTGAGGGAAGACAAGCTAAGTAGGCCTCTCGGCTTGATAAGGTTTTTCAAGCATTAGCTGCATTAGTCGTATTAGTTTTAGTATTAGTATTGTATACATATCCCCTCTTCAAAACTACCCAACATCCATAACCCGGTTCCTGACATCATCGCCTGACCAAACAATTGGTGAGTCAATGCATTGAAGCCCTGCTGAGACCTGCACTTGTCTTTCAATTAAGAACATTAGAAACCTAAGAAGAAATGGCACAAACACTTTGTGTAGCGCAAATGTGTTACTAGGCCTTTGTAAAGTTTATAGTAGTGTTGTGTCTATGGAATCAGAATCCTGCCAATACTCGAAACCTCGTAACCTCGGTTTGAAACCTCGTAACTTCGGTTTGAATCTCCGAAAACATTTTTGAATGACTGAAAAAATGTTTTGAATCTCCAAAAAAATGTTTTGAATCTACAAAAATATTTTTTGAATGACTAAAAAATCACAGAAAAAGCTTTAAAATAGTAAAAAAAAAAAAAAAAATGCTAAGAAAAGGTTTCAAAAACGGGAAACAAATTAATGCCTAGGAAGAACAATGCCAAAATGCCATTTTTGAAACTTGGCTTTTGAACCTCTGAGAATTTGTGGGTGAAACACTCTAAAGTCATACTTTAGTCATCTTTTCTGAGCATTTTTTTTTTATTTTAAAGCTTTTTCTGTGATTTTTTAGTCATTCAAAAATATTTTTGGAGATTCAAAACATTTTTCAGTCATTCAAAAATGTTTTCGGAGATTCAAACCGAAGTTACGAGGTTTCAAACCGAGGTTACGAGGTTTCGAGTATTGGCAGGATTCTGATTCCATATGTGTCGGTCACGACTGATTCGTTCTTTTGAACGAATCTTTTCAGTGAACGTGAGTGAACTGGTCACTTCTTGAAGTGAGTCGTTCTCTTCTCAGTTCATTTGAGAGCAGCCACACTCATGCTGTCAGTCTTCGCGAACGACCAATCGGAAAGTAGCGTCAGACGTGGGCGGGATTTTACTACACATGCAGCCTCACTATTGGTGTTCAGGAACTAGTCACTGAGGAAGCTTCCCGTTCGCGAAGACGTGAACGAGTCAGTGGGTGAACGTATTGCCATTTCCGGTTCGCGAACGAGTCAGTGAGTGAACGTGCTACCTCCATTTCCCGTTTGCGTACGATTCATTGAGTGAACGTACTGCCATACCAGTTCAGTGATTGGGTGATTGTAGTCTTGCCATGATAGATTCACGATTTGCCAAGGATGGAACTACTCACAAAAAGGCCACTACTTCCGTGCTGGCGGGGTAAAGCTTTCATTATCATGGGTTTCTCCAAGCTAACGGCTAATGTGGTGTCCGTCCACGTACTGGGCTGGGGCCAAGCGCATAAAAACAAAATAGAGCGAGGGACAGTCTCTCTCTCACCAGCACACGGTGTGCCCCGCGCTGCAGCAGCGGGGAGATGAATTTGTTGGGAATACATTAACGGATTTTTTATCCTCTCTGTGTACTGTGGGTGTCGTCTACTGTAATTATTATTATTATCATTATCATTATTAAAATTATTATTACAGTTGAATTTCAAAAGTAACTTCATACAAAAAAAAAACAAAAAAATCACACACATTCCTTTTTTTGTGTGTAACGACGTCCGGGGAGGTGAACAAATCGGTGAACAAATCTTTTGAACGGTTCTTTTAAATGAACTGATTCTTGTGATTCAGTTCACCTAAAAGAATTGTAATGCCCATCACTAGTTTACAGGTGTTTGCTTTGGGCTACTTTCTTCCCAAACAATGGTTTTGAGGACAGGGACACTTTCGTTGGAGTTGTGTGTCTCTGCTCCGCATTGGCTTAATTCTTTCTTCCCTCCCATCCCCTTCATTTTTCAATT
Organism: Festucalex cinctus; assembly: GCF_051991245.1. NCBI lineage: Eukaryota > Metazoa > Chordata > Actinopteri > Syngnathiformes > Syngnathidae > Festucalex > Festucalex cinctus. The sequence continues at coordinate 8,503,382 of NC_135426.1, forward strand.
TTCCCCCATACCAATAGACTTGCCTTGCACACACGTTGTCTGGCGCTGAGTCATTCTCTCGCGTATTCGGCATCTGCGTTTGATTCTGCAAGCAATCTTACCTTTCAGTCAGAATCTTTCCACAAATCACCTCTCTGCTCCTCGGAGAAAATTGGAAAGACTCCCTCACCCCCACCCACACCCCCACACTCAACTTTCAATCATTTTTGCATGAACTGAAAGTACATTTAAATGTTTCAGACTGTTGAATTGTTTGGCCCTCACCAGCTCTGAGAGAATGTTCCATGAGAATACCTTTAATGAATTTCATGCTCGTAGCAACGCCGTCAGTCAGGTTTTAAGGACATTTCACAATGGCTGTATTGCCAAGTGGCGTCATTCAGATAATTAAAACAAGAGTTGTGAACATTCAAGCTAGAGATTATGTGAATCGATTGAATGTTAACTCATTCACTTGCCGCCATTTTTACTGAATCAACCCCCTTCGCTCCCGGCTGTTTTACTGGTTTTGCAAGGCCCACAGAATATTGTGTTCTATTGCTATAAAAACATGGAACCTACCAAAAGATAAATTAGAGTCTCTTCTTTCATCAAGAAAAAAAGTATATTTCCCCTGTTTCTGTTTTGCAGCAATTAGCATAAAAATATAGCTAAGTTTCATCATTATTCAGAAATCTGTTTCTAACTGTCGGAAAACAGCTTGTTGCAACATGGTCCTTGGTGATCTCTTATACTCTGCTGCCACCTGCTGGCCGTTTTTGTAATATATGCCATTGCTTCAACCGTTCTCTTCAGTTCAGAGGCTGCATCAAATTCTGTATGTTCTAACATGAAAAAAAACATACAAACGTATAAATACGGTGTTGGGACACTAATATTTAAAATATAATGTATTTATACGTTTTTGAGAGCAAATGAGTTAAAATGGGAGTTTGTGAGGTTAAAAGACTGCAGCAAGATTTAAACATAGGCTCAATTAAGTAAACCTTCACAAGAATAGAATAGTGCAGCGCTAGCAATATTAAGCTAACATTAGCACATTAGCCACAGCTTCTATGTTGGTCACATGACTAACCCTAACCCGAGTGTTACAACTTTAAATAGTTTTTATTCATGTACTCCTGTCAACTTTCCCAAACTGTACCCACTTAAAAACTTTCACCTTGTTTGTAGAAATGTGTACAATCTAAGTAGCTAGAGACATTACCACACAACATATTCAGTATTAGGCACTCCAGTGTGATCCTGCCTACATATTGTGTGTCCTGTGGAGGTTTAGAGAGTCACAACACAATGAGAGCGGTTTGTATTTGCTCACAAAGTTGTGTGTGTCGTGACTGACCTTCCATTTGCTGGAGTGCTTTTGAACTTTTCAGGGATACCACCAAGCACAGCAAGTAGAAATGGAACCAAAAAGATCAACCGTTGGAGCTGCCACATTAATCACTTTAACGATTAAGTACAATAAGCAGCAAGCGAAAAGATGACAAGTTATTGAAAATATAGAAAATTGTAGCAAGGCAAAGAAACTTGAATGAGTCCATATGAAAATGGTCCCTTTTTATCCAACTTTGAAATGTCATTCCTAATGGGCCAGATTACTGAGGCACTGTGTGACTCTACACTTGCGCACATTTTAATACGGAACAACCGCACAGCATTGGTCATAATAAAAAGCCGTAATTATGCACATCAAAATGACAGCGACATCGGAGAACAGAACAATTACTGTGGGCGAACGCTTACACAAGCTTATCAGCACTGACACACACGCACTCAAAGATTGTCGTCAGTATTTTAGCAGTACCGTACAATGTTTTGTTAAGTTCGGCTTTTGTACCTTTGACAATTGACTTTTACGGTTTGGGGAACTTTTTGGTTATAGAACAGGTACAAGCAGTTACCTTGCTTACATTGCTTGCGCCCCAAAGGGACAGACTCTCGTTTCATTGCAGCAACTTTTGGCATGAGAGGATGTTGTTGGATTCCGCTTGCCAGCGGCTGTCGATATTAGTCTTAGCTCCATTGGAGATGCTTGTTTTGCAATAAAGGAGGACATTGGGACTTTTGAAGGGTTAAGGGGTTGCAGGAATGTCCACGTTGAGAGAGCAAAACAAGCTGAGGAAGTTTGATGAAACAAAGTTGTAAAATACTGCACAGTAAAGCAAGAATAAAGCACAACCCTAATAATAGAGCATTTCAGCAGACAGAAAATTACTATGTAGGCAGCAAATTGCAACTTGAACTGATAGTTGCATTAGCATTTTGCTACACCTGCTCTTTAATTCTCGAGTCATGCCCAAGAATGTTTTGATGTGATGCGTTATGAGAGCTTTCCCAAACATTTGCGGAAGAAAGTGTTTGACAGGCTCAAATACACTGCATAGAAACCTTTGCCATTATGTAAGCCAGCGTCTTTTTATTTGAAATAAATTCCTCGCTGCAAGCGAGGAGCAAAAGGAGGAATAATAAATGTCGGGTAGCACTTGGAGGAATCAGGAATCATTCCCCCCGTCTTAAATATGTATGTGGCCCCAGCCTTTCCTCGACTACCTTTAGGGTTTAGCGGTCTAGAACAATGCAACAATTCCTCTGTGTCACTCTTTGCCACGCACCGACTGAGGAGGATTTATAAGAGCGGCACTTTACGAAAACAGACAGATCTCTTCGCTCTTGGCCTGAAGAAGAATTGGAAATATGTGCTGATGATCTATGGTGGCAATTCGGCAAGCAAGCAGACCTTTCCCTGGCCTCTGCAGTGTGAAATAATTGGGGTGGACCCGCACTAGGAAACAACGTCGAGAAAAGCAAATCTATTGTCAGTGATGTAAATGGCTTTGAGGGAAAACGGATGACTAAAAGGGGAGGAAGTGGCGCCAAATAAGATGGCAATCAGCAAATAGCAACGCACAAATGTGAGCAATCAAAGAGTCATTTAGAAGAGAAGCTGGACTCATCGCATTACAGCGGAGGGCACGCTAAGAAAATAACCACCATCGCAACCGGTTGTGCCGCATGGACATGAAACCTTTTGAAGAGCTCTTTTCCACAATGTGATGATTTTCAAAACAGATGGATCTTGACAATCCATACAGTTTAAGGGCTGAACCCATTAATGGAAATAAAAAAAAGAGAACATAAAGTGCAATGAGAAAAAACAGAACTACGCGACCACAACAGATTGTCTATGATTGCCAATGCTATAAGGTGTCTGTTTGCTAATTGAATATAGACTACCACCACTCGTTAGAATATATTGCAATCCCCTCACAAGAGGTCAAGGATAGAAATAGCTGCCTGTGCAATTTCAAACACTTTATTGGACAAACTCTAGCAATATTAACACCTAATAAGCATAGACACTTAATGGTTGGGCTGCATTTTGTACAAATGTTGGATTAAACATTATAATATACATGTCACAATGAACGGTTCCTTGAATATTTAATGGATTTTGAATTACACGCCGAAAATCTTCCCAGCGAGCCTCTCGGTGCGGCCAAACTGGACATGACTTCAACATTGTTTTCTTCCTGGCTGCGTCTGTGGGTTTGGGTTTTTACTACAGATTCATTTGCCATCACGTTGCATTGCTGGCTTTTGTTCGAAGCATTCGGGAAGATAATGTGAGCGTGTTTCAGTTCCCCCGAGATGCGTTTTTACGCCAAAAGGTTGAAACGGCAACTGCTACCGATCGAACATTCACACAGCTGAGTGCTTAATGACTTTGTTTCTTTCAAGAATGCCTGACTTAACATAAATGTGATCATTATTTAAACATTTCTCTGTGAGAGAAGTACTTGAGTTAAAAGGGCACCCTTCATTGTGTTGATTTTTTTTTTTTTTAATTTGGAGGAGAAAAACATTTCCCAATAAGCAGATTTTAATTTTCACATTTCCTCTCCTCATGATAGCTTTAATATATACTTTGAAACACTGATTTTCACCATTATAAAATTATTTGTTCAAAACTTTGTGATAAACTAAGCAACTAAACTAAGTCAAATTTCTGGAGAAATTGCGTGGGAATGCTGAAAGCTGAATGCTAATGAAGGAAATTGAAAGATAAATTATTTGAAAATTAGTAAGTAATTAACTATTAATTACTAGTAATAGTAGTAGTATTAGTAGTGATAGTAGTAGTAATTGTTAAGTAGTAACTTGTAGTTGAGTGATTGTGACATTGTATGTAATTGCAGTTAATATTGAGGTCTGAAGCTGAAACCTTGCGCTGAATTTTGAATATAAAATGGAAAATATAGAAACATCCATCCATCTATTTACTTAACCGCTTGCTCCTCACAAGAGTCACTGGAGCCTATCCCAGCTGACTTCGGGCAGTAGGCGGGGTACACCCTGAACTGGTTGCCAGCCAATCACAAATAATATAGAAACAAAACTTAATAATGACGAATGACATCAAAAGTAATGGATGTGAAATAATTTGACAATGGTAAGTTGTTCAATATTGCATTTGTACCAAAGAACAACCCAGGTCTTTGAACCCAGGTCCTCCTTGGTCGGAGGCAATTGCTCTAATCACTGAGCCAGTTCTGCCATAGAGGAATCTGTGACATTGTGTATAATTGTGATGAATATGTCAGCATATACTGAATTTGAATTTTGAATATAAAATGGTATAAAAGCCTAATAATGATGATTGACATCAAAATTAATGGATATGAAATAATTTGACAATGATTAGTATTCATTATTGTATTTGTACTAAAGAGTGGTTGAAGCGAGATTTGAAACCAGGCACACTGATCACGAGTCCATGCCCTTACCACTAGACCGCTTCAGCCACAGAAAAAGCTGACATTGTATGTAAATTGCAGTGATATGTCAGTATATACTGAGCTTGCATTGAATTTGAATTTCAAATATAGAACAGATAATATAGAAACAAAACTCAATACCAAATGACATAAAAAGTAATGGATGTGAAGTAATTAATAAAAACTATGATTAGTATTAAATAGGGATGTAACGATATCCAAACATCACGATACGATATTATCACGATATGAAGGTCCCGATACGATAATTATCACGATATTGTGGGGGCGTTGGCGATATTTAAAAAAGATTTCAATATTGTAAAAAATAGAGCTCATACTAAAAGAAAAAAGCACAATATTGTGCTTTTGTACATAACAGCAATGCACATAAACCACCTACAATCTCTAATAACAATGTAGAGGCACTTGCTTGCTAATGCAAGCACACATTGATCGCTTCACAAGAAAATTAGGTTCCCCTTCATCTGACAATTAGCATAGATTTTAAACATAGAAGGCCAAAACATCCCTAATAAAAATTAAATTGCACTAATAAACTAGCCACTAGAGGGTGCTAGAACTGCACAAATGGAAATCAACCTGACTTTGTGTTCCTTTTAAATATTGCGAACATGACGACGACGATATTGTGGCAGTTTTAATATCACAATATTGCCCTCATGACATCCCTACTAGTTACTGGGAAGTATGCCTGGTGATATCGTCACGGTATTCAAATTTTTTGACATCCTGTTGTAGTGGGTTTTATGAGCTGGAAGCCCAAATAATGGAACAAATAAATACTTGACATCACTTAAATTGTGAGCCCTGAATCTATAATCTATGAAACTTTGACCTGTAGATATATGACTATTGTGTCAGGGTCCAGTTGTCTTGTAAATTATATCTAAAATTGAGATGGATTTACCACAATTCAAATATTACCAATCAATGTGTTTGCTTGTCAGGAAAAACATAGTCATGTGCTGAGAAATCAAATTCTTACTTGACGAGTCTCCTTGCGCTTAGGCAAAGAATAAACTCACGTGGGAAAAAAAAAGAGCAATTTAAAATTTTGTAAGTTGAATACTGAAGGAAAAAAAAACACTGCCACTCATAAGAACAATTGAAAAGCAATGACAAAAAACGAGTTAGAGTTTGGCAGTGTAATGGTCAAAGATTTGACTATTCAAGTATTACAACTTGCAGAGATATTACACAGCATGAACATTCAAGTAAGCGCTGTTACAAACACAAAAAAAAAATGCACAGATAGTGGTGTCATTTTTTTCAGGAGTCCAATGTTGTGTTGCCTGCATCTAAAACTAAGCTCCCAAAGTACATAGTACATCTTCCCTCTGTATGTCCCTCTTCACATGGGCGTCAGCCACCTGTTTATTGAAGGAGACTAATCAGTGGGCAGCCACTTTACCCTCAGATGACACGCTAACCCACACGCACAGACACACACCAAAGATTAGGCACTTAACCTCCCACGCGGCGCAGCCTCTGACTCTAAAAGGACTACAAAAGAAAGCGCTTGGCATCGTTATCGCATTGTCAGCCTCCCACAATGGACCTGGAGGAATGTGGAGAGCACACAGACACCCACCGGCAGACACACAACGTCCCAGACTATAGATCAGACGAGTCACGAGGAATGCCAATTCGACTGATTGGCAAGAAGGTGGCAAACTGCAAACGAGAGCAGGCATGTAAAGTGTGTGGGGAGGGACAAGAGAATAAGTGGAAGTATTCCTACATGGCAGCGAGAGTGTGAGAGACGCAGACAAGACAGCTTTTATTACACAACATGTGCTGTGGACAGATGGTGGTGAATTATGTATTAAGGCTTTTACACCGCTTCTCTACTTTTGCACTGAAGTAGAAAATGAGCCCGGCATGTCGAGCAAAAATGTTTAGCAACGTTTTCACATCTTAACCCCGCTATACCTCATCTGCCCCCCGCGCCGCCTCGCTGGGGCTTTTTTTTTTGTTGGTATGTTTTTGTAAATGCAACAGGATATATAGTTGAACGCCACAATTTGTATTGTCTGAGAAGTTATTTAATATATGTGCATACTTCGGGAAGTTTTTTTTTCATGTGCGTGTGTGACGTGCAAAACTGATTTTAAATGTGGAAAGCAGTTGTAGGATTAGCATAATATTCAACATTGTTTTTTTGTTTTTTTAAAGCAAGCCCACAAGAACAATGTGCCACTTGGTTGCCCGATAGAACCCGACTTCCTGTCAGCGGTACTCAACTCCCAGCCTACTACAAATGTTAATTCTTGAAAACAAGTCACCCAAAATAGAGTTCTATTAAAAAAGTGGGCTGAAAGAACAATGCTCAAGAGCTAAATTTAATACCCGGTTTTAACTGCTGTTATAGACGGGCAAATCTGTTATAGACGGGCAAATGTTCTCAAATTATTAGTTTGAACTAAACATAACCATAGTCAATTTACTTTTGTAATGAGAAAACAAAATTCCAATATAGTGTGACCAAATTAAAGGTGAGATGAAAATGAGCTGGGACACGGTTGTTTGGATATGAATCCAGTCCAATGAGGTGGTTATAGCTCCACAATGTCTGTCTGTCGCCTGCCTGTCTAACTTCTGCCAGTCCTGCAGGCCTTCCTGGCATGGCAGGCTGTTAGACCTCCTGCCAAGGGTGTAGGACACTCTGGTCCCCGGGCTGAGGGTGCAACAAGCTTGTAAGGGAATTTGTGAGGTGGTCACACTCATTCATTCAGTGCACATTTGAAAGAAAAACAAAACGCTACAGCCTTTTTTTTTAAATTTATTTATTATTATTTTTTTACACTCATTCAAAAAACAGCACAGCCTCCTTTTTGTTGAAAATTATTGACTGTCATTTGCTGTAACGCTGCTTTTTTACGCTTACACAAAGTGACTTTTAGGCTTATTTTATATTGTACATCTTTGGGCAAAACTGCATTTATTTACTGTAAATGTATTTGAGGGATCACTACAATGTTACACTGAATTTTGAAACATTTAAAAGACCTTAAAAACAATTAATTCCTGTCAATGAAATACAACATGCTCAGAGTATTTCAAAGTGACTTCAGACTGTCTGCTCAAGAACAATTGCGACAGTACGGAAGCGTAGAGCTGCTCAATGTGGAGTAAACATTTTTGGCTGGCGAGTATGTTCGAACATACTTGCAAATATGTTAGAACATACTCGCAAATACGTTTGAACATACTCGATTGCTGTGGTACTCAAGTGCGCAAGCGTAATACCCCATTGAATTATGGGGCGAAAAAGTTCAAGTTAAGTTCAAAGTTATGAATGAACACTGTTTTTTGATGACTTAATTTTCTAATGAATTGGCAATGTGACCCAAATGCCTAAGAAATTGGGGGTTTTTTTCACTCGCGCATGCACAAATAATACCCCGTGGCATTAGGGAAGGTATGCTAACTTTGTAGCATGTAGCCTACAAGTACGTTCGAACATATTTGCGAGTATGTTCGAACATACTCGCCAGGCAAAAATGTTTACGCCACATTGGCAGCTCTACGCTTCCGTATGAAAGGTGGAGCTCACAAAAGTTCAGGCTCAGGCTCTCAAACCACATTCAAATACAAATACACCCTCAAAAGCAAAGGTTTAGTTTATAATTTTGTGCTTAATCCTGCTAATTACAAAACAAACACAATTTCAAATGTACCCTCCTTGGTGGAGGCAGTAACATGAACCCAACAACAAACTATAAAACAAACAAAGCATTTTTTTCTCTTTTTTTGGTGCTTTTACAGCGATCCTGCACGGCACCCAGTTAAGAATTCTGCTGTGCCCGTTGGCGCGTGAAAGCATACACATTTTGAAAACATGAATAGGAGATTTAAATACTGTAAACTCGAGCTGAATAGCTTCCTGGAAAATGTAACGCAGTGTGCCGTGTTCCATATTCTATAAATATACTGGAAACGAGGCAAAACAGACAATGTTCTTTTACATATGCGTATCACTCTTTGCCTGCCTGCGCGTGAATGATAGCCCATTACACCCCTGTAGCGGAAAATTGCAGGTCACCATATATGTGTCACCTTGCATGATGTTTGTTAATGGTTTCTCACACAGTAAGATTGAAAAGAACTCGCTTTATAAACAATCTGGAATTTTTCAACGAGGTCATATTGCGTAGTTCAACATCACGTAACAGGCTACCGTAATTAAGGCCCATCTCGTTTCCTCCATACACACTGGGGTTGTTTTCTTTTGGGCAGCTGATGACACTGTTGAGAAACTTAGATTGACTTTGCTCAACTTTGTCGAAACAAAGCAGCTCTTAATAGCAAATGAAGCTGGTCGGATACTGCGGATCGGGGGCGGTGTGGGCTTTGTAGCGCAAATAAACAATATCTTAAAATTCCCACGAGTGTCTGACTGTGTTTTTGTATGAGTGAGTTGAGTGACAGCTTGAGTCAACAAGGGGATAATTAGATGATTAGTGTTTGCGTGCTTGCCTCCGCTTGGATGGTGAAAATTCATGTCATTGACTTTTGGAATATTTTCGGACAAAAGAATGATTTTGTTGACAAATTAGACCATGCAAGGAAAGTATAATAGGGTTACCTAGACATCTCTCAAGAGCACAAACAACCTAATCGGCGCAACACCATAACACTTAATCCTGTTTTTTTCCCCATTTATTTGTCTTTCTTCCTTGTTCATATCCTTGTCAGAGCTTATTTCCAAGATCCGCGGAATTAAGATAAATCTTCAAAAACAGACCTTGATTATGAGCCTTCGTTTGCTCTGAGCTTTTACCAGCTAAAACTGCAATTTGAATCCCAAATACCGCATGTTTGATGGTACAAAGGCAGCCGAATCTCACCGATTATATCTGATTGGATTCTAACCACTCTGCCGCAAAACTAAACTAGCTGAGTTTGAGTTCCGTTAATGCCAATTCAGCTATAAGAGAACCACTAGCAGTGGTACCAATTAATTCATCAGAAGCATAATTTGTAATGTACCAACGAGGGGGGGGGGGGGGGGGAATCTTTAAGAGCGCCTGAAAGTGCAAAGTACAACAAAAATGTTAATTTGAGATATGAATATGCAGGTGGGAAAAGAATTAACTTTGATATAACATACATTTAAATTAATCCTTTATCACAACCTTTTCTCGTGAAGAAATAGACACAATGAGGGGAGTAAAAAGGGACATCAAAGTAACCTCCTGTCCGTCACAGAGGGAAGATAGAATGGAGCAATTGTCAAAATATAGCACCATCAAGTCATGAGAGGAGCAGCCATGTAGAAATCCTCATCCATCAACTCTCATCCTTTCATCCTGTCATGGCCTTTTTTTTTCTTTTTACCTCCTTCACCAAGTTTATTATTGTTGCTTAGTCACCAGTTATTCGCGCTAGTGTTAATTTTATCCAGCATTTTAAAATTTTGTCTCAGTTTTAGTCCAGTTTCAATCACACGTGTTATTTTTTATCATGGTTCGTCCACCCACTCCCGTTTTTATTTCGTCCATTTTTAGTTAACTAGAAATGTAGCATTTTAGTCTTTATTTTAGTCCAAGAAAATGTCATTTGATTTATGTAATTTAAAAACGTTAGTCTAGTTTTAGTCAAGACAATCATTTAACCCCTGTATATTTTTTTTTTGTCAGCAGATATGTTGAACATTTTGGATTTTAAATTTTCACATACAATTTTCTCTAATCACTGTTATGTAAAACAACTTCACACATAATTACAGTATATCAACGACAAGGGGCTACATGCTACGAGCTAGTAAGTTAGCAAGCATTAGTTAGCGGTCGGATTAACATTATTGTTGGAACGTTATAGTCCTTGGCTTCATCAGTGAACTCATTTGCTCCCAAAAATTAGGGGTGTCACGATTCGCCAACTCCACGATTCGATTTAAATTTCGATTTTGGGGTCACGATTCGATTTTTTTTTCGATTTTTTTTTTTTTTTTTTTTCCGCTCCCCCACTTTATAACACAGAGGCATATGCTTCTGTAGGCTAAGGCTAGTCTATGATCATTGGTTCTATTCATTGTACAGTAAATCTTATTTCAAAAGATCGGCTACATATAGGTGATGCAATTTCCATATTATTTTTGTGTAAATTTATGTAATATATGATAATTGACATTAGGCAGGAATGATCAAATTCAAAGAATTTATTTACAATATAAAGTTAACCGTCTTGTTCTTACTGAAGTGTAAAATAAAAAATAAAAAAACAAAAACAAAAAGTCACAGTGGGTGCCTGCCATCTATTGACTGTTTTTGGTTACAACAGTGTGCTGTGCGTTCCTCTTAAAATAATGTGCAACAACAACAAAAAATATATTGTATCCAAAGTCATGGAACAAATACAGCCTGAACAAACTATATCCCAACATTTACAGTTGCTGGGCATACTGTAGCGTGGTTCAAGTACACTAATTAAATGTTTGAATCCAGCGTTTTCCAAGGCTGCAGGTCTGCTGCTATAAATAGACCTATGGATCTGGCGTTTCGCGCGAGCTGAAGTGTGTGGAAGTTTCACTGTAAATGAGGATGAAATAGTTGGTTGGACCGTTGTTTTCCCACTTCTAGTTGAATTTGATAAATCTAAATCTTTGTGATGCCTGCGTAAATGTCCCGTCATGTTTGTCGTGTTTCCCGTTGTTATAGGCTGGCGGCTCGGGCCCGCCGCCGGCTCCGCTCCCCTAGTATGTATGTGTGTGTTTGTGTCGGCTGGTGCCCGTATAATAGTACTTCAGTTTGAATGCGCCAGCGCGACACTCTGATTGGAGGACTGTGCCAGCGCGACACTCCGATTGGACGACTGTGCCAGCGCGACACTCCGATTGGACGACTGTGCCAGCGCGACGCTATTGTGTATCCGTGTATTATACCCCTATTGGTTAGTTGTTTCTCCTCCGTTCTGTCAGTTCTGTCAAATGCGGTTATTATTTGTTCACCTTCCACTTTCACTCCCTTGTCAAACCCCTGCCTGAAATTTCAATTAAAACTACTCCGATGTTAAAGTCGACCCGTGTTTATCTACTCTATATTTTCTGTTATTGTGTTACTTCCCTTCCCCTTGACGAGCCGGGCGTAACACCGTGGCCGAGTACAGTACGCGCACATAGCATATCTTGCAACTGTGGTCTTTTTATCGACAACGTGAACGTTGTCGACATAACTCACCGGGAACGCAAAATGTTTCCAAACTGGTGACGAGAGAAGCGGGAGCGGCTTGAAGCACCATTGCTGTGTCTGTCCGCGCTTGCCATCATGACTGCAGGAGAAGTCAGCTAACAAGTGCCGTTAGCTAGTAGCTGAATGGCTGCGTCTCATTTGCTTTCCTGGGAGGTGGCGGTGGCGGCGGTGGCGGCGGGCGCGGGGGGGGGGCATCGAATCGTGTGTCCTCTCTTCTATTTCGATGCTCGAAATCGTGACGTAATTTCGATCGATTTCGATAAAAAATCGAAATCGTGACACCCTTACCAAAAATGTATAAATCCGTTCTATTTTAAATGTTTAAGTGTCCCAAAGACGTATTTATATATATATATATTTATTTATTTTTTTTCTCGAGCATACAGAAGGCTTTGATGCAGCCTCTGAACTGTAGAGAACAGTTTAAGCAGTGGTAGTTATTACAAAAACGGCCAGCAGGTGGCAACAGAGTATAAGAGATAAACTAGGGCCATTTTGCAAACTGCTGATTTCCCCACAATCCTAAATATATTTGTGAAATATGATTAAACTTAGCTATATTGTTAATTGGTGCAAAAAAGAAACAGAAATATACTTTTTATTTTTATTTTTTACCTGATTCTTTTGGTCGGTTCCATGTTTTTAAAGCAATAGAACACAATAATCTGTGGGCCTTGCAAAATCTGTCAAAATCCAGTAAAACAGCTGGGGGTTGCCTCAGCAAAAATGGTTGAGAATCAATGAATGAATAAAGTATTTTCTATTTATAAATACACTTTGTCCTAACATTGTCCTTGGTTTAAAAAGGAAACGACACAAAAACATTTAAAGGTTGGAAATTGATTGTGAATAAGCAATCCGATGATACAGCTTCCTCAATTAATATATATATATATATATATATATATATATATATATATATATATATATATATATATATATATATATATATATATATATATATACCATAACTTTCGATACCACCATTTTCAGATTCGCACACCACTACAGTGCAGATCTGTGCGCTAACAGATGTGTGGCGAGTGTGACAAGCGTAGCTTTGGGAGTTCTTTAATAACCCATCTCAGTATCAAATAAGCATAACCCTAACCCTAGATGCCTTATATGGATTTTGCATTCACTGAAAGAATATGCTGTAGTGTTTCCATTCATATGTTAACTAGCACATTCAAATGGTGCCAGCAAATGAATGAGAATGAGCTTGATTGAGGGCATAATTGCGCTACTTATGCTGCACACGAGTGACCCACGTCCATAATAATACTTTTTTCCCTTGAGTTTTAAGGAGCTGAAAAATAGTCACATGCTGAGTTCCTTTCAGCCGCTTGGCTAAATCCTGCAGTGACTAATGGGACATTTGGGACTTCCGTAGCTCATTTTGCGAGACCTTTGTGCCAGTTGCGCTTCGTGTTGTGAAAAGTTAACGATCCAGGGAGGCCGAGTGCACCACTTTCGCCCGCCTCTCATTACTCCGCAGAGGGCCAGAGGAAGTGGGCTGCACGCCTGTCTCAGCTGAATGATACGGGGTCAACCGGTTTTCCACGGGCCCGTGCTTGAAATCCCTTTTGTATTGCTGCTAAATTACATTCTGCTGTTGAGCCAGACATCGTGATGCTATTTTGCATGCGGAGTGTCATCCTGGCGCCGGCATATTTGTGGCAATGCCAGTTGAACCGGACCTCCACTTCATGTAAACAAACTGATTTGTTTTGAGTCCTTACCGAATCCGGTCGATTGAGCTCGACTCTCGTCATTTCAGGGTCCTTTCGAGGCAATTGCTGGTGTTGCTCTTCACTGACTATGCACTGCTGAGAGTCTAAAATGTGGAACCTACTCATAAAATTGTACTGTGCCACCAAAACACTCAGGTGTTTCACTACTCTACATTTCACCTTAGCTTAGCAGTTAGTGTGGCTTCTCCTATTATCTCTTCAATTCAATTAAATTCGATTCAATTCAATTCAATTAAATTCGATTCAATTCAATTCAGTTTCATTCCATTAAAAAGGAGAAATGAAAAGGGACAGAAAGAAGTAAAACTTATGTTATCTGCCCCTGATCAACAACAATAACAAAAGTAATCAACACAGTATAAATAAATGACAAGCGGTCAAGACGCTTTCAATATAACAATCCTGTAAAATAATTTAGCAGCATGTTCTTGTGCTGTATGTATTTTTCTAGTAATTGAGCTTATGTCAAGTTTTTAAAAGATGAAGATAGACTGAGATGATTTCGTTTTATAATCCAGATTGTTCCATAAACTGACACTGTGAATTGACACAGTGTTCCTCTTAACTTATACTTACTCTATACTTTTTTTAAAAATTCATTTGTATATTAACAGGTACAATTTCATGATTGGCTTGAAACATTATTTTGAGACGGTTAAACTCCATCAATTCATTAAAGTTTTAGTTGTATAAATAATGGATTAGTGTGGTCTCTGTATCCGCAGCCGCAAAAGACAAAGTGCACGTTTCTATAAAAGGAAGATGGAATCGGTGTAGGTTTTGGCTGCACACCCCCACACTTCACTGCAATAGGTCAGGTATGGACCTATCACTAAATTATATAACAATAACAAAGCATTTTGTTCAATGATTCTTTAGCCTTGTGTACAACTTGCGCTACCTTAGATTTGACATATTCTATATGTGGTTTCCATGTTCAGTGCTCATCAATAATAATACCTAAAAACTTTATTTTATTAGTCCTTTCTATTGCTATACCTTGCACAGTCAGTGTTGCTTCAACGTCAATATTTCTACAGCTAAAAATCACAAATCTGGTTTCACTAATGTTTATAGACGGTCTGTTGGCATTTAACCACATCATACATTTCTGAAACTCTTTCTCTATTACTTGCAACACATTATATATATTTGTACCAACATAAAAAAAAAAAGTGGTGTCATCTGCAAATAGAATTCTAACAATTTGGACATAGTTGTATATCATTCACATAAAGAAGAAAAAGTCCTGGCCCCAGAATTGATCCCTGGGGCACCCCACAAGTTACATAACTGTATGTTGACTGTCCTCTATTGAATTCAACATATTGTTTTCTCTTCTTGTGGCAATATTCATCAGAACTGTATTTATCCACTGCAATGAGGCGCGCATGAGTGGTTTGGAGGATCATCTCTGCATGGTAGGAGGTCGCCGTTTAGCCGTGCTAGTAGCCAACTGCAGCTCGTAGCTGGTGTGGAGCGAGTTATCTTGGCATTTCCTGAGAAAGCAGGGACAATGAGTGACTGTAGGTCATCGAAGTTGTATGTGTGGTTGGCTGGTTCTCCAGCACTGTGGTCAGAAGAAATTGAAGCTATTAATATAAGCTACTGAGGCAGATAAGATGAGATCATCAATGACATCATTACCAAGCGTTATCACAATCGGTTGGTAGAAACCAATGAGTGATGGGCGCCACAGTGGAAGACTGGTTAGCACGGCCGCCTCCCAGTTATGAGGACTCAGGTTCGAGTCCAGGCTCTGGCTTTCCTGGGTGGAGTTTGCATGTTCTCCCCGTGCCTGCATAGGTCTTCTCCGGGCACTCCGGTCTGCTCCCACATTCCAAAGACACGCATGGCAGGTTAATTGGGCGCTCCAAATTGTTCCTAGGGGTGCTTGTGAGTATGGATGGTTGTTCGACTTTGTGTGCCCTGCGATTGGCTGGCAACCAGTCCGGGTATACCCCGCCTACTGCCCAAAGCCAGCTGAGATAGATTCCAGCGGTCAAGAAAATGGATGGATGGATGTTTGAGTGATGACCTCAGATTTAAAACTGTCACAATTACCTGAACTTTGCTGTTTTCTATAAAGGTTCAATTTTTAGTTCAAATGGAAACTTTCCCAGCCACAAATGTGTAGCTGCAGTTTTCTGATTAGCTTTTTAATTAAAGCGTATTTCGCCACAGTGAAATATTGGCCTGAACGTGCTAGGATGCGCCTCTACCGCTCTAATTTAATATATTTATGCAGCGTATTGTCAAGGTCATTTGTTCACAATAACTGTAATATGAGGATTTTAATTACAGTCCAAAAGCACATTGCCTCACAGTTGGAGAAAGAGGGGGCGATTGCTTTATTAACTTTCTTTGTTTATTAATAGAGAATATTGGATTTATATTCATTAGTGCACACTAATGACAATGATGTTGTGTACGTGTATATGTATGTGCGTAAGGGGCCACATGGGTGTTAATAAGTGTTTGGTATGCATGTGTAGGGCTGTCTAAATCTGGACGTCCACAAGCACAAATGTTTTTATTGTTTACATGTCATTGAAGCCATATGCTTTTGGATTAATCCTACAAAGCTTTTCTCCTTCCGTAAACTGTGTCTTTGGAGACATTAAGCCAATCGTGAATTAATTACAAAAGCCTGCCATTAATGAACTGACGCAGATGGTGGTGGGTGTGGGGGGTGTGCTTTTGAGTCACATTGACACTATGTATAAAACCTCCTCGTGCAAGACCTGTAAAAGCAAAATGGATTACAACAATTACTGGGGCAAATGTGCTCAATCATGTTCGGGCTAAAAAACAATTACATCAAGTCGCTAATGAGTCCCCAACAGCTGTGAACACGTCAACAGACAAATTGAAAGCCCGTTAAGTTATTAGTCACTAATAATGGGATTGTGGACATGTCAGGTGACTGGCGATGGGGTTGTGACATTTATTTTTGGCTACTTTTGGAGTCCTGTCCCAACCCATGAACCCCTTCCATCAATTATTTTATGAGTGTTGATTCTGGGGTGGTCATTTCCGTGAGGTAAAAAAGGATTATGTAGTTTCCAGTACCATGTTTTTAAACCACTAAGCAGTGACATGTTTCTGTAACATGTGCATCGTGCCACAAAACATTACTTATTTTGAAAAGCAAATAACGAAAAAATGTCTTACAAGATGACGCACCTGGTGCTTGCCTCTTGCTTTTATGCTTCTCCGTCCCCGTGTGATGTACTTTGGCTGCTATGCCCTGACTGTTCACGTCCACATCACACCGGCAAAGCGTGCAGAAACCATGAAACGAGTCTCGACTGCTTTTGGCCAAGAAATTGTGCTCTTTCGTCCATTCAATATTAAAAGATGTCCTGCGTTTTGGCATTTTTGCTAGCGCTGCTAACGAAGAAAATAGCGAGGAAATTACGTAGTCAGACACGTGGAGCTTTGTTTACATTTATTGAATCAATGATATATGAGATTTTTACGGAGCCCCTAAGGTGACATGGTAGGAAGAAAAAAAACAACAACTTTGTGTTCCCTCACAAAAAAACTTTGTGTTCCCCCGCAAAGATTGCGTTCCGTCGTTTGTAAACATGAAACAAAGCAGTGGGAAAGCTTTCCCAAAGCGACTAGGATGGAGCATGTATTTTCCCACTGCTTTGTTTACACGTCGCTTTTGGTCACAGGGAAGATGACCCGGAAGTGTTTACGGCGCAGCTAAGGTGACATGGTGCTTTGCGAGAACGCAACGTTGTTGTTGCTTTTTTTTTTTCCCTACCACGTCACCTTAGGGCAGGGGTGGTGAGATCCAGTCCTCGAGGGCCGCAGTCCTGCAGGTTTTGGATATTTCCCTTTTCAACACAGCTGATTCATGATCAGCTCATCAGCAAGCTCTGCAGAAGACTGATAACGAGCCTGTTAATTGGAATCAGCTGCACTACGAGTAGGGAAATCTATAAAACCTGCAGGACTCCGGCCCTCGAGGACCGCAGTTTGCCACCCCTGCCTTAGGGGCTCCGTAGATTTTTAACTGAAGCCGCTCTTGGCCAATCATAGACCAATTCTGACAAATGTGGGTGGGGCTGATGATGGGTTACATAAACTCAACCGCGGCTCATTTTCTTTAAAAAGGAGGACGAACCAGCGTCCTGCTCAGGGTTGCGCAGGATGGACACGTCACTGAAAAGTAGTATTCTCCTGCCTAAATCAGGACATCTGGCCACCCGGATTGATTTTCAAATGTTTACATAGTCCGGCAAATTGCATATTTGCAAGATAGTATAAACATTGTCCAAAATGTAAACTTTACACACTGGCTTGCACAGAAACATTGTGAGTGTAGCTTTTTGTAGACTTGTAAAACAAAAACAAAAAAGCTCTAAGATAGTTCACAAACTGCCCCCCCCCTTACAATTTTCCCCTGACTCAGCCGGCCCATGCGGCGACATTAATGGACTCTATATTTCCTTCCAATGGGCTCCAGTCAGCCACTTTGTAGAAGTGTGAGGCACCCCCCGCCGCACATTAGTCCGTCACGCCCCTCTGCCATTTGTCACCACTGACACGAGCTGATGTCATTGAATTAAAGGTCCACCTGAGCTGCACTCTCATGTAAATAACAGCTGCTAAAGAGCTTTTCAGACGATTAAGCTCCTCTGGGTTTAGAAAGTGGAGCTGCTTGAACGATGTTGGGCACCTGTGGCTGAAAATTGGACTGGTGACCGTAAAAGTCTATCTGCTGAATATCGGCTGGACATGTAGTTACCTCCAGATCTAAACTTGAAACTTAGTTACCGGTATGTCATACAAATGTCATAAATATCCAGTTTTCACGGTAAATGTACAGGGTCAAGTTCCATAGACTTCTTAGATGAAAACAGCACATCGTAAATGACCTACCAACATTTTTGTGACATCTCTAGTAAACATAATGTGTGACCGGACAGTGTGTTTGTGTTCCCTGAAGGCGATTATAGCAGCATTTTTTTTTCTTCTGTCTGTGTGTTTATCCCCAAGGGAGGCCAGGCTGCGGTTCCCGGCAGTGGGAACAAGAAATACGGAGGCAGAAATTGAAAAGCTGCCAGAGGTGGTTGGCACAAGAGGGAAGACAACGCTAAAGAAGCAAATGAAACAAGACGGAAGAAAGCTTAAGTGTCAGCATAAACCACAATAGACCTTGAAAGAAAGAAAGAAAGAAAGAAAGAAAGAAGGAAAGAAAGAAAGAAAGAAAGATGATAGCAAATACATCCATAAAAGCAATCCCCCAGTGACTTCCTCTTCTTATGTTTGGAAAATTATCAGTAAGTAGTTTTACCTTATTTTACCCCATCATCTCCTCACTGTAGCGCACTGTAAGGCTCCTGAGAGAAATGAAATGCAATCTGACACAAACAAAAGAGACGAAGTGGAACATGGCAAAAGATGTGACAGACAGCGCTTCGCTGTGACAGAGGAGTCTTTCCCAGAGGACCTTCCTTCCTCCATTTCACACATGATGTCTTGTCACTCACGTACCATCTGCTGTGAGCGAACCTCTCTTTTCAATATGAGATTAGCATCTTTGCATTGGTTCTTTAACTGATACTATTGATACGGAGTCTCTTGCCATTACGCAGATGCACCTGTTGCAGCTCCTTGAGGAAATACACTGCAAACTGATTTTCAGCCGAGTTGTTTTTGCTACAAATTATAGTATGTGTGTGACTCATTGTTCGACTGAGTCAGAAATGTTCCAGAAATGGTGTCACTGAAGATATACAGCACTTAAAATCCAAATTACAAGTTTTACCCTTCGAAATAGTCCCCTTGGCGTCTAACTTCCACTTCTTGCACGTCTGGGAGCGATTCTATTAGGATCATCTGACGTGCTATTCTCACGCCCATTTTGATGTTGTCCATGTCTTCAGAATTGGTTCCCTTGATGGACATTTGAGCTTGGGAATCAAACAGAGCCAGGTTGGGTGTTTATGGAGGTTGCTCCAGCATGGCGATGTTCCTAACGGCCAGAATCTTCAATGTTAATTTGGGTATGAAAGAAATCTTTTGTGACACCAATCCTGAAACTCACCTCATACAGTACAGACTAGATTGAAGCGCATTTGATATCAAATGCCTTTGAACGACAACGCAGCCTACAAAAGCTAAATTGTGCTTCATGTAATCACTCGTCATTTTCTCAGTCTCCAATGAACCCCGTTGTGAATCTTCCTTTTCTGTCGTCGTTCCTGATTCTGTAACCGTTGAATGGAACGACCAGGCAGGAGACTGAGCAACTGGCACCGAGCCTCAAACTCCCCCAGGGACCGACAGTGTCAGCCAGAGAGAACCAAGATGGAGTAAGACTTTGTTCTCTACAATAGGCTCCACTTCATCAAGTCTTGATACACACTGATTGCCCTCCGGACCATTAGGCGAGGAGGTAAAAAAGAAAAGAAAACAGGCCAGCTAGGACAAAATCTAGAAGCTTTAAGCTTCCCCAATGTCACGGTGTGACATCCAGCACTTTGTTTTTATCGTGCATAAACATGCATCTGTGAGTTCTGGCCCATTTAGATGAGAGGGACAGATCCATTGGGATAAAACAACCATGTAAGTGTCGGCCACAACTTTAGTTTCACTTGCACAATCTAATGAGCTGCACTTTCTTAGGTAGCATTGTAATATACTGTACAAAGATCTCATCTTTAGAATAAACTTGTCAAGCTTGTGATGTGTCAATTACATAGCATTCTCATGATTGTGGTTGTGTTGAACTGCACTGCATCACACTGAGAGGAATTTCATTTGGCTAAAAGGGGTAACCAACTACTTCATTGAGTCATTAGCTATGGTGTGGTGATGAACATTAATTCAGATATGCCAACTGTAATTGCCGCAATCAATTTATTATTATTAATCTCTCCTGGAAGTAGACCTGATAGTAAACGAGGCCCACCTGTTTGTGGGATTAAGACGGGTGAGGATGGCACACGCCGAAGGAGCGGGTGCGTTTCTTTTTGGCAATGGTGGAAAACAGAACAGACTGTGCTCATCCTGAACGTCCAGGCTCATTCCTGCCGTCATCCATCACCCGGCGACTCACATCATTAAAGTGGAGAAAGCATAAAGTGTGACACCAACAGTTATATTTTATGTCTCTACACTGGAAAGTCAATGTATGCATGCGTTTAAACGAGCGGGGGGAACCAAGCTGTGATTCTGCGAACGCATAGCCAGCTCTCTTTTTGTATTGGCCCGTCTCTTATTAACTCCGAAGACAGTCTAATCGGAGGAAAATGGAAGAGTAATGACTCATGGGCGTGTCAGTGCGCGTGAGTGGCAAGGTTGTCAAGGACAGATGGAATGAGGCAAAGAGGGAAGTTGGAGAGAGGAATGTGAGTCATTGGTGAAAATGAAAACAATCATAGTCGCAGTTTTGTATTCTGCCTATAAGCACAAGTCATAGGCACTCAGCGTCCTGTCTCGATTTTTTGCACCGAATAACACTTCTTCCTCTCCAGTCTGCTGCAAACTGACTACAGAACATTCTGTAAGGAGGACTAAAGCATAATTTGCCTCCTAATGAATGGGTCGCCAACTGCACTATTCTGACCATGGCGGTAATTTGTGCAAACATACCCGAGTTAATCAGGAGGAAAAGCCTGCAGAGTCGCAATGAACCAAAGGAATTTCACTGATGGATGCTATTCACAGAGGCAGAAAGTATTCAGGTAGGCGTCGTCTGTGTCTCATGAATCATTTGGCCTGCTCGTGCTCATAATGACGCCGAATGAAACTTTTAAATAGCTCTTATATTTGTATGACTATCTGCAAGCTAGAAGACGTATTTGCAGAGACACAAGATCTTTCTTGCAACGTTAAATCCTTCAGATGAAATCCACCGTGCTTTTAAAATTATTCATCAATGATTGATAGGGTTCTCTGGGTACACGTCAGCGTGTTCAATGCCCTCTTGCCACCTGTGACCGACAGGACAATACAATCTTCTCCAGAAGTGCTCAGTAGTTTCTTTTCGTAACGACGGGAAAAAAATGTCACAGGGTAGAAACTAATCTTGACTAGTTTATTTATGATGCTGGATGCATACGTATGAGGTGTCAGTTAAGTTCCAGGACTGGTGTGACCACTGTAAAGTTATTTCAAAACCACACTACAGGTTTCCCCCATCAAAGTAATTCCCTTGGAGTCTATCGGACATTACCAACCTTCTCTGCCTTGTTTCCATGTACTCCCGGAAGGACTCTTCCGTAATCCTCCACAGTGCCTTCGTCACAGCCATCATGATGTCATCTATGTCTTGCTCAGGGGATTGTGAACAGGTTTGTTATTGTGGCAGCCACGAGATGTCTTCTTTCTTGCTTTGTCCAGCATCTGTCCCACATCGAAGGACAAAACGTGTAGTTTGGGTTTGAAATATATTTGTGACAATAGTCCTGGAACTTTTCTGACATCTTATATGTATTATGTGAGTGTGGTCTGTAGATATGATGAATGTCTCCAGGGGTTTTATTCAGCCAGTCCTCTCTCACTCGGGCTTCCTCAGTATCTTTGATCACAAGGGGCTTTTGTTTTTGGCTCAGCACTTCCCGCTAGCTGATGATATCACAGAGGCAGTCATCCTGGCACCCCTTAGAACTGATTCTGACAAGTGATGCTGCTAAGACCAGAGTGTCGCGCTGAAGCAGGCCCCCCCCCCCCCCCCCCCCCCAAATAACTTGTAATACATTTGAAGTTGTCAGAACACTGACTCCAAACATGTGACAATGTGACCTTTATTTCCAGTCACCTTAATCTTGACGATACAACCTTTTGTAAAAGAATCTCCTAAAGATTTAATATGATCAGTCACTTCTTCTACCTTGGCCAAGTTAGTATGGGTCATTATTCAAACCAAAGACAGTTGGTTCATTCTGGTGTAATTAATGCCACATGAAGACAAGACGAAGAGAAGCGTTTTCCCCATCTGGGATTAAAATAGAATGTCAGTCTCTACATTAAGCGTAAAGGTAGCAGTTGCCCTCAGATGCTGATGTTATATTTTGGGTAAACTAGCCTCATAAGACAGAAAGTGTTTTTTTTTTTTAACAACTCCCTCTGTGTTTTCCTAGTAAATGCAGATTGTTTGTGAGCTGTTTTAATTGTGCTCGGTGCCAAGGACCTGTGTGAGTCGCCTGGCTCAAACTGTGTAAAATTTCAGAACAAGTAATACACTTTTTGTTTTTAATGGCGTAACATAAAAAAACGGCTCGCGATGTGGCTCGAGTGCTCAAATCTAATTGCAGTGAGGGTTACTGTCTCATCTTTTGCATTTGCGACACCTGGGCTGACTGAGCCAAAGCTGAGGTGATTTGGGGACCATTTGCTTGAAGGATTCGTTTGAATTGAGTCCTGATGTAGTAACATATCTGTATGTGTTGGGTCATATCACACATTTCTTGCTTGTTTGACTTTAGTGAGAGATGGTGATGTCTTCAGTGAAGAGTTGTGAACGTAGCCCTTCGGTATAAATCTTCCGTTTGAGGCAATCGCTGCTATCAGATGTTTTTGAAATGGAGCGCGCGGTGAACGAGGCCAAGCTCCCACGGGTTTGGCAGATTGGTCCAAGCTGAAAAGATCAGATAGCCATATGGCGGACCTGATGCCACGCCGCTCTTTTGCTCATCTTCCCGCCAACACGTCGCCTAACGCTCCGACTATGATTCAGGCTCCTCTGCGCGGCAGGTCGTACTCGCCCAGGAGGGGCATCAAAGGAAGCTCACACTATCAGACGCGATCCTTCTCTGTATGCAAACGCACATCTGACCACAACAAAACAGGCTGGCATCTATCTCCGACACATTTGCAATTCAAATTGTCTGTCTGAGGTGTTTATTCAGCCCAACATCATCTTTGTTTAGACACTTTAAATTGGTCTGTGATCTGTTCAAGCCTCCTCTATTCTCCTCATTTAGAAGAGGTCACTCATCAACTTGGTAAAAGCACAAATACCACAAGTCAGTCCGACCAGAATTTAATATTTAAAAGCAATCCTGCGATGATTCTCACAGGCACTCCCGGCGGCTACCACTATCAGAAGTTGATACCATCTGCTAATGTTTGCTTTTGAATGGAGCATGTCAGAGATGAGATGTTGCTCTTGGTTTTGCACGAGGGCTGGGACAAGATGCATACGATTATGTAAATGGTGAACAGGCACTATAGAATTTGTTAATCACCCTCTTCTTTCCATGGATCACTTCATTCAGCTGTCTCAGGTCACACTTTACAATCCATTTTGTAGTATCCTCTTATTGTACATGTTGTATTTAGCATGACCGAGTTACCTCTCTTAACTCATTCACTCCCAGCCATTTTCACAGAAGCAATCCCGTTCGCTCCCTGTTTTACTGGATTTTGACTGATTTTGCAAGGCCCACATAATATTGTGTTCTATTGCTATAAAAGCATGGAACCGATCAAAAGAAAGATTAAAGTCTCTTCTTTCATCAGGAAAAACAAAGTATGTTTCTATCTGCTTCCCTTTTGCAGCAATTAGCATTAGAAGAGAGCTAAGTTTCATCAGTTTTCACAAATCTATTCAAAATTGTAAGTAATTGAGCTGTTTTTCTACATGGCCCTGGTTGATCTCCTTTGCTCTGCTGCCACCTGCTGGCCGTTTGTGTAATAACTACCATTTCTGCAACCGTTCTTTGCAGTTGAGAGGCTGCATCAAAGCCTACTGTATGCTCTAACATAAAAAAAAATAAAAATAAAAAATTAAAAAAAATAACGTATAAATACGTCTTTGGGACACTTAGAACATTAAAAAAAACATTTTTACACGTTATTGGGAGCAAATGAGTATATAATTCGAGAGTGATCTCAAGAAATGTGTGACTGGGTGTCAAAAATATGTCAATTATCCATTTGTTAGAGTGCATTATTTTTCTATAAAAGCATCTCTGGTTGTGGATAACAAGGTAGCAGTAACTCGAAGGGGAAGCCTGGCACACCTAATTTGGATTGTTTGATACCAAAAATTGTTACTATGTCTATGTGCTGTGTATATGTTTGTGTGTGATGTTCACAGCGTGATCACAGAGATGTTAACAACTCCTGGAGAGCACAGCCAAGCTGGATACGGAAGTCTTATTGACACACTGCCAGCAAGTCTGTCAGCGCGCTTCTTTATGCTGAGCTCCTCTTGGAAAAAGAGAATTGATGATATGTTCATTTAATGGCCGTTCAAGGCTGTTTTACTGACAGCACACAAACGGACAGGAGCCAAAGCAGAATATGAATAAAGACGATGGAAACTGATGGAAATAATACACTTTTCAAACCAAACCAGTCTAGTTTAGTGTCTTATCATTTAATGTCTGTCTGTGGTCTGTCCACTAAGTGCACTGATAGAACAATTTAATACAACCATTATCTTATTGGAAAGTTAAGAGAGGCCAGAGGCTAATGCATTAACACCAATAATTTCCAGGAAAGGAGACACTTTAAACAAGGATGCCATTGGTCCTGACATTAAGGCCTAGGGCCAAACAAATAATTTAGCGCCGAAGTTCGGTAGCAAGACAAGCAAAGTCCCAGGGCAGTGTTGTCTAAACAAATGAACGTCAAAGCTGCGGGGTGCTTACAAATGTTCTGGTGGCAATAGAACCCCCTGCAGAGCCTCCTGTTAAAAGCGCACATCCTGCTCCATGGAGCGTCACTCGGTGTCTTTCTTTCATGCTTTGTCGTGATGTGGCTGAGGAAAACAATTGGGAACTTACTCCCATTACAACTTTGAAAGCCACTAATGCCTTATGATGACGGCCAAACACCACACATTGCCACTTAAAGTCGACCACAATTTGAGCTTTTGTCAACTTAAGTGAGACAAATACTATTAATAAAAGAGCACTTGAATAGAGATCAGACCATAGCATGAATTAGCAACCAAGTGTAACCCCCACCATCATTTATTACTATTTAGTGTTTATACGAGTTACTACCAAACCAAGAAATTTCATTAAACATGAGTGTTACGTTTAAAGTGCCGCTTTCCCCACCCCTTAGTCGTGCAACGCTATTTTTTGTAACCGGAAAGGGAACAGTCCCAATAAAAAGAGAGGAAGCAAGAGATTTGCCAGAGCATCTTTGACAGCTCGTACCTGGCAACTCTGCTCTGTTCACTGCGAGTGAAAACGAATAAGTCTTGTCTTCTCATCCTTGTGTTGTCATTCTTATGTTTTGGTGTGTAAACCTAACAAAGAGTGATTCCATGACTACAGTTCAACAGCTGGAATGAAAACAATAAGTCTTAATTAAATTGTTGAGTACAACTAAAGAATTATGTGCTCTCTTACTTGAGCCCCCTGTGGTGGTCAATAAATGCAAAATAACCATTTCAGCCAAGTTCCTGACCAAAAAATGACCACAAGAGTGGCAGTTGATGCAAGTATTGATACCCGTTGCGAGTCCCAATAGACTACATTGAAATATGGCCTGGTCTGATATTGGTACTCTCCCATTCCTAATTTATAATGTATTTGTATCATGTAAAATATTTCTTCATACAACATGTTTTCCCTCCGAATAATAATTTACCACAATTCGATTCCCAAAGCCACAAAATATTGCCGCTTCTATCCTTTAGCATGACATCATCGGCTGGCGTACAGGCCACCGAAGGACCCCGATACAATCTTGCATCCCCATCGCATCTGGTACCATAACCCAGCCCACCTGACTGGGGACCGACCGATGTCTCACTCCAAGGTTTGGTCAAAAGTTGACAGCCTCGAGCTAGCAATAGAGTTGAAATCATTATGGGCTGAGCTGAGTGAAACAACACAGTTAACCGTTTGCTGGCAGACAAACTGATACAATACATACCGTATTTTCCGCACTATAAGGCGCACCTTCAATGAATGACATATTTTAAAACTTTTTCCATATATAAGGCGCTACAGTAGAGGCTGTGGTTACGTTATGCATCCATTAGATGGTGCTGCGCTAAAGGAATGTCAAGAAAACAGTCAGATAGGTCAGTCAAACTTTATTAATAGATTACAAACCAGCTTTCTGTCAACTCCATTCACTCCCAAAATGAATAAACAGCTGTTTTATTATTTTCTCTGAGGTAAAGTATTAGTATTAGCTAGCAATCCAAGATGGCGGGATCTTCTGCGCATGCGCGTCACCGATCGCGCAGGGTCACCGATAGCGTCTTGACAGCGAGACCTGTTGCGGCTCAATATTGATCCATATATAAGGCGCACTGGATTATAAGGCGCATTGTCAGTGTTAGCAAAGCAATTGTTGACAGACTCGCATTTCACTGGCTGGACTACTAATTGAAGCAAAGTATTTCTATTTGCAAAGTCAAATAACTGATTTAGTAAACATTTTTTTTTTTTTTTAAACCGGGTAATTGTTGTTGCTTATTACTGTTAGCTTATGAAACTTAGTTGACCAAAAGCAAGTCTGGATCCACACCAAAGATGAAATTTGGAACGCAGAGGGCAGCATTAAAGTGTCAAATCAAAATAACTTTAACCACCATACTAACATTGGATATTTTTAGTTGTTTACTGCAGTTTGAGCAACAATTTCGGTGTAGGTTGTACACTGAAAATGCGTTTCTGGGGCAGCATGGCAGGCAGACAGGCCATTTATAATGAAAAGTTAGTGGAGCTGCTGTCCAAACATTGATGCTCCAGTTAAAGCTTTTCATACTATAGTTGAGGAAGGTATGTTACTTTTTGGGGGTGGAAGCTGCAAAGCACCGACAGTGGCCACGTTACCCAGACAGTGGGTGGCCCAGGGTAGATGTGCTGCACTCTATCCTCCATTAGTGACTTTTACATTAGTAAAGTGCACTAAAAAGGCATAATTGTTTATCATATATTTTCATCATGTCATTTGTAACTTTACAGGTGTATGCGCTCCCATCACCTACATTAGGTACATCTGTACAATCCATTGAGCACGGTACAAAAATCTGAGTAGTGATAGACACCGTGCGACATCATTTATGTATATGTTCATTATTTTGTATTGTTGGCAGTGGTGTCCACTTTCAATCACAAACTGGCGAGTGCTCAAGTGCAAGCATAACAAGAAAGTTATGAGCGTAATAAACTCCATTGTCATATTTACTTTTGTGTAGGATTAAGAAGCGGTGATCGAAGGTGACTAAGTGCCACATGAGGATCTTTAATTATCTTTGTTTGGGGGCAATAGCGGCATCAATATCATAATCGCACACACAGGGCCTGAGCACACTTGTTTTGAATACACAAGGCGTGGAGGATTAGTGTCACGTAGGTTTTGTTGTTTATTATCCGTGTGCGTGTTTTATTATGTGCTCTGGGACCTCGGCTGGCTGATGATGCACTCTAAATAAATCTGACTTGAATTGTAGATTAACTCGCATACACGAGCATGCAATTACAGCGCCCGAGCCTCTTGGAATGCTAATTATCTTACCCGTGATAAGAGATGAGCATTTTTAACTTGTTAGTGGGAAGAGCACCGAAGTGTGAAGACCGGAATAAAAAATTTGATGCAGAGCAGCTGTATGGATGGAGGTGAGCGTGTAACATTTGGAGAGAAATGTCAATATTTTGCCAAAATATTGGAAACATTTGACATTTGCTAGCTAGCTTGTGTTTCTGGCTTTAGGGTTAACAAAAGAAGTAATTCTCAAGGAAGCAACAAAACTCAGTGAGGTTTTCCATACGTATTAGTAGCACGTCTCGTCATCTGCCGCTACAATGTTCAGCATAGTTTTGTAAAACATGTAGAACATTTGAATATACATTTTGTATACAACATTAATGACAAAATTCCACTGGAAACACATTGCCTCCACTTGATTGAGAGCATTTTAGACATTCCATAACTTGCACCTGTTTTGTATGTATATATATTTTTTTAATGTCATTTTATATTGTGTTGAACCTGTAACCTTTTAATGACATGCATGTCATTTTAATTTTGCTGCAACTGTAAGTTGTGCCGCCTCTTGGTCAGGACTCCCTTGCAAAAGAGGTTTTTGCAATGGGACATTCCTGGTTAAATAAAGGTTAAATAAAATAAGTAAAATGTCTTTTTTTTTCACCCAAATGCATTACTGGTATTGAATCAGGACGTGGTATTGTCAAATACTCAAAAACAAGTAACTAGGACCCGGGTGCCCAAAAAAAAAAAAAAATGTGATCAAGGTATCCCTAGACAAAATTCAACCCCTGAACATAGTAATTAAATCTCCATGATTTTTAGGGGCAACATTAATTCCAAATCCAAACAAAAATCCCTTTTGTTTTTATACAACAACAGTCCTAACTAGACAAAGTGAAATTGCTGCAGAAATTCCATGGGAATGCTGAAAGCTGAATGCTAGTAAAATATTTCCCAAAGCGAGAATTGAACCAACTCACTTGCATGTCTCCGTAACGCCAGGAAAGTATTTAACATGTGAGCCAACTTGGCTTAATGAAAATCATGGCTAATAGCCTGTAAACATGTAAAAGTGTCTGAAAGTACCCTCCATTCAGTTAGATGGAAAAATGGAACTAATAATATCCAATGGAAAAATGCAAAAAAAAAGTAAATAAAATTCATGCAATAGTGCCACCTAGGCATGCAGTACCTGCCATTCATTTAGATGGGAAAGTGGAACAAAGATCGTTGGTATACATGTAATCACTTAGCATAATTGCCATGGGTACATTTGCAATGTATAGTTGGAAGTGGGATTTGAACCCGCTACCTTCTGGTTACTGGACAATGCATTTTACCAAGTGCGCCACTGAGCAGTATCAGAGAGCTGGTAATGATAAGTTGTATGTATGAAAGTGGGCGTGGAAAGTAACTGGAAAAAGTTTGATGTCAGTCCCATTGAAAATGAATGGGGACAAGGTGATATTTCACATTAAATTGTGCGAATACTATAAGTACTGTGAAATCAAACGATATATTCCCAAGATGGCGTGAATTTTTGAAGTGAGTTGAAATTTGAACGATGTAAATCAGAAGTATTATGTGGGAGTTATTACATGGCAAAAAAGTGTGGAGATTAAAACGCCGAATAACATATGTGGGAATGCTGAATTCCCACAATGAGTTTGCTTCTGGTCATAGCAACATACAATATTCCATGTTATTAATACTCAAACGTCAACATCCAAATGACGTGACTAAAATATTCCCTGATTTTTTTGGCTTGCTTTGTTCGTGGCAAAAAAAAAAGCAGCATAGGCAGGCTGGTGCTCTACTGCTCATCATGAAAACAGTCAGCACATAAGCTAATTGCAGGCGGGCCGGTCGAGTGCTTTTAAATGTTGAAAAGCAGCCAGTTGAATTAGAGTGCTTCATCATTGTTTTAATACACACTTGACCTCGGCGCCCGGCCACGCACACACACACACATCTGTATCAATTGAAAACAATGGCAATAAAAAGTAAGATAAACAGACAAAAAGTCATTGTGTGTGCGTGTGTCTGGGGTTGCTTCCTCGTCGGTGTGCGGCTCCTCTCCAGGGGTTTGCTCTCAGTAGTGGACTAACCCAACAGCACTGAGCTGTCAATCATCACCCACACACACTGCACACTGCACAAACACAAAAATGCAACCCAAACTCTCAGGGGGCTGAAGTTTCCAATGCATTTTCATGTGATGCTGTGACAGTCATTTTGTATCTATCCTTCACATTGAAATATTCACACCCACTCAATGAGGAAAACTGACAAATATATTTCGCGGAAAGGGGTGCATGGCTGGGGATGAACCGATTCATGACTTTACTACTCCGTGCAGATGTTGAATACTTAAAGTCAACTAATCGCTAATCTCATGTTTTGGGCGTCTTGCCTTTCGATTGGCCAATTTATAGAGGACTTTTGCCTCACTCTTCTGCTGCTAATTACACGTTTTTGAGTTTGAATGAGTTCAGTCCCCCCGGCTTATGAAAATATCCATCCAGAGGGGTAATGTAATGCTTAGGTTTGAAAATAAAGAGTGACATGCAAGAGCCATGAATTTCAAATGATATTTACAAAGTTATGTTATGCTTGACAAAAAAAAAAAACAGTGGGCAATGTGAAGGGATGAATGGGACGGGAAAAAATATATTTATTTACTTTTTTTAAATGACTATAGCCTCTGTTCAAAATAAACTCCAAACTTCATTTTTAAGTTTTAAAATCAATGAATAATTGTGCTTTCAATATCAATAAAAAATAATTGTAATTATTATTTTTTACATAATTGCTCAGCCCTACAATGTGCCCGACGTTAAACAGCGCACGCAAGGACCCCTCAGCTGTCAAACAATATGCCCGATGTAAAATACACAAACTCAGCATCCATCCATCCATTTTATGAACCGCTTCTCCTCACTAAAATATGCATTAAAATAGCAATAATTACGAATTTACAACAGGCTTCGTACATTTGCAAATGTATTTTTCATTGAAGCCATCACACCACAACAAAAAAGGTAAAGTATTTTTTTATTATTTAAATACTGTACAGGGTGTACAGTAGAGAGAGAAGCACAGTCCTGCGTGTTTTAGATGTCTCCCCGCAGGTGTGGATGGTTATTAGGCTCCTCCAGAACTTGCTGATGAGCTGATCATTTGAAAACACACAGGACTGCGGCTGACGAGGAGCAGGGTTGCCTACCCCTGATATAAAGTATTGCAACAATAAATTTTAGGAATTTGGAAATGAAAACTGTGGCACTTGTTGTTGTTGTGTCATCTACCAAAAGTCATTCCTCTATTATCCTCCATTTTACGATGGAATATTTAGAGAATTCCCACCTCCCGTTCTTGAAATAATGCTGTAATTCTTGTTTTTTATCTTATTGAAAATTGCTATGCCACCTCCAGACTGTTTTATAACCAGCACGACTGGCTTTTATGGGCTGTCCATTCTAATCATTCTAAGACAATATATTTACTAGAATATTCTCCAGGCGGGTCTCCGGAATTTAGCTGACAAAGCAGCGCCAGCAAACTCCAAAAAAAAGAATTGCCTTGGCTGGCAGACAGACAAGAAGGGTGTTTCTGATTTACAGCCATCTCTTAACTTTTTTTTTTTTTTTTAATGTCTTTTTAATTTTAACAAGCCCATCAATTGAGTACGAGAAACTTTTTAGATTTAAAAATCACATTTGTAATGTGCACAGACCTCGAATGTGTTCACTTTTTATTTATGACCTCCTCCACATGGTCTCACTTGCACGCCGGTAATGTGCCATACCATTTTTTTTTTAATCAGTTATGCAAGATTGTATTCATGCATAAGAATTATTTTTAAATCTATTTAAGGGTGTTTATTATTTGCATCCTTCATCTCTCCTCCCTTCTTTGCTTTCTTCTTCTTTTTTGCCCATCATGTGAAATCAGGGAGAGAACAGCAAACAAGTCAGAGTTTGATTTGCTTAATGAGCCGCGCGGCTATAGCCCACTTCCATACGAATACAAATCAAATGCTAATTATATTTCAGCAGGGTGATTAAAAGTGAGTTCATTTACCGCGTCGCGCACACAGGAGGCGCTCTCGTATCTTTGGGAGAAAAGGTTGGTTAAACCTTTCATGTTATTGATATTCGAGCAGCTTTCATTTTATTTCAGAAAATCAAATGCACAGTCAAGCCGCAAAACACCAAAGGAATGATCGCACTTTTGAAAAACAGTGAATGTGAGTCTTTACAAAGTTGCAAATAAAAGGTAAAACAATTACAAGGTATTGATGTAAGTACATGATAATTGTTACCATTACCTGCAGCTTGAGTGGAAAGTAGCTCGCTGGGGGACGAATTGCAATCAGGCTCATATTGTTTCTACAACCACTGCTCATGCTACTAAAAATTAAAAAAAATGCTGTCTATGAAAGAACAAGCCAAAGGCCACGTCACAGCAATTATGAAAATAACAGCCCATTCTGCCTTCCTTTCTCTGCATTATTCATTGGCTGACAGCAAGACAAATATTAACATATCAAATATTAACACAAATTCCCAGCAGACATTTCCACCACGACACAGGTAAAAGGGGGCAATTTAACGCTACATTTGACACTCGAGCTTCAGGAAGGCAGGAATAGCGCCGAAGGTTGTAGAAAAAATTTCCGAAAATGCCGCGTCAAGGCGTTATTTCGAGTAATACTTGAAAATGGAAAGCCTTGAGTACTCACATCAAAATCGTTGTTTTACTGAGCTTATGTAATGATGTCATCTGAAACTTAATGCATGACCTTGTAGTAAATTACACAGCATAATAGGACTGAACAATTTTGGGAAATAATCTAAATGTAATATCCCCTACCACCGTCAATATTGCAATTTTATAAGCGGTTATTTTCTTAAGGCTCTCTTCCCATGCATTTATTTATTTTTTATTAACTCATTCACTCGCAGCCATTTTTTCACTGAAGCACCCCACTTCGGTCCCGGCTGTTTTACTGGATTTTGACTGATTTTGCAAGGTCCAGAGATTATCGTGTTCTATTGCTATAAACCTACCAAGTGATTAGAAAGATTTGAAAGGTTAGAGTCTCTTCTTTCATCGAAAAAAAAAGAAGCATATTTGTATTGTGTCCGTTCTGCAGCAATTAGCATTAGAATATAGCTAAATTTCATCATTATTCACAAAAACACTGACAAAAAGAGTTTATTGCAACATAGCTCTGGCTGATCTCTTATACTCTGCTGGCACCTTCTGGCCATTTTTTTTTTTTTGTAATATTAATTACCGTTGTTTTAAGCCATCTCTTCATGTCAGAAGCTGCACCAGTATTCTGTATGCTCTCTTACATTAAAAAAAAAAAAAAATTAAAAAAAATGTATAAATACATTTTTGGGAGTGAAGGACAAAATATTGAACATATTTACACGTTTTGGGCTTGAATGAGTTAACAAACAATGATTAAATTTATCTGCATTACAGTAAACAATATCTTATTTATTTTCACATTTGTTTTGATCTAGTGAACTAAAGACTTTGACTTGCCGCCATTTAAGCGTTCACTATGACAGCTTCACAAATTTCTACCAAACAGGTGTTGCATAAACATAAATCAGTAAATCACGTCTGATTACAACTATAATGAAAACAAATCTTTTTCTCTACAAAAACAACAAAGACATGTTGGCATTTACATGGCATTTCGCTAAACTTATCTAGACACCACATAAATAAATACAATTTGAAACGATTTGAAAATTGAATTCTATTACATTAATTGTTCAGCCCGAGCAATGATAATAATACAGGTGCGTGCATCCTTCAGTTAATTAATAGCAAAAGTGAGCATAATCTTTGTAAATGCAGATTTATACATTTTTTTTCTCTTAGATGCATTTTTTGTGTTGAGTGACTTCCCCGGACCCAAAAATGGCAAAAAGTCCCTAAGAGTCCCGATTTAATGTGATTGACTGTAAGTCATGCGCTTGACTGCGCTTTAAAGCCTACATGATCCTCTCCCACAGTCACAACGGGCTCACAAAGCAAGCATTGTTTACGAGCGCCATTATTCTGCATTGTCGCATTGTAATCCGTCCAAAAATAATGACACTCTCGTCAAATTAGGCCTAAGCAGTGAAGACTTACCTTTTTCGTTTTAATCCACTTTGCTGCCTGCGTGTTTGTCGGCGAGATCTTTGAAACGGGTTTATGGCCGCCTTGTTGCCATGGCAACCCCTTCATGGATAACTTTATACGCTAGCTGCCAGGAGAGTTGCTGTGCAAACAGTACGGACAAACTTCACAAACTGTTTACAAGGTAACATCCAACATCGATCAGACCAGAGAGAAGTGGGGAAGAGGGTTGGGGGGGAAGGCATGAAATTTCAGATAGTCCAAGGATGAAACAAAAAGGATGGAAGGGGCCAGAAAAGCACTGAGAGTCAAATAGAAGGTGAGCGTGAGATGATGACAGCAGAGAAAATTGTCCTTCAGTGCAAATTAAGCAGACGCTGAGGCCGTCACAAGTCTGGATTGCATCCCATCAATGAGGATTTATTAGCCAATATCCACATAAACACGCTCTGAAAAACAATTCAGAAGCTCCAACACATTAGACAGGAAGGAAATGTGGCCCAAATTGCCGAGGCTATAAATCAAGAATGGGAACCATTTTATTTTAATGCTACTCCAGTCCATACCTGTGGATACAATGAATTATCTCTTTTGTGCCCTCCAATATTGATATAACATATGTAGAATAGTGTGAGACATTAATCAATGTATTAATCCATTATGGCAGAGCGTTACTTACTTTGGGAAGGCCCATTTCCGTTCCTGCAATAAGCACAAGGCCAGATCTCTTGGATGAGTGGACAAATATATTGTGACCAGGTGTCCCATTACTTTTGTTCCTGTGTTAATAACGAGCTGTTACGTCACTAGTGTGCACATTCAAGCAAAAAAGCGCCACATGGCGCTTAAGCCACCAACAGATAGCGAGAGACTTGGAGTGCCACGAAGACAGCGGAGGCGGCTGGAAGGTGAACGGGCGGCCACGGCCGGCCGGAGGAGTGTCGAGACTGGCGGCGTGTGCGCGCACATCTTGCTTCCTCTCCAGCGTTAGGATGCGAGGCGGAGATAAGAGGAGGTTGATTAAAGAGGCGAGGCCAAAGAAAAGCGGCCCTGCGTTTAGAATTCTCCTGGCACTCGGAAGGCTTATTTTCATGCCCTAGTTTGTCAAAGGGAGAGCACCCCGGGAGGGCTCCGGCGGAGGGGAAGCAGACACATGTTGTCATGTTGTCTCACTCCGGCAGAAAACACATGTCAAGCACAATTTTTTTTTTTTTTTTTTCACCTCGCATGTCAGAACCTTTTGATAAGACATTTATTCAGGATGTCCGATACCACTTTGTTTCAGAATACTCAACTCTTGAGTAGTCACCAGTACAAGAAACGATAATACTAGCACTTTTGATATTTAAAAAAATGACAGATAACAGATAAAAAAAAAAAATCACAGATAACAAATTAGATAGATAGACAGACAACAACAAAAACTTAAAACAATAATGCTCTATACACTTTTGTGCAGCTGTCACTTGTGATTGATGCCATGGCCCCAGGTCAAAAGTCTGAAATAAAAAAAATAAAATAAAAAATTAAACTGGAAAAAAAGTTTTGAAACTTAAAAAACAAAACAAGATATGACTCTGAAAGAAAAGAAAACATGCAACTGAAAAAAAATGTGTGTTGTTCCAATACCGATACTGGTATCAGTAGAAGCCCCGATATTAAAACAGTGGTATCTGTATAGGTGACTACTAACAAGTAACATGGAGATACCATTAATTCCAATGCTAATATATAGAACTTTGGATGCAGCATCTTGTGTCTTGCTCGTGCACAACATTCACTGATATGTGACATGCTCACTGTATGCCGATCTAAGAAATCCTATTGGCCCATGAATGCTCTGAACCAATGGCAGGACAGCTTTTTCATGTTGAGGAAAAAAAACAACCTTAGGTATCGGTATGGTATCGGCATCGGCCGATACTCCAAAGCTGGGTATTGGAATCGGTATTGTGGGCCAAAAAAGCGGTATCGGAACAACACACAAAAATAAAATAAAGACCTCAAGGTCAAAATATAAGGAAGCGCAATGTGAAAATAAACAATTTATTTTTAAAAATGACCGAAGTTAATAAAATTATATTTGACTTAAAAAAAAACAAAAAAACACACACTTTACACTTTACATTTTGCGATATTCAAGTTCAGAAGATGAATTTTCCGTTTCACAATTTATGTTTTCAAGCACAAAACTTGATTTAATTTAATTTAAATATTGTTCTCAACTCTGAAAGAGTTTGACATCCATCCATCCATTTTCTGAACCGCTTGCTCCTCACAAGGGTCACGGGGGGTGCTGGAGCCTAGCCCAGCTGGCTTCGGGAAGTAGGCGGGGTACATCCTGAACTGGTCGCCAGCCGTCGAGTCAACATATTGAAACAAACAAACCACGAGGACACTGGGGCTACTTTTGAGCAATGGAGCAGTTTGACACCATTTGGGCTGCCAGTAGAGCAACAAGAACAGCGCGTACATCTCGAGGAGGGAACATTTCATCTATTGAGGCCGACAGCAGGCCACAGTGTCCGACTAGCGTGTAAATGAAGATGAGTGGCGTCGGCGGGGCCCCGGTAGCACAATACGCTGATACGCTTTCACGTCGTGACATCTGTATCTGGTGGGAAAAGTGTGAGTCAAGGCCGACTTTCTAGCGGCTCTTTGATTCGCCCTGTGAGTGCGTAAGAAGTGGGCTTGTGCAACCTTTTTAACCTGTTCTTACACGGCTTCAATCGTCTGAACGGCTTCATCGTCGCTGTCTTCTTATCTGCTTTTTCATCTTCTATCGTTCTATCCTTTAATTCTCAACTCATTAGTACTCCCTTTCACACTCCTTTTTTTTTGCAGTGTGCTCTTTCTCTCATCCCGTTCTTTATCTTGCTAGCCTGCCACTGCTGTTGCTATGGTAACATGGGATGAGCATATTCATATTAACAGTGTGAGACGAGAAAGTTGGCTTATATCGAGCAAAGTTGTACGATTGTATATTTCACAGTGGTTTGTCCCAACACACTAAACGTACCAATGAAATGACAGACAAATCAAAACATAGCGGCTGCTTTGATGATAAAAGACTGGTGGTCAATCAATCAACCGCTTGACTGTGAAATGAGCAAATGCCTCCAACAACTACGCGATTTCATATACAGGTTAATTAACGCAATGTGTTTCACATAATTTAAAATGCTTGTACAACATTCGAAAGTATTTACAAACAAAATAATTTAAGACATTTTAAAGCAAATTAAAGAAATAAGTCGATTACTAAAATTACTAAAACAACGTACAGCGCATGAACAAAATTTTGGAAAACAAATATTTCCGAAATATTAGAACAGCTAAATTTCTCTTCTGTTGGCAGCTCATTCCATTTATGTGCAGCATGAAAGCTAAATGCTGATTCACCGTGTTTGTGTCACGTTGCGAGGAGGTAGGACCCAGACGCAGGATAAGGTAGGCCACAGAGGCAACAGGTTTTATTGCCGGGCAGCAGCAGTCTCCTCTCACACTGAGAGGAGAAAGGGGGAATCAAAAAGGTGGAGAACAAAAAACGCTCCGCTGGGGAGGACAAGGCACAAAAACAAGACAAGGCACAAAAACAAGGCAAAACAACAAGGCAACAGGAACAAGGAACAAGGACTCGAGGACTGTGGGACGCTTCCATGCACTAACTATGTGTGTGACACTTCGGCACAGAGGGGAGGAATCAGGTGGCTTTTATGTCCGGGTTGATTGGGAACAGGTGGTGGTGATCATGGGCGTGGACCGGTAATCAGTGAGCTGCAGGAAGGGTAAGTGACCTGGGGTGAGAGGAGAGTTAGGGTTTTCAAAGTAAAACAGGAAACATGGATAACAAAAACAAAAGCATGGGCCGTCACGCCGGTGGCGGCGTGACAGTACCCCCCCCTCAAGGGCCGGCTCCTGACGGCCCTTCAATATCAAAAAGTCCAAAAAACAAGGGCGGGCGGAAGGGGGCACGGAGGTGGGAACACGGCCCACCCATCCGTCCCAGACAAAAAGCAGTTCAGGAGGGCGTCCTCGACGCCCGACAAGAGAGTCCCAGCGGGGCCAGTCAGGAGGGCGTCCTCGACGCCCGACAAGGAGCAGAGGTGGCGGCGGGGTGTTCGCTGCCAGATGAGGAGCAGGAGGCGGCCGCTGGCCGGGCGCCGCCGGAACTGGTGCAGGCGATGGCGGCCGCTGGCCGGGCGCCGCCGGAACTGGTGCAAGAGGAGGCGGCCGCTGGCTGGGCGCCGCCGGTCGAGGAACCGGAGGTGGCGGCCGCAATCCATGCGCCGCCTGACGAGGAACAGGAGGTGGCGGCCGCATTCCATGCGCCGCCGGACGAGGAACAGGAGGTGGCGACCGCAATCCATGCGCCGCCTGACGAGGAACAGGAGGTGGCGGCCGCAATCCATGCGCCGCCTGACGAGGAACGAGAGGTGGCGGCCGCAATCCATGCGCCGCCTGACGAGGAACAGGAGGTGGCGGCCGCATTCCATGCGCCGCCGGACGAGGAACAGGAGGTGGCGACCGCAATCCATGCGCCGCCTGACGAGGAACAGGAAGTAGCGGCCCAGGCGAAGCGGCCAGGGGTTGCGGCGGCAGCGACCCAGGCGAAGCGGCCGGGGGCTGCGGCGGCAGCGGCACAGGCGAAGCGGCCGGGGGCTGCGGCGGCAGCGGCACAGGCGAAGCGGCCGGGGGCTGCGGCGGCAGCGGCACAGGCGAAGCGGCCGGGGGCTGCGGCGGCAGCGGCACAGGCGAAGCGGCCGGGGACTGCGGCGGCAGCGGCACAGGCGAAGCGGCCGGGGGCTGCGGCGGCAGCAGACGAGGTTCAGGGGCGAGAGGCTGCAGCAGACGAGGTTCAGGAGCGAGAGGCTCCAGCAGACGAGGTTCAGGAGCGAGAGGCTCCAGCAGACGAGGTTCAGGAGCGAGAGGCTCCAGCAGACGAGGTTCAGGAGCGAGAGGCTCCAGCAGACGAGGTTCAGGAGCGAGAGGCTCCAGCAGACGAGGTTCAGGAGCGAGAGGCTCCAGCAGACGAGGTTCAGGAGCGAGAGGCTCCAGCAGACGAGGTTCAGGAGCGAGAGGCTCCAGCAGACGAGGTTCAGGAGCGAGAGGCTCCAGCAGACGAGGTTCAGGAGCGAGAGGCTCCAGCAGACGAGGTTCAGGAGCGAGAGGCTCCAGCAGACGAGGTTCAGGAGCGAGAGGCTCCAGCAGACGAGGTTCAGGAGCGAGAGGCTCCAGCAGACGAGGTTCAGGAGCGAGAGGCTCCAGCAGACGAGGTTCAGGAGCGAGAGGCTCCAGCAGACGAGGTTCAGGAGCGAGAGGCTCCAGCAGACGAGGTTCAGGAGCGAGAGGCTCCAGCAGACGAGGTTCAGGAGCGAGAGGCTCCAGCAGACGAGGTTCAGGAGCGAGAGGCTCCAGCAGACGAGGTTCAGGAGCGAGAGGCTCCAGCAGACGAGGTTCAGGAGCGAGAGGCTCCAGCAGACGAGGTTCAGGAGCGAGAGGCTCCAGCAGACTAGGTTCAGGAGCGAGAGGCTGCAGCAGACGAGGTTCAGGGGCGAGAGGCTGCAGCAGACGAGGTTCGGGGTTCTGAGGCCAGTCCGACCCTTCACCCCAGTCGCCACGGTCCAAAGCCATCAACTCTTTTATCTCTGCAATGACTCGGGCGATGTCTTCAAGCCTCTGCCAGGTCTCCAATTTGGACACTCCCGCTGGGTCCATGCTGGCCGAAGTGTACTGTCACGT
The DNA here is from genome assembly GCF_051991245.1 of Festucalex cinctus. NCBI lineage: Eukaryota > Metazoa > Chordata > Actinopteri > Syngnathiformes > Syngnathidae > Festucalex > Festucalex cinctus. The sequence continues at coordinate 8,543,450 of NC_135426.1, forward strand.
TGCGAGGAGGTAGGACCCAGACGCAGGATAAGGTAGGCCACAGAGGCAACAGGTTTTATTGCCGGGCAGCAGCAGTCTCCTCTCACACTGAGAGGAGAAAGGGGGAATCAAAAAGGTGGAGAACAAAAAACGCTCCGCTGGGGAGGACAAGGCACAAAAACAAGACAAGGCACAAAAACAAGGCAAAACAACAAGGCAACAGGAACAAGGAACAAGGACTCGAGGACTGTGGGACGCTTCCATGCACTAACTATGTGTGTGACACTTCGGCACAGAGGGGAGGAATCAGGTGGCTTTTATGTCCGGGTTGATTGGGAACAGGTGGTGGTGATCATGGGCGTGGACCGGTAATCAGTGAGCTGCAGGAAGGGTAAGTGACCTGGGGTGAGAGGAGAGTTAGGGTTTTCAAAGTAAAACAGGAAACATGGATAACAAAAACAAAAGCATGGGCCGTCACGCCGGTGGCGGCGTGACAGTTTGCTTTGAACTCCAGTAATTGACTCAAGTCTGCTGACCTCAGAGCGCAATTGTCTTTATATTTAATTAGCATTTCTTTAATCTATCAAAGTCTCAAACCATTCAGGTTTTTATAGATCAGTAGTAGAATTTTAAAATCCAATCTCCAACTGACTTGGGGTCAGTGTAACTGGACTGGACTTATATGATCTTGATTTGTTGTGGTCAGACCCGAGCTGCCAAAATGAGCATTTCATGTAGTCAAGGGGTGGGGCCAGTGCAGCTGAGGCTGATGGGAAAAGTGAGTGAGCAAGCTTGCATTTAGAGGGCACAAAATATAAATGAAGTTTTCAATGAATTAAGATTCAACTATCTTAAGGTGATGATAGTCGAAGGTGTATTCAGACCAGAAAAGTCGTTTAGTCCGCTTGTTTGATCCGGACCAAAAGCGGACTTCCTTTTTTTTTTTCCGTTTGGTGCGGTTCGGATTCACACTGTGCTTTTTGCAAGTGGATTATATTGCGTAATCACGTCGACCCGCGTGACGATCTGTGCTCCCAATGGACAAAAATGCCGAGGGTTGAACGCATAACAAAACCATGAAATAGAAGACAACATGGAATTCCGACGTGCTGCATTACTGCTAGGCATCAAGAGCAGCTCATTCAACGGCGGTTCCGCGACGCTGTTTATAATTTCGGAACGGCGTCGAAGGAGCCGTTACGCTTCGCGTGCCCCGCCCCCACCACAACATGATGACAGCAGCGTGGCTAAAAGTAATACGCATGATTTATGAATGAATTTAGCACAATATTAACTACAGGGCAATATTTCCTCCACACGATGCTTGGCTACGGTGGCTTGTTAAGCCCAAAAAGGCGCCGATGTCCTGCAGTTGGAGCAGATCAGCCGTGGTTTGTATTCAGACTGCAAAGCGAACCGCACCGAGTGCGTTTGGAAGCGGACGGAGACCACCTCAAAAAGTGGGTCTCGGTCCGCTTGTTTGGTCTGCACCAGCATTCGTTTGTGTGTATTCACACCTGCACGAAAGGTCCGGACCAGCGTGGGAAATGAACTCTGGACCAAACAGTGCAGGTCTGAATACACCCTTAGACTATCATAGACTAGAATAGTAGAGTACAAAAAAAATCGGATGTGGTTTACATGCAAATGACATACATTGTTAAACACGTCTGATAGAGCATTGTCATCTAATCATGTAGTCCGAGTGTAACGAAAGCTGGATTTCACTAATACAACAAGTGACGCGAGGGGAGGCGTGGGGGTCACGGCTGCCCACGTCTTTCCACCCTTTTATCAGTCGCCAGCTGGGTGACATTTAGTGGCTGTTCCTCAACAGAATGCTAACCGAGCCCCGCAGTCACTTTGGCGTTCTAGAGGAACAGCATGGCATATTTTTTTTTTCATATGGTAAAATTGACTCAATGTGATGGAGTGGGGGCGACATTAAAGTTCCCAATGAGGTCTAGACTGATACTTTGGCTAGCATAGAATAGATAACAAAACTGTTTGTAGTTACAGTGCAGTACAGCATTTGTATACAAATACAGCGTTTTATTGTGTATTTAGACAACCTTGTGCAATGTGCATGTGTGCTTGAGTGAAAGTGTCACGGTTCTGCTGCTTTGTGACAGTATGTGCAACACTGTGTAATTGCATGGGCGGGCGTCTTTCATTGCTCTAACATGAGTCTGTCATGGTTTGGTTTGGGTTGGGCTGATTTTGTTACTTTTGTCTTGGCTCGGGTTTGATTTTGGTTTGGTTTGATTTTGTCCTCCTATTTCTTTGTCCTTCTCTGAGTATGGCCACCTGTGTTTGCCTCAACCAGTCAGCACCCTCTGCCGCTTGTGTCTTGCCCAGCTGTGTCTCGTTGTGTCAGTTAGTGTGTGTATTTAGTCTCTTGTCTCCCCTCTGTCTGCATCGATTCATTGTTATTTTCCTCATGTCATGCTGCCGGTTTTGTTCCACGTCTTGTCTCATTTTACCCTTTTGGAGTTTGTTGTTTTTGTTTCTTAGTTTGCAGCTCATTTTTGCTTCTTCATATTTGTTTATTAAACTTCTTTTTGACCTCATTCTTTGCCTCCTCGCCCTGCTTCCCTGCATTTGGGTCCACCACCACACCCCTGATGTCTCAGACAGGCTCGAAATGGGGGAGACAGAAGGCGCCGCTTTATTGCGATTCCGGCCCTCCTGTTTGGCAGACAAAGGCAAGAGGAGAAAGTGAGGAGTAGCAGTCGGACGTGGAGCTCGAAACAAAGGTGGAGGAGGCGAGAGGGCGCTTGTGGTTTGGAACACACACACGCACACAAAAACAGCATGTTTCTCAGCAGGGAAGCCTTCAAAAAGAAGAAGAGCTGCATGGTTTCTATACATTTTCAAGTTGGCCCACTGTTCTTTGATTCTACACTGCCAGTCAGTTTGTTTGTTTGTTTGTGCTGCCTTCTTTATTATCGCTTGTTCCTCGACACACCACAAATACTGTAATCCTGACCACATTAAAACACAAGCACGTCTGTTACCTTATGGAAGAAGACTCTTGCTGCTGCAGAAGCGAAAGTGGACAAATAATTAGCATGGAAAGCCTCAAACAGTTCAAATCCGGCAATAGAAGTACATTATGGTTATAGTCATACATCAATATTGACAGGTGTACAATTTGAATCATTTCCAAATTTGCCTGCAGTTCATTTGTCCCCCAAATTTGAATTGATTACATGGTCATTAATTAGACACCTAAAAATAGGGATGTTCCAAATCAATTTTTTTCAGACCAATACCAGTATGACTACTCAACTCTTGAGTAGTAACCAATACTAATGCTAAGTACTGATACCACTAGTGCTTTTGATTAGGGATGTAACGATATCCAAACATCACAATACGGTATTATCACGATAAAGAAGTCACGATTCAACAATTATCACGATATTGTGAGGGGGTTGGCGATATTTAAAAAAGATCACAAAAAAAAAAAGAGCTGATACTAAAAAAAAAAAAAGCACAATATTGTGCTTTTGTACAAAACAGCAATTCATATAAACCATCTACAATCTCGAATAACAATATTGAGGCACTTACTTGCAAGCACACATTGATCGCTTCACAAGCAAATTAGGTTCCCCTTCATCTGACAATTAGCATAGATTTTAAACATAGAAGGCCAAAACATCCCTAATAAAAATTAAATTGCACTAATAAATTAGCCACTAGAGGGTGCTAGAACTGCACAAATGGAAATCAACCTGACTTTTTTGACAGATGTGTTCCTTTTAAATATTGTGAACATGACGACGACGATATTGTGGCAGTTTTAATATCACGATATTGCCCTTATCGTTACATCCCTACTTTTGATACGTCAAATTTTCCCCCAAAAAAAACAAAGACAGATCATTTTAAAGAGACATTTAGCTTATATCCCAATTTAGCGGTTTTCCTTAAAATTGGAAGTTTTAAAAACTATAGATAAAAAAATGGGGGAAAAAAACATCTCAACCTTTAAATATAGTAGAAACTTCACATTTGTTTCCATAAGGGTGTCACTAAACTTTTTTGATATTGACAGCTCCTTCTTTGGTACTAATATCGATATACAACATGTGAAATCAGAGTGTGTCATGTGAGGTGCTGAGTTAGGACCGAAACGTAGACAGCACGCACAAGTTGGGAAACTGAGCATCTTTAGTTACAAAAATACAAAATAACAACGGAGGGTTGGATTCACATGACCTTGAAAGAACCTTGTCTTAAGAACCTTGAGCCAGCTGGATGCAGAGAAATCTCGATCGTTCGAGAGAGCAGAGCTTGAAGCATGGAAGCAACCTCGAACACGGGTAGGGAACGCTGGTCCTCAAGTGCCGCAGTCCTGCTTGTTTTAGATGTTTCCCTTCTCCAACACACCCGATGATGATCAGGATCATTACCGGGCTTCTACAGAGCTTGCTGATGAGCTGACCATTTGAATCAGGTGTGTTGGAGGAGGGAGACATCCAAAACAGGCAGGACAGTGGCTCTTGAGGACCGCACTTATCCACCGCTGATTTAACTGGGGTGGCATGACTCAGTGGTAGAGTGGCCGTCTCCCATCCGTGAGGTTGTGGGTTCGATCCTCACCCCTGGTGACCATGTCGAAGTGTCCTTGAGCAAGACACTGAACCCTGATTTGATCCCAGTGGGGCCTTGGGTGGCAGAAGCTGACCATTGGTGTATGAATGGGTGAATATGATGCATTGTAAAGCGCTTTGTGAACCATATGGTGAAGTTAAAAGCACTATATAAAAAGCAGTTAATTTACCAAAACAGTCCACAATACATGGAGGAAAGCTTGCATGAAGGAACAGAGATAGGAAACCTGACAAAGTGGCCTTCATTAACTCTTGCTAAGGCAATGAACAATTTTATGACAGAATAAAGTTTTATATGACAAAATAAGAGTCACAAATGCAGAACCAGAGAGTGGCAATTACAGGAACTTAGCAACTGACATCATCATCTTCATCACGAGGGACATATATAGAACCAATTCAATGACCTCTTCACCCAACCCAAAACAAAGACATAACAGAGCGCAACAACAGTGATAACACATCTCTTTCCAGTGATCACGACAATATTCCACGGAAATCATATAGCTATTTTTTTTTAAGAACAGGCCCATAGGCTTTGAGGGCTACCTGGCTGTAAATATAATAAAAGATTAACATCCATATTGTCCAGTATGACTAATTTTGGCATCCTTCAAGTAGCATATCACATTCACACACACACTCACGCACAATTATCTGTACATTATGCATGCAGGTGAAGTTATTGTGCAACAGTGCTTATGTCTGGTTGGGATAATGCCTGAATTGCTCTTGTATGCCCACACACGCAATCATACGACTCGCAAACTGAAAAGCCAACTTGTGCCTACCTGTTTTTTGCAAAAAGCATCAACATATTTGGAGGCAAGATTTTTTTTTTTCCACTACATTTGCATTCAAACCATGTGATGCTTGCAGTGCTCATGGCAATATTGATTACTAAGCAGAAAAAAAAAAGGACATGCGGCAATGAAGGCATCTGAGGCTAATCTGATCAAATTCATCCTCTACTCCACAGTCGAACCTGACGCGTCATATTAACGTACCATTTAGGGCACCCCAGTCAAGAACCTGACGTTGGTAGACTACTTTTGGAGGTGTCTGCGGGGAATTCTTGTCCAGTTATCCACAAGAGTATTTCTGAAACAGTTCGAGTTCAAAAGGGTTTGATAGGTTTGAGGTCAGGGCTTTTCATTTCTTTTTCGCTAAAATCATTGGAGTATGCCTTTTACGGACCGCTGGGAACAGAAAAGGGCCTGAGCTGTTTCGCCCCCCCTAGACTCAGTGAAATGTGGATTCCATGTTAGACGTGTTCCTAACTCGTGCAATGAAAGCATGCATGGCCTTTTGTGAACAAGCATGCAAGTGCTAAACATTCAACAAATTGACGTGACACTCCACCTGCAGTGATGTGGTCATCTGAAAAGCTGTGTAAACACACCAGAACTCTCTGCACTCGAAAACGAGTAAACGGCTACTTTAGATGAGCTGAAAGCCTTTCCAGTGCTCGGGTATGCACCGAGCTGTCACAAATGCTTCGGTCTCACCAGGAATGAGGAAGCGGGTCTCGGCACCACTAACACAAGAGGAGTCGGTTCCACCCGTTCTCCGCTCAGAACCTTTGGCGGCACGGTACCATTTGACTGACTCAGTTTTGCGTCACGAATTTTTAAGACCCTTTATTCCGAAACAATCGCCCCAATATTTTGAGTTTTATAGACGTTGAGTATCTTCCTCTCCATAGACAAACCTTAATGTAGCTTAAACAGGAAGTCAACCCCCCATTTTTTTCTTTTTTGACAATATTATGTTTATGCAGCCCCACTAGTCTAAATATGGCATTATGGTTAATATTGCATTAGTGGAATATGAGTTAAGCAGCAAAATCCATCTGTTTTTATCAGCCATTTTGCCACTTGCTGTCGGCTGAAGATGACATCAATGTTCCGTCAGGTAGCGACCAATCACAGCACAGCTTCACAAATCAGGTGAGCTTTGATTGGTCGTTGCCTGACCCCTGAGCAGCTGTGATGTCATCTTCAGTAGACAGCAAATGGCAAAATGGCCGCCCTGAGATGTATAAAAACAGCTGGATTTTGCTTCGTAAGTCATATTCCATAAATATTATATATATATATATATATATATATATATATATATATATATATATATATATATATATATATATATATATATATATATATATATATATATATATATATACAGGACTGACTCAGAAAATTGGAATATTGTGGTAAAGTCCATTATTTTAATGCAATTAAATAAGCAAAATGCCATACATTCTGGATTCATTGCTAATCAACTGAAATATTGCAAGCCTTTTAGTGTTTTAATATTGCTGATTATGGCTTTTTCAGCCAAATATCTTATCTCAAAATATTAGAATATTTCCTCAGACCAAGTAAATAAAATGCCATAATCAGCAATATTAAAACAATAAAAAGCTTGCAATATTTCAGTTGATTTGTAATGATTCCAGAATGTATGGTATTTTTGCTTATTTAATTGCATTACAGAAAATAATGGACTTTACCACAATATTCTAATTTTCTGAGACAGTCCTATGTCATGTTTAGACTAGACTAAGTGCAATTTCTAGAAAAATTGCGTGGTAATGCCGAAAGCTGAAAGCTAATAGCTGAATGCTCATGAAGGAAATTGAAGGATAAATTATGTGAAAATTACAGAGCAATTAACTATTAATTACTAGTAATAGTAGTAATAGTAGTACTATTACTAATAATTGTGAAGTAGTAACTTGTAGTTTAATGACAAATAAAAACCCATCCACCCATTCAAAGTCAGTAGTCAGCAGTAGTCACCCCCCATAAATTACTAGTATGGTAAAGTTTCTTCATTCATGTATTTATAAGAAATGCCTATACCCCTCTTTTACATCTTTGAGTGCTGTGGCTGAAGAAAAAAATGGATTTTCAGCAAACTTCAACGAAAATCAACACACACACAAAGAAATAATAATAGGATGCCATGTCAGTCTACTTGGCACAAAACACAACTCCTTGTTCAATCAAATGGCACCTTAAAGTCATGTCACTCCAGCAGCGTTCCATTCATAACATTATTCATGATCATCATTGCAACCAGTTGAGGAAGTACCCCGCCTACTGCCCGAGGCCAGCTGGGATAGGCACCAGTACCCTGCGTTTCACATTGCTCGGCAGAGAACCGCCGCCATTCTACATCACTACGCACGGAATGCGTTGCGACGTAAATAACAATGGCGGCGTACGCACAAATAATGTTTCTACAAAATGTATTAAAATGGAAATTATTTTGGAATAATGAATCTCATAGTTATGTTAGTAACAACCAAATACATAATATAGAGCAAACTTGTCAAGGACAGTCTGGGTTCCTTTTAACATCCATAAAATCCAAAACATCGGGGTGATGATTTTAATATTTTCAGAGGTTGATGTGGGTATGAGCAGAGATGCGCACACACATATCAGTGCCGATTGATCACAGTTTTTGAGCATGAAGTAACACTAATCAGCATTTTCGACTGCCTTCTGTTTTTCTCCCATTTTAGTGGCACATATGGATGGCACATATGGATGATGTGTGCCCTCGGGTTGTCATGCCAGAGTGGATGTGCGAGATGGAGCTTTAAGTATGTTTGCCTTGGGGGATATTTGTGTGTGTGTGGATGAAGCGTACCCATTTTTACATTATTACAGTATATGAGGGCTGCAATTTGGGAGTATTTTGTATTAAATGAAGTCTTTCGTATTACATATTTTAGCATAACATCGATATGTAACAAATCTGGTGTAGTTAATTGTAATGCATATTAATTTACATGGGAAGATGACCTTGGAAAAAATAATCACATTAATTTTCAATATTGAGGCGGACAGAGGGAGGCTTGGGTTAAATAAATTGCAATTAGGTTATTTTTCAGAATCATTCAAGCTTAGTGTGGACTCGACCGCGTTACTTCCTGCAAGGCACGCGCTCTCCCATGTTGTGTTGACCGCAACGTTGCAGGGAACGGACGCAAAGGCGAGCAGGAGAGAAACTGGAGGGCGAGCAGGGAGCGGACGCCCTGGACATGAAAGTCAGCCGTAATTTAGATAATAGGCACAGGATGGACGAATGCGGCCCAGTAAATTAATGGGCCCTCCTTGACACAAAGTCCATTTGTTAGTTTTGAAACGTTGTGACAGTTAATTACTGGGCCTCGGCTGCAGTGGAGCACTCCACTTAGGCGGCCTCGGGAAAGAAAAAAAAACATTTGCTGGTGTGTCGGGTGACAGAGGAGACAGCTTCCAACGCTGTGGTTTAAGTGTGTAGGCGGCCAGGGAATCAACGGAGTGGAGGTCGCCAGCCAGCCTTTTTATGCCTGTAGGCATATCCGCACAAACCTGTCTGTCTGCACTATTTGCAACTACTAATTATCTTTGGCGGACACATTTTTGGAGTGTTTTTTTTCCAGCCGAATTTTGTATCGAACGCGATGCAGGAGTTTCAAGACCAAGCTGTGCAATTTAAAGCACCACCAGAGCCAAATAGTCAGTATTCTTACTTTCAAGCAAAATTCCTCACAATCAAGCCCCTATTATATGGAACTCCCACCCATCATTTTGGACTGTTTCCATGGTGGAAGTTTTGTCCGGCTCCAGGTGATGAAAATGTGACTCATTTCCACTTGAATTGCCACTTTTACCACCTCACACCAGCAGCCTGGAAGTGTCTCCGCGTCTATGCAACATGTGGTAATTAACACGATTCCAACTGTGCTTTTTTGCTTTCAACATATCAAAATGTCAGCCAGGAAAATGGCTGATTGCTTCTACAAAGAAATATTTGAATGATAAGTTCCTGCCTTTGTATTTGGCCGAACATGAGTCGGGATGTGAAAACATGGACTTACAAAAGTACAAGGTTTTTGAGATGCAACAGTATGATTTTGATTTGCAAGCAAAAATTTGAGAAACAAAAACGTTCGATGCTGGCAGTGAAAGCAACTAAACACAGCAAGCAGCAGTTTGGCACATACTGGAATTTTCGTCAGTTGCATGACAAACTAAAAAGAAAACAAAGTGTGGTTTAAAACAACAGCATCACTTTGAATGTAGCTTAATGCTAACATTGTGATTAATTAATTAATTCTTACTTATAGGCATATATTCTTTATGCTTTGCAAAGGTCTATCACTTGGCCCGATATAAGCTCTTTTAAAATTGTCAAAAAAAAAAAAAAAAAAGGCTTTTGTAGATTTTCTGTCAGAATTAAGGAAGGAATTTCGCTTATTATTCATCAAGCCCTTCAGATCTCAAACGCCGCCGAGCATTCTCCTCCTCCTCCTCCTCCGTGTTGAAGGAGAACAAAACAGGAGAGAATACCAATGAGACCTGCTCAGAAATTGTTACATGAGAAAAATAAAATAACTTGTGCTTATCTGTTGCTTCAGGATTCTACTAACAAAACAATTGATCTTGAAGGAACAAGGTTTGAATAAGTCTATACTCAAAAGTGGCATATAATGTTTATAATAATAACGCAACAGGGGCTCGCTACCTAAGATCGTTGCTGTTAGGGTTAGTAAATACTTAGAATTTCAATTGTGATTTCAAATGAAAAGGTGCTCCATGATGATTAATAAAGAGTCAGAATAAAATGTTTATTTAACATTCCATCCATCCATTTTCATAACCGCTTATTTCTTACAAGGGTTGCGGGGATGCTGCAGCCTATCCCAGCTCCTCAGTTTTTTTGTGCATTTAAATTCAAGGTAGTATCTCCACACCAATTGACAAATGCACATAAGGCTGGACCATGATCTGAGGCTTGTCCTTGAAGAAGGCTTGTGATGTCCTGCAACTGGCTGTGTACATTTAAAAAAATAAGTAAATTAATTTAAAAAAAAAAAAAAGGAGGCAGGACTCAACCCTGGGGTGCCCCAGTACTTGAAAGCCTGGTGCTGGACATGCATCCATTCACCAGCACCTGCTGGATTCTGTTGAAAAACAACGTGGCTGTTCTGACTTTGGTGCATCAAATAAATTGTAAAATGTAAAATGTTTCCACGTAGGCTACTACCTAGTAACTCTTGTTTGGTGCATAGAATGAGTTTTCCGTTGGATGTTTGAGACCTACAATGTAACACTCCTCAAGTCAACTGCCGAACATTAGTGAGTACGGTGCTTGCTTCCTTTTGCTTTTCCACGCAGCTATTGATCATTGAATGCAATCACTTTTTTGTGTGTGTGCAAAACTTTGTCTATAAAACTGAATATCAAAAAACACAAAAGTGTGTTCTAAATGTCTAAATGAAAGCAAATGCGCTACTAGAAATGCTAGACTCATGTTCGACTACATTTCCTATGATTCTTAGACATGAAGCAGGAAGTAGCTAGTTGTGAATGTGAAAATAAATACAAAGGAATTTAACATTTGAACTATTTTTTTTATTGGTTTATCCTATGAATCACTATGAAAACTGTGTTATTGACAAGGGTAGGTAACTAAAATGTGTGCTATAGGAGCTTTAAAAGTCAATGTCCTTTTGAACAGCGGTGGCAAATCCAAGTACAGAAAGTAAAAAACCTGCCACTGTTTGGCTTTAACCCCAGGTGCTAGCTAGCTAGCTCCCATGGTGCTCGTTTACCAGCTAGGGAGCTAGCCAGTTAGCTAGCATCAGGGGCTAAAGCCACACTATGGCAGGGTTTTTACTTTCAGGTGCTAGCTAGCTAGCTAGCTCCCATGGTGCTCGTTTACCAGCTAGGGAGCTAGCTAGCTAGCATCAGGGGCTAAAGCCAAACTGTGGCAGGGTTTTTATTTTCTGGAGTTGGATTTGCCACCTCTGCCTGTGAAGGTACCAGGCCAATGAAAAACACTCGTAACCAAAAAGTGCAATTTACACTTAATGTAGCCCTAAACTCATACTTTTCATTTTCGTCCAGTGGGAGGTTCTGCTGTAATTCAGATTCTGGAAGCTCCTCGGCGTAGAATTGGCGCTATTCAAATGAGGTCAGTTGAGGTGTTGCAGGCATCGTTGAGATTTTCCAAGCACAGTATTTCATCCAGTCTGTCCTGGGACTGCCTCGGGATCCCTTTTGGATCTGGACATGTACTCACCCAGAAAAGGGATATAATTGCATTACCGTGCACTAAATTGACAATTAAATAATACTCTGCATTAGTTCCTGGCGTACAGTGCTTTTGGGACATGTCAGTTGAAGGCGATACTATGAAGGATGTGCAGTGAGTGGGGTTGAGGTAATGAGTCAGGCAGCCCTGAGCCCCAGCGGCAGGAAGCCATAAAGTGTGAGATTGATAGTTTTTTAATATGTCCACAGAAACCTCTTGTTAAGGCCCAATGTCCTCCCTCAGCCTGCGGGACAGCGGCAACTCCTCAAACCCAAAACTCGATGTTCTCTAACAAAGGGCGACATTTCTGGTGAAAGGATCTCATGAAAGTGGAGCAGTTGGACAAGTTGTATCGTCAATAGAATGCAATTCAATGCTTTTCTTCCACTTTTGATTTAGAATCACTTTTCTCACAGAAATAATGGAATACAAGCGATCCGTAAGAGTAGTCTCATATACTATTGCCTTTATTATGTGAACAGACATTTATTTTATCATGTGAGTGTTAAGTTTAGCATGAGGCTAACAAACAATGCAAAACACCACATCACATCACGTTACAATTTTTTTTTTGCGAGGAGGGACTGAACTCAATTTCCATTCATTTCAATGGGGAACGATGATTTTAAGTTGACCCACGACGAGACATGTAGCGTGACTTTAGAGACACATTTCTCCTGAATGCTTATGTCCGAATTGTGAGGGTCAAGAAAACAAATACCAAACAAACATCTCCCACCCATCTAAAGTCTACAACTGAGCCAGTTGACTAACAGTGTAAGCAGTTTTCTCTCTAATGCCACACTCATGCGCAGAAATGTCAGTGGTGAAGTGGTAATGGTGTTTTTCGACCTCTTTGGCACTGACATTTACAAATATTTGCAAAGGCGAGGGCTTTTCGTCCCAGGGTGTCGCGGAGATCGCCGCAAGCGTCCGCGCCATTGCTTGTGATTTGAATTGCTAACGTGATAGCCGGGGACGAGATTAGACTCGGGGTTGAATGTTTCAAAGGAAAGCGGAATCTGCTGGTGCTGTGGTGCTTCCCAGTGTGGAGCCGTACTCTGCTGTTCGCCGTTGGTGGCTCGCATTGAGTCTGGCTAGACTGCAAAGCATCCTGGGAGGGAGCGGAAAGACAAGTCCCATTCACACTGGCACCGGGTTTGTCTGTTTTGCAGTCAAAAGGATGCAGAGAGGACGGAAATGACACAGCGGGGGTAATCTATTCCTTTATTTGCTGCACTTTCTCAAGTTTTCCGACTTTGAGGCTCATTAGAGGCTCATGTCTTGTTGAATCTTCATACAGTTTAATAGACGGTCACATCTCAAGGAAATGAGAAAGTCAGTCAAAAGTAGTTCTCACTCCTTTGTGTTATTGATTTTGGAAGGCCCTGCATATTTCTGTCAATTTTAGCGAAGAAAAAAACATGTTATTTAGTTTCAGTCTAACCCTTACGATACTCGTGCCAATCCGAGGTTGCAATGCTTGATAAAAAGAAGAGGAGACTAGAAAGGTTGTTTATTGCTTGAAAATGGGGGAAGTACTTTCTGTCCTTCAAGCTCCAAGGAATGGATCCCTTAAGACTAATTAGAGGATTCCAAGGCAACTGTTTGTACCTTTTCCAAGGCTAAAACCAAAACGTTCTGAAAACTCATTGACACCCCGAAGATAAAATGAGTGGGACTATCTCATCTGATCAATCCACAACCAGGGACAAAAGCACAACAGTAAATTGCATCACCAAATGATGATAGCATTGAACAATACTTGAACACCAATCTTGCTGAAATATTGATAGTTTGTGGCACCAAGAAAGAGGTGAAAAATATAAAGTAAATACATTAGAAGGCAGAGGAAAGCCAATCAAAAGCAGACAAGACAAATGTAAGCGAATAGCACAATTACAACATTTTTCCGTTAAGTGCTGATGCAAACTGTCGGCTCACGAGGTCCCACGCCATTGATTTTGCAGCCCAGAGACAACACGTGTTCGATACGCACGTTACGCAGCGCGGGAACCACCTCGCTGAATCAATTTCAGATAAAAATCCTCACGCACTATTACTATCGAAGAAAGTTAAACGTTAAAGGATGACTTGGTGCCAACTTGAAACTCATAATTTTGTTTGTGTTACTTGGATTCAAGCCTGTTATATTCCAATTCACATATTTACCATTTTTATAAGTCACAGTTTTTTTCATAGCTTGGCCGGGGGTGCGACTTATACTCTGGTGCGACTTATGTGTGAAATTAACACATTATTATATCATTTCACATGTTATTTTCACACTAAACCGCAAGAGGGCGCTCTAGGCCTGTGTTGATAAGTTCGACATTGCATCGTCTACTTCCCGAGTTGGGGGAGTTGTTTAAAAGTGACACCGAGGATGAAGATTTCATTGGATTTAGTGATTTGGAGTGAAACTGATAGTTTTGCTAAACTTGTTAGCATGTTATACGAGTTATATGAATAACTTGTAGAGATGGGAACTTAATTCACCCACGGAACGTTGGGACGAAGGGAGAGTTCCGGGTGGGAAGGTTTTGTTATGTGGAAAAGGGGAGTTAGCCTGTTAGCTTCTAGCTGAGTGGGGAGTTGCTGTTAAGACCTCAGAAGCTGATGTCAATAAAATGCCAGCCTTTTGCTCCGTGCTTCAACACTCCGCCTCCGACTCCCGTCACTGCTCGCTACAAACTCTTAATGTTACGTCGTTACTGACATTACCAGGCATGTCAGTCATGTAACGTTAGTATACCGTACACTTATTCAGTCTGTTGTTTTCTCTTTCATTTTTATTTTAAATTGCCTTTCAAGATGACATGTATGTTTTTGGTGTTGGATTTTACCAAATAAATTTCCCCCAAGAATGCGACTTATACTCCAGTGCGACTTATATATGTTTTTTCCTTCTTAATTATGCATTTTTTGGCTGGTTCGATTTATAATCCGGAGTGACGTATAATCCGAATAATACGGTACATTTTATGTAGAAACCAACTATATATGTATATTGTATTATTTATAATACTTGTATATTATAAAGAAAGATTTACATTTATTGTTGCTTCTTGTGAAGTAGCCAACTGTAGAATTTATTACTTGTGGAAATACATAATTCCCCCCCAATTTATTTATGCTGTGAGTGAGTATACAATACAAAAGGGACATGTTTGCATGTGTAGTCAGCTACAGATGATGGACGGACAGACAGAATTCTTATTGATCCCGCTAGCGACGTTGTTTGACGAACGACACCCAGGTGACATCTTAAGTGTAACACACAGCCAGGAATGCGCATCAATACGTGAGGCAGCCGTATTGTTTGTACCCTTCACCCTTGTCATGTGAACCAGCCGCCACACTGTGGGAGGCGAGATTACACATATGACACTTTACTCTTGTGGATTGTGGTCCGAAAAACAACAACATATCTGTTATGATATCTGTAAAAGCGGAATTACGATCTTGTCTCAGCTCTCTGTACGTTGTTTTAACGGACACATAACGTTGCTGTTGTACGGAAAACATACATGTTCAAATATGGTTAATTTCTAGAGCCTGAACAAAACTTTTTTTTTAGGCCTTTAGGCAGATGCCAATTCCAGTATTTGGCTAAATAAAATTCCGATAACCGATTAATTGGCTGATTGATTAAAATATATATCATGAATAAAACAAGATTAAGCAATTTCTAGAGAAATTGCATGTGAAATTGCGTGTGAATGGTGAAGTGCTAAAAAAAAAATATATGAAATGTAGAATCATATTGAATGGAATTCGTTGGAAGTTGAATGGTTGATTTGGACTGATATTGCATCAGCTTGATAGGTAGTGGTAAAATTGAGTTGAAAGACATTGAATGTTAGTTTAATAAATCGTCGCTGCCCTAAAATGAATCTGTAAATTTTGTTTATTTTTTATTTTTTTCAGGACAATTAAAAAACAAAACATTATTGTTCAGAAAATAGCCAATTACTTTAATTCTGAGATTTACATCAATAGACAGTTATGGTAAAATTGAGTCAAATTGATTTCATCATCACAAATACTATTAATTTGAACAAAAATCATGTACTAAAGACTTAAACGAAGTCATGGTTACCTGCAAATATATCAGCTTTGTGTTCAACTATACAAGTCCAGAATTCTCACTAAGTACATTTGTGACTAAACTGGCTTGCATTTATTAATATTTTTTAAACGTGACTATAACTGCTCCATTTCTTTCTGTCCTTCCTTCCACTTTTCGTCACATATGTTTGCGCTTGTTGCTCTTCACTTTGTGCCTTTGACACTAAGATCCAATTAGTGACCCGCGTGCGTCTGATCGGAAAGCGGTTGAGCGATGACTCCGGAACAAATCAGAGCTTGGCTGCAGCTACACGGAAACACTTTAACGAGTGTGTTCATTCCACTACTTAAAATGATTCATCTGCTTCATCGCCATTAAACCGGTTTTAATGCTTGATTTTAATGAGTCATTGATTTAAATATGACGCCTGTTGCTCTGTTCCTTCTTGACAATGGAGGGAATGTCTTCGTTTTGTCTCCGCAATTCTCAAAATAGCTTTAACAGTTACATTTCATTTCCTGTTCCCAGTTTACTGCTTGTGCAGCGCGTATTTAATATGTTGAATGTAGGCTTGACCGATTAACTCATTAACTACAAGCCATTTCCAATCCCCTTTGCTCTCGGCTGTGTGATTTTGACAGATTTTGCAAGGCCCACAGAATATTGTGTTCTATTGCTATAAAAACATGGAACCCACCAAAAGAAAGATTAGTCTCTCTTATTTCTTCAGTAAAAAAAAAAAAAAAAAAAAAAAAAAAAGTATATTTCTATCTGTGTCCTTTTTGCAGCAATTATCAGAGAATATATCTAAGTTTCATCATTATTCATAAATCTGATTTAAACTGTGGGGGAAAACAGCTTGTTTGGAACATGGCCCTGGTTGATCTCTTATGCTCTGCTGCCACCTGCTGGACATTTTTATAATAAATACAATTGCTTCAATCGTTCTCTGCAGTTCAGAGGCTGCAACAAACCCTTCTGTAGCATTAAAAAAATAAAAAAAATAAAAAAAAGTATAAATACATATTTGGGCCACTTAAAACATTTAAAATAGAATGTATTGAAACGTTTTTGGGAGCAAATGAGTTAATCAGCCAATATTTGCCCTTTTAGAATCAGTACAAATGTATTTTTGAAACAGTCTAAAATTAATAAAGATATTTCATATCTTTATCACTGTAAGTATTAATATCCAAAAGACATCATTTTATTTTATATATATATATATATATATATATATATATATATATATATATATATATATATATATATATATATATATATATATATATATATATATATATTAGGGGTGTGAATTGCCGAGTACCTGGCGATTCGATCCGTATCACGATTCATAGGTCACGATTCGATTCGATACCGATTAATCCCGATATGAATTTACAAGTCGATCGTTGTGACTTTTTAGTCAAATTTAGAAAATACCATTCAGTAAACTTGTACATGCACACTATAATATTTGTATGAAAATGTAATTATTTGTTGATCTGAAACTTCAGTCAGTGACCCACTGTATTTAACAAACGGGTTGTAACCTTTTTCCTGTTTGAACAGCATTGAAATAAAATATTAAGGCTTAATGTTCCATTAATATAACATTCTTCCATGCTTAAGGTGTGAAAGGTAGACGTTTTGTTGAATATTTTTCCATCAAAAAAGGATGTTAAAAAAATAGATTCGGCTGCCTATTGAATCGATTCGAGAATTGCTTGCTGTAGTATCGCGATATATTGCCGAATCGATTTTTTTAACACCCCTAATATATATATATATATATATATATATATATATATATATATATATATATATATATATATATATATATATATATATATATATATATATATATATTGTTTTTAATGAATCAACATAAAATGAAAACAGCGTTTCAAGTAGGGGAAAAATAATTAGTTAAATTACTCCATTAATGGGGAGAAAACAACAACAACAACAACCTAACGCTGTTAGTCGTTTTTTCAGCAAGTACGTTCCAAACAGTAAATATCGGTCACCACTTCCCCCTTTTTCCTGTGAAACTTTTTAAAGTGGTCATGTATGTAAGACATTTGCCCCGCCCAATTGTCCCGCCTACCTGATTGCTCTCAGCCAATGGAGTCACGGTAGTCAATTGAGCTTAGAACATGACAGAAATGATCATTCGGGGCTCGCGTAAACAACAGCAGCGTGGAAATTGTAATCCCTCGAAAATAATCCACATTTTAAATAAATGTACCTGTAATCTTATTATATGTTTTTATTTTGTTTTTCCCCTGTACTGTCAAGGAATACAGTTACATTTTTTGTATGTGTTCTGAATACATAATGTCTTTTTTGGTATTTCATTTTCATTTTCAAATTTCATGGTGGCCAGGATGTCCAAACTAGAAGGAGTACGGCCATTGAATTATCATGATGCTCACTGATGAAGATTCAATTTAATTATATTATCACTGTATGTTTTGTTGTTTGAATAAAGTGTGATACTGTAGAGCGATATTTCCATACTGGAACTAATGAAAAGCATTTGCATTCATTTCAATGGAGAGAGATGATTTGAGATAAAAGGTGTCATCCATACATAATTAAATTTTTTAGACGAGACACTAGATACTCTCTAGTCAAGTAAAACTACATTTATACTTCATCAGATAGAGTCGTTGCTGGGGACGAAACAATGATACATTTAATTATGATTCAGTCCGTGTTTCTTCAATGTGCTATCATCACAACATTCACGCTTATCTTGCTCTTGCAACGTGCAGATAAGGTGAACTGTTCTGGCGGGAACAGCAAACTCATGTCTTTTTTTTTTTTTTTTTTTTTTTTCTGCCTGCCTGCAAGCTATTGTGGCTGTGCCTTGAAAGAGGTTATTAGCAACTCAAATTTTGCAACGGTCGCTGACCTGTCAAAATGTTTGTAAATAGACCTCCTGGAAAAATGCAATTTTCTTGCCATTTACGAGCAAGCTTTTAGCATTGAAATAAGTCTTTTCTGTGTTTGTGACTAGCAAGTGTTTGTTTTTGTTTTTTTTATCATCTCTCTGACATGACACGCTTCAGCAATACGGCCATTTGTCTTGATCGTTACTAAATATCATTTTTGTGAATGCCCACCCCTAAGCAGCTCGGCTATGTTGCTATGTGAAGTCCATCCTCTTCTGGAGCCTGCCGTTTTCGGGGAAAATGATGTCATGTAATGCTTGACCACCAAATATGATTAAGCCGAGGCTCCGTCCTGGTCCTCCTCCTTCCTCTATTAAAAGTTCACTGTTTCCATAGAGACGCGGCCGCTGTGAGACGTGTTCTGGTCTGCTCAGCTAACTAGTCGTCCAACCAAAAAATAATAATAAAAAAAATATTAGAGTCTCCAATTGTTTTCAGGTTTCAACCATAAAAAAAAACAAGACAGAGATTTTATTGCATTAACACTATGTGTAAATATCCATCCATCCATCCATCCATCCATCCATCCATCCATCCATTTTCTGAACCGCTTGCTCTTCACAAGGGTCGTGGGGGTGCTGGATCCTATCCCAGCTGGCTATGGGCAGTAGGCAGGGTACACCTTGAACTTGTTATGACTAGGGTTACTAAGGGTTATGTTTACTGTCATGACTAAGGTCATGCAAGGGTTATGTTTCGGCCATGCAAGGGTCATGTTTGGGTCATGACCGTGAGGTCAACTGTCTGTTTTGAACTGATGTAACCAGCATCTAGTTTCAACTGGTAACACGCTATGTGATGTCAGAAGCTATGTGATGTCAGGAATCTTAAATCTCTTTATCTGGTCAACAGCCATTCAGATATTCCATGTCAGTCCTGTTACCCACATGTCTATCCACAACCAATCAGATTGATTCGCTGTCTCTATAAGCCTGTCTGAGAAGTGTGTGTTTTTGTCGGATTATTACCTCTGTCCCTCTGTGCAACCCCACGGCCCAATTTAGCTTAGCGTCTCGTGATTCTCGATACATTCTTGTTGTTTCTTGTTTAGTCAAGTTTGTTCTACGCCTCTCGATGTTATGAGAATAAAGAGTTAAAATCTTATTTGTGTCTGCGTTTTTGGGATCCAACCCCAGAATATAGCAGAACTGGTTGCCAGCCAATCTCAGGTATGTGTAAATATTGTAAGAAAAAAAAAATACTTGTGTAATGATTCATTTAAAATGTATACTCATTAAAAATGTACCTAAATAGATATTTAATAAACTGTTTGTAAGATGAATGCAAACTATAAAATCAAATACAACCAAATAGGTACTCAGGCCGTGATTCTTACCACTAGAGGGAGCCCACTTCCACACTTTGACAATCACTATGTTACATGATCAAGAGTCCTCCTATTTGTGCATTCATTTAGCCGTTATTTCTCTTTAAATTGATTCATCAAAATGTATGTAATGTACAGTATATATTTATTTGTAATTAATTAATTTCATAAAGTAATTTCTTAATTGAAGCGTTTGTGAATAATTAAATAGAGATGCAACGATAACGGCAATATCGCGATATTGAAATTGTCACGATAACGTTGCCATGTGACGATATTAAAAGCAGCACATCTGTTAAAAAGGCGAGCTTGCATTCATTTGTGCAGTTCTAGCACCCTCTGGTGGTTCATTTATTAGTGCAGTTTAATTTGAATTAGGATTGTTTTGGCAACTGCGGCGGTTATCACTCCCATAAATCGCTTATACCGGCAAATATTTTTCAAGATCGCCCATAAAAAAAATTGCTTTTCGCCCGCTTCAGCCGAACACAACATTGTGAACTACAGATAGACATTACTCTGCTTAGCCAAATGCTTCCGCATTTTGTGGCTGGAAATGCATAATCATTGGGGATTGCGACTTCCAGTGTGGTGCACAGCAAGCAAGTCGACGGTATTATTTAATTTAATTTCATATCATGGTATTTATCGTATAGTGATGTTTGGATATTGCTGCATCCCTGTAACAAAATCAAACACCTTGTAGAATAAAGTATTTTAATGCACATTTTAAACTTAACTCATTCACTCACAGCCATTTTCACAGAAGCAATCCCCTTCACTCACGGCTCTTTTACTGGATTTTGACTGATGTTTGCAAGGCCCACAGAATACTGTGTTCTATTGCTATAAAAACATGGAACCTACCAAAAGAAGGATTAAAGTCTCTTCTTTCATCATGAATAAGAAGTATATTTCTATCGATTGGCATTTTGCAGCAATTAGCATTAGAATATAGCTAAGTTTTATCATTAATCACAAATCTATTTAGAATTTTCAGTAATTGAGTTTTGTTTTTTTTTTTAAACATGGTCCTGGTTGATCTCCTTTACTCTGCTGCCCCCTGCTGGCCGTTTATGTAATAACTACCATTTCTTCAACCGTTCTTTGCAGTTGAGAGGCTGCATGCTCTAGCATAAAAAAACAAAAAACAAACAAAAAACATAAAAAACGTATAAATATGCCTTCGGGACATTTCAAACATTCAAAATAGAACGTAATTATACATTTTTGGGAGCAAATGAGTTTTAAATATTATTAATTGTAAATGATAAAAAATTGGTCAATATGAACTGATTTACATTTTGAACAAATAAATGTTTTCCTCTTTTTTTAAATTAAAATGTATGTTCTGTATTTATGTAGTTAAATTAATTGATCTAATTAAATAATGTAATGGAGTTATTGATTTAAGAATCAGTACTTAAAAACACTTTTAAATTAATTCTAATTTCAATTTAAACAACATGAAAATCAAGCTTTAAAAATGTGGCTTTAAAAATTAAATGTGGCCTTTGAACGCAAAAGTTTGCACCCCCTTCTCTAATTACTTCCTAAAGTGTGTTAAATACGTAACTTGACAGCTTCACAGGGGTATGTTATGTCTTCTTGGCACTTCTCTTCTCAATGACTGTAGTTGATTTATGACCTGTCGAAAGGGCCGCCGTGGCATACAATTAAAAAATATATATATTGAAGCCATCTCAAACAGCTTTTGGGATCTGCTACTTCACAAGTAGCCACAGAGATGGTCCGAAGCACTGCGTGTCGGGCGTAACCCCATTGTCACTTACGATAACAAGGGTGAAGATCCATTACATGAAAATTGTGTATGGAAGCTGAGATGAATGTTGAGGTCATGAGTCATTGTGGGCAGATGTTTGGTGGAGATCATTCACGCTGGATGGCTGCACTGATTGGACTCGGATTGGTAGTTTTTACAGAAACAAGCTCCCCGAACCGGCATACAATATGCCGACGCCTTGGAGACAGAGCGCCCATTGAGGACATATTCTGTCGAGTCCCACTCCGGTGAAAAATGTGTTTTGCTCTTGTGCAGGTTTTTGATGTTCTCTGTGCGCAGATTGACAGCAGAAGGCTGATTGCCAGTCTTCTGCAGGAAATGAATAGTATTGAGTCTTGAGGTTTCGACACATTCAAGAGTAGTCTTGTCATGATGCCAATATTTCCACAATGATACTTTACCTGCATTCTGTTAGTCCATTTATGGTGTTTCACTTTATGCACTGTTAGTATTAAGCTATCAGACGTTGGATAGGATACTTAACTAAATGGAAACTTGACTCACTGAGCCATTTTCAAAAGTGAGAAGATATTTAGTCTTTAATTAATGTGATAACTTCATTATATTTAATTAATACCTTTAAAAACTAATTTTGTCACTTGCTGTCTACTGAAGATGACATTTTTTTGTATACTGTTTTGTTCAAATTAACTAAATAGTTACTTTATAAAGTTTTTTTTTTGTTTTTTTGTTTTTTTTTAATATTTGCTGAAAAGAGCGTTTCCTGTGACGCTTGAAGTCACGTGTTTCCGGTGGAGCTCCACTTGTCCAGTGTTTGCAGCTGGACAAGTGATCTGAATATATGACTGCATAGCCAACAGGCCAAGACTTTTGAAGTCGCGAGGCCGCCATATTGCTCCTCCCAAGGAACGTTTGTCGCATACGATCCTATAAATTTAAGTATCGAGATTGGAGAATATTTGAGACAGAACTTAGTAGAAACAGCATGATTTATGGTGTATTAAATTTATTAAACATAGACAAGAGGACTTAAGACATTTTCCTTAAATACATGTATAAATTATATGCTTAATGATATTTACAAGAGGTTGTGTGTGCATATATATATATATATATATATATATATATATATATATATATATATATATATATATATATATATATATATATATATATATATATATATATATATATATATATATATATATAATTATTATTATTATTATTATTAAAGAATTATAACTGTAATTCAACAAACGATGCCTCTGGGCTATCGGCTATCCTGTCATATTTTCAGGTCAGTGAGCTTGACCCTTGACCTAGACCTATTTTTTTTTTCTCTCAAAATGAAGTCAAACAATATATTAAATCTATTGGACACTCCACAAACAAGAAGTCAAGTAAAACTTTATATTTATGCGAGCTTTATAATAAAGTTTTCTAGAAGTTTCTTTTTCCGTGTATTTGTCTCTCCCTGGCTGGTATACTGGACTGTTTTGTATTATTGTTTGTTCAATAAAACACACACACACACAATATATATATATATATATATATATATATATATATATATATATATATATATATATATATATATATATATATATATATATATATATATATATATATATATGTATATGTATATGTAGACCCTTGACACCGGATGTAAAAAAACAAAACAAAACAAAACGTGACCCCTGGTTTGTGGGAACGGGTAATTTAAGATATCCAAAGTTTAAACTTTAAATTCTAGATGTACTGTTCGACACACATTATTGACAAATTTGTCCTCTAGTTCGTTATTCGCCACAGCATTTATTAATATTTTAGCTAGTTAACGCTCAATTTAGGTGCGACCCGGAAGTTAAACGTCGACCGGCCGGTGTCGCCTTGTCAGGAAATGTGAAATTGTTTGTCTTCGGGTTTTGTTTTTTGAGCACATGGTCGAAGTTACGTTTGGACTAATTGTAGGTAATTTTTGATTGTTTACATACACAGAGGCGTCCACAATCAAGGAATATTGCCTGCACGTCAGCTGAAGAAACGTGGCGACGTGTTGTGAAAAGGTAAATCATGCTAAGTTTTTCCGCGTTTTAATTGCATGGTCCTCTAAAAATATATTTTTGTTTAAAAAGATCCATCGTCTCCTATTTCGCGTGTCGTTTCACTTGATTAGATCAAAACATTTAGGTGCGTTTACACAATCTAACGAGACACGATACTATTGTCCAATGTAAACTGTGTTTATTAGTTTACTTGACAAAAACAAGAAACTGATGATGATAATGATAAAATAATAATAATAATAATAAGGATTATTATGATGATGATCATCATCATCATCATAATAATAATAATCTAGGCATTTGACAATTCAAACCAAGTCAAACATCTCCATACACAGAGCCATGCATCATTTAAACAGAATAAAATTAAATGACAGAAAAAAAAATCTAAAATCAAATAAAGGGCATTAAAACAACTTTTATTTCTTCAGCAACGAACGCAATTCCATGGCTTTATTAGTCTTCACAAAATTCAAAGATTTCTACCACAAGCCTAACTCATTCAACCAATGTTTAAAACAGGGTTTTGTTTTGAAAAATCTACTTTTGTGTTTATTTCCGTAATATCAGCAACACAATGACAAATTTTAATTGTTTATTTTCACCAAGAATGCCAAACTTGAGTCCGTAGTTACGTTCGTAACTGTC
This sequence comes from Festucalex cinctus, assembly GCF_051991245.1. Taxonomy (NCBI): domain Eukaryota; kingdom Metazoa; phylum Chordata; class Actinopteri; order Syngnathiformes; family Syngnathidae; genus Festucalex; species Festucalex cinctus. Next base: position 8,567,987 of record NC_135426.1, read on the forward strand.
GTTCTATTTCGTCCCTCCCGACCACCAGGTGGCGGTGCTGAAACCAGCACTGAACTGGGTTGATCTAGACCACAATGCATTGCGAGTATAAAAACAACATGGCGCGATCAACAGCGCAAGCGCGAGAATCAAAGCGATTCATTAATATATACTACTGAAATAATTCGTTTTAGTTAAAAATATGTACAATAAAAAGAACTAAAGTAAAGTTTCAAAACATTTTTATTCATAATAAATAGTCGGAGATTTATGCGCCGGTGCGTCGTAATATACGACGCGGTCACGTGATATGCGGCGAGGAAAAGCGTGTTCTTGATGTATTTATTTTTTTAAATTGCTTTATTTAACAAATTGAAATCAAACGAGAGCGTGTTTTTGATGGCTTTTGGGAGTAGTTAAGTTCCAGAGGGCAGTGCAGCAGGGGTTGGCGAAGGCGGTCTTATTCGGGTGATGGGCGTGAGAAGGGTGGAGTCAGCAGAGCGGAGTGAGCAGGTGAGGGAGTGGCTTAGGTTCGAAGGCACTCAACTGCTTGCTCACTGCATGAATCACTTGCGTTCTATGAAAAATCATCAGAAGACAACCTATCGTCAAAACTTAAATAATATGACATTTAGGAAGTAGTGATGCGAATATTTAAGTGTATTTCAATTGTATGAAAGCTAAGTGTTTTATGCAAATTAGCACCTCCGATATGCAAATGAGCATGACTGACTGCTTCCGTTTCTGTTTTCTTGACATGATGGAGGCCGTTTGGGACGTGGATGGGTCTGCGCTTCAACCATGCAATTGGAAACCTGCTTTTAGACAGGTATGTGTACTTTTTTTACACAGAAGATACCATGCGTGTGCTTTAGGAGGTGTGTCTGATGCCACTTAGCCATTTGTCAGTGAACATTGACTTCCGCTTGATGTACTCAGACACACACCAGAACAACATTCAATGGTTTTGAACATGTGCTTTTTTTAAAATCACATTGGTGTGGCCCAAATGATTGAAAAATAAATTATTTAGAACATTGTTCAAATAAGTTGGCAAAATAAAAACATCAAATGTATTTAAAAAAATCAATTAGGTTGATATTATGATGGCTATTTATTAAAATAAATACTATTTGTACAAAAAAAAATAATCTTCAAAGCACATGTCCATCAGCATTGAATGATGTACTTGTCTGGTTCCATGTGTGGCAGTGTTGATGAATTGGGTTTGGCCTACAGAGAGATGGGTCAGCCAGTTGGTGTGTCTGATTCTACTTAGCAATTTGTCAGTGCACTTTGACTTCCGCTTGATGTGCTTAGAACAACATTCAATGGTTCTGAACATGTGCTTTTTTAAATTTTATTATTATTATTTTTTTTTTTAATAATCTAATTTTCGTGGCCCAAATGATTGAAAAATAAATTTAGAATTTTTTTTAAACAAGTTGTCAAAATAAAAACACTAAATGTATTTAAAAAAAAAAATCAATTAGCTTGATATTGTGTTGCCTACTTATTAAAATACTATTTGTGCAAAAACAAAAAAATATTCAAAGCACATGACCAGGATCATTGAATGATGTACTTGTTGTCTGGTTGCCCGTGTGGCAGTGTTGTGCAGTCAATGAATTGGCTTTGGCCTATAGAGAGATGGGTTAGCCAGTTGGTGGGTCTGATGCCACTTAGCCCTTTGTCAGTGCACTTTGACTTCCGCTTGATGTACTTAGACACACACCAGAACAACATTCAATGGTTCTGAACATGTGCTTTTTTAAAAAATCACATTTGTGTCACCCAAATTATTGAAGAATACATTATTGAGAAAATGTTTCAAATAAGTTGGCAAAATAAAAACAAGTAATGTACTGTTTTAAAAATCCATTAGGTTAATATTATGTTGCCTACTTATTAAAATAAATACTATTTGTACGAAAATCTTCAAAGTACATGTCCAGCAGCATTGAATGATGTACTTGTGGCAGTGTTGATGAACATAATGAGTTTCCAAAATGGCCAAATTCTTATGGTGCACCTTGGAAAAAAAAATTGCGAATAATTGTTGTGCTTTTACTGATTATTCCACATGCTAACCTTTAACGATTTTTAACTGATGACAATTTGGCATCATTACTTATGGGAGTAACGATGTAAGGTTTGTTTGTTTTGTTTTTTCTTTGGTTGAGCTAGGTAGAATTTGACTTAGCTGCGAATCCAAAGTGTTGTGAGTAATTTGATGTGAATGAGCATGACTGGCTCCTTTTGTTTTTGCTTTTTTCTGACAGGATGGTGGAGGTCTTTGACTTCTGCCTGATGTACGCAGCCAACAGACTCAAGACTTGAGGACACGTGGATGGGTCTGTGCTACATTGACAGCAAGCTGCTCAAGGTGTGTGCGCAATTTGAAGGCAAATGTGGTGTGCTTGAGGTATGTGATGTCACTAAGCAATTTCTCATTTTTTAAAAACAAATCTTGGGCACATGTCCAGAAGCACTGAATAATGTTGTTGTGATTTGTCCTATATAGAGATGGGTCACTTGTGCTCATGTGACATCACACACACACACACAACATGGTGTCGTGCGCTGCTGCTTCCATGTACAGCCTGTCAACATGTGTTTGTAACTTGAGTTCAACATTCTCGCTGTGTCCAAAAAACTTTTTGTTTGAAATCAAATATATTGTTCAACTGGAATCAGTGTCCATGTTTTATTTCCAACTGCACTGAGTTTTCAAATTGTGACGATTTGTCAGTGTCATGCGTTCAGGTGGTTGTATTTTCAATTAACTGAATGGATTGCAAGTGGATTTTTCAGGTTGTCCTTGAAGATGTTTTGGCCTCATGTCCGAACTGGCTTTCTCGGTTCATTCTCAAGGCCAGATGGTGCGATTTTGAGCATGAATCGAGGAAGCCTGCTCCGACCAGAGGCCAAAACATCTTCAAGAACAACCTGAACAATCCACTTGCAATCCATTCAAGGCCCCAAAAAATGCTTTCTTGCTACTATTAAGTTTCAACATGCAAATGCATAGACATAGCTCCACCTACTTCAGGAAAAAAAAAAAAAAAACTGAATTATTTGCATAACTGACCACTCCCCCTCAGAATTGACCTATTGTCTGTCTTTATGCAAATTGATTTGCATAGCCACACCCACTTATCCATGACAGACAGGGTATTTTGGCTCATTTGAATAGCCACACCTACTTATGCAAATATTAAATCGGATAAGTTTGCATAAACCACACCCCCTTCTGGAACCAACCAATCAGATTGCATGATTTGCATAACCCCACCCACCATGCAACTTGGCCACACCCCTTTATTTTAAGATACATTTTAGGAAATATTTCAAGAAGTGTTTTGAGGTGTTGTAATGTTAAGAGAAGATGCAATTTGTAAACTTTTTTATTTTTTTTTGCAGAGTACATGTCGAATGGCAAAGACAGCAAACTGGAAGAAAAACATTAAAAAAAAAAAATTTGGGATGACGTGATCACTGTCTCCTTGTCATCACCAGCTGAAGTTCAGAGCCAGCGTGAGCAGATTGTCCAGCCCTAAGAAAAACGATAGTGAGACAAATCAACTTGTGTAACTTGTTTTTAAATGTGATGAAACTCACCAGCCGAGAAGGGGATCTGACAACTTGTGGGGTTTGGGCTAATCGCTCACCGCTGCGTCGCCAGGAAGCCCATCATGTTCAGTGCCTGCAACAGAACATTGGAAGACATTGAGAAGCTTACCGTCAATCGAGGCAACTTCTTCCAGCTGATGGCATCAATGCAGCACCAAGAAAACAAGTGTTGGCAAACAGTCACTGCCTGGTGAAGTGGACCACAAAAAAAAAAAAAAAAAAAATGCAAATTTGACACAAGATGAAACCCACCAGTACAGAAGAGGACCTGCGAGTTGTTTCTGGGACTGTCAGTGACGACGCAGCTGCATTTACAGGAAGCTGACCATGAAGTGACATGCATTGACAGAACATACTCAAACCTTCCACTTCTTTCCAGTGGACGACCATAAAAACAAACAGGTGGTAAGAAATGAACCAGTAGTCAAAGGCTTCTACCTCATTTTATTAACGTGTCAATGATTAAAAATAAAAAATGAAAAAAATAGCAGCAATGAAGCCGATGTACACGTTTTGTCTTTCCCTCCCACAGGTGCAGGATCTAGGTGGCCAGGTAGTTTCTCCATGATGACCAATTAAATAAGTGGTTGAGGGCCCAGAGATCGATTGGCACCACCTAGTGGACATAAAGCAGTAGAAAACCAACGTGAACGTGTCAGCACCAAAAAAATAAAAAAACTACCTTTTTTCAGGGTCCCGAGTGAAGCGCAGCTTTGGGGTAAACTACAAAAAGAGAGATGTTAAAATGTGTTTATCAAACAATCAGCCATTTTGTTTTGCAGCATGCTCAAACCCAGCCTCATACTCAATTCCTGTTCGTCAGGCAGCTCTGGTTCAAGTCAAGATGCCATTTTTATCTACTCACCCACACAAAAAAAAGCAGCATGTTAGGAATGGTCAGTGCCAGTCACCTGTCATGTTCTTACCCTCCTTCAGTCTTGTCCAGGACGACGACTACAACGCGAGGACAAACAACTTGTTTTTCAAGAAGCCTGCAGGGTGGAGTTAACAATGAGGTAGTGTACAGCACAACAGTCTATCATCCTGGCCCTTAGAAATTCATACATTTTTGCTTGTAATGTGTTCCCACTTGAATCACATCACTGGATGTTGGCATCCAGCATGTTGTAGCTCATCTTCACCATGTGCTGAAATTTATTAAAACATCACATTTTAACGTGTATGAGTTTGTGTCTCACCAGTGACGAGAACAGGGCTAAGATGGACACCGTGTCAACGGCCTGCTGGCTGGGCTGAAAGACACGGTGACATTACATTGTTAGCTTAGAAACATGCAATCACATTTAGCCAGGGGAGAGGCAAAAAATAAAATAATGAAAAGAAAATGGGTAAAGTATGAAACCTGATTTCACTTCAAGATGCAAGCCTGTTGACAAATGAAAAGAAAGTTAAGAGTTGATTTTCATTGAAGTTGTTTATGTACAAATGCTGACAACATACCTTGTGCCAAACGGTGCTCTTCAGACACTGAAAAGGGAAAAGTACCTAGTTTAAAAAACAAACAAAAAAATCCGTAGTTTTATTCAAGATCTGCCGTTTCAAAGTACCGTTTAGGCGTTTAATAACTAAACATTAGAACAAAAAAGTACTTTACTTACCGCGAACATTTATGGGCGAACATGACAAATGAGTTTGTGCCATTTTAGCACGCGGTTGACGTTAGCTGCCCGCGATCGAGTAAACATTCTAGCTAGCATGCTAGTAAGGTGTTTGCACGCTGAAAAGGTGAACATATTAAAAGTTACAATCATGAGTGTAAGAAGAATCTTTAAAGAAACCTCTTGTCAAAGCTTTCGGTCATCTTGTCGAGAGAAGTGGAGAACAGCAGGCGGACGGTGTCGACGTGATGCTGTCAGACCGGCGAAGAAAAGAAGGATCATTCGTTCAATTAGTCACAGCTTAAATAGATTTTCGGCAACGACGTCAACATCACGTGCTATTTTTTCCCCCCAAAAGCTTTATTTAAACAAAAGAACCCAAAAAAAAATAGGATTCCAACTGCATAGGCAGAAAAATTCCTAATGAAACAGATAAAGTCCTTGACACGGCCGGGGATCGTACCCTGCTCCTTATGTACTAGAGCACGTGTCGGTAACCATTAGACTATCCTTGCATGTGGCTTCCGATCCCTACTGTCGTATTTATGGCACTTAAATGACAGATGGCGGCCGACCAATACAATCACTGATTCTATGAATAGAAACGAAAGCACCCAAGCAGGTGAAGTCGAGATGGTCGAGTGGTATATGCCATTGCCTTCGATTCGTTTGTTTTCGGGTACGAGACCCACTTTATGCAACCTTTCGATTTCGTCAGACACCTTTATGTAGTTCGAGGGTGCACAAGGAAGGATCGAACCCAGATCACTTGAACCAGAGACAAAGTCTTATACCATTCGGCCATCATGGTTAAAGGTGCTCGTCGTTTCACGTTATGCATTTGTAGGATTTCCACACGGGTATAATGAACCCAATAAATGCGATAAGATCCAGTATTTTGCTGTGCAAGAGCTGGCCGAATAGTTTGTAACAAAGCCTTTGGTTTCAACGGACCGGGTTCGATTCCAGCTCCTTTTTGTTGGATAATTTCTCAAATTATTGAAAATAAGAGAGAGAACGCGGGGATCGAACGCGGTACCACAGGTACGGGAGACGTTTTCTTTATCCCATCAGCCATCTGTTCACGAGCTGTTCGACGAAAAAAATGAAGGTGATGAGCAATTCTCCTTGTAATCCGAAATGGGATATTGGTTTGTTCAGGAGTACCGCCCAACATTCACCTCTCCTCACCAGCCATTAACGCCGTCAGATACTTCTTTATTATTATTTATTTTTTCTGGGTCTGACTTCCAATCCCCAGGCCAGCCACGGATATTTGGCACGCCCAAGCCATCGCGATAAACGCGTGTCTCGCGATAGGAAGCTCGTCTTTTGGAGACTCGGTCCGATCCCAACGCAAACATAAGTAAATAGCATTTAAATTGTTCAAAAGTTGATGTTGGAGTGAAGTTAAATTCAGTTAATAAGAAATTGAAAGCATTAAATGACAAAATCAGTTGTATTTTTATTTTTTAAAATCATATATGAAAGTCTATACAGATCAAAACAAGTTTATTGTAGGCATATTTGTCATTCTATTTTTAGGAAGTTCTAGCAAATCTGCATGTTATTTATTTTTTTAAAGATATGGATAAAAAACGTTTTAAGAGGAAATGATTAGATTTTATTCTACATTTTTATCTTATACGAATTTAAACAAATCAAAACAAGTCATGTTAAGCGTATTTATCAATTAGGAAGCTTGAGCACATCTGCCTGATAATTTCTTAATTAAAGATACACAAACATTTTCGAAATGTTATTTTCAGTGGAACTTAGTAGCGTTTATTGTACACTTTATTAGTCTTAATTTGAATCAATAGCCTTTATTTTAGGCTTTATTGCAATTAATAGCCCTTAATTTAAGCATTATTGTATTTAATGTGACCTGGAATTACTGAAAAAAGAAAACATTGCAATTAAAGTTTAAACAAATTTTATTCACAGGACATCCACATTATCTGACTCTTCAGGGATAAATAAATGATAAATAATGGTTAGATAAATATGTGAAAAGTTATACAAAAAAAAATCATGTCAAGGCTTTCCTCTTATAAAAAGGTGACACCTCCATCACACTCAACAAGAATGAACACGAGAAGAAAAAAAAAACATACGAGTGAACATTAAAAGGAACAAAACACCAATACAGAATGCACAGTATGACACAATATTTGACACGGCTGTACATTAACAGTGGTCACGTCTTTGTTAAGCTACCCGAATATCACTGCCCTGACTGGGCCAGTACAACTTTTAGAAATAAAGATGAGATCATCATGTTACTTTACTATTTAACGCAGGGTTCCCCAATTTCAGTCCTTGAGGGCCGGAGTACTGCAGGTTTTCCATTTCTCCGCCTACCAACACACCTGATACTAAAGATAAGGATCGTTATCAAGCACGCAAGACTGCGGCAACTCGAGGACCGGAATTGGGGGACCCTGATTTAACGTTTTGAGTTCTATCCATGCAAATATTTTTACTATAATGTAGGTGTTTTGTTGTTGTTTTTTTTTCCCCCACAAGGACTGTCCTGAACAAAACATTGTCCATCAAATGTCAAACAGTAAAACACTGTCGAGTTTACACAGCCAAAATAATAATAATAATAATCATAACGTGCAAAATTAACTACACAGACAGAAGTAATATTTTGCTTCAGGGCTTAAATAATACAGTTATAGAGACTAATTTTCATTGAAACCTGATTGGCTTAACATAGGAACCTCTTTTGCAAAATGATACTAACAAGTACACAAGCAAGCCTCATATACGCGTGTCCAGCCATTGCAGCCACTTTTGTCATAGAAGGGGAATGCCTGAAATGGAAACCAGCAATGTCCATGGCCTTGTACAGAGCATAAACTTTGGATCCGAGAGTACCAAAAGGGCTGCGTGTCAAGAACACGTTCTGAACTGTTGTGTAGCCTGACTTGAAGACTTGGCTGGACGCGCCCTGGAATTTGTTCGTAAAAGCATTTGGACACCTTCTGGATCCACTGCAGATTTGCAGGAGACCTTCAAGCCAAGGCCCTCCGGTGCAGACGATTCCTCGTGACCGTGCCATACCAGTGAACGTTACGTGGTTAAACAAAAAGAAAACTCATTTTAATCTATTTTTAAAATGTGTGCAGCATCAGCAGTGCATCACTCTGCGCACCAGTTGACAAGCGAGCACAGCCCCAGATCACGTAGCTCTCTTTTCATTCACATCTTCTGGTATTGAGAGCAGGCCCCATCCCTTGGTGTTATGGTGAGGAGCAGGGTTGAATGCCTTGTCAGGGATGGAAGGAGGGGATAAAAAGGAGAAATAGAACATTTGTTTTAGAGGGAAACTAGCAATGATAATTCGATAAAGCATGTTGTTACCTGTTTTGCCTTCCCCCCTTTGTGTCTGGGGTGAGGTGGAAACTGCGCCATTATCAAACAGAATGTACGCTTTGCTTATAGTTCCAACAACAATGTGTCATGACACTGATGGACTAAACACAGTGAGGCACAGACCTGGACCACATCAGGCGTTGGTCCGACGAGGCTGTTGTCGCTTTTGGCCAAGAGCGCAAATCCTTGAGGCAGGAGCACACGAGTCCTCTTCCTCAGCAAAGATACTGAAATGGGTGCTGTAGCAATACGCAACATGTGATCATTTCACAACCCGTGTTTTGCACAGTGTAGCTCACTTACCGCCAAAACGATGCCTGCGCCTCATTAGAGCAAGAGACCGTGGCACAAGGAACTGAAAATGAAACTTGAAGTTGTGTTACAATCTAAAGGTCACTTTGACAATTAACATGTGGGTTGTGTTTGTGTAAATTAAACGCCGTTGATGTTTCTCCCATACGCTATTGCGATTAGGGGTGCACCGATCACAATTTTCCGGCCGATCATCGATCTTTTAAAGAGTCTGACCTGCCGATGTCGATTTTTGCCAATCCAGATTTTTTTCATAATAAGCAGCCATCTTCAATGTTCCAATCTTGTTTTATTGGAAAAACATGGATCAATATCTGTGAAATAATGCAAACAATTGGTTTTAACTACACATTAATTATTTATCTAAAAAATACAAGCCTATTGGTCATCTAAGCTGAAGAGGATATTTTTTCAGACCTATGAGGAGAGGAGATGAGATCGGTGGAAAAGATTGGTTTATTTTTCTTAAGGGCTCGGCGATCACCGATCCCCCAAAATTAAGGAAAATCGGGGATAAATCGGCCGTCCGATCCATCGGTGCACCACTAATTGCAATGCACAAAGTACTTTTAAAGCTAGATAACAATTTAATGTATAGATTTGAAAGCAAATATGTGATTAAAGTTAGTTTGTAAAAATTAGATGGTTTGAGGTGAAAAATGTAAATACTGTTGTAGGGCTGGGCAATAAATCGAATGAATTCGATACATCGTCATCTTTAAAAAATCGAATCGTTGAAAATTTGCTAAATCGTGAAATCGAATTTTGTCTTCTGGATGATTAAAAGCTGTTGTTCTTATGTTCTGTTACATCCAAATGCTTTTATGTGATGTAATTTTGCATTAAAACTGATCTAGAATCAGTATACGTTACTGGTGTCTGAACATTTTGCACAGGAATTATTTTTGAATAAATGAAACCTTTAAGTAAACGTTTGTTGGATTTATTAGGTTAAAATCGATTAAAATCCTAATCGTCCTGAATGACTGCAAAAAAAAAAAAAATCAAAATTTTATTTGTTGGCCATATCGCACAGCCCTATGTGCTGTAGTAATTTATAGGATTGAAAAACTACAATATTCAAATTGACCTACATTGCGCTAATAACAAATTGGAGAAGCAATGCAATAAGGTGAAAATGCTTGTATCCTATTGCTCATGTTTGGCAAGTGCCAAGGACCCCCCCCCCCCCCCCCCAAAAAAGTAAAAAAAAAAAGTACTCATCATTCATGAGGACGCGGCCATAACGTGGCCATGTACGTCAGAACATACAAATGGGACTTTTCAAGCGAGGTCCAGACCGTTACCAAAACCTGTCACTTATGCCGCCGACACCACTGATCCGCAATGAGCTGCCGATGCTGTGGACTGTGACTTTACCGTCAGCAAGTGTGGCATGAGGTCACGTGTTCAGTGCTCCTATCGCTCTTGTTCTGCAGCCTGGAACGAGCAAATGCCCAGCTTGGACCTCTCCCTCTCCCTTTGCTAAGGAAATGAAAAGTTAGACGAGGCATAAAGTCACATACTTCATTTTTTTCAGGACATTTTTCATCTACTTGGTTCTGTGTGACCAGTAAGTTTTTTGATGTATTTTTTTTAATTGTGACTGTTCTTGAATATTTTTTGTTGCTAATAAACTTCTCCTCCATACTTCAGACCACTTATCAGTAATATAGCAAAAAAATAAAATAAAAATACAATGAATGACAAAACTTTCCAGAAATCTACTGTATATTGAAATAAAATGTTATTCACCATTAAGCATACTGTCACATTTAAACTGGAAATTAACACACTTTCATGCAAAACAAAACTCGATATTTTAAGATTATAGGTAAATATGTACACTTATACAGACAGCCCCTCTCTCTTATTCAAAAGTCATGACGAGATAGCTCTTTAAATCTTACTTTTACATTCATTCACATGTTCAGTCAAACTACCTCACATCACAACCCAAACATGTAGAAGATGCAAAGCATGTAGTTAGAAATTAAAGTTGATCCAATTGCATCATAATAAACAAATGATATGATCATTTATGCACAAAACTACAACGCAAATACGCGAGATTTTCATTCAAACCACCTCATAGAATTGCCGATTTACATCAGTTTATGTTTAGAATAGCTCATGAACGATCGCGATTCAATGTGACTACATAAACACTAAAAAAATATGACAAACCTTACCATCAAATCGCTTAATGAACTGTTAAACTAGTCGTAAACTCCAAAAATTGCTGCACAGCTTGCGAGAAGTGGCGTCGCGATGTAAAAGAATGCTTCACAGCATTTTCTTTTTTAATAGTGCGTCCTGTTAACTTTGACCCTGACCAAAACGTGCCTGCAGCGCCACCGCCAGTCAGTGGCCAAAAATATATTGCGCGGGTATCGAACTAAGCGCTACCGTTGAAAATGACTGGTAAAAAGTTGAGAAAAAAAATCAAGCGTTAAGAAAAACCGAATGTTTATAAAAAAAAGTGAATATGTATAGTAAGATGTTTAGGAAAAAGTTCCCATGTATAGTAAGGTTTTTTGTTTGTTTGTTTTTTAGAAATGTTTGCCATCTGCGGCACTAAAAATATTTTGTAACATAAGTACTTGTATGTGTTTTGTATCTACTCATATTATTATGAAGGCAGTGGTGTCCCGCCGTTCAAGCTCTCTCTTCCGTGGGCTGAACCAATCGGGCACATTGCTCAGGCCATGTTGTATTGACCAGACTGTAAATCTATATAGAAATGAACATGGACGTGTTTAGCAGTAAACTGCAGTTATGGCAAAGGTTGCAAAGCAAGTTTATCAACATGAATTTTCTCCTTTGTTTTGACTGACGCCAAATGTTTTCTTGCCAGAGAGTGAATTTAAAAATAGCGGTAATGCCTGCTGGTGGCAACTCGGGGTCAGCTTTCACTGCGGCTCGTGACTGTGCAGCTAATAAGCATGAATGGTGACGAAGGTCACGTCAACACAAGATGACAAGAATGAATTCTTGATGGCCTCAATCTCAACACCCCGCCATCTTACGACGCAGGCCCGAAATGCAAAAGTCAGTCAAGAATAGTATAGAAGGGCCGAGAAAGTGACGCTTGTCAAAGAAAAAAAATGGAGAAACAAGTCCAGACTGTTGCCGGCCATCTTCTATGCATTTGTGTGTGTGTGACGGCGGGATGAGACGACAAAAGGCGGAGAGTGGCAGCGCCGAAGGGGAGGATTGAGGGATGCGAGACGAGCAGACGGGGTGGGGGAGCAAAAGCGAACAGCGGGGCCTGTCAAACTATTAACGTCATGGCGTGAGCCTGCGGGTTCCTGGTGACACGGGAGACGAGTGGACATATTTAGCATCGCGCTGTAAACACGTACGTGCGCGTACGCACGCACACCTGGCCCACTTATGAAACATGTAGATCCCACAAGTGCTCTTATATCCTTACATGCAGGGAAGATGTCCTTTTTACCCACATTACTGGATTTCTTTCAACACATTTTTACGATTGTAGACATCATATGTAGCATGGCATTATTTTTATTGAAACATTATTGATACTGACAGGTTAGATTATTTAGTGATATAAAAAAAAATAGACCACAGACTCATATTTTTATTCAGCCAGTCCCCAATAGAAGCATTCAAACAGTCAGAAGCAGAAGGCTTATTTATTCAGCCTTGATAATTTTTTTAAGTAAACATATACAGTGTTGGTATTGGATTTTGACAGATTTTGCACACAGAAAATTGTGTTATATTGCTATAAAAACATGGAACCTACCAAAAGAAAGATTAGTCTCTTCATTCATCAGGAAAAAAAAAATCAAATTTCTATCCGTTTCCGTTTTGCAGCCATTAGCATTAGAATATAGCCAATTTTCATCATTATTCACAAATCTGCTTAGAATTGTGGGGAAACGGCTTGTTTTCAACATGGCCCTCGTTCATCTCTTATACTCTGCTACCACCTGCTGGCCGTTTGTGTAATAACTACCATTTTTTTCACCTGTTCTCTGCAGTTGCGAGGCTGCATCAAAGGCTTTCTGTATGCATAAAAAAAAAAAAAAAAAAACGTTAAAAAAAACGTATACATACGTCTTTGGGACACAATACATTTAAAATAGAACATATTTATTAAGACTGGGTTCAAAATATCGATATATCGATATCGTTATATGGCTTTTCATATCCCAATATCGATACATAAAACCATGTATTGAGTTGAGTTGAGTATAGAAATATCGAACCCGCCCCCAACACATACAAACAAATGCTTCCGAGCCCATATCAGTTACACGGAGGAAGCCAGTATCGATCATCTCCCCACCCACACCCTCCCCTCAACCACCACTGGAACATTTGCACAAAAAAAACAAGGTGAATGTCGTGAGTGTCAGTGGTTTTTTTTGTCACTTTTTTTTTTACACAGCCTGTACTGTGGTTGTAGTTGATTTAAATAATTATTTATTGTTTTTATAAGGCCATGTTAAATAAAACCGAGTATTAATGTAACTGCAATGGATTCAATTCTTAATTTAAATATTCACATTTTTACAAATGCATTCATTTACAACAAGAAGTTTCTACTATTTGCAGGACTGGTACTTTTGACTGTCTAAAATAGGTGCTGCGTGAATTCCTCAAATGAATCGAAAATCGTTGTGAATCGTGAAATGAATCGAATCGGGCCCTTGTGAACCGAATCGAATCGATCCTGGAAATCTGAATCGATACCCAGCCCTAATATTTATATGTTTTGGGGAGGAAATTAGTTAATGGCATTGTCAGCTTCTAAAATGTAAGGTAATTTTTTTTTTTTTTTACAAGGACATGATGTACAGTAAAATATGGATTCTTTCACAAAAAAATCAAAAGATGTATATTATAATAATCACATAATCTGAACATGTTTTTATTACACATTACACAGTAACTAAAACAATCAAATGTATGTATGTTTTTAACATGAATTCTTGTCTAGTAAACATGACATCCTACTGTATAATAATTAAAATAATAATCATGCCTTACTATGACACTGGATTCATACCAGTTCATCATGAATTCTTACTATACACCATGAAGTATGACGTCATACTATATTTCATATCATACTAAACGCAGAGTTCTGTTGTGGAAAATGTCATATCATGTTACTTTTGTCATGATGTTCATGTCATGTAATAAAAATATAGAACATCTGATTTTGAAGCTAAAGACTTGCGTTGGTATATGTTCCCCAGCAAATCTACACAATTGTACATCAAGGTGCAGTCAAATGACTCAACAGATGGTGTCACCCACATTATGGAAAACAGCATCCGCATGCCGATGTGCGTTTTTACATAATCACATCAGGAGGCGGCTGTCGCCCTATATATATATCCCCTAAACAATTGTGTTAAAAACGTTGATACTTTTCAGGGAACAGCCCCCATCAAAGTCGAGCATGATTACATACATACGCCGAAGCGTTGAAGCAATTAGCATTCCTGTCCAGATCTTGGGAACCTTTCCCCGGTTTCTTGCGTTTATGGCTGATTTCACAATATGTGCACGGCTAATGGCATTTCCAAACATGTTGTGCGTGGAGATGGCCTCATTTACATCGGAAATTGCATCCGAGCTGTTCGGGAGTTGTAACGGTCGGGTTGAAGCAGAGGTCGAGCCTTGCGTGCGCATCCTCATGGTGACCTTTTGACCTGATCGTAGTACAGTGATACCTCGGCTGACGAACGCTTTAGCTCACGAACTTTTCGCCTCACGAACATTAAATTCGCGAGAATTTAGTCTCTGCTGACGAACTACTTTTCGGCGGACGAACCAAACCACGCGGTCGAACAGCACCACGGTGGCGGCCACGAGAAGCTGACGCACGCTCACGGCGTCCCAGTTCGTCACCCCCTTTCTTTTAGTGCGGACGCGGTTTGTGTTTGATAGACATTTTGAGTGTACTTTTGCTATTATGGGACCGAAAAAGACCCCACCACAGGCTCGTGTTAAGCCTAATGCTTACCAGCGAGGGACGGCGATTCGGCGGCGCGTTTGCATTGTAGTCAATGGAGTTCGCGCCACTAAAAAAAAGCGAAAGTGCCTTCACGTACCTCAAAAAAGGAGAAAATCGTGCCACGGCTGTTTAGTCCCAGGAAAGAGGTGAAAGTAGTTGGCGGTGCTCACTTTTTGTTGACTCGCTAAAGTGCTCCACTTCCTTGTTCACCAAGGGACACGCCTCCTCCGCTCCGGTGAGCACGAAAGTGCGAATGAGCGACAACCGTTCCATAAACACTCTACGCGGTGAAACGCTCACGAATGAAGTAAGTCTACCATTGCTACTATCCTTAAGAACTACCATCACAAAGTAAAATAAAACGACTTTATTATACAGTACAATTTATTTCTTTAATTACAATACAATAGCACATTTATTATACATAAAATAAGGTATATTTTTGTGTAGTTTTAAGGCTTATTTAGTAGAAAATTATGTTTTATAGGGACCTGGGAACGGATTATTCTCATTTTAATGGTTTCTTATGGGAAATAAATGTTCGGAAGAAGAACTTTTCGGCTTACACACACTCTCTGGGAACCAATTAAGTTCGTGAGCCGAGGTATCACTGTACAACCGTCCACAAGTGTCTTCCGCATGTCGGCACGGGAACGCTCGTTGCCTGGCAGACTAAAACGTCATCGAATTTTATGATGTTGAAGCGAAAGAATGCAAATTGACTCACTCCGGCCCAGTAGGTGGCAGTAATGTACCTGAAAAGGACATTATTACTCATAGAGTGACAAAAATACATGTATACGTACCTTTGTTGTACAAGTTCTTAGTTTTATTCGCCAACACTGGCGGAGACAATCAATTTGAAAGATAATAAAAACTTTATGAAACTAGCAAAACTAATTTCCCCTCATGGGATTTATCTATCTATCATCCATCCATCCATCATCTATCATGTATCATCTATCCATCCATCCATCCATCCATCCGTCCGTCCATCTGTCGTCCATCTGTCCATCCATCATCTATCCATCCATCTACCATCAATCCATCCATCTATATATCATCCATCCATCCATCCATCCATCCATCAATATATCGTCTATCCATCCATCCATCCATCAATATATCGTCCATCCATCCATCCATCCATCCATCCATCATCAATCCATCCATCTATATATCATCCATCCATCCATCCATCCATCCATCCATCCATCAATATATCGTCTATCCATCCATCCATCCATCCATCAATATATCGTCCATCCATCCATCCATCCATCCATCCATTCATACATCCGTCCGTCCATCCATCCCTCATCCATCCATCCCTCATCAATCCATCCATCCATCCATCCATCATGGATCATCTATCCATCTATCATGTATCATCTATCCATCCGTCCATCCATCCATCTGTCTGTCCGTCTATCCGTCATCCATCCATCCATCCATCCATCTGTCCGTCCGTCTATCCGTCGTCCATCCATCATCCATCCATCCATCCATCCATCCATCCATCCATCCGTTCGTCCATCCACCCAGCCGTCCGTCCATCTGTCGTCCATCTGTCCATCCATCATCTATCCATCCATCTATCATCAATCCATCCATCTATATATCATTCATCCATCCATCATCCATAAATATATCGTCCATCCATCCATCCATCCATCCATCCATTCATCCGTTCATACATCCGTCCGTCCATCCATCCCTCATCCATCCATCCATCCATCCATCCAGTATCATCTATCCGTTCGTCCGTCCGTCCGTCCGTCCATCCATCCATCCATCCATCCATCCATCCTCGTTTCTGAAACGAAACAAGTCATCAAACAATAAGGCAGAGAGTCAAACAGTTGGCAGTAACGACAGCTGTCATTCTAAGGAATAAGAATGTAAGGACATCAGAACATCTGCACATGTAGTCTTTTGCTCAGATCATTTGACACACTAAATTGATGGTCCGGATCATGTGTGCTGTTTTTAAATTCTATGTATTTATTTATTGCCTCGCACACCCTCAAGTATAAAAGTCTGCCTCTGCCAGTTATTGGCCAATGAATCAGACTGAAAGCATATCAATGGCAACATATGGCAGTCCGCTCGCAACTTTCCAGCAAAGTGGTTTGAGCTCAAGCAGACAATTGCAAAATGTGCACAAACAAAACAAGCCGCATGCCCCCAGATACACTAATCGCATCCACAAATACAATTTAGGGGGTATTATGTTCCCTATCCCCACTTTTATCTACGACTCATTTTAATTAAGTGGGACACTGCTTTCATTTACTCTTTGTAATGTTTTGTTTGTGTTTTTCTCCCCATTAGTTTGGCCTAATCTCAGGATTGCGCACGCCAACAGACCAGGCTGCATAAAAATTTGCTTTCACTCGAGGACAACAGCTTGAATACATTATTATTACATTTGGTTTTTCTTTGACTGATTTGGAGATTTTGTTGCCAGACACGGCATGAGAATTAACTAAGATCTTTAGTCTTGCTCCAGCCCCTGCAGAGACTGAAGTGGAATCACGTCACACTGCGTAATCACGCTACAATTCCACTGATTGTGCCAGTGTGAGGCAGCGGATTGTGCCCCTTTTAGAAGCCTGATAACAATCTTAATCTTTAGAATCAGGTGTGTTGGAGGACAGAAACACCTAAAACCTGCAGGACTCGGGGTCCAGGATTGGGGAAGTCTGCTTTAAATACATCATCACAGCGCCGTCCCCTGATTGGTTGGTCAGAGCAAAGTTTGACGTGCAAAGCACATCTTCATCAGTGAGGTTGAGATTGAAATAGTTTTAATATTTGGCGTTTTATGCCAAATTATTAGATACATATTGATTGCGAACTGATTTTGATGATGTGTGTTGTACACTTGGGTTCTGTTGTCGTGTTTTTTGGGTTTAGGTGACTGGCCAGGTACAACATGCACCGCCACTAACAACTTCAAATTCTACTCATTTAATTAATGTAATATAGTTTATTCTGAATTATTCAGTTAGGCAAGCTGTTATTTTAGTCTATACTATTAATACTTACACAGTGACTAGTAATATGTGAGTTTCAAATCAACTGACCAACTAGTCAATTACTACTAATATATTTGCCAATACCTTAGTTAGTTGGAACTACTAGTACAAAGGAAGTAGTGAATACTGTGTAGTAATATTTTGATTTCATTTTTGCAGATTGTGAAGCTGCTCTAATGAGAGCGCAAACAAAACAAAGCAGTTGCACTTTTCTCTGCTAATTTGCATATCAGAGAGAAAAGCACAGAGATTCTGCGGTGCAGGAAAGTTTGGGACCTCCCATGATTTCCCCCTCAAGTCCGGAAAAATGAAAGGGTTTGTTTTTTCATTCTATCGCTGCCATTAAAAAACAAAAAAACAAAAAAAACAAAAAAAACAAAAACGAAAACAGTGAACTTACAATTACTAGCCTAAGTGCAATTTCTGGAGTAATTGCGCGGGAATGCTGAAAGCTGAACGCTAACAGCAGAATGCTATGATTTGAATGCATGTGGAAGGCTTATGAAGTAAATTGAGAGCTAAATTATGAAATAATTAAGACATCCTGATTACTGGACAATGCTGGTAATGCTGGTAACTTATATGTAATACTGTAAGTAATGTGGAATCAGACGATATATATCCCAGCAGGTGTGAATTTTTGAAGCTAGTTGAAATTTGAACAGTGTAAATTAGAAGTATTATGTGGGAGTTGTTACGCAGCATAAAAAAATGTGTGGAGGAAAAAAAATCATAACTAGACTAAGTGCAAATTCTTGGAGAAATTGTGTGGGAATGCTGAAAACTGAATGCTAATAGCTGAATGCTAAGATTTGAATGCATGTGGAATGCTTAGAAGTAAATTGAGAGATAAATTATGAAATTATAACCTCCTGGTTACTGGACAATGTGCTTTACCAACTGTGCCACCAAAGCAGTATCAGACACCTGGTTATGATGATAAGCTATATGTATGGAAGTGGGCGTGGAAAGTGATACTTAGAAATAGTTCAATGTCTGTCCCATTGAAAATGAAGGGGGAAAAGTTGATATTAAATGTTAAATTGTGCAAATACTGTAAGTAATGTGGAATCAGACGATATATACCCCGGGAGGCGTGAATTTTTGAAGCTAGTTGAAATTTGAAAAATGTAAATTGGAAGTATTATGTGGGAGTTGTTACGTGGCAAAAAAGTGTGGAGAATAAAAATCACAATAACATATGTGGGAATGCTGAAGCATTTCCACAATGATTGGACATAATGAGATCTGCTGCATTTGAGGAAGGTTGGAAGTCGGAAATATCCCAGTTCCGAGGTGAAAGTAAATCACCAACATCGTTGTGGTAGTGATACAATATTTTTAGCTTTGGTCCTCAAAACTCATTTTGACCTCCAGCAAACTTGCCTTCTGGCAATTTTGCTTTATTGATGTGTTTATCTTATTTCATAAGAATTCCATACAGGTCAGTAGTTCACCGTATAATTTCATGCACAGAGATAGCAAGCGTACGGTCACGCACGTTGTGTGACGTCAAGTCATGTTGAATATTTATGAATGAAGAAAGCTATCTAGTTTTATACTGGAGTAAATTGTGTTTTACCATTCACGGTCTGCATTTCCAAAGGGGTCACCATTGTAGAGTAACGTCACATTACTCTGCATGTGGGACTTCCCGAGTTCAAGGGGACGTTGCCGTACACACTTCCAGGTATGAAGTCGGAAATGTCCGACTTTCCTCGAATGCAGCGCTAGGCTAGCCTGGATTTTTGTGTGCTCCTGGTGTCATCATCCAGGTATAATGGAGGACAAGCTCCTGTCAAGCGGCTGTTGACGCCACTTGACAAAGCGCACGCTGACACACAATTTTGCCAACAGAGGAGCGGTGGAGGCCATCTGAAATGAATTCCTTTTGTCAAGCAAATGTTGACTAGTGAAATTTGTGAGGCAATTCAAGACAGAAAATCAAAAAGACAGAAAAGACATGACAGAAAATAATTGAGAAGCACTTGGTTAGAGAATGTAGAAATGTACGGGGGGCATTTTTTTTTTTGTGTGGGTATTTTATTGGTAAAAAAAAAATCTAGAATTTTTGCTAAGTGGGAATTTCTGGAATGTTGAAAATCATTCCCCAAGGTGAATTGAATGTGCTGAATGATTTAAATTTCAAATAGGAACCTGTGGAATCTGTTAAGTTGAATGTGCCAGTGGGAATTAATAATGCATTTTTGTTGGGAAAAGTGTCAGTATAAATGTGTTTGAAAGGTAAACGGCATCAAATGTTGATCGATTGTTTTTCAAAATTACAGTAGGCTAAGTGTTTACTTCTTAAATAAACCAAGAAAGATTTTCAAGGCATTACCTATCTCAGGAAATAGAATTTTGTCAAATTCACACCCTTTAAATGAGTAACATTAATATTCAAAATCTTTGGTGATGAATATTAGTCAGCTAACTACCTTCAGCTGTCAGATGACTGTGATAGATTTAAAAAGCAAGTCAAAGTGGCTAAAATGATATATAACTTACCTTTGTACGTGTTTTATTATTATTATTATTATTTTAAACTTCCTTATGTTAAATGTTTTAAAGTTTGTTGAATAATGTTTTAAGATTATTGTATGTTCTTTTTAGTAAATTTTGTCACCTATTTTCATTTATTTTTCTTCCTCTGAATGTTAACTACCGTTTATTGATGCTTATGTGTCATCTTTCCTTGTGTAAAGCACATTGAGTTGCCTTGTGTATGAAATGTGCTATACAAATAAACTTGCCTTGCCTTTGTGTCAAAAGTAAACTAAAGTACTGTAATTTGGTTTGCAAAAGAGTACACACAATGTCTCCCTCTGTGTAGCTAAAAGCATCAATCATCTGTGAAAGAAGAGCAGTCCGGGTATTTGCAAAAACATTCCTTTATTATAAATAAATCTCCTTTTGGTATAAAAAGCGGCATGCGTCACCCATGGTGTGGTACAGGTTCACAACCCAGTTAGCCAAGACAGTGGGAGGAAACACACTCATCTCAGTATGCAAGGACAATTCATCGACAACGGTGAGACAAGAATGAAAAAGTTGCCACAACCACAAAAATACTTACGATTAGAGAAGAACAACAAACATGTTTCGAGTCTCATAAATTGATCTCTTTTTAAAGAACTATTTCTGGCCCTTATGCATACAAGGTCTACATAGTTTCTCTGTATATTTTTTTCCTGTCTTTTCATCCACTTCTTGGTTTTGTCTTAGTCCAGTCAAGGCTCCTATGTCACATTGTCCTTTATTTTTCTTATATTTTAAACAGGTACGTTCAACCGCGAGTAGTAGGCGTGCCGTTTGTGGTCCCATGTCCCATGTGAAATGATACAAAATGTCTCATGCTTGGATTCTGCCTGTCGCTCCATCCTGGCGGGCAGCCAGTAAGTTCTTCTTTTTGTCTTGAGATGCACTTCAGATGGCGTGATTGCTGTAGCTGACATATGTTGTTTTAGTGGATGAAGCTGCACGACACAAGAAAGGGACTTTTAGCACCCTGCTGAGCAACAAGTGGTGGTGGTGGAGAAGAAGAAGAAATGTCGCCCCGCCCGATAACCGTGTGTAGAAGTATTCCAAGAAAATTTGTGTTCTCTTACTCACTGTTGGTCTCCATGCTCTCACACAACTCCGTCTTCACTTCACCGTTGGGCCGGTCGCCTCCCTTCTGCGAAAGCTTTCCCGACATGGCGGCGGCGGTCACGATGGCCTGCGACAACATCGATCATGTTCACGGAAATGATTCCATTTATTTGACACGTTGAAGTGCAGATTTTTACCTTGAAGCTGCGTTTGCGTTTGGGCACGTTCTGCTCGGGGTGAACGAGGATGATGTAGACTTTGGGCATGTAGAGCATCCCCAGGGAGACCGAGGCCGACAGACTGAGCGAGATAGTCAGGGTGGTGGTTTGGATGTACATCTACAATATGGGGGGTGGGGGGGGGAGTGAGACAGGCCAAAAGGTGATGACAACGCCATGAAATGTGCTGTATTGTGTTTTGCCGCCGTGCCGTTTATTGCACGGGCAATGTTACCTGCTTGTCTCATTTCAGCAAGATGAGTTTTCAACGACAACATTTCAACAATGACGCTTTTTCTTTATCACACTGATTGCTAGAACGGAGCGATTGTCAAGCTGAAGGACGTACGTGCATGCATGGCGGTGTAGACAAGACCCTTCTTAACTGAGTCACTCGCAACCATTTTCACTGAAGCAACCCCCTTCCTTCGCTCCAGGCTGTTTTACTGACTGATTTTGCAAGATTAGAGTCTCTTCTTTTATCAGGAAAAAAAAAAAAAGTATATTTGTATGTGTTTCTGTTCCGCAGCAATTAGCATTAGAATATATCTAAGTTTCATCATTAGTCACATTCCTGTTGAAAACTGTCAAAAAGAGCTTGTTGCAACACATGGTCCTGGCTGATCTCGTATACTCTACTGCCACCTGATGGCCTTTTTTTTTTGGTGATAACTATGATTGCTTTAAGTCAACTCTTCATGTCAGAAGCTGCATCAAAGCTTTTTTTGCTCTTGCATAAAAAAAAATAAAAAAAAGTAAAATATGTTTTGGTGAGTAAAGAATAAAGTATTAAGAAACATATTTACATGTGTTTGGGTTTGAATGAGTATAATAGACCCTATAATTAAGCCATTTTCATGTACAACTACAATGAGGATTCATGGATTGGATAAGCTTCAATATTCCTTGAGAATGGCTTTTAACACATGGTAACACTTTATAATAACTATCCGTTATAAGTAGTTCATAGATCATTAGTTGATTGTTAATTAATGAGTTGTTAATGACTTATTAAATGTTTGTTAACTGTTTTTTAAGGATTTATACTTATGACTATAAACAGTTAATATGTCATTATTAAACTGTTAGTTATTGAGTTATAAATGACTTGTTAACTGTATATTAATCATTTGTAACTATATATTATAAATTAGTAAGACTAAGTTAACAAACTATTAGTAAATTACTTAATAATGACTTGTTAAGTATCAGTTAATAGTTTATATCCGTTATTAGGACGTTATTCTAAAGTGGTAGCTATTCCTCATTTATTAACTGTTATTAAATGAGGAACAGTTGCAACTTTACGATAATATCCTAATAGTATAAATTAGCTACTTACTAGGGGTGTGAATTGCCTAGTACCTGACGATTCGATTCGTATCACGATTCACAGGTCACGATTCGATTCGATACCGATTAATCCCGATACGAATGGTCACGATTCGATACCGATTAATCCCGATACGAATTTATAAGTCGATTGTTGCGATTTTTTTCCATTCAAATTTAGAAAATACTATCAGTAAATTTGTACATGTACACTGTAAGATTTGTATAAATATATTTATCTAAAACTTGAGGCTTATAACTGTGAGCCACTGTACACAAACAGTTTGCAATCTGTTTCACATTTGAACAGCATTAAAATAAAAATATTAAGGCTTAATGTGCCGTTCATATAACATTCTTCCATGCTCAAGGTGTGAATCCTAAAAAAAAAATCAAAAAAAAAAATAAATAAAAAAAAAAAAAAATCGATTCTGCCAATTATTGAATCGATTCGAGAATCGCGCGATGTAGTATCGCGATATATCGCCGAATCGATTTTTTTTTAACACCCCTACTACTTACTAATATTTAACTTCTATATTAGCTAATTCTTTACATAGTAGATGTTAACCATCTACTAATATGAAACTTTGTCAAACAACAAACAGGTGGAACAAGTTGAAAGTACAGAATTTGAAGGTGAAATTTAAAATATAAAATTACTATGCCTTACCATGCCTAAATATCAATTTTCCGTACCATTGAACTTTTTCCACTCATGTGCTCCTCTACAAAGTTTCACTGGTATAGTATTAGTAGATGGTTAACAAACTATTAACAACTGCTGTAAAGAAGTGAGTTAATCTACTACTTAAATATTAGTTATTACTCTATTTATGTTATTGGGACGCTATTCTAAAGTTGCAACTACTCCACATTTACTAACACGTAATAAATGAGGAATAGTGGCAACTTTATAATAACGTCCCAATAACCTATACAAACTATGAAGTAATACTTATAAAGTCATTAGTAAGTAATTTTCTAATAGCTTGTTAACGATGTATTACTAATTTATAAAATATAGTTATGAATAATTACTATACAGTTAACAAGTCATTTAGAGCTCAATAACTAACAGTTTAAAAATAAAATTTTTACTATTTATAGACATCATTTTAAAACCTTAACAAACAGTTAAACATTTAATAAGTCATTAATAACTCATTAATTAACAGTTTACTAATGGTCTATTAACTAGTTATAACGGGTAGTTAGTGTTACCGTGTGGGAACCAGGCTTTAACAAGTTCCCTCGGATGGGGAAAAATGGAAACCTGCGTGCTTTATCAGGAAACACTTTTAAGGCCTCACATATGCTTTAAAGTATTTTTTTCATTATTAAACCACAAACATGGTATGATTTTCAAGGAAGAAGCAGTTTACCCTAACTGCTGGAGCTATATTGAATATGACGTGATTGTGTTCTGAGGCTGCTGACTTCATTAACTGCATTTAACTAGGCTAAGTGCAATTTCTGAAGAAATTGCGTGGGAATGCTGAAAGCTGAATGCTAAGATTTGAATGCATGTGGAATGCTTATGAAGCCAATTGAGACATAGATTATGAAATTATAACCTCCTGGTTACTGGACAATGTGCTTTACCAACTGTGCCACGTGGAAAGTGATACTTAGAAAAAAGTTCAATGTCTGTCCCATTGAAAATGAACGGGGAAAAGTTTATATTAAATGTTAAATTGTGCAAATACTGTTAGTAATGTGGAATCAGACGATATATACCCCGGACGGCGTGCAGTTTTGAAGCCAATTGAAATTTGAACGAACAAAGTAAGTTGGAAGTATTATGTGGGAGTTGTTAGGTGGCAAAAAAGTGTGGAGAATAAAAATCACAATAACATATGTGGGAATGCTTCAGCATTCCCACATTAAACAGCAGAGATGTTAAACAAAATTGTTTTCCTTGAGGCTAAATACAAATTTTTGAGGAGGTCCTTTCCTGCCTGACCATGGCATTAACGAAAATCCACACCCAAATGCCCCACTTACTAAAAATATCGTTGCTTTCAAGCACTCAAACTCATCACTCCTGGGATTGAGGTCTAAGGACAGGCACATATTGCACAAAGGTGAAAGCAGATAACACTGACAATAGCTAGTGGGAAAAGAATGTGCACAGCCAGGAAATATGGAGGCTTGCAGAGTGAGGCAAAGTGAGGCTCCACACAAATAAATACTCAAAAATGCTCTAACGCTGTGCGTTACCTTGAATATTTCACTGAAAACTTAATCAATAGGCTGCTCGGGCTAACTCAAGAAAACATCACAAAGTTACCAAGTACAGTGCCCTCAACAAGCATCTGAATTCTTATTTTCAGTCAAACATCTTTTTCTAAAGCTTCCAGACTCCAGCAAAACACGCTGACAAACAGAGAAAACATGGAACGGCGGTGAACCTTCCCAGAAGTGGCTGGCCTGCCGAAATGACTAAGAGCACGGAAATGACTCATCCAGGGGGTCAATAAAGAACTCCAAAGAAATGCAGGTTTCCCTTGTTTCAGTTTAAGTGGAAGTCAACCCCTCAATTTTTTTTAAATGTTTTTTTTTTTTTTTGCCCCACTGGTCTAAACATGACATTCTGGTTAATATTGCATGAGTTAAATATGAGTTAAGCAGCAAAATCCTGCCACTTTTATCTATCTCAGGGGGCGGCCATTTTGACACTTGTTATAAGTTGATGATGACATCAAAGTTTCTCAGGTCTCAGGTAACAACCAATCACAACTCACCTGTTTTCTGAAACTGATCGGTGATTGCTTGTTACCCGAGACCTGAGAAACATTGATGTCATCATCAGTCGACAGCAAGTGGCAAAATGGGCGGCCATTTTGCCCCTTGCTGTCGACTGATGATGACATCAATGTTTCTCAGGTCATCTCCCCCTGAGATGGATAAAAATGGCAGGATTTTGCTTCATAACTCTTATTTCATAAATGTAATATTAATCCGAATGTTACATTTAGACTAGTGAGGTCACATATAACATGTTATTGTCAATAAATGCTTAAGGTTGACTTTCACTTTAAAGGCCCAGTCTGCCGGTTTCATGCAGGAAAATGCACTTTTTAAATACAGGATTTAAACAAACAAACTACTTCTCAACTTACAGATCTGGGCTTCTCTTAACGTGTGATGGTGATTTTGTCCTAACCCCTCCCCCCCACCCCCCACCCCCCCCCCCCCCCCCAGCCTGTATTTTGCCATTTTGTGTTTGTTTTGTAAATAGCGGGACGTTTCTGTGGAAAGACAGTGTTTACACCCCTCCAGCCAATCGCAGAGCGGGGGGTGGCGTGTCGCAAACGGGGCCGGGCGAATTTGTCGGCTGCGTGACGTCACTCCCGCGGCAATTTGAAAGCACACACTGGCTTTTTTTTTTTCCCATTCACACATGTAAGGTTCTGTGAGTGAGTAAGTGAAAAAACAAACAAACAATCTGTTCGTGCTGTCAAGTTGCCGCGGGAGTGACGTCACGCAGCCAACAATTCCGCCCAGCCCCGTTTGCAACACGCCACTCCCTGCTTTGTGATTGGCTGGAAGGGTGTAAGCACTGTCTTTCCGCAGAAACGTCCCGCTGTTTACTAAACAAACACAAAATGGCAAAATACAGGCTGGAGGGGTGGGGGGTTTCGGACAAAATCACCACCAAACATTAACATAAGCCCAGATGGGTAGACTGAGAAAAAGTTAAAGTGTGTACATCTTGTATTTAAATAGTGTATTTTCCTGAGTGAAACAGTAGGTCTATTTGTGAATGGCTAAAAGAAATAAATATATACTGTATAAATGAAAGTTTGTGGAGTGGCCGTCAAAGTCTGGATGGAATCCAATTGAATTGTTGTGGTGTGACCTTAAAAAAAAGCTATTTGTGCTCAAAAACTCTTCAGTGATGTTGAATTCAAGCAATTTTGCAAAGAAGAATTGGCGAAAAATTTGCACTGACATGTCAAAGACAACCTGCCACTTTGAGGAAAAAAAAAAAAAAAAACACTTGCTTTTGGTTGTTGCTGCTCCTAGGGCTGCACACAAACACACATAGGCTGAGATGGAGGAGGGAAAACTTCCCGCCGTGCTGGCCGCAACCATTGACAAGATGTGGTGGAAAGCAGATAATTAACAACTTCCTCCCTCAAGGTCCAAAGCAACGTTTCCACCTGCAGACTCGACACCGACGTCGTATTCTCACCAAGACCTCTCAGCTCGTTGGCTGATATCAGCGGAGTCAAATTGCCGCCGCCGACTTGATTACATGGGAGTGTTTTAATTGCCATCTCGAGAGGAGTCTCCGTCTTTTGTGTGGATGATAAAAAAGTGCTTGGGATGATTTAACCTTGTTATTTTTTAATTAGCACTCCGAGTGAAGCCTCCAAGCAGACTTTATTACAATGCTCCACGCAATCCTGACAGAACACGATACACTGCTCATTCAGACACGCTTAAACAGAAAAAAAAGAAAAAGGAAGACATTTACAATAACATTTGTGATTATTTTTTTTTTCCCCCCGGCACTGTATTACATTTCATACAATCTAATGTGCCTGCGAACCTGCACGGGCTAAACGGCAGTAAAATGGGAGCAAAAAGATGCTGTCTTACTTAATCCCTACTCTCGCTTTACAGCAGTTACGTTACCATGGCGACACATCTGCGCCGCCTTCCCGAGCATATTAAAAGTCAGGCGGAGACGGGCCTACCGATGATTCGGATCAAATCTAATTCCCGTGAAAATGTGTGGAGTCAGTTGTGGAGGTGAGGTCAGACAAATGGAATGTCAGGCTGCAAAAAACGGACACTTCATCTGCAAAAGTGGCGCCTCCAGATAAGCGCGGCCGCTTTTCGCTCGGAGCATTTTTGTTGTCTTTGGCAGATAATGAACAATTCTTGAAAAGAACGATGCTTCAAGCAGTTAAAACGATGATCATTACATATGTATTTTATTAAGTCTCCTAGCTTAATGCAAACACATAATGGGAAACGCTGAAGACAGGCTAACAGGCAGTAGTTTTGGAATTTTCATTTTAGTTAGTTTTTATTTCAGTTTAAGTTTTGTTTTTGGAATGTACTTTAATTAGTTTTCAAGGTGTTATTTTTATTAGTTTAAGTTGTTTAAAAAAATGCTTAGTTTTGGTTTAGTTTTAGGTTGTTTCTTAACCTTGCTCTCGCAAGACGAATTCTCACGGTATTTGTGAGTTCACAAACTCCGGAGAATACATCTTGAACCGCTCCCGCAGATAACTGCCGTTCGTTCGGGCCATTCACAGCGCGACATTGTGTTTGGGGGCGGGACATGCAACTGTGACGAAACCAGGAAGCCAGCGCCGACGCCAGAGCTAACAAACAAACCTAACATGGACGAATGGGCGCTGCAATTAATTCTGTTCTCGCAGAATTACTCACCGTTTCCTTGTTGAATGTTGAACAGCGAGGGGCGCTTCGTGCATTTCTAGCTGGTAAGATGTTCATGCTCTTCCCGCCTTCGACATGAACGGAGATGACATTTTGAAATTTTCACCCGTGGGCGTGATTGGTTAAAACAAAGGTGTAGAATGTCGCATCGTCCAATCAGCTCAAATTATTGTACAGAAAGTCCCGCCTTTTCCCGACAAAATTACTGTGAAGCGGTACTAGATGGATATTGTGAAGCATATCCATCCATCTGGCTATTGCAAGGTTAGGCTGTATTAGTCTTTGCGTTATTGTTATTATTTTTTTTAAATGTGTATTACTTGTGTGCAAAATTTAATAAACACCAAGGTAAAGTGAAAAAAGTAACACATTTCTTACTTGGTGTTGCATTTCGGTTAAGTTAAATGAAAAGCAGGTGAGCCGAGCCAATGGAGCCAAAAGTCTTCTGAAGGTGCTTTTCTATTGGCTGCTGCTGCTGATGACGTCACTTCTGTGTGACACACTTTCCAACGTCCTTATTCTGATTAATATCAAATTTAACACACTTAAAATCACATTTAAAATCAAACCCAAAGGCTCATGTATTAAAATTAATTACCAAAGACTAAACCGGATATTTTCGCTATAATTAGTTAGTTTTAGGTCGTTTTGTAAACGTAAAACGTATTTTCAGTTAGTTTTCATTTTTTAAAAAGCATTTTAGTTTGTTTGTATTTTATTTCGTTAGCTTTCATTAACTCAAATAAACTTGGTCGAGACTAATTTAAGCTTTACGTAATGGATATTTTAACACAAATAGCAGGAATACAGACGGGCAGGATATATTCTATAACATCAAGACAAATACGACTGTTGCTT
This sequence comes from Festucalex cinctus, assembly GCF_051991245.1. NCBI lineage: Eukaryota > Metazoa > Chordata > Actinopteri > Syngnathiformes > Syngnathidae > Festucalex > Festucalex cinctus. The sequence goes on from NC_135426.1 coordinate 8,597,373, forward strand.
CGTTAGCATTTGTGTTATCTTATCACTTTGTTTGCTGAGATCTATTTTTCTTGGTTTTATCCATCCATCCATTTTCTTAACCGCTTACTCCTCACAATCGCGGGGGAGCTGGAGCCTATCCCAGCCGGCTTCGGCAGTAGGCGGGGTACACCCAGAACTGGTTGCCAGCCAATCGCAGGGCACACAGAGACCAACAACCATCCACACTCACACGCACACCTAGGGACAATTCGGAGTGCCCAAATTAACCTGCCATGCATGTCTTTGGAATGTGGGAGGAGACCGGAGTACCCGGAGAAGAGCCACGTGGGCACGGGGAGAACATGCAAACTCCACGCAGGAAGGCCGGAGCCCGGACTTGATCTTGCGTCCTTAGTACTGGGAGGCGGACGTGCTAACCAGTCATCCACTGTGCTGTCCTTCCTTGGTTTTATTTATTTATTTATTTGTTTATTTATTTTTCGGATTGAGGGTTGGATGGTATGACTGGCTCAATGGATAATTGAACACAATATCGTCAAATGTGCAAATTCCCAAGTTCAACATCTCACTATTACTCCTTAGTTTTCAGACCTGAGCTCGTGGATTCAAAGGCAGAGCTATCAAACGCACGTCAGCTTGCTTGAATACGCGAGATCCTATTAAAGCTGTCATCACGCTCCCCCCCCTCGTGAATTACCTTCTGTCAGTGGCTGCTAAAACTCACTAGCTGAGCAAATTCCAAGAGGGGAAGACAAAGCGATGATGCAACAGCTGCCTCCACCTGAGCCAAAGTAAAAACGAGACAGGTGACAAACACATGAAATAAGTCGGGGAAAAACTCCCACCAATCTCTTGCGTCAACCGCCTTTCACTCCTTTTTCACTCTTTTGCATCATTTAGCATGGAGCTAATCCGTTTAGCTGTCCTTGGCAGGTGCCTGTCCCCACCGAGCTGCAACATTACGAGGTGCATCCGGCCCACGCGGGAACTTCACGGCCGTTTCCATTCCCATAGCAAGACTGAGCCTCTGTGTGGATTTAATTGACACCTCGCATCCGTCTACTAGCGCCCACAACGGGGACGCTCATCATTTTAATCACCCGAGCAATGAGAGGCTCGGGAGATTTGATTTGAATTCATTTTGTAGAATGAGGGAAGTCATGACGGGAGCCATTTTGATCTGATTTATCCCCAAGAAGCGGCTATTAGAATTCACTGTTGTCTGTCTGTCCACTTCGTTAACCTTTACAGTCATTATTAGCAACCGCTTTACTGAGCTCATTGCTTTTTAGGGTAAACTGCAACAGGCTGTTTCCAAAACGGCAGGTAATTGCCAAGTAGTAAAATCACTTGATTTTTCTTGCCCAATTCTGATGAAACTGCTGCTACGATAGCAGCTCTGGTAATATTCTCAAGAGGGTGGTCCTCTAGTTTCTTTTTAATCACTTAGCTATGTGTGGATTTTTGTTTGATTTTCTCATTTCCACGGTCATCTCTTTAAACACAATAATATACAGTTAACATCTAATTGTACTTTTGGGCCAATTGAAAACAATAAAAACTGCATTTTGTAAATCCTTGTTATTTACCAGATTGAATCGTCCAATTTGGGCAAAATGGCCTCTATCGTTCGTAGAGTACCTTGACAATTTTGGGACAAGGATGCATTTTCATGTTATACTGACTTTCCCAAAGTTGTTTCATGGCTTACCATGACGTGGCACGTGAATGACTTTTGAAATAAATTTCGATGTGAAGAAGTCGAAGCTCCCTCGGATTACATCTACTATTAGCAATATAAGAAAAATGTAGTGATACTAAGAAAATATTGACAAATATATTTCAGATACATAATGTAAATGACTCCCATCAACAATCTGATATTTTCTCCCAATGTGATTATTAAAAAGAAAAGGGAAAAAAAGCTTTGACAGACATAACTCAACATTATGTCAGGGCAACTTAATTGGACTCTGGCATGACTGCCACTGTCCACGATGACTTCATTATTTTCGACAAAAGACTCCTTAGAGACTTCCGTCTTTATGCGTACTGCTTGGTGCGTGTGCGGGCCACACAGCAGTGCAAAGGCTACTTCTTGGTGTAAAAACAAATTCCTTGGCTGTGTTTGAATGTGCACACTTATTGTGCATTATTTTGTACGGGTGTCCGAATGTCCAAAGTAAAAAAAATGTGGTGCAAATTACCCACAATGCACTTTGAGGAGGGACTTTGATTCTCAGTCAACCGGTTGGTATAGAACACTACATTGTGAGTATAATAAATGTTTTTAATAAATAATAAAAAAAAATGGCGCAAGTGCGAGAATCAAAGCGATGCATTAACTATACTATGGAAATCCTGAATTTGTTTTAGTTGAAAATATGTACGACAAAGTAAATGAAGTTACAGTTTTACAACCGTTTTATTCACAATAAATAATGTGAGACTTATGCGCAGGTGCGTCACGACTGTGGTCACGTGATATGCAATGAGCAGCAACGAGTGAGCCGCTCCTAATTGCCAAACAGAATGAGGGATACAGGCCATGGTGATTCAAAAAGAACACGCCAAAATCATCACGCGATATCCCAAACACGAAAAACAATAGAAAACTGTAGCTTAATTGGACACATCTGTTTGACATACCTTCAAGTGTTTATTTCATGTTTTTCAAGTGCTTTTTGTGGCCATCACCGACAGCACGGACCACATTAAGCCGATATGAGAATTCCTCCCACGTGTGCCTCAGGATGTTGCGGTTCACCGTGTTGATTGCTGATGTTATTCCACGTCTGTAGCACCTCGACCAATTGAACGGCGGAGGAAGGATTACGAAACCACAGTAGTGAAATTGACATCCAAACAAACTTGGACAACTCCTCTGTCAAATGATCACTGATTCGGGAGCAATTCTCAAGGGCTTGATGTTGTCCGTGCTGCCGATGGTGGCCACACTGAAAACTTTAAAACCTGAAATCAAAACTTGAAGGTACTCTCCAACGCATGTCCAATCCAAGCTCAAGTTTGTATACAGTGTAAGACTATATCGTGAATGAAGGGTTAGGCCAGGGGATTGTGGTGCCACACTGTCTCTCCCTAGCACTCCACATGACTTTTGGATTGATGACTTTGACGAACCCTGCTTAGGAGATGTGATTGGTCACTCGCTCTCCTCCGGGATTGCAGCCACCACCATAAATCTCTCTGATAGATTTGTGTGTAGGGTCTGATAGATTGGATGGCATCCACATCCTGATCGTGTGTGTGTGTGTGTGTATATATATATATATATATATATATATATATATATATATATATATATATATCCTACACTCCACACTTCACCTCTTCTCTCATGTGTAATTTGTTGAGTCCCTTCAGCCGCCCTCAGCTCCCCTTGCCTCAATCCTCTCGTCCCATCTTGCTATTACGAGGCTACGGCTCTTCTCGCTGCTCTCATCCCCCCAGCCCGCGGCACTTGTCCGGACCCTCTCGGAATGCTCGACGCGCCTCTGAGTCACACAGCAGGTACAAGAGAGCCAGAGATGGAAAAAAACAGAGAGTAGGAGGACGAGAGGGAAAAGGTGTCGCTAACAGTCACGGTTGGGAAGTGGGTCAAAACTAACGTTTCTGTTTCTTAAGCTTTCATATTTTCTCAACTCTTTTTGTATTCTAATCACGCTTCTGTTGCCTTCCTCATTTCCAGACATTACTTGCAGCAGTTGGAAAATAACATGCAAATGACTTGGCATTAATCATCAGGCAGACTATGCACAAAAAGCTACGCGCTGAAATTCTTAATCATTCTTCTTGTGTAAAATATATGAAAAGTGGACTATTGCTGCATGGATTGGATCTACACAGTGTACTCATCTAAAATCAAGTAAGGTTTCATAAAAACTATGTCATAACAACTACAAAAAAACAAAACAAAACAAAACATCAAAATGAGTTTCATTGCGCTTTCTTCTGGTGCATGTGACTTGCCCAGTGCAATAAAGTCATGTGGATACCAACTAAGAGTATAGCAGCTACTGTAAGTCACTCTTGCTCAGTTAGCGACAATAATCTTGTTAGTAATCAACGTTAGTCTTGTTAGCATAGTTCATTATGTGTTAGCATTAAGCTAAACAGATGTTATTAAGGCAAACTTAATGTGCTTGTGTGAAAATAAGTGAATGAAACATGTAATCCTCTTTTGTTTTATGTTTAGTTTGACAGTAAACTTAAAGTGGCATGAAAAAAAACTTAAAGATGGCTTAGGTTGCATGATTGCCGTCATGAATTTTATGTGTGATTTGTCAAAATTCTCCGTACGCGTTTAATTCTGCGGTAAATATGAGTAATCGAGCACAGATTAGTTCTGTCATTGGCGTTCCGACAAACTGGCGCAGGAAACGGGAGGCGATGACGATAATGTGATGAGAACGTTGATCATAATGTCAGCCCACCTGAGCGAACACTAACTCTCCTCATTAAATCCCCCCCATCAGCGAACCACATCATTACCTGGTTATTCCGTTCCTGTTTCCCTCTCAACCAGCCAGATGCCTCACATTGGACGCAGTATTCCAATTAGAAAGGACACATAAAAGCGCACACTTGGTGGATATCTCAATTACACACAGCACAACGTCGCACAAAAACACACAAAAAGTTGCACAGTCTAATTAGGTGAGTAAACGTCAAGAAAGCGAATGCAACCATCGAGCGAGGGTACACGCTCGCGTGTAAGCACACACGCTGCCAAGGCGCCTCAGTGCTATAAATGACACAGACGCAGCAAAATCTATGCAAGGTCATGGCCTCATTAGGTCAAATGGAGATTAGATCAGCAGAAATAGAACCGTCACTGAATATTCATGAGGACGGTGGCATCTGATTGGTGAAAAGGTGTACGATGAAGGGCCAATCTTAAGCTAACAAAGTGAAAGATAATTTTGGTTTTACGCAGAATATAAATGTAGTGAAATGACATGACACATAAAAATTTTACATTGGAGGAAAATTATTGTGAGTAACTATTTTATGTATTTAACAGCTGTTTGTTCATATGTAATGATGTGATCAATAAGGGCATGTCACTGATTAGGCGCCCCCTCTGCTTCGTGACCGTCATTGCCTCCCAACCTCCCTGCCCCGCCCACTTGAGCACACGCTGCTGTGCGAGTGTTTCCATTTCAAGTGTCTGATGACAGGGAGCTAAACATGGAGAGGCAAAAAAAAACAAACAAACTCTCAGGGGCACAAAATCGCAAAAGAAAAAGGGTAAGGGAAAGAAGGAACTTTTGCAGGGAGAGCAAAAAAAGGTTTTCAAAGTGCTTAAAGGTATGACACAACATATTTCTGTTACTATTTGTAAACACACCATCGAAAAGTGATGCTGGAGGAAGCCGAGGACAGCAGCCAACCAGGAACGAGCGTGAAACCAGTCCACCAATCAGGAGCAGGGGTTCACACAGCCGAAATTGCAAATGCAGACAAGACGTCCGCTTAAATCAGCCTACCAAACACTTCAACCCAAGACACGCTTAGGACCGCCCCCTCATTTGAATAATATTTCATGACGCATTTCATCCTGACAGCATCTGCAGCATGGAATAAATAAAAGTGACAGCACAGTGTTTTTATTTGTTGATTGATATTTACTTCTAGCTATATTATTTTTTATTTTATTTATTTATTTAATTGTATTTATATTTATTGTAGCAGTTTTTATTTTCATTTATTATTATTATTATTATTATTATTATTATTATTAATACTATGATTGGCATTTTTGTTCTTTCATAAAGATTAGGGGATTTAATTAATATTTGTAAACTGTCGGTGTGAAGCCCTTTGAGACTCTTTTGTGATTAAGGGTTATATAAATAAATTTGACTTGACAGATTGACTTATTCACATTATGTGAATATGACAAGATTACATTGAATAAACAGTTTCCATTAAAAGTTAAAAACTACAAAATGTTTGATACATTTCATTACATTAGATGCACCACTTGAACATTTATTTCATTCTTTTTTTTTTTTGTTTTTCCTGAATCCCATTTTGAGAATGACTTCATATCGAAAGGACAACATAATTCAATTTTAAGCACGTATTTGCATTGAAGAGGTGCAATGAAAGCTGCCAAAGCTAAAAAGAACTTGCACCAAAAACTCGCTGTCCCATATGAACGCTTAGACAACATTGTTTCTCTGTCAGCACCGGCGGCGGCAGCCTCCGAAGAAAAATGGGACAGAGGTGGAGTGAAAAAGGGAGAAATAATAAAAAAAATAATAATAACGGCATGAGTGACACTCCAAAGTAGGGAAACATTTTACCCGCCGGCTCTTCTTCTGTAGGAGTGGGAGGGAAGTCGTGAAGCTTCAGCGGACTCGAAGGTACTGAGTCGGCCGGTTTTGGAGCGGAAGATGACAAAATGGGGCAGACTGTTGACATTTTCGAGAGTGCAGCTCCATCCACTAGAACTCCCTTTGGCATTTTTTACATTTTAAAACACACTAGATTTTTTTTTAGATGCCTTGATTCATTACAAGAGCAAATGCAAAGACTACACACACTCGAATTCAGTCAGCCAGTCATAACATTCTGTAATAGTGTGGCTGCAGCTGCCAAAACTCTATTGCCGGCCATCTATTTCTGACGCGGCAAACGCATGTTTGATCTCAAAAAGGGTTTCGGTGAGGGAGCGAATGCATCCGTTCCGCAACAGCAACGAGTGAAAATCCATAACTGTAAAATGGGTAATTCCAAAATGTAATAACGTTGTAAAATGCGCAGAGGAGGCTTCAGCCGTACCCACGGGAAGCCCATAAACGCAACGTGACCGCTAACCTGTCGCTGAATTGTTAATAAGGCAGGCACCAAAAAGTATTGGGACGCCTGCTTATTTCACTCAAAGAAATGCTTCATCAGATTTAAATAACACGGTTACGTCAACCGGTCCCACACAACTATTTCATTTCAATTAGATTAATGTTGAATGACTAAAATTTAGCTAATGTTCTTAACTTAATACTACATTACAGCGCTCACTCGCTATAATGCGGTTCACTTTTCGCGGTAGTGCAATTTTGCATTCATTTTTTTTTTAAATGTAATGTACCCTCCATCCAATTCTGTACGGTTATCTCAGCCAGCTTTGGGCAGTAGGCGGGTGACACCCTGAACTGGTTGCCAGCCAATCGCAGGGCACACAGAGACGAACAACCAACCAGGCTCACACTCACACCTAAGGACAATTTAGAGTGTTCAATTAAATTAACCTGCCATGCCTGTCTTTGGAATGTGGGCGGAGACCGGAGTACCCGGAGAAGACCCACGCAAGCACGTGCTAACCACTCACCCACCGTGACCCGTGGCCCATGTAATGTACCCATTTTATAAAATTTCTGAAGGTTTGAAAATTGTGACTGTGTAAACAAGAGAGAAATGTGAGAAAATGCAAATGCCTCAATGAGAAAAGTGTGTAAACGGTGTGGTGGGGGTTTTTAGAGCCTTAAAACATTTATAATAAATGTAAAACATAAAGCTCACTACATTGCGGATTTCGTTTATTGCGGCGTATTTTGGGGGAATTATAGTTGGCAAAGATGAATGACTTCACTTTGTATCTCGCTGAGAATTTGTCAGGAGGGAAAGTGGCAGTAAAACAGGCCAAACACAAAAGTGTAAAAATGAGTCTTAAGTCGAGATTTAAACATTTCTACAGAGGTCACTGGCCTAATTTCTCATTTCAGCAATAAAAAAGCAAGAGGAGCTACTATGAATTTTCTACCATGTTCACAGCACACCTCCGGCCTGTAAAAGCCCTTTGAAAACTTCTGTACTATTTCAATAGAAAAAAAAAAACTTGACCGGACTTGATCACGGTCAAAGGCTCACCCTCTCTGCAGACTGTGACGTTCCAAAGAAGATGGGAATGAAGGCCAGCCAGATGATGCAGGTGGTGTACATGGTGAAGCCGATGGGCTTGGCCTCGTTGAAGGTCTCGGGCACGCCGCGCGTCTTGATGGCGTACACCGTGCACGTGACCATCAGCAGGATGGAGTAGCCCAAGGAGCAGATGAGCGACAGGTCCGAGATGTCGCACTTGAGGACCCCGCGCGCTGCCCTGGGGTCCTGGGTCCGCTGCTCGCCGTAGTCCACCACCGTGTGTGGCGGGTCCACGGCGAACCACACAAACACGCCCAGCAGCTGGACGGAGATGAGGGAGAAGGTGATGACCAGCTGGGAGGCCGGGGAGATGAACCTGTGATGAGAGTTTTAAGTTCAAAAGCAGAACGTTTGACAATTTGAGAGTAAAATATGGGACATCAAAAAGAATTTAAAAAAGCAAAGTTCATAATATTTATTGTTGTTGCAGCAGTTGTGATGCACAAAGATGGGTGAAAGATTCCTCGAAGCATTATCACGGCAAACTAAGTTGCCTTTGTAGCTAGCTGAAGTAGTTAGCATCAATTTAGCTACGTAAGGAAGTTCGTGTCATCTTAGCTACAGTATCTTCTTACATTTGGTGTCCAAAATGTTTCTTAAATATGAAACAGTCCAATGAATTACTGAGGATGTCTTCTTGAGCTGGTTGACCTCTTACACGGCCGTGCAAATTAGTTCACGGAGCGCCTTGGTTGGTAACCTTGAAATGTTGTAAACTGGAGCCTCCCTGTATCATAAGGAATTCACATTCTATTTATGTAAGTATCAACTGCCAACACATAGGAGGTGTGCTACAAAAGTTCCAGGATGGGACTCACAAAAGATATGCAGTAACCCCGCCTCCATTGCAAGGGTTACGTTCCACCTGTGATCACTGAAATGCATGACATAGAATTATCACGAGGCCGCCATATTACTCCTCCCAAGAAATGTTTCTGAGCATACGATCCTCAATCATTTACAGTATCGAAATTAGAGAACATTTGGGACAGTACTTAGTAGAAACAACAGGGGTCTAGCAACTGAGCGATAAAAGAAAAGGGGTCTTCAAAGTAGTTTAAGCATCGGTCTGCTCGCGAGATGGGAGGAGTAAGATGGCTGCCCAGTCGCTTCAACGGCTTGCGCGTGCATGTATGGGCTATCCAGTAATATATACAGATCAGTGTGACGAACACAACACAGGAGAAGTGACAATGCTGGGTGATTCAAGTACAACATCACGCAAAACATTTTGCTGTCAAAGCATAAACAAGCTAAGGAGGTTGCGCAAAACAAGGTTGACACGGCTATCCGGCATTGTTGTTGACAGACTGGCGGTTCGTGCGCAGTCACGGGAGAAGTAGCTATCCTGCTTTTGGTATCCACGTTGGAACGTACAGGGTGCATTTTGAAATCTTTCCACTCTGGAGCCTGGATTTCAAAAGTAATCGGTTTCAAGGTCTGAAACCGAGCCATCGTGTGGACGAACTGCCCAAATGGTAAGACACTTGTGCGGTTACACTGAAACGGGCTTAGTGTGCTAATCTTGAAACCACAATTGTAGCAAAGGTATTGCAGTCAAATCTGTTTAAGTCGTGGCAGGGGAAGTGATGGCGCCCAACTTGAACCATTAAGTCCGACATTAACATTTCAGTTGACACCGCGTGCCAGGAGTGTTTCCCACTGAACGCAAACGGCACAACGAGGTGAGTGAGAGTTCATGCCTGCTAAATAATGTATGACCAATACATAATGATGAATAATGACAGTGAAGAAGGTGAAGGCTACTTGTGAGCAAGGTACATTTGAGCGCACGTAAAAGTATCAATTGACCTTACCGTAAACAAAGCCCGCATGACCTAGTAAACCAATCAAGACGTCATGTCTGTGACACCACATGCGTTTTGCTGTGGACAAACAAAAGCAATCCAGCTCCTGGTGGTGCATTACGTGGTTATCCAAAGCCAAGAAAAAAAAATCAATAAAATTGGTTAAACGCTGTAGTTTGTATAAGAGTGATAGCCGTTATCCCGATCGATCCCGTTTGTAGTTACGGCTTGTGAAAGAGAGACGCTGTCCGGTTCACTCGCTTCCCTAAACCCTCAAACAACTACGAAAAATGTCTGTGCTGGATCAAACTTTGTGGAAGACCACACACACGACCAGTCGAATCCCTCCAAAATGATCAGAAACTACTACGTCTGCACTAAGGTAATGTTGTCCATTGTTGTTTTTAGCCATAGGCTAACAATAGCTCACGCGTTTGTTGACTTACTATTTACTATAAATGCCAACAAAACACTGAAACCATGAGGTAATATAAATGTATTCTTACCCTGCTTGACAGGAACAATGGCCAAAAACTTTTTTGCCGACAATCGGTCAAAGTGATTGAGGCGACTTTTTATGACTGCTGGGGCAGCAGACAGCGAGGTGTATTTCCTTTTATGGGGGGCTAAAATTGCACGGTGAGGGAATCAAGATACCCTTCACTAACCCCTTTGCTTGTTTGGAAGAGAAATATCAGCATCCTGAAAATACCTGACCGAGAAATCACAAGGAAGTTTTGACAACTTTGCCATTACTGTGAATGCACTTCGGCTCATCTCGACCGGTAGATGCCGGAGGGCGCTGCTCGTCGCATTTTGTGGTCGGGGAGGGGCGTGCCACAGTAAGGTCAATTCCAGCCACCTTGAGCGCGTTCGCAACGACACGGCTTCACCGGGTTGATCCTCACCTGGGCGCCGTCACCGACTTCTTGCCCTGCTCGAAGATGCGGTGGATCCTGTTGGTCTTGGTGAGGAGCGCGGCGTAGCTGAAGCACATGCCCAAGCCCAGGAAGATCCTGCGGAAGGAGCACACGCCCACGTCGGGCGCGGCGATCATCAGGAAGGTGATGGCGTAGCACAAGAAGATCCCCGTCAGCAGCACGTAGCTCATCTCGCGGCCCGACGCCCGCACGATGGGCGTGTCGTTGTAGCGCACGAAGGTGACGATGACGAAGGACGTGGCGACGATGCCCAGCATGGAGAGGAAGACGGGGACCACGGCCCACGGCGAGTGCCACTCCAGCTTGATGATGGGGATGGGCACGCAGCCCGTGCGGTTGGCGTCCGGTCGCATTTCGTACGGGCACAGCTCGCACATGAACTCGGAAGCCTGCAGGAGTACAGGTACTAAGATTATTACAAAAATATATATAAAAAAATAGTACTGATTCAACGCCTGTGGAAGTATGACGTCAAGAATCCACCATATACATTGTGCTGTTCTGTTAATTTTTGGTCGAACCACAAAAACATGGTGTGATTGTCAAAGAAGGCGCAAAACAAAAATAATATTCAGAATCTACTTTGCCACTTTGTGTCGCTCACTCTAATTATCAAGAAATATGTAATTAAAGAGAAACGGCAACACTTAATAATAACTCTATTATAAGTAGGTAATAGATCATTATTTAATTTTTAATTAATAAGTCAATAATGACTTTTAAGTGTAACTGTTTATACTGTTGCCTATAAAGAGTTAATATGTCATTAATAAACTGTTAATTATTGAGTTATAAATGATCTGTATATTAATCTCTCATAACTATATTTTTATTTTTATTTTATTAGTAAGACAAAGTTAACAAACTATGAGTAAATTGCTTGATAATGACCAAAAGTTGTAGCTGTTCCTCATTTATTAGTGTTTGTAAACCGTTAAGGTTTTATAATATCTATAAATAGTAAATATGTCATTATTAAACTGTTAGTTATTGAGCTCTAAATGACTTAACTGAATATTAATCATTCAATTAGTAAAAACAATGTTAGCAAGCTATTAGTAAATTACTTACTAATGACTGTTAAGAATTACTTAATAATTTATATATTTTATCAGGACGATATTCTAAAGTTGCCGCTATTCCTCATTTATTACATGTTAGTAAATAAGGAACAGTTGCAATTTCTGAATAACGTCCCAATAGCATAAATTAGCTACTTACAAATTCTTAACTGATATATTAACACATTCTTTACATATTAGATGTTAACCCTGAAATTTTGTAGAACAGCAAACGGGTCGAACAAGTTCAATGTACAGAATTAGGACGTGATATTTAAAATATAAAATATTTTATACCTTACCATTGTTCCACCCATCGGCTTTTTCTATGTACTGTATTTGACCAAAGACACAACAGATGATTGAGGTTGATGATATTTTAAACATCAATTTTCTGTGCCCTGAATTTTTTCCACTCATTTGTTTTTTCTACAAAGTTTCACTGGTATAGTATTAGTAGATGGTTCACAAACTATGAACAACTGATCTGTAAAGGAGTGTTATTTCTCTATTTATGTTATTGGGACGTTTATTCTAAAGTTGCCACTACTCCACATTTACTAACATGTAATAAATGAGGAATAGTGGCAACTTTAGAAAAACGTCCCAATAACATATGTAAACTATTTAGTAAAACTTCATTCATTACTTACTAATGACTAACAGTCATTAGTAAGTAATTTACCAATAGTTTGTTAACAATGTTTTACTCATTTAGAAAATATAGTTATGAATGATTAATATACAGTTAACAAGTAATTTAGCGTTCAATATCAGTTTAATTAATGACATATATACTAATTATAGACATCATTATAAAACATTAAGTTTATAAACACTTAAGTCATTAATAACTCATTAATGAACAGTTTACTAATGATCTATTAACTAGTTATAACGGATAGTTGTTATAAAGTGTTAGTAGAGGATCTTCATTTTGTCTTCCATGAAGATTCTGTAACAATGCGCCAAACGACTTGTATCAGGTGGGCACATGTGGCACGTTCCCTGCTTTATTGTGGCGAGCTTGTGTTTTGTCATGGCGCCATACCTAATTCCACTGCTCAAGTCCCAAATCTACAGTAAATGTGTCAGCGCATTATTGATCTGCTTGCTGCTGCGCGTGTCAGCAAAATGAGTATTGATCCTCCCCGCTGACAACCGCCAGCCTGGCTGATATTTTATTTGTCCTTTGACGGTAACCCCAACAAAGCAACAGGTTACTTATGCTTGCTTTACGGCTTCTTGGTTGACCTTAAAAAAAAAAAAAAAAACGAAAGCTCGAGGTCACTCTCCCGTCGGCGCACCTGGTAGTGGTAGCCCTCGCAGCGTTCGCAGTGCCAGCAGCAGGGGACCCCCTTCACCACCTTCTTCCTCTCTCCGGTGCGGCATGGGAGGCTGCACACGGAGGCCGGCAGCGACGGGTCGCCCGTCTTCCAGCGCATGGCCTCAACCTGCAGAGAAAAACGGGATGGAAAAGGGACTGTTGTCGCAAATCAAAAACTGGAATGTTTGGAACATCTGGCGCAGATTGAATGTTTGATTCAGTGATTCTTTTTGTGTAACTCTGGAGGAGAAAATCTGACAAAATTCAAAATAAATAAATAAATGACAAAAAGTGAAAATAAAAACAGATACAAAATGTAATTCAAAATTAACAAAAAAATAAATATAAATGGAAATAAAACAACGATATATATATATATACACATATACATATACATACACATACATATACACACACACACACATATATATATATACACATATACATAGAGAGAGAGAGAGAGAGAGAGAGAGAGAGAGAGAGTTTTTATTTCCATTCATATTTTTTTTATTTAAATACATTTTTTTATTTAATTTTCAAATTGTATTTTTTTATATCCGTTTTCATTGTCACTTTTATTTATTATTTATTTAGTTATTTATTTATTTTGAATTTTGGCAGTTTTGGTCCTCCATATACTTGTAGAGGGAGCCAACATAATTTAGTCATTCAAGTCACATTTCAAAATTACAACTTTATCTTTTTTAAATTTTGGGAAAAGTCGCCATGAAACTCTCAAAAAGCTGCTTATTTCCTCAATATTGTGATTATTTTTTTATTTATTAACAAACGTACGCAAGACACGACTCAAGATTTATATCACAATCATATCAGAGCTATTAATGCGAGGATGAAGAATCAAAGCATTGTTTTTAATAGATAAAAACACACTGCAGCAATATATTGGAAATTATTTTTGTTGACCTCCAACCTGCTCACAGACCCCAGTTTGAGAGCTATTATTATAAATGCAATCTACCAGCTAAAAAACAAAAACATCAGGGAAAAGAATGGGAAAAAAAACCCTGTGCATCTAAATGACATCTTTTAAGTGAATTTACAAGTGGCAACGAACGCTAAAATGAGAATTCAAGAGTGTTTCTCATCCGCCGCTTGGCAGTTTGCTCTGGGGATGCAAATATAACTGTCAGGGAAAATAATTACTTCACGTCCTCATGTGTCGGCGCGTGTGCAGGAGTGCAAATGAGCGCGTTTGGAAACTTTTTGAAACATCTCGCGCCGCATGATCGCTTCTGACAGACTACATTTCCCTTATCTGATTCATCCCTTATTCATTGACTTGCCAATTTTTGGAAGATAGTAGGAGGAACCCAAAATGATTTTACTTTTGTTTTTGTTGTACAGCCTAAAGGTTGCATCATTGCCTATAAAGCTGTACCTAAATATTGAAATGTCAGACATCTTTTCAGGTGGTACATCACTTAACAGTGGAATTAAAAGTCTACACACCCCTAATAGTCTTTTATTTTGAAGTTAGCCCTCGGAAGCAATTGTAGCTGCTGACTGACTTTGACAGTAAGACTGAATGGCCTGCCCACAGTAACTGAGCTGCCATATTGTTTGATTCAAAAGAGCATTCAGGCAACCAAATCTTGTGCGCGTATGAACATTTTTAGGACTCATGCACGCTTGCGCACCACTTACTGTATGTGCACCCCTGGTTTTTAAAGCCACCACTTTTGTGTACCCCTGGTTTTAAAAGCCACCCAACATTAAAGGTGTATTCAAGGATCCTTTTTTTCACATCAGAAATTCTGGTTAAACTCCTTGTAAAGTTGACTTTGAATTTCTGAGTGCATCAACCTTTATTAGGTCTTTTCAAGTAAACATCAATCTCCATTTTTACACTGTCGGCTCATTCTCCTGGACGAGCAGGAGAGCTGATTGGATGGATGGACATTTCGAGAAGATCCTCGAATACACCTTTATGCGTTCTACAAGAAAGAAAAAAAAGTTAGGAAAATTTGACTGGAGGAGCTGAGCATTATTTGGGGTTAATAAGAGGTGTTTGTATGGGTGGGAGGAAAAAAAAAATATATAGTATTCACTCAATTACTCACGTAAAAGTAAACAAAAAAAAAAAAAAAAAAGTACAGGCTCTGAAATGTATCTTAATGGTCACAATATTATACTAACAGTCATAACTAGAAGACTGCATGTTCTCAGTTGAAATATTTACTGGATGCCAGAAAGATTGAGTACACAGCCGTGGGGGCCTTTTCTATTAGTATGCGGAAGAGGAACTGATCTATTCAAAATGGTCCCTGCACTTATACATTCTAGGCCGTCTGCCCACATGGGCGAACGGCTCACCCTCTCCATGTGAGAATGTGTGACCTGGTGGCCTTAACTGGTTTGTACTGGATCCGTATGTCAGAATGCAGACAGATAGAAATGCGCCAAGCAAGGACAAATAGCAGGGCACCAATCAAGGACAATTAACAGCGACACAACGGCCAAGCTCAAGTCATCTATCTAATCATTAAGAGTCCTAATCTAACAGAGTAAAAATAAAAATTATTTTTGCTGAATGTTTCCTCCTCTCTCAATTGTCAGGATATTAGTTAATGGAATAGTTTACTTGACATTTTTTGGCATGGGTAGACATTGGCCAGTTGAGTCTCTGACTGGCAGTTTGCAGCATTCTTCTTGTCAAGTTCAAATTATCGTCTGTAGCGGCAGCGGCCGCTGATTGTCCTCACATCTTCGGGTTGTTCTAATCGAGCCAATTGCGCGTCATGTCATGGCGTATTGTAGAGCCAATCACAAGCTGGGATGCATATGATTGGCAGAGCCAGGAGACAGACGGCTACCTTTTCTTCTGCGTCAAGTATTTTTAATTGTTTTCATGCAATTTAAAAACAAAAGTAACGACTTGGCTTTGAAAATGTATTGAGTAAAAAGTACAGATACTTGTAAAATGGAATGGCTAAAAATAAAAAGTAGTCCAAAAAAATAAATACAAACTAAGTACTGAAAAAAAAAACTACTCAAGTACAGTAACGAAGTATTTGTACTTCCCATCTTTGCTGATTTCCATTTATAATACATTTGAATGTGCTTGTTAAATTCTGAACACAACCACATCCCAGTTAGGATGTGAACACTTGTGAAAGCACATTATTTCAGTGGACCATTTTTTTTATTCCCATCTGGAAAAAGTAGGATTTATCTTGGTTTCATTTTTTTGTTCATATCACAAAAAAAACCTTGCATCTGAACAGGGGTGTGCAGACTTTTAACAGCTATTCTGTCAACTAGTTAATATCATGCCTACCAGATTTACAAAAAAACCCAAAACAACATATGTTCTATTACGCTCAGCTAGGCATCCATCATGTGGAAAGCATTTATTGCCTATTAGTCTTAGTCTCATCTGTCATTTTTTGTTAATGAAGTCCTGTGTGGATTTCGAACAGCACACCTTTTAGTGAGTTTTTTGAATTCATCTGTTTGATCGCATACACTTTGATATGTGCTTAAAAAATAAGCGTGAAAAAAATTTCACCTTAAGGTGCAGTTTATTGGTCCAGGAGCCGATGACTCTGTACTCGGCCGTGGACCTGTTGGTGATCTGGTACTGGAAGATGTCGTATCTTCCCGGCGCGTCTCCGTTCTCGTTGAACACCACCGGCGTGCCGGCACTCCCTGGAGGGGAAAAAAATAGAAGATGAAGGTAATTAGCCAGCCAGCCGCAGTCACTTGATGTGCACCTCAGAGGAGTAGGCTGCACTCCACAACATTTAAACAGTGTTTTAATGGCGACGATGCTATATTGCACATTTGAGCAACGCTGGGAGCCTCGTGATAACGTTTTTATGGGATTATCAATAAAGCGCTTCTTTCACATGCAAGGGTAATGTCGACTAAATGATATATTATGTGATATACGCTATGCTCTCCCGACTCTCGGGTGTGTGTAATGTACCGGTCTGTTTACAATATAAACCGCATATGTGCTCAAGTGTGAATAAATGCACGCATGAGCACATTTATGTCTTAGCTTTGCTGGGCGCCAATAACCTTTATTTCTCTTTCTGTTCCCTTTCTGCTGTCCCTTTTCCTTCACTATTTCTTTTATGGAGACACAATCCAATCGGATTGCGGACACGGACGGAGCGCAAGAGGAAATCCAATTACCGTGTACATGTGGAGGAAGCGCTGCATTATGGAAATAAAAGCCAGCGACTATAAGTCATTGATATGGTGGGATGCAGCTGAGGATACATAAAAAGGAAAACAATCAGTAGAGGCGTTAAAAGAAGTTTAAAGCTCGGTTGTGTTCACTTTGGAGCCTCGTCGGTTCTGCTCCGGTGAAAGGCGTCCATTGACGTCAGTGCAGGTAGAAAATATGTCAGATAAGAAATGATTCACCACAGCAACCTTGGAAAGTACATTATAAATATATCATCCTCACTTTGCCTGATATTTCACATCTTTTTTAACCGACGCGAGCGGAGAATTATTTTCCTTTTTGCCCAACATGTTTACCTTGAGCTGAAGACGATAATTCAGTTTTTAATGTTTGTCTTTGCGGATGCAAATCATGGTTTGGTTTTAAAAGCTGCGGCGATTGGAGCAAATTGACATCGCGGCTGGCAACATCAAGCTTTTATGTTGGGGAGAAGCATGGCGCTGACAACCTCGTATCACTTGTGATTTACATTTCAGTTTAGGTCCTTGGTGTCCAAACTATGGCCCAGGGCCATCTGCAGCCCTCCATCCATTTTTTTTTCAGTGGCCCGTGGCATATACTAAAAATAATTTTTCACACGTCCCACATGGCTGGCTACACTGTATAAAGTCTGACCATTATCTACTTAAATATATTGAGGCAACAAAGAGACAATTAATATAATTGAATAAAATTTTGTTGTATACAAGAAAAAGGTACAATGATACAGATAAACAATATACAACTAGAACAATAACACAATTTCTCTTCAAAACACTAGTGAATCAAGATAATTCTGATTTTATAAAACATTTCTGCTGTGTCAAGGTCTGATTAATGAACATTAATGATCCTCAAGTAACTGTTTTAACCAGTGGAATGCAGGACCATCAGCCACCCTAAAATCTTGAAATACACAACTATTTGCCCTATCACCTTTAACTCAATCATTCCCAGCCATTTTCACTGACGCAAACCCCTTCACTCCCAGCTGTTTGACTGAATTTGACTGATTTTGCAAGGACCACAGAATATTGTACTCTATTGATATAAAAATATGGAACCTACCAAATGAAAGATTAGTGTCTTTTTTCATTAGGAAAAAAAAAGCATATTTGCAGCAATTAGCATGAGAATATAGCTAAATTTCCTCAAAATTTACATTCCTGGTGAAAACACTGTCAAAAAGAGATTGTTGCAATATAGCCCTGGCTGATCTCTTATGCTCTGCTGCCACCTGCTGGCCGTTAACTACAATTGCTTTAAGCCACCTCTTCATGTCAGAAGCTGCATCAAAGCCTTCTGTATGGTCTTGCATTAAAATCAACAACAAAAATGGACAAATACGTTTTTGGGAATGAAGGTCAAAGTATCAAACATATTTACACATCTGGGTTTGAATGGGAACTGTTAGCAGCAGTTTTCCAAAATAACTAGAAAATATGAACAATATATACTTGCTTGATTTCAGTATGTTTAAAAATATATTTTAAAGCAGCCCTTGCATTTTTCTGGGTAGACACCCCTGGTTTAAGGGATGCCCGGATGTGCTCTCCTGATCAACAGAGCTGCCATTTGGTTTATTCAACAGGACAGAAACGGAAACTATTGACAGACTTTTTGAGTCAAAAGCACTTATCCAGCTCAACCTCAGCAAATGTGTCTCCAGCTGAGGTGGAAAGTGAAACATCTGTCCAACTGCAGCTCTTCTTCCTTTAGGAATTTTGCCTTTCCAAAAAGGACATTTTCGCAGTCTGTTTGCAGTTTTAAAGCCAGGCCCGCCTTCCCTACTGCCTTGCACAGCAGCTGCTTCTGCCTTCTCGTACTCTTTATCCCCGTCTGTCTCGCCTTAACTTTTAGTCTTGCTTCAACGCGTCGCTCCCTTTCTACTCCCTCCCCCAAAAAAGAAAAAGAAAAAACATACCCATCGTCTCGCTTGCTCTGCACCGTTTCTCCCCACAGTCAACATTTTCAAACCCCTTTCAAGCCTTCAGCCTCAGTGTTATTATAAAGCTTTTGCGGGCTTAAATAAAGGCCAGTTTGGAGGAGAGAGAAAAAGACACAATAGCAACAAACTCACACTTGAGGAGGACACATGATGCACTTTGTTTGATCGAGGGACTTACTATCATTCAACACAGTCTCTCAAGGTACAATCAACACTCTCGTACAACCAGAGGATTCATTATAAAAGAAAATGAAACGAAAATGGTTTGTACCTTTCCAGGTCCAACAATGAATAGCTATGTGCTCCAAAGGTGACTCACTTCATGAGATGCAGCTGAAATTCTTCAAAAATGAGCCTTCGCGCTAAACAGACAAAATGACATTGTGCATTGAAAACAACAACATGCGGTAGCTTTGCCTTCGGAAAAGGCTGCTTGTAGCTTAATGCTAATAACAAACAGACAGACACCATAGACTGGCTGATGAGCATGGGTGTCAAAAAACAACTAATATTACTGCAGCTGACTGGAGTAGTTACCAATGAACCACTGCATATCAGCTTTAACAAGACCAAATATTCATTTTAGCAAGTCTTTGCTATGAATCTTCCATCTTATATTGGTGAGCTTTTGAAGATTTAAGCATTTTCCCTGCCGTCCCCAATTTTTTCTTGGCTGCTTATCTTGCCCAAAAGACCATCAGAGGAGAATTAGGCTCCTTTTGAAAGTTTCAACTGTAGAGGGATCAATTTGGCGTTGTGACGACAACGCCTCCAGATGTTGAGCAAGATCTTCGCTGGCCTGTCTCCAATCTCTCTCAAGGCACAAACTGGGAACCACTTTACTCGACTATTTTCCAAGGCTTTCCAACCACCATTTACCTTCACCTCTACAAAGGAACTTGGGGGGAAAAAACTGAAAACCTTGAACAAATGGCGTAGCGATACATTTATGGCTTCCATCAAAGATGAGGCGGAGTGTACAAACATATTATGCCAATAATCCCTACTTATTTCCCTGCTGCTTGTACAACAGCAGCAGGTAATACGAAGGGGATTAAATATCAGTCTGTGGAGTTATTAATAAAATGACACTGAATCAGGTGCACAATTTAATGACACTGTACGGTGAGCTGTTTCCAATATTTCCGTGACTTAAATTACATAATTTACAAGAGGGTTCACTTAACCGTTTTCAACTGCAGTGGAACGCTTCCAAAAAAAAGCTACGTACACTTATTTGGTTTGTCATAGGGGCAAACAAACAGAGTCCTAACTAAACAGCAAACCGACTTAAAGGGCACACTGGCCAAACTGACACGTATGGCTTGATTAGTAATAATTAATTAGTTTAGCTGGGAAAAGCGCCAAAAACCTGAAGACTTTTACGGTGAAATTTTCAATCAAACGGTCGTGATTCACGGTTTCCTCATAAGCAACGCTCCTTTCAACAGCAGAGATAAGTAAAAAAAAAAAAAAAAAAAAAAAAAATTAAATAAAAACTAAGACTCCCTTACTGTGTAGCAACATTTTATACAGTTTTGGACCGAAATAACTCTTGGCATGCACACTTGGTGTTGTGTGCCATGAAACGGATATTTACACAGACCTCCAGGCAAGGATTTGCAAGCTGGTGTCTTAACTTATTCCAGGCGATTGTTTACAACAGAATGCAAGTTCCATAGGTAGAGAGACCAAAACCGAAAACGTGCACGGGCGGGCCCGAACATAATGCGGTGGCCTGATGTACTTAATGCACACTGTATCACTTCCAAATCCAAGTGCATAGTGGTGCTTTCATTACGTATTTTAACTCTGTTTGCGGTAGCATGAAGTGGTTTTAGCTATGCGGCTAAATTGACTCCCACAGAGTTGATTTGAACACTTTTTTTTTTTTTTTAGATCTATTGTTTATGCTTTTATGTTTGTAAATGTTGATATATGTTAGAGATTTCAGATATTAAAAATGTAACGTGACATTGACGGACTGAGAAGGATAGTCTGCTCCGTCCGTGTATTTTTTTCAAGGCTCTGCGTCATAAAGCACTCCCCGAAAATGTGGAAGCAGTCGCCGAAATGTGTTTAGCCGTTTAGCCGGTTTTGCCCAACCTCTGCAAATTTGGATCGAATTTTGTCATGAACTTTAACCCAACTAATTAAGAACACCTCATTAAGAACACCTCTTTTCAAGAGAACATTTGAAGCAGGTTACTGTTGACTACAGTCTTTTCTGGAGAGCTGTGCGATACTTGAGATTTTGGTATCGATCAATAGTAAATATTGGCGCTAATATCGCCAATACCAATACCAAGTCGTTTCAGGTTCATAAAATATTATGGCATTTTAAATAATTTGTCCTATTAAGTAGCTTTTTTTTTTTTTTTTTTTGCGCAAATTGGACTTATTTTTTTTTTAGACATCAAGTAAAATGTAGGGTGTTCCGAAATGGTTGACCCAATTTCGTAGGCCAATAATTTTGACAATTTTCGTTGGAATGACCTCAAATTTTCACAGCTTGTGTAGAAACGTTTCAGGTTTTTGTGTGTAACGTTTGGCATTTCTGTCTTTTCAGGTTAAGAAATGCCGTTCACTTCAAAAGAAAAGCCATTTTGTGTGTTAGCGTATGCTCCAACTACAAAAAAAAAATTAGGACTTGGCACCAAAAACGTCAAGAAAAGGGCCCTTTTTGCCACGAGCTCGAATACCGACTCGACGTGTGCAGAGTCACAGGCGGCGCTCATATTGAACATTTATGAAAATCTGTCATAGAACCAACAAATATTTGTACTTTTCTTTGTAAATTTAACCAATAAAACTTATGACCTTCAACATAAAGTGTATGTAGTTTCATTAAGATCCATCAAGTAGTTTCCGAGATATGGGCATTTAGAATGGAGTCAACCATTTTGGAAGACCCTATAATGTTCCATATATATTTAAAAAAAAAAAATGTTACCACCAGTGCCGCCCACTGCTGTCATTGGCAGGCCGACACATGCGTGATAAACCAAACTAAATAAATAAATAAATAGATGTGAAATATCGACACTAGCACTCTGGCATCGATCCAATACCAATACTCAGGTTAGCATTAATTCTATTGATACTTGGATCGATCTGCACAGACGTTTCTGTGAGTGGAAATGACTTCATGAGGCCAAACTCCTTTTGTCTGTCAGTGTTTCCCAGTGATAAGCAAGGAGGGAAGGAGGAGGGGGGAAACGGTGTTGACAAATTTGAGATGCACAGTTGCAAAGCGGAGTGGTTGTAACACTCCTTTGAGTTGAACTAACTCGAGGTGACCAACTCTACACCATTTAACTCTGAAAAGATTAAACTCACACTTTGGGAGCTTAAATGAACTCCCACAAATTGAACTCTGCAATTTAACCCTCTCATTTGTGCTGTGAATGGAAAAATTGGCTTTGAAAATTTCAAATGCTCCATTAGCTTCTCAAATGAATCATCTTTCAAAGGTTGGTGCTTGATTTCTGGTGCCCCGACAGTCTCCAGGATTTAAAAGCATAACCCCCTCTTTCTTATCGTTAAGTTTGCTGCTGCTTCTCAAAGTCAAGGTGCCCCAGCGAAGTCCTCAGATCACGTTCTCGACTCCTGAAAGTCAGCTCGCTCATAAAGTGCTCAAGTCATATGTCACACCAAGTCGTCGCTATGCCAATTGAGCCAAATGGGTATCCTTTCCCCATCTGAAGTTGTTATGGGCTGCATTTGTCTAACAGGCTGTCCATCACCTCTCATCTCCTCTCCGTCTCTGCCACATTAAGTCCATCACTTTTATTTCTTACGCCCTCTTTGTGAGGTCATGTCGCGACGGTCCCTTTGGCTCATTCTTGCTTCTCAAGATCATTAGGTCCTGGTCAAGTTCATCATCACCCAGCAAGTAAATTCCACCATTTCTGTGCTCCGTGCGCAACCATTTTGAGTAGGCAAGCTTCATCATTCAAAGGCTTTGTCACTGCCCCGCCCCTCCCCATCCCCCCAAGGCTCTGGAAAGCTTCCTCCCAGGTTACAATGCCAGGTACCGACCGAGCTCAACCCCACAAAGTCAAACCGCTCTAATTAGCGCAAGCTGCTTGCCGCGTCGGGGTCCATCTTGTCTCCTGGCAGGAGACGTGACCTGGCAGACTGCAAAGAAAGTTTTCTTGCCTTACACTCTTATAAACATACGTTTGGAGCGGAACACCAGCGATTAGAACTCCAACTTTCAAGAGGTTTGTCTACACTGACTTTGGTCGTCCATTTTCTCCCATGTGTGTTTCTTAATTAGTCTTGGCAAAGGTCAACTCTCAAGTCAAATTTTCCAAAAGTAATTTGGATGAACTTTTTTATGAAGGAGTTATTGTTTACAGTCATTTTGCAAATGTGGTACAATGGCTCCCTCTAGTGGCATACCAAAGTATCATTCCGTTGTATTTAACTCTATAGGAAACATTTTTATTAACCATCTTAAAGGGATACTTTACTTATTTAGCCATTTTTGTCAGTCAAACATTACTATTTTGCCTATAATAAATTTCATATTTTCATTATTTTACATGTACAATTAGTACCTTTAAAAACACATTTTGCAACTTGCTGTCGACTGAAAATGACATCACAAGGGCTCAGATAAGCAATCACAGCTCAGCTTGTGAATGTCACATGACCGACCATAGAAAACAGGTGAGCTGTGATTGGTTACCTGAGCCCTTGTGATGTCATTTTCAGTCGACAGCAAGTTGCAAAATGTGTTTTAAATTAAAGGTACTAATTGTACATGAAAAATAATGAAAGTATCAAATTAATTATCGGCAAAATATGAACTTTTTATTGCTATAATGGGCTAAATAAGTGAAGTATCCCTTTTAGGTAAAATAGTGATTGGACTGTTACATCCAATACGTTTTAAACAAATAATTAAATAGAAGTGTTCTTAATTTTCCTTTATTTAAGCACAGTGTTAACTTTGCACATGGTGATGGAACTTAAGAATAAAATGTTTGACCCGCCCCATTTTGTGGACACATATGCGAATCTTCCAAAGAGTTGACAATCAGAAGAGTTACGGAGCAAAACAGGATGTGTTTTGCTTTTGGCCAAAACATACATTTGTTTCATAGCAAAAAAAAAAAAAAATCAGAGAACAAGTACAAACATTAGCTGGTGAGTCAGCGGCAGTACTGAGAAGCAAACAGAGGTGGGACGGAATGTGAAGGGAGATAGTGAAGCAGAAAAATAAGGATGCAAGCGAAGGACATGGAATACGTCAAGCAGAGAGGCGGGGGGGGGGGGGGGGGGTCTTCATTTTGAAAGCCTCTGTGGAATATGCTCAGAGCAAAGCCAGACGGAATTCAAACGTCATCTGCTTGTGGGTTTGGATAAGTAAAATAACGAATATCATTTGCCTACCACAAGCGCTCAAGTCATTTTTAGGGCCGCAGCTATCAAATATTTCAAGAATCGAACATCCTACTCACGATCCCATCGATTAATAGGATATAAACTGATGTCCGTGATTAAACACTGTGACGTGCGTGTGAGATGAAGGTATTATTTTGTCCACTGGGGGTTTCCATCCTCACATTCTGCTTTGTAACTGTGACTTTGAATATGTATGGCTTTAAACAGGTGGGGCCTGCCCTGTTGAGTGACATGGGTGTCAATTTATCACCGTGAGCAAGCGTGAAAAAATGGTAACCTTAGGACAGCCTTTTATGGACTCTTTCAAGCACTTTGGCATTTGTATTCATGAGGTGACAGTCATTTTCAAATGGCTGAGGCAAGGATGCTATTAAGCCAATGATATACAGTACTAGTGTAGTGTGTATTTTGGAGGAAACGATTGAAGCACACTAAGACATGCTGGTAACTTTTCGTCATCAAGAAATGACACAGAAATGATGTCATAGAATCGCCACAAGGAGAAGTCGGGAGCATATTTGCATGGTAGCGGGATGATGTCATGATATTCATCATTAATGCTGTGATGTATTCATCCCACTGAGAATATTGTGGCACTGCTATTTGTAGCTTAGTGAGAGACGAAAAGTCTCGATGACAGTGCATGGGATTCTTTCATATCCCCTCGCAGAACTTGATTTTCTGTGTCCCGCCATGCCGATTGAATTATCGGGCCGGCGTTTCCCATACGCTTCAAGGAGAATCACATTATGGGCTTCTGTCTCATTTGGCTTCTCTCTTGCGCTGCGCTCCATTCTCTCTTTCTTGTACACTTTTACAGAGGCTAACTAACACTGGCAGCGTCGCTATGAGACGATGGCACGGGGCGAGCCGTCGCCATGGCAACAGGAGGGGGGGGTAGGGGGGGGGGGGCACGGTGCGCTGTGTTATGACAGGCAGGGGAGCGCGCGCATGAGTCTTTGTGCACTGCGCCTAAAACTCGAGCCGCCGCGTCAGGGAAATCATCTGCCTGACGGACAAACGTTAAAATTTCAAACAACGATGCAGCTGATGGATGGACAGCAGTTTGATTTTATTTGATAATCTTGATATCCATCTTAAACTTTATGCATTAGTATGCTCTTTAGTAAAACAAGCCAGTGCACAAGCAGAACGTAACTACTCGTCACATTTCTTTCCACTTCTGTATAACATTTCTGCACACTAGTAGGACATAACAGTTGCCCACTAGTGCACAGTACACTAGTAACATGTAGTTGTCCTCCTGGTAAAGCCAGAGAGAGTACTAACACACACAGACCTCAAAATAGATAACAAAAGCAAGTCCATGTTCTAGGATGTTCTTGGTCAAAAATACTAAGACAATTCAGCAATTCAAGTACTTTGTAGAATAACTAGGAAGCACTTGTAGAACAACCACATGCTACTAGTGCAGCCAAAGTATTCACTAGGTGACATCTGCACTTCTGGTGAAGAGGCTAATATTGACTAGTAGAATTTTCCATTGTTAACTTATAATACTAGTAGCGATAGTGTTTTACACGGTGGCAAGAGGTGGCAACTTCCACCCGTATCAACTTCCTTGCCACCCTAATTGCCTCCCATGCTGGCAATTAATCTATCAAAATTAAATTCAAAATGATATTATATATGTGCCGTCTCCATAGTGCGTATACAAAACTGCTTTTAAAATTTAGTTAAAAAAAAAAATAGTAGGCCTAATAGTAATAATAACAACAATTAAAAACACAAGTGTTTATTTTAATTGTGCAAAAAGAGTATAGTTTTTGGTTACATTTTAAAATGCACTAAACACAGCTAAAAATGTTAAGGCCTCAGTCTTGCCTTCAACTGAAGCTGCACCATCATTTATGAACATGAATGCTGCTACCAGCTACAAGTTTGAGTTTGTCTTTGTTTTTACTTTGTAAATACCCAGGGCTGGACTGGCCATCTGGCATAAGGGCAGATGCCCGGTGGGCCTGTGTCTTTTGGGGCTGATGCAGTGCTCTTTAGTTATTATTTTTCTCCAGAGACTGGCCCACAATTTAGAGGGCCTAGTCCATTAATCTGTTTTGAATATAGACAGCAAACTGAACCAACATCAGTCAAAGTATCACCGGCAGAACAATGTGTTAGACAGGTATGGTCAGGAGTCAGCCTGGGCCGGTGGGCATAAGTCAAAATGCCACGGGGGATTTTTGAATGTTAATTAATGCTCCACCTATGCCCAGATTAGTAAAAAGAGCCATGACTTTTTTTTAACTGCGACTGCGTCTATCAGCTTGCATCATCCCTTCAGTGTGGAGAGTTCAGGGTGAACACTCCACAGTTTTTTGGGGGTGAGGAGTGGTGGAGGGTGCCGTTAGGCTCGTCCCCGTGGGCATGTAGCTTTGTGCTAGCTAGCGTACAAGCACAACTGGGATGGAAACTTAAAAAAAAAAAAAAGAAGAAGAATACTTTGAGCACAGCCCAGACTCCAAAAAAAAATAAAAAATGGTGCTACTAGTAGATTCAAGACTCAACATGACGGACATCCTCTCTCTTTCAGCCCACCCGTGGCAGGAAATAGCCGGGGAAGTGCGCAATGATTTATTTACATTTTGAAGACATTCATGTGAATTATACATCTTATGAAAACATTGCAGGCTCTGCGATTGACACGGAGACTGACTCATGCAACGCCGTCTGCTGTGCTCGCTCGTCTCCTGACTGATTGCGTTCAGCGCGCTGCCAGGGACTGTCGCGGCGTGTTGTGCTAACCCGGGCTAAGTCAGTCAACGGGGTTAAGAGAGGATCTGGCGCTCGTCTAAGCCGGCAATAACTGAAAAACGGTCTCTTGAGCGCCAGAGCGCAGATCAACTCCCTTTCGATAGACAGCGGCAGGATCCAAATACACTCCTCTTGCACGCTCGTTCCAGGAAGTGCTTTTTTTGTAATCCTCATCATATGAATTCCTCCCTGTGTGTCTTGTTTACTAATCGGAGGCCATCTACGCCGCACAATGCATCAGGGACGCAGGAAATGAAAAGTTGGCAGAGCGAGAGGCATCGAAGGGAAAAGCATGCCGAAGAAAACATTCATAAAAATATAAAGCGTCTGATATTATTTAGGGGGAAATGAGGGAGCCCAATTAAAATTGTCAGGAGGGGGCCAAATCACAAGGAGGGAATGAGGGACTGAATTCAGCACCTGCATTGGGCCAAATTGGAGCCACTAATATGTCTGCTCAGTTTTTCATTTATTTATTTTTATTAGCTTTCACAAACCAGTGACACAACTTGGGACGAGTACGCTTGTGAGAACTAATTTAGTCCTCCTTATATGTCCATACATTGGACACACACCCACCCCAACACACACACAATACGTTATGACTAGGGTCATGTTTGGGTCATGACTGCATGTGGCCAAGTGTCTGTTTTGAACTGAGGTCAAGTGTTTGCATTGAACTGATGTAACCAGCATCTAGTTTCAACTGGTAAGTGATGTCAGAAGCTATGTGATGTCAGGAATCTTTAATCTCTTTATCTGGTCAACAGCCAATCAGATGATTCCATGTCAGTCCTGTTAACCACTTGTTTAGCCACAACCAATCAGATCGACTCACTGGCTATATAAGCCTATTTGAAAAGTGTGTGTGTGTTTTTTTTTTTGTCAGATTATTACATCTGTTCCTCTGTGCAACTCTTGTTGTTTCTCGTCTAGCCAAGTTTGTTCCACGCCTCTCAACGTAAATAAATAATTAAGGTCCCATTTGTGTCTGCGTTTTTGGGATCCAACCCCAGCACATAACAGAATATATACAATATATATATATATATATATATATATATATATATATATATATATAGGACACCCTGGACTGGTTGCCAACCAATCGCAGGGCACACAGAGACGAACAACCATCCACACTCACACGCACACCTAGGGACATTTCGGAGCGCCCAATTAACCTGCCATGCATGTCTTTGGAATGTGGGAGGAGACCGGAGTACCCGGAGAAGGCCCACGCGGGCACGGGGAGAACATGCAAACTCCACCCAGGAAGGTCCGAGCCTGGACTCGAATATATATATATATATATATATATATATATATATATATATATCTCGTCTCTGTGTGCCCTGCGATTGGTTGGCAACCAGTCCAGGGTGTCCCCCGCCTTCTGCCCAGAGCCAGCTGAGATAGGCGCCAGCAGCCCCCCCTTGTGAGGAATAAGCTATCAAGAAAATGGATGGATGGATGGAGATATATATATATACACACACATATACACATATATATATATATATATATATATATATATATATATATATATATATATATATATATATATATATATAATTCTTGGTACAATTATAAGAAGGCTGCAGTCAAACAAATGAACTGTTGGGAATCCTATTATATTTCTAATTGCATTACAGTGCTTTCATTTATTTCAATCAAACTGCCTGCTACCAAGTGTGCAGGAGAAATGTTTTATAATGACACACACACACTGCATCGGGATGAATGGATTCTAATTATTCAATAATAGATGCATGCTATAAAAGCGGGATTGGAAATCAGTCATGAAACTGGCGCAATCAAAATATTCAATTCAGCTGTTGTATGTAAACATTTCTAAATGATGATGGATGGATGATTGGCGAGAGGTGCAAGTGTACCTAATGTTGTGGCTGACGAGTGTATATCCTTGAGAGAACAATGAATTTAGTGATTAGGGATGTTCAACAGCACTTTGTTTCTGACAGATACCAGTATGACTCCGAGTACTCAAATCACAGAACAGTTACTTCTCGTACTTTTGATGCACAATTTTTCCCCCCAACAAACAATGAAAGACAGTTTCAAAGAAAGGCCTATATATCCCAAGATAGCATTTTTTCCTTCAAATTGTATAATATTAATGGTAATTTTGAATTCTTCTCATTTATAATGTGTAGTTCCTGATCCTATACTGGTATCTGCTGATGTCGTGAGTACGGATACCTTGAAATCAGGCCTGGTATATTGGCCCGATATGATACTTGGTATCGGTATTCACCCACCCCTATTAGTGTTGCCTTGACAACCGAGTGGCACACCTTATGAGAATGTCGAAATGCAAGCCGTATCACGTGTGAAAGACAATCGGCATGATCTCATATGCCCATTAAGACACAAATCTAGAAGTATATATATTGCTGGCGTCAGGCCAAAATCGTGTACCTCCAAAATTGTCAATTTTCAAGATCAGGAGACCCCCATTAACATTGCATCATCAAAGAGAAAAGGCCATGTTCAACACTTTAAATTTGTCAATAATTTGTCAAAACTAGACTAAGTGCAATTTCGTGGGAATGCTGAAAGCACATTGAAAGATAAATTATGAAATTATAACCTCCCGGTTACTGGACAATGCGCTTTACCAACTGTGCCACCAAGCAGAATCAGACACCTGGTAATGATGATAAGTTATATGTATTGAAGTGGGCGTGGAAAGTGATATTTAGAAAAAGTTCAATGACTGTCCCATTGAAAATGAATGGGAAAAAGTTGATCTCAAATGTTAAATTATGCAAATACTGTAAGTAACGTGGAATCAGACGATATATACCCTGGGAGGCGTGAACTTTTCAATCTAGTTGAAATTTAAACAATGTAAATTATTCACACTTTGCATACATTTTGCTGACGTCGGGATGCAACCGTCAAAATTTCATAAATCCAGTCCAGACATTCATTTATTTATTGACCAATCAAGTTGGAATGGTCTTGCAAGTTTTTGATAAATGCAATGAACAAATGTGCCATTTTTGAGGTTTCATGAAAAGTGATGATTTTGGAGGTGCAAGCGATTCCGACTTCAACACCAGACATTTATTGTGTGTTGCTAAAAACATGTAGAAAAGATCTACCACTAAACATTCAAAGTCATTTTTGAGCCACGTTTACCACTGACTAGTCCAATTTTGACAAACATTTATCTGCTAACTCAATTTGGGTGTTTTGATGAAATATCTTTCTCCGGTCTTGCTATGCCCATTTTAATGTAATTTCTCTGAGTAATAGGTTTATATTGTCTGTGTCTGCAGCATCAAAGAAATAATTTCCACTGAGAAAAATGACAACAACAAAACAAAACCGGAAATAGCCATTATGGAAATGTCATACCGAGATGCCGTGTTGGCAGTTCCCACTTACCGTTGAAGTTGACGGCGCGGATGTGTCCGAGCAGCTCCTTGCCGTCGATGCTGCTGGCCATGCGCGGGCACAGGCCCGGGTAGCCATGGCAGAGCTTGCGGTGCATGTGGTGCAGCGCGTGGGCCATGGCGTACACGGCGTCCATCACAAACTGCACCTTGCCCTCCTGCTCGTAGCTGGAGTCACGGCCCACCTTCTCCAAACCTGAATCACAAACGCAACCGTTTTGCGTGAGAGCCCCGAAAACACTGCGCAAAGTAGAGGGCAGTGGGCTGAGTTCAATTATGAATATGGGCTACGAAAAGAAAATAGCAAAAAAATGTACATTAATAAAAACACTCTCCACAGTCCATTCACGGCCCGGTTGCAAAGTTGCAGGTGTAAGAACAGGTGGAGGTGCTCTCATAATGGCTTTTTCGTGTACGGGAACAAACACAATAAGCGTATGCCCCCCCCCCCCCCCCCCCTAGGAAACCATTTGTATCACATCATCATCTGACCACAGTGCATAATGTGCACCGTGTAACGTGCTAAAACATTTACATGCTTTCTTCGGTGGTACAAGTGCTCTTATAATGGAAGATTTCTTAACCTGTATCACTATTTTAGGACGGGAGTTAATAATTAAACGGAGCAAGAAGCAAAAAAACCCCAAAACAAAACCATTTCTTACAGTATTGTCCTTTAAGTATCAACCTTGGTCAGTGTCAACTTTTACAAACAATACAGTACTACGTTCAATGTCATTTTCATTCATTTCAAATTGTAAAGTAGATTTGGTATAAGAGTTTTTATGTGACTCACAAAGGTGAATACCAGAACATCAGAAAACACCGTCCGTATTGAATGCAGCTCACCTTTCTATTACGTTTAACTTTACCAGCAATTTCAGGGCACAATGGCAATCCTTTCACCGCACCATGCGCCACCCTCCTCCTCTCACAGCCGCATTCTTTGTTACTCACTTTTTTTTTTTTTTTTTTTTTGTAGCAAGCAGCCACGTTGGGCAACAGAATCAAAATCTATCTGGGCAGAGATGCATTAACAATAGCAGAGGCCCTTCGATCAATACGAGCGTCTATGAGGCATTAATCTGGTCCAGAGAACGGAATCCGGTCGCCAGTTTTCGATGGCTACGAGGTGATTTGTATGCACGCCATTGTATGGAGGGACCAGACTGCCTGCCTGCCAAAAAAAAAAAAAAACACTGTTCAAAACTGTCGTCACTGCAGAAGAATATGTGACACTGTCATAAATTCTTGTCGTGTCGTGCTGCCCAAAGAAGGCAACATTTTTCTTGTTAGATTGTAACCTTTCAGGCGTTGCGTTTAAATTCGATTAGCTGCCAGAAACGCAAGGTACGACTTTATTTGAAACGCCAAGTTAGAAATGAAGAGCGTCTGATACGTCGGTCGCAGTGACACTTAGTAAATCAATGTCATTTCTAGTCACATTAACTGTATTTTGTATTTTCCACTTTAGCTTGCAGCGATGGTTCTTATTGTTTCTAGGGATTACAATCATGTCATGACTAAATCTAATTTCGAACGGTTAAACTACACAAAGTATTGTCCAAATAAAACTCAATCACGACCATCGATGTGATGCTACATGAGCACGCGTCAGCACAGATAGCATTTCAGTTTACCACAATGTAGTGGGGTAGTTTATTTTTCCTACTGCCTCTGAAGTCATCGTGATGGCCTTATGCTGCATTTGAGGATGGGCGGACTTTTCTGACTTCAAACCAGGAAGTGTGTCCGGGAACGCCCCCTTGAACTCGGAAATTCCACCACTTGCGAAGTCGAGAAAAAAAAACAAAAAAACGTATCCACCGACTGACGACAATGTGACGTCACTCTACAATGGCGACCACTTTAGAAACACAGACCGAGAACGGTAAAATACAATTTACTTGAGTATAAAACTAGAGAGAGAGTCAGAAGCTTACCTTTGTTATGGGCTCTTTGCACAGCTCGACTCCTTCCTGAACTGAATACCACGTTTTTGTTTCCGGTCTTTCATGAGTGGACACTGATTAATCCAGGTGTGTCTGGCCAATGTTGTTGTAGTTACTGAGATCAGGCTCACCTGGATTAATCAGCTTGTCCACTCATGAAAGACAGGAAATGAAGGACTGGTGTTGAGTTCAGGAAGTAGTGGATTTGTGCAAAGAGCCCATTGTTAGCCCGTTGATAGCATTGGTAGTATCAATATGATCTCTTTATAATCCCTCACTACAAATAAAGCTTGTGGTTTAAAACCACATAAGTTGTCTGTCTTTGGGCGTGTGAGTCTGAAAGGTTTGGAGGAACAACAACAACAAAATGGCTCTCTGCAATTGCATAACCTCCATTTGTATCATTAAAACATCTCCCCAGGTATGGTTCTCGAGTCAAGTGTGTTGCTTACAGCCATTTTGTTAATGTCCTTAAAGTGGCCAAACATGGATGGTCAAACTTCTCTATGATTCCTTAAAGATGAAGGTACGCACTCAGGGTGGAGCAATATTGAAATGTCCCTTGTCAAATATAGAGCGGCGCACAGAGACATATTTTCCTCTTGCATGATCAGTAGGCTGTTCCAAGGACTAGTACCTCTTGAAGGTGAAACTTCATATTTAACGTTTTGATTCAATGAACTGCTTCCGTGCTGTGTTGGTGACGGTCACGTCACGCCGTGCTGGCGGTTTAGAGTTTGTCTGAAAGCGCAGCTTTGAACTACAGTCATTCTAATGGTGGCAATTGCAAGTCCAGATTTTTAAACATTTGTTTTTGTTTGACATATACCGGTTGTTCTGTTCTGTCGATTTGAGATCCCCCGTCGAAGTAATGCTCCACGTTGTTGACGGCAGTATAAGTTGAACGGCAAAGACTATTCATTCGCGGGAAGGGTAACAGGTAGTGATGGGTAAATGAGGCCTCCTGAAGCAGTTCGGCACATCGGGCAAACTGTATTGGTTGTTTGTTTTTATTCATTCATTTTCCCTTTCGGACTGCAGAGTTCCAGTGTTGGAAAGGATTATCATTCTGTACTATTAATTTTATCTTCACTCACACTATTCTTATTGTATTTCAAATAATTTTGCTTTTTCTTTGTAATTTTTTAAGCATTTAAATCAGGTGGCAAGTTATTTTGCATATTAAATCATGGTAAAAATGATATTCGTTTTTTTTTTATTTTATTTTATTTTTTTTAAATAAATTCTGTATAATCGACAGAGAGGGGTGCCACATTGATTTGGGTGGTCCAGGGCTTTTGCCACTAAACCAATCAGTTACAGTTGTAGAAAAACAAAACATGTAACGGGTTTTTTTTCATGAGAAAAATGGCACTCTGTAATGTCCTCTATAAAAACACACATTAAGAACATAATTTAACAGAATGTAAAGAAATTCAAAGATTTGCCACATTTTTGCATCAATTAAATGGATATTGTGCTGTTGCTTGGCCACCTGGTGGCAGTCTAACAGACATGCATATTGAGACTGTATCAGCTCCTTATTTAGCCACAATCATTCTTTGGAGAGGATAAAAACAAAATAAAAATGTATATGCCGAGTATTGTAACATTATTTGACCTGCCTTCAGAGACTTGCTTTAAGGATGAAAAGTGCAACACCGACTCTATTTGTTAGCCCATCTATCGTGTTTCCCAGTATTAGTTAACATTATGCCATCAGATATCCAGTCAAAAATTTACGTTTGTTTGAAATACCTGTGCAAAATTTCCGCGGAGTTTGGTTCTTGACCTGCTCTATGTGTGAAGTGCCTTCAAATATTTTTCTGTCGTGAATTGGCTCCATACAAATAGCATTGCCTTGACAAGTGTAATTATGAATCTGAACTCAAGAGATAAAAACATTTATTGCAGTTTGCTCCTGTGAAATACCGATAGAACCATCTTTGCTGACCTTTCGCCACTGAGCTGTGAAAGTAACAAATTGTAGTCATTCATTATCACAACAGTTCCGAACCGCCGTGCGTGTGTGTGGCGTCTTGCGAACGCCGCGCTGTGAATGTGCCACAATGTCACCGAAAAACAGGAATTTCTTTCTGTGTCATTAATCAGCATTTTGCAAGAAAACGCAATCGCGCCACAAGACGGCTAAATGAGCGCTGTCCTTATGAGCGTGGGGGGGTTTCGCCACAGTTTCTCGGGATTGCATCAGGTGTGCATGTTGAAATGCGGCCCACGACCCGCTCGCTGTCCGCAGCCACAAATGTATTCATTTGATCACGTACAAATGGACACTAAACGTGGTTTGTGGTCGTTTGTTCAACTGTACGTCACATCAGTCCAAAGATGAAGTTTACAACTTGTACAAAGTGCCTCAAAGCGACTTTAATTTCTGTGAATTTTTTACCTTGAGTGGCAGATTGGAATCTATTGAATGCAAGTGGAGATTTCTGCGACTCCAGCTGCTATCGGCTTCATCATAAAGGGCTTGTTATGACGTGACCTCTGCAGGTGAACGCTTCTGTCATATTCAAACAATTTCCAATTCAAGGTGCTTCTTCAGGCGCACGGCCAGGCCAAGGCCGAACGAGCATCCCACCTTTTAAAAATAATACACTACACGGAATACTCACACATCTTTGTCAGGAATAGCAGGAAGAAAAAACATCATAAAGAGAGATGTTTAAAATATTAATCTCTTTGTCTCACTGTGTTGCATTAATTGACAAGATTCTTCAGAAAATTCAGAAAAAAAAAAAGAAAAGAGGACACAAACAAACAATTTCAGGTCTTTCTAGCTTTCGGCCATATTTATTTATTTTTTTTTTTTTGTGTGATTCAATTTGAGTCATTTTTTTCCCCAGACGTGATAATCATCCAATATGCAGTCAATGCCATAGGCAAAGAAAAAAAAAAGAAGAAGAAGAAAAAAAAAGTTTGTGATACGGTTACACTCCTTATCTGGTTCTGGAATGAGTTGCTATGGTGACCAGTCACACTGCTTCCAATGTTGAATGAAATCTGACTGTTTCTATTTTATTTTATTTTATTTTTTTTATATGGGCCAAACTATTTACAGTGATTCAAGACAGTTCTCCAAAAAGGGCCTTGAAGTTGTTTATAAATCTCCCCCAGTTGATGTTTACTGTCAAACTAAACAAAACAGAATAACAAAAAAGAGAATAACATGCTGTGATAACTTTGCCTTAGAAGAGTCTGTGTAGCTTAATGCTAACAAACAATGAAAAATGGCATAGATGGGCTAGAAGAATAGCATCAGTGTCACAATGTTATTGACACGGAGCGAGAAGGTAGGACTCAGTTAAGGACAGTTATAATGCTTTAAGCAACGCACGTTGAGACTTAACTCAAGTCAATTTTAATTTTAAACAGCCCTCACTGCATACAAAGCACTATATATGGAGTCATCCAAGGCAGTTAAAATAAAACAACACAAAATAAATTAATAAAATAAGTAGGTAAGTTGATAATTGACACACATTTCCAGTATATCAACATATGGCTACTATGGCTCCATGCTATGAGCTACTAAGTTAGCCAGCATTAGTTAAGCGGTGGGATTACCATGATTGTTGGAACGTTACAGACATTGGATTAATGTTACATTATAACTATAATTGACTTCTTTTTTTTAACCGTTCACGGTAAATCCACCTCCTTCCTGTTCCATGTGTTTGTGCATGTTGCACTCGCTAGCTGCAGATTCGAAAGCGGGTGTGTCATTCACTGTGTGACAGATTAGCAGACAAGATTTTGCAAAATTATCATTTTCATCTTATTTTTGTTCATGAACTAAAATGTCCATAGATTTTAGTCCAGCTTTTATTAAGTACATTTTCGTCTCGTCTTCATTAGTCAACGAAAATGCATACTGATTTAGCCCCATTTATTGTTTATTAATGATGATTTTAGTCTAGTTTAATTTTAGTCTGCGGGAAAACGTATGTTGGCGATTTTTTTTTCCCTTTTTTTGTTGATGAAATTAACTACCCCGTAGTAGAGCAGGGGGTGTACTAGCCAATGAATTTAATAGCGTGTGTACCATTTTTTCCAGAATTTTTTTAAATTAAAGATTGTACAGCATTTCCATCAATTGGAAAGAGAATTTGAGAATCAAGTGTTTAATGTTACAAGCGTGGTAACGGAGCAGATTTAAACCCCAACTCAAGGCTCCACTGTATATTTAATGCACCCACAAGACAGTGAGGGAGGCTGACAAATAAATATAACCGCATGTTTTATTGATTTCCCCTTCCTTGTACTTTAATGCATTGCTCAAGGGCACCTCTGCAGTACTTGGGAATCAACAGGGACCCCCAAATTTTCCCATCCGCAGTCATGTGCACACATTGTAACAATAAAAGACCAGCTTTCTATCAGTTCCACTCAAACAGAACACACCTCACATAACACATGTGGTAGCTTGAGCAATGAACGTATTTGTTTTGTTAGCGTCGCATTGCATGTGACGCGCCGCCATTAAATTTGGTTAGGTAAGCTCTTTGAAGAATGCTGAGTCGCGGCGGCGCCTTGATGGATGCCTTCACGGCCCGCCGTGCAAAGAGGCATTTACATCGCCGCGTGTGATTGATGGCTTCACGGATGACGGGCCGACTAATGATTGGAACCAGCTCCTTAATTAAACATCAATTAGCAGCGCAAATTCAATTCGCACCTTCTCCATTTTGGCCCATTAAAGAAATGCATTCCCCACTTTTTTTCTTCTTCTTTCCAACAGAAAATATATGCTGGATTTTTGTTTATCGCATCCAGAAGGAATAAATACGGGGGGGAATGAAAAGTGAGCAATCTTCCGAATAACGCACACAATCATTTGGAATGGTCATGAATGCATTTACATTGATTAACTATTTCGTGAGACATCAAGTCTCGCCATTCTGTCATCAGACAGGATGATGAGACGCGCCCGCACGCACACCAAGACCTAAACTTTGACAACTTCTATTATTTATTACTTTCTATTTGACTTTTGATGAACGCACACACAGGCACACAAACGTAGTCTTTTGCTTGTCTGGGAGCGTCAAGGCTTACCTGCCGAGACAAAAATAAATAATCAATGGCAGAATAGAAAATGAGGATCAGAGAGAGATTCAGCTCACCGTGATTAAAGTAAAGCCGAGGGAATATGTCGATAGCTCACATAAATGAGAATACACTGCGTCATTAGTGAGTCATTTTTCAGTTTACGAATTCCGTATAAAATATCAATTTGCTATCATTTTGTCAGTTTATGCGAGGAGTCAATTGCCTTGTCAATAAAATAACAAACGAAAGAAGGGGGGAAGAAAAAAAGGAAATGCAGCCAAGTCACACGTATCGGATTTCTGACAGTTTACAGGAAGATTGGAGGTTTTCTCGAAAGAAACACAAAAGCAGTTTGAAAGAATTGGAATCATACAAAACCATCTTTTGACGAATAAAAAGTGGTGACAATGCATGTGTTTGTATGCAAGAAAGGAAATGAAAGGAGATTGGTTCAAGTCATATAGTCATTAAAGGAACACAAGACTTAAAAACTAATCAACTATTCCGTGAAATGGTTAATTTAAATTCTTCCCTGAGAAAAATGCTAATTTATGTTGCGCAACTATGATTTTATAGCACTTTTTATGAATATTTTTACGTTAAGTACTGTATCGGGCATTTTGGACAGTCACATGATCATCGTGACGTATCGCGTTCTTAAAATATACATTGAATTACATGGAATGAATGACACCTGCAATTGGCTGGCAACCAGTTCAGGGTGGACCCCGCCTACTGCCCGAAGCTGGCTGGGATAGGCTCCAGCACCCCTGCGACTCTTGTGAGGAGTAAGCAGTTAAGAAAATGGATGGATGGATGGATGGATGGATGGAATGAATGACAGCAAATAAAATCACGAGGAATGATTGCATCCCATGGCGGACATCAAAGGTGGAATTACGCTTTACAACAAAGAAGCACTTCTTCAAAAGCAGTACAGCCACGGAGGACACCGAAAGCCGGATAAAACTGGCAGATCCAGCAGTCGGCGAGTCGAAGTGGACGGTAAACATCCGCGTGAATTTTACTCTGCTAGGCTAAACTACATGTCGTGCGCTAAGCACGCTTTGGACCACATTAGGAGCGGACACCCCACCCCCACATGGAATGACAGGAAACCGGACGTGCTGAGGATTTTACTCTGATCAGAATTGTCGTGGTATTTGGGATCGAAGACGTCCTTTTCTTGCACATTATGTCAGCAAATTCCCTTTGAAATGAGCGAAGACGGCTTCCGGTTACGCTCGCATGTTCTTATTTTGATACGTCATCGGTTTAAAATAAAATTCAGGGACCAAGATGCCAGAGATATTTGCACTTTTATTCTTTGCACACAATGCCTAACCCAATACTGTTAAATGATTCATAAGTTGTGTATCGCTTTACAGGAGTACATTTGTCCTAAAAACACCTGCTCGGGCTCCCCTCTCTTGATGAGTCAGATTTAAATCCACCACTTGAATCTCGATGACAAAATTCACAAATAAGCAGCAGGTGTCCACAAGAAGGCAATTGACTGCACCTACTTTCCTTGACTAATGCCACACTGCTGACATAAGCATTTAATATACATTACGACTTTGTTATTATGGGTATATATTACCGCGGATACAAAGAGCTTCAATAAAATATTCATGAGTCATTATTCATATTATGCTGCATCACCGTGCTGGGCTCCACCGTGTTCCCTTTCTCTGCGGGTCTTCCATTTCACTTTATTCCGCGTTAGATCTGCGCTGCTTGTCGTTTCAAGCTAACAGGAACGTCACGCTGAGGGATCGCCTGTTTGATGCCAGCCAGCCATCCCACGCAAACAAAGGAGCAAAAAAGAGGGAGTGGCGCAACACATATCTAAAGAGCGGGACGGGGAGATACCGCATCGGCAAAGGTGGAGGCGCAAGACGGGAAGAGACAAATAAACGAGACGGGAGTGAAAACATATTACGGTGAAATCACATTAGTGGAACGGCGCTTGAGACACGACAGAGCATGTGTTTGTGTGTGAAGGGGTTTTATGTGCTTAAACGCAGTCGTGCAGCGACGGAAACGGAGCCTTGGGACATGTACGGGAGAAGGAAATTACTATAAATACGTTTTAATGATCATTTAGGCATAAAGTTCACTTCGAGTCAAGCAGCGTTTTAGTGGGATTAAAGCGATTCATTGTGTCTTGACTTGGGGGCTGAAAAAGAACCACAACAAAAGGAAAGAAATGCTCACACTATGTACAGATGTGGTTAGAAAAAGTCTACACACCCCTGCTCATTTTTTTTAGGGCCCGAGCAGCAACTGTTGCGAGGTCCCTATTGTTTCTGTAGGAATTCATATTATTATTATTCTCCGTATCTCAAAAACACGATTTTTGAGATACTGAACGTGAACGAAAATTCACCAAACTACACACGGCGAAAAATATTTTATATCTTAAAGTCGCCATACACAAGTACAAAAAAATGGTTCTGTAGCGCCCCCTACATGGGTTTAACGGAGCCCTGTCCCGCTACGTTTGACCTACAGCTACAATAATTGGGTGACACATGTAGCACAAAAAAAAAAAAAAAAAAAAAAGACTTTGGTAGCCGTACCCTAAAATGAACACATCCCTTAAACTGAACAGGAAGTGAAGTATGAGTATTTGAATGTCCAATTTTGGGCCTTTTTCACATTTACAGGGGTCATACTTTTGCTCCCTTGTCCTAGACAGTTAACCCAATTGACTTCAAACTTGGGCTGTACCATCACAACACCTGAGACAACATCAGGGGAAAGAAAATCTTCAGTTTTCGATGTACTACATTGAATTTTGAATTGATGTACTTTG
Source organism: Festucalex cinctus (assembly GCF_051991245.1). Classification (NCBI taxonomy): domain Eukaryota; kingdom Metazoa; phylum Chordata; class Actinopteri; order Syngnathiformes; family Syngnathidae; genus Festucalex; species Festucalex cinctus. Next base: position 8,638,037 of record NC_135426.1, read on the forward strand.
TTTGAAGCTATGGTTGTTGTTTTTTTTAAGTGCTCAATTTTCTCGATCTCAATTTACAAGAGTTCAGTTTGCTTTCGATTTGAACATATTTTCGACCTTCATTTGGTAGACTTCAAGAGGTTGTTTTGTTTTTTGTTTGTACAACTAGCCTTTTGTTTTGCCACCTCAACCCATTGCACAGACATACAGGAGATTGTTTTCACATATACTAGACAGCCAGAAATTCCTGCAGCTCCTTCAATGTTGCTGTCAACTTCTTGGCAGCCTCCCTGTCCAGTTTTTTCTTGTCTTTTTGGAGGGATGTCCAGTTCTTGGTTTGTCTTCACTGTGTTCAATGATATGTTGAATATCGTGGAAATTCTTTTGTACCCTTCTCCTGGGTGTTGCCTTTGAACAGGGAGATTCTTCTGATACTGCAGAGGCTCTCTACAGGACATGTGCTCATGTGACTACAAACATGTCAGGAAAAGCCTACTAGAAGAGCTAGAGAAACGGTGGTCGGTGTGTGCTGACTCATTTAGCACACGTTTGAATGTGATTGGTTAATTGTGAACACAGTCACATCCACAGTTATAAAAATATGTGCACACATGCAACCTCTTTATTGCAATTGTTTATATTCACTTCTACTTTCCAAATGTTTTCTTTTTAATGGTGGAAAAAGTTTTGAAGCGATTTACCTTGATCTAATTTTTTTACATCACAAAGGCCTGACATTTCAACAGGGGGTGTGTAGACATTTTATATCCGCTATAGTCTATAAACCCAGTGTGTATCCTTTTCTTGTCTGCTGAAAGCTCTCCCAAGACATCTCAGTGTGCATGCGTGTTTATGAGCGTAGCGATCGATGGAGGTTTCAATAGTAATGTGTTCAACTACAAAACATAAAGAAAACTGTGTGTGTGTGCACATGGGCTCCATCCAGGCACGAGTACGCCGCATCCATCAGTCACGTGCAAATAAAGTAAAGTAAAGTAAGCGCGTCCTCGACGGGGGCGGACAAAAGATAATTTGGCGGCGTCTAAACGGCACTTGAGCTCGCAGGGGTGACAACAAATGCAATGCGTCATGTTTTCTTGCAATCGTGGCTATCCTTGTCTATCGCGACGGCCATCTGTCTCCGTGCTTCACTTTAAGGCTTTCACAGCCCGATAAGCCCGCTCCCCCTCCCTCAACATCCACCTTGTTAGCATACGCTTGATTTGCAGCTACTTCAGAGTGTGCCTCACGCACACCGACCACATCCACACTGGTAGCACCGGGGGCTTTGCATCTTCAAAAGCATAGCACTTCTTACAAAAAAAAAGAAGTTTGGAGCATTAAAAAGTTTGAAGAATTAAGAATCAGGACGAAATAATGCGTCCAATCCAAGCCTTGGTTGATGAATTATCAATTAAGAGGAGTGTCCTAAAAGGTTTGACGGTAATTCTCATATTTTTTTTCCCCCTCCATTAATTGTTGCTAAATGACCTCGAAGTGACGAGTTATTGGTCCCATTAACCCAGCAGGCAACACATCACGGCCTTTCTTCGATACATTATGGTGCCATAATTTGCACATCATTGTAAACGCCACAGCAAGCAGCTTGACAAAATGCCTTTTAAAAGCACTCAATTGCTGAAGACAACAAAACACAACTTTTCGCTGCCTAATCCACACTAAAAAGCAAACCAGCAGTTATGCTTTCATTCTTTTGAGCACATTGTCTCTGTTTTCTAGCACATGCTCTCCTTTACAAAATATGAGCAAACATAAAAATATTCTGATGGGCCTCGTTGTGCCTCCACTTGACTCTCAATAGTGACCGGGGAGTCCCTGTGGCAAAGCATGATGGGATTAGTGAGGGTGACACGTAGGTGGGTGCAATGTGTGTGACAGGACCTGGGGGACATCCGAAATGAATGCGTCCGACATCCGTCGCGTTGGCGGACCTTGTGGGCTTGTTTTTTCGCTGCCATGAACACGATGCACCACCGAAGGCAGCCTAACACATTCTGACTGCACCTGACTGACACTATTTGTGACGTTTAGGTCTCCTTATGGGGACTCTATGCAATATAGCACTTTCTGCCTGGAATTTTTGAAAGGTGATGTTCAAATGTTTAGCGAGTTGGCATTAAACTCAGTTTAACGCGTTCAGTAGATGAATTAATTATGCTGAAAATAGTGTTCATTTTGTTTGACATTTTTAAATTTAGTCTTTATTTTAGTCCAAGAAAACGTCATTTTATTTGTCTAGTTTAAACTGTCAATGTTTTAGTCTAGTTTTTGTCAGGATTTTACCCCTGTATATACATTTTTATGGCCATCCGATTATATTGAACCTTTTCGGATCAAAAACTATTTCACATAAAATCATCTTTTTGATAAAAACAATCTGACACACAATTACAGTGGCTACTCTGGCAACATCATGGATGGTTGTTCGTCTCTGTGTGCCCTGCGATTGGCTGGCAACCAGTTCAGGGTGTCCCCCGCCTACTGCCCAGAGCCAACTGGGATAGGCGCCAGCACCACCGCGACCCTTGTGAGGAGTAAGTGGTACAGAAAATTGATGGATGGACTATGGCTCCATGCTATGATCTACTAAATTAGTTAGCATTAGTTAGCAGTCACATTAACATTTTTGTTGGAACATTGGATTAATGTTAAAAACTATAATTTACATTTTTATTTTTTTTTAACCTTTCACCGTGAATCGACCTCCTGTCTGTCACGTGTTCACATCTGTGACAGATTAGCAGAGACAAAATTTTATTTTATTATTATTTTCATCTCATTTTTGTTCATGAACTAAAATGTCCATAGATTTTAGTTCAGTTTTTATTAAGTGAAGGACATTTTCATCTCGTCGTCATTAGTCGACGAAAATGCATTCTGATTTAGTCCCAGTTTTTATTTATTATAGAAGGCTCTTGTCTCGTCTTGTCTAGTTTTAGTCCGGTGAAAAATGTGTGTTGATGAAATTATTTTTGTTTAGTTTTTGGTGACGAAATTAACACTAGCTGCAAATTAACGCATTCTGAAAATTACCGTATTTTCCGCACTTTAAGGCGCACAGCATTATAAGGCGCACCTTCAATGAATGACATATTTTAAAACTTTTTCCATATAAAGTCGCTAAATTAGAGGCTGGGGTTACGTTTTGCATTCATTAGATGATGCTGCGCTAAAGGAAATGTCAACAAAACAGTCAGATAGGTCAGTCAAACTTTATTAATAGATTACAAACCAGCTTTCTGGCAACTCCATTCACTCCCAAAATGAATAAACAGCTGTTTTTTTATTTTCTCTGAGGGAAAGTATTAGTGATAGCGATCCAAGATGGCGGGATCTTCTGGTCATGCGCGTCACCGATAGCGTCTTGACAGCGAGACTTGTTGCGGCTCAATATTGATCCATATATAAGGCGCACTGGATTATAAGGTGCATGGTCAACTTTTGAAAAAAATGAAGGCTTTTAGGTGCGCCTTATAGTGCGGAAAATACGGTAACACAATTTGCACTAGAAGACCCACAGCCAATTTGGCTTTTCTACATAGAATACCCAAAAGGCAGCCAAGTGGACAGGATTAGGGTTACTAATTGGACCCATTAAAATGCATTGGAGTTTAATTTAATTTATATTAACAAAAACACTGATAAACAATAAATATAACAGTCCATGCTGATATCTCTTTCTTTGACATTAATGATAAAAAAATGCATGAACATTACCAGTCATTCAGATTTTGCTAAAACTAATGCTAGTATATACTATTGCTATCTTGTTTCAACACGTCCCTACATTTAACTTACCAGCTACATGGCTTCCCATTCGGTTGCTGGCCATTTTTTGGCCACTATCTGTACATGAAGCTGTGTGGAAAAAGTCATTTGACTCAGGCAGAAATCCCCCCCTAGCTACGCAAAATGCATTGACTTTCATTTCTCTGTAATGGCGTCGCGAGAATAGCTCAACTCAACATTTGATGTAATCATAGTTTATCTGGTACCCTCGCAAATGTTTAGTGCGTCTTTGTATTTATGTGTTCGTGTGACTGACTGATGTGCGTTCTGGAAGTAAACATTAGTTATGCTGATTGAGAAATGATCTTAAAGAGATGTTAACATTAAATAAATAAATAAATAAATAAATAGCTTGTTTATTTGATGTAAATAAAATGATTTTCAGACTTTCTACTAGTAAAAAGAAAAAAAAAACACTAAATATTTTGTGATTGGATAGTCGAGGGCGCTGAGGCGGAACTTCCGCCTCCCAGCGCAAAGCCTTTCCGTAACTGATCCTGTGGCACGAAAGGACGCTAAAAATAGATTAGCGTTCGGGCTCACATATACAAGGGTCAATAAATAAGGTGAATTTTTTGGTAGCTTACTTTTTCTTTTCAATATTTCTGTTTTACTTCTTTTTCCACATGGATTTAATTTCTTTTGCTTTCAGCGTTTTGGTGATTAACAAAGATGGCCGACATGCTCCAGGATTGAAGAGCGGTCAGTTATCAAGTTTTTGGTTGCCGAAGTGTGCAAACCAGTTGAAATTCATAAGCGACCTTGCCCCTTCAGACTTTCACCTGTTTGGTCCCTTGAAAGCGTTCACGAGAGCCACAAAGTTTGAAAGTAACAATGAAGTCAAAAATGTTGTGAGCGACTGGCTGAGACATCAGTCCAAAGATTTTTACGCTGACGGAATACGGAAGCTTGTGCACAGATGGGAAAAGTGTGTGAAAGTGCTGGGAGACTACATTGAAAAAAAAAAAAAAAAAGTAAGCTTCTATCTGTATTAGAAGTTCTTATACCGAAAAATTCACCTTATTTATTGAATGACCGTACACTAGTACAGAACATTAGAGAACAGCTTCGGAGTGAACAAAGTTGTTTTTGCTATTTTGTCCTATTTCACAGATCTGATCAACGTCATTGATTGATCGGACAAATTATGGTCATGCGTAAAATGCCAATTGTCGGCCGATCACGACAAAGCCGATCAGATCTGCGTAAAGTCTATGAACAAAACAATTTTTCTCATTTTTCATTACTCGTTTTGATTGAAATTGGCAGTACCGCTTCCAATTTCCACTTAATGACACTCACTATTTATATTTGCATTCTCTCTCAGGCAATAATAATCACGCTCATTTCCATATGCTGGCCATCAGGTGTGTCGCCGCGGTGACCTTGAGCAGAAGGGGCCCGCCGACTGGCTTTCGCGCCTCGATGATTGGGAGGTCGCAAACTCCGCCACTTGGAATTAATGGACTCCGCTGTCCGACACCGGGGCACTCGACACGCACGCGCCCGCTTGCACAAATGCCACGCCAAGTAATAGATGGTCAATGGGAGTCGCAGACCTCGCAAACCTAATTATGGGAACTAATGACGGCCGTCAGGCACGGGATACCCGCTGTGACACCCGCACAAACACACACACAAGGCAAGCAGAGAACAGGATTTATGTTCTATATTACAGTGAGCCATAAAGACAAAAGTATTGAATGGTGTTGCTGACTGTGCTTTAAGTCACTTGGAGTTGAGCTACAGTCACATGTAATGACAAACACGGACACACACCTACGGCTTGTAAACACAGATGGGTTGCACCTCAGTTCCGGTGCGTGGCTTTGTCTCGAATAACAAGCTGCGAGCGCTTTGACACGACAGCAGAAAATACGGGTCGAAGCGCAGATGCAAGCAAACGCACAGACAACAACAACATGCAGAAAGACACTAAATGACCACAAAGGTGAAACTGCTGACAGCTCAACACACAAGCGCGGCTACTTTGAACGTGTGCTGCTCTAATGGTGAATAACAAGATTCAGTCATCATTAGGGGTGTTAAAAAAAATCGATTCGGCAATATATCGAGATACTACAGCACGCAATTCTCGAATCGATTCAATAGGCAGCCGAATCGATTTTCTAACTTCCATTTTTGATGAAAAAATATTCAACAAAACGTCTAACTTTCACACCTTAAGCATGTAAGAATGTTATATTAATGGAACATTAAGCCTTAATATTTTATTTCAATGCTGTTCTAACATGAAAAAGTTACAACCTGTTTTTTAAATACAGTGGCTCACAGTTATAAAACTGAAGTTTCAGATCAATAAATAATACATTTTCATACAAATCTTACAGTGTACATATACAAGTTTACTGAATGGTATTTTCTAAATTGAGTAAAAGAAATCGAAACAATCGACTTGTGAATTCATATCGGGATTAATCGGTATCGAATCGAATCGTGACCTATGAATCGTGATACGGATCGAATCGTCAGGTACGAGGCAATTCACACCCCTAGTCATCATATCATTACGCCAACTGATTTCATGTACAAATCCTCATATTCCCAATATGAAGTCTTACCTGTGCACTTCTTCAGGATGCCGGGTCGTTTTCCGTGCATGCCCAGCTTACAGTTGAAGTTCTCCTCCCAGAACTCGGCAAACCAGACGTTCCTCCTGTTGTTGGACAGGGAGCGGCTCCGGAAATAGCGGTCAAAGGCTGTGAGAACATCAAAGACTGAGGTTATTTTTTGCCATTTATGTTTCGATACGACAATTTTAACACACTAGGTGAATCGAAGACCCTGTTTGTATCCCACCAGATGTTCGTGCAAAACTGCAAAAATCCATTGACAGTCGACTCCGCCGGGACGCCATCGGCGTGTGAGTGAAACCAACTGTGGAGGGCAAGGAAATCCCAGGACCACCTTGATTGGTGAAACGCTGACAAGGGCTGCCTTCATTAATCTCCTCGGCTGTCAGGGTAATGGCACCTCAGGAATGTGGCGGGAGTTTTCCTCACGTAAGCCAGGATCGACTGACTGGCCTTGTTGGGATCAGTACGAAAGTAAAATAGCCAAGCTATGCATTTACAATGCTTTGGGACATTAAGTTTAAGACGCGGCTTGACTTATCTGCTTTAGACTGTCTAAAAAAAACCTGGCTCTGGGATCTGAAGGGAGCCAAAGGTGACCCAAGATTGGTCCACGGCACCAGAGGAGCGCGTTTAAGCAAGGCAGCCAAATCCCCAAACTGCTCCGGGTCATAGCACCTGATTGGATTTCTGCTCTAAAAGACCAATAAACAGATTTCTTCATCTGTCTTCCTTGTTTTCATTTCCTACATTGTTGCCTTTGAGCCCCTCGAAGCATCAGTGGTCTAATAGAAAAATCTCTCTGAGCTGCAGATGCCTGTTTAACAACTCTTAAGAAATGTTCAGCTCGCTACTTTCTAACACTAACCGTCCACAGAGGCTCGCTTGGGAAGAATGGTGATGGCTCCCTCCGCCACCCTCTCCTGGCCAATCACGGGGGAGATCTTGGACCCCCAGCTGTCGGAGCCCACCCACAGGAAGTGGCCTGTCTGGTTGCTCCTCTTTGCTGCATCCAAAATGCGCCTGTTGATGAAGCCGGCAGACAAAGTGTAGAAAAGGTGTGACAAAACCGAAAAACATATGAGTGGGTGCGGAGACAGCGGGACACTTGTTAGAAGTCGGGACTTACCGTATGTCGTCTTCATTAGCAAACATAATGATGGCCCTGGCGTTGGAGGTCTCCAACAGGCGTCTAATGATCTTGTCAAACTCCCCCGGCTTTGGCTCCCTTGGGATCTTCAAGGATTGTGCGATACAAACACCACCTGGGACCAAAGAGGTAAAAGGTTTTAATGCATGAACAGCTAACTTGCATTTTTATTGGACATGATCGCTCTCGTTTATGCTGCTTTTCCATTAGTCCTGCATAGCACGCTAACACACCACACCGCACCCGTCGCTTTTCCATTACAACTGGCGCACGGCGGGAAGGGGGCGGGAACATTTGAACTGTCCAAGCCAAGCTTGCACTCCTGCAGTGCGTGCGGATCTGCCATAACATTTCACGAATAGCAAGTCGCGTCAACATTGAACCATATTTACAATTTAATGTGGACCACTAGCAATGGGACTTTTGGCTCTTTCAGGGAAGCCGTTCATTCGGGAGCCATTCACGTAAAAGAGCCGTTCAAAAGACTGGCCCTTTTAGGTTTCTGTTTTTTTTTTGTTTTTTTTTATACAAAATAACATTCAATGAAATTTTATTCTCTTAGAACATAAGAAAATATAAATGTGTAGTGTACAACACTAAAACCACAAACGTTACAAATCCATCCATAAGTACCTTTTAAATTGTAAATATTAGGGGTGTGCCAAAAAAAACGATTCATAAAAGCATCGAGATTCTCATTTATTAATCGAATCGAATCGATATTAATGTCCAAAAATTGATTTTATTTAAATTAGAAATGAAGAAGAAGGGGAATAGGCAGTTGTAGCCCACATGCTGTTTTTGTGGAAATAAAAAGGCACTTACAATACAAAATTAAAAAATGTTCAAACAACAAAAAAAGACATTTTAATCTCTCTATTTGTCATTTTGTCTTGCAAAGCAGACTGGAGTAGATCATGACAATGTTGTATCTGTAAATTGAAGCAGAAATAATTTGTCAATCAAATAATTTTTAATCGAAAATCGTTTGAATCGAAAATCGATTCGGAATCGAATCGTAGACCCAAAAATCGTAATCGAATTGAGTGAGACAGTCAAAGATTCCCAAGACCGGCGGGCGCCTCTGCCTCTCTTGCGTAAAGCAAGGAAATGGGCGTGTGCCACAGCGTTGCTTGCTGCATTGCTGTTGGCCAATCAGATGATAGATGACGACACGGCCCACTAGTCCCCCGATGACCGGTGCTGCAGAACCACTGCCGAAAGGATTCTAAACAGCAGTTACAACAGAAACGCTCGGCCCCGAAAAAGTCCCATGGAGACGCTAACATCCGGGGACAAAAAAATGCCGCTTCGGTGTGGAAAAGTGTCATTATAGCTCACATTCAGAGACCAACATGTAAAGGATAGAAATACAGTGCTTCACAATTATAGGCAGTAAACCAAGCCGGAACAACTTGTGTAGATTCTCAGTCATCCAGGTTGGAGTGAGGAAAATAAACTTTTGACAACCTTCACCTTTATTCCAAAAAGACTTCCCCAGCTCTAAATTTCAGGTGTGGAGCGATTATTCAAGGATGGTCGGATGTCGGACTTTTCCGACTTCACTTAGAAATCGGAAATCCCACTTGTGAAGTTGGAAAACAAAAAGGACCACGACTTCACCGGCCGACTTCAATGTGACGGCACTTTACAATGGCAACAATTTTGGTAAATGGTAAAACACAATTTATTCAAGTATAAAACTAGTTAGCTTTCTTTATTCATAAATATTCAACATAACTGCACGTAAAACAATGTACTCGACAGCATGCCGCTCTCTCTATTGCATGAAATTATACGGCGAACTACTGAACTGTATGCTTATGAAATACGATACATAAATGAAGCTAAATTGTGAGAAGGCAAGTTTGCTGGGGGTCAAAATGTGTTTTGAGGACCAAAATAAAAAAACAATTCTGCCATTTTGGTTGTTTCCTTTTGCCTATAACTAGCTTTCAGGTCGGAACTGGGAAAAGTCAATTGGGATAATTCCGAACCACTTTGAATCAGCAAGCGGCTTCTTTGGATTACAGGTACTTATACTGAAGAAGACGACATCATCATCATCCAATGTTGTGCCATGTGCCTATTTAGAGTTCACAGGGTAACACCTCAAATTCAGTACCAAAGAAGAGAAGCCCAATTGATTCAACTTTTGCGATTCTAGCGCTTGCTGACCGGTTTTCTTTTCCCGTGGCGCACAATGACGACAATAAGGCAAAGCATATTGAGCGCATTAGTAAGCACGTCACACATTTAAGCTGCTTTATTAGCTGCTCTTTATGATATCATTAGCCTGGTTCAAGGTGTGAAGGTGGTGCGTTTGTGTGGGATTACGTCTTTGAGGCACATTAAGCCTGTCAGATCCTCAAACTGAGCACAATGTCGAAATCTTGCGCCGTGTTTGTCTGCGCCGCCAAACGAGGCCGTTTGTTGTGCACGTGTACAGTGTGGCAGCGCCGCCTCGCCCATTCCTCTTAATCACAACTTGTACCATGCACACATGCGCGCAAATATTCATTAGCTTCCAAGTGAAAGCCTCCCGGGATCATTGCAAATGACGATCTTGTGTGCGGGCACCAACCACTGAATACTAAAAGCAAATACTTCCCCCAAATACTTTCTCAAGGATAATCGTCTACTTGACGTGCACTTTGGTATTCATGGGCGTGTATTGCAAAAATGTGGATGGTAATACACGGACGCGCGCACACACACACGCAGGAGCATTGGTGCGTTCTCACCGCGTTGTCCTTGAAGCGGTTTGGAAGTGATTAGGCCAGTTTTTTGGGTTTTTTTGACATCAGTAACTGCATGCAAAGCAGACTTCCCACATATCAAATTAAGTCGCTGGCAATCTGGAGTGCCAAAGTGCGTCTGAATCCGACAACATTCATCCTCAAACATTCATCGCCGCTGCTGAGACAGGAAGTTTTTGGAGGAAAAAAAAAAAAATCACGTGTCTTTCTTACATATCTGATGGGAAATAAAAAGGGCCCTTTGATAATAAGCAATATGACCTTCAAATGAAAATGTAGTCTAGCGTCTACCTCATAGTTGTGATTCGGTGCTACAAACAATAACTGTTTTTTTTTGTTTTTTTAATCCAATTGCTTCGAAAGAATTTTGATTTTAGTAACCATCTGCTTCAAGCTGACATGATTTGATAGGATTAGTCTAGCAGCCAAATCAACAAAACAGAAGAGCTTTTCCAATGTGTTTGTATTTCCCCGCATATTACGGTGATGATAACTGTTTTGTTTTGTGAGCAAATTGTATTGATGATGAATGTGTTTGTGATGAGGCTCACAAATGTTTACAGGAAGAGCCAACGTGACAGACAACACATTTTTTGGATACGGTGAAGTTGTGGGAAGGAAGTTCACGTTCAAAGTTTCTTCCTCAAACTTTGTTGCCACACTGACTAGGAATGAGCTTGATATCAACATGTGTGTAGCTGCAACTCAAAGTGGCGCGAGGTGAATGGAGGACATCAGTAGATATCAAGTTTAGCACTGATGTCGATTTCCTAACAGCACTCACTGAAATTTGTCATTTGTCATCTGTATTCGCTCCCTGCTCACCATGCATACCACCACCCGCACTATCCCTTCCAAGAAATATGAAAACTCACCTCACCCGTTCCCTTTCCTCATTTAAAAAAAGTTACTGTATGTGACACTGTAAATTTTTGATGCACCTGTTTTGAAAATTTTAATTCACCATGTGCTCATGTCAAGTAATATGTATGTATATATTGGTGGTGTGGCTTCACAGCATCATCGTACAAGGCAAGCATGCTATCCCAAGTAAAGTATTTTGACATTAGGTTGTTTCAGGTTCCTTTAAAAGCTGTTTTGTTAGTACAATTGTAACACGTTTATCAGGAACAGGATTATTGAATTATTTGCTCGGCATCCGTTGAAGCACCACAAGCTCTTAGTGTATCTCCAATAACCCGATTAGTGAGGCTTCAGCGGGGAATGGATTGTGACTAAATTGTAATTTAGTCACATTGTGTCTGTTAATGTGCTAATTCCTTGGCACGTGAGCGGGCGTACTGGCGACAAGTTCGTGCGCGTTTCAGACTGAAACAAACTCCTCGACTATTAACGCCATTGTGTTTGGAGCTAAACGAGCTCTAATTACATATTAGCGTCTACAAGTGGCATTTAAGTTTTCTCGAATGGCCGATAGGTTGTCTCCTTTTGAATAATTGCTAGTTCATATGAATGCTATATATCTGAAATTGCATCTAATGTTGAAGCCAGTGAATATTACCCTGCAGACGCGAGTGAGAGTAAACAAAGTCAATACAATCAATGGTCCATTATTAAAACGACTTTGTAAAAGGTGTGTAACAACGGCTAGAAAATGGACGGCTTATAGTTGCTCTTTGATGAACCCGCCCACGAGTCTTGCACATTGATAGAAAAGCTGTTCTTATGACAAAGCCTCCCCTCGCTGGTGCTGCTTTAGAATTCAAAAATGTGCTGCTTCTTGATACCATGTCCGTTGCTAGGGGCGCTGCAGCGTGGGCTATTGCAATCAATGATTCATGATGTGACCGGGAATCTGTGTGCTTCTCCAGGAGCCGGTTGACGTAAAAGATTCCGGTTATTGTGCAGAAGACTCAAATTCAGGCTTTTGCAGATGAAGGCTCACAAACAAGGCGCTTCTGTTTATTCTCGTGAGCTTTCACATCTCCCCAGGCTTGCTAATCAATCACTGAAAAACACCCGAAGAACTTCTGCCCATGGAAATGTACATCCTTTAATTAAAATGTGACGGAACAGATAGAGAGGCCTTGTGGCCCGGAGCCAACTTGTAAAAATTAAGCTATCGCAAACCCCAAACAGACCTGAGGTGAAAACGTGTTTGTGAGAATATTAAGCCTGAATATGAGAACGAAGGTACCTGTTGGGTTAAGATCAGGTAGTTACTGTAGACACCCAAACATTTATCAAGTTGTTGTTCATTAATCTAAATGATCTAATTTATAATTTTATAATGGACATCCATTAGCCCTAATCTCAATCAGTAGTTTTCCAGTTCGTTGTTTTGATAGAAAGTCATACAAATGAGTGTTTTCTGTCAACAAAATTTATTCTCGGGGCTGACGGCCACCAGCACTAACTCGATCATGACACGACGCGAGGAGGGAGGACTCAGACGCAGATATAAAGTTGGCCAACAAGGCTGCAGTTTTAATGACCGGAAACTCAAAACGCCTCTTAAAGAGGGAAAAAAGGCTGAACAAAAAAAGCTCCAAACTGGAGAGACAAAAAGGGCACTCAAAAACGGGGACAACAGAAAGCGCTCCACTAGGGAGGAAAACAAGGGGCAAACTAAGGGCGCAAGGCAAGGCAAGGCAAGGCAAGGCAAGGCAAGGCAAGGCAAGGCAAGGCAAGGCAAGGCAAGGCAAGGCAAGGCAAGGCAAGGCATAAAACAAGGGCTGTGAGGACGCTTCCATGCACTGAGATGTGACACTTCGGCAACTACAGGTGGTGGCTGATGGCTTTTATGACCGGGGTGATTGGTAACAGGTGGAGACAATCATGGGTGTGAACCGGTGATTACTGTGCAGGAGGAAGGGCAAGTAACCTGAGGTGAGAGGGTGGTTAATGACTTCAAAATAAAACGGAAACATGACTATGAAAATAAAAGCATGGCCCGCCATCAGCGTGGCGGCGTGACAGATCACCAGAAATGTTATTTTTTTAAATTAGGGATGTAACAATATCCAAACATCATGATACGTTATTTTTGTGTTGTTCCGATACCGTTTTTTGGCCCCCGATACCGATACCGATACCCAGCTTTCCAGTATCGGCCGATACCGATACCATACCGATACTTAAGTTTTGTTTTTTTTCCTCAACATGAAAAAGCTGTCCTGCTATTGGTTCAGAGCATTCAAGGGCCAATAGGATATCTTAGATCGGCATGCAGTGAACATGTCACATACCAGTGAATGTCGTGCACAAGCAAGACACAAGATGCTGCATCCAAAATCCTATATTAGCGTTGGAATTAATGGTATCGGCATGTTACTTATGAGTACTCACCGATACCGATACCACTGTTTTAATGCAGTATCGGCACCTCTACCGATACCAGTATCGGTATCGGAACAACACTAGTTATTATCACGATATGAAGGTCACGATACGATAATTATCACGATATTGGGGGGAGGTTGGTGAAACAAAAAATGTCACAATATTGTTAAAAAAAATTGTGTTTTTGTACATTACAGCAATACATATAAACAACCTACAATCTCTAATAACACTTAACATTGAGACACGCATCGGGTTCCTCCACATATTGACTCGGTTCACAAGCATATTGCGCGCTCCTTCATCTGACCATTAGCGTGGATTTTAAACATAGAAGGGCCAAAACATGCCCTATGAAAATTAAATGGCACTAAAAAACTAGACACCGGAGGGTGCTAGAACTGCATAAGTTGAAATCAACCTGACTTTTTTTCTTGTTTTTTTTTTTTAAACAGATGTTCTGCTTTTAATATTGTGACATGACGGCGACGATATATTGTAGCAGTTTTAATATCGCAATATCACGATATTGCCGTAATACTTTTTAATAGGGGAAAATATGCTAAATAGTAAGCCACTATATTGATATTTAAATACATCAATAGGCAGATATTTAACCTCCCAGGCGTCTTTCAAATGTGTCTTGAGAGTTTGAGTTTGCGGTTCAGATGGACGTTTAAACATCTTTACGCCATCTGCTATCTAGTACGCAGTGTGTTTGTGTGTGCGTGCCAATTGTGCCGGTCTGTCTTCACCGTAGGAGTCCAGCAGTCTGGCACTAAAGTCAGCATTCTTGAGGTCTGAGGCGAGACGAGTGGGCACCTACTTTTATGTCCACAGTGCGAGTGCAATGTTTTTAAGTGGTTGCAGCATCTCCTCTAGACGTGAGGTAGAAGAAGTGAGAGCCATCATGTAAACAAGATGTTAGTCGACTAAATTGAATTTCCTATGCAGTCCTTCAGTGGATGAGCCATGCGACATCAGATAGCGACTGACTGAATCGTCTGACCCGGCTACCACCTTTTCGCACGTCACCGATGCCCATCTTGCAATCCAATCAATGGCAAGAATCCCACCGGCTTTCTTTTAACTCGACGGCGGATTTGGGCAGGACAGACGAGCAGAAAAGGGGGATACTACGGCGAGAAGGCTGCACGGTGGGATCAGGTGGGGGGGGGGGGATTGGCTTGAAACGAAAGGATGAGGGGAGAGGAGGCAACAGGAGGGAGAAGATGAAAATTATAGGGTGCGAGGTGAGGGAGGAGGAGATAAGCAAGGGATGATTGGATGTCAGAGCACAGATAAGAAGCACAAGGTCAACGTTAAGCTGGGAGATCACAAAGAGAGAACATGTCCTCTTGCCGCCGACACCCACACGTCTCTTCTCCGCCGAGAAGATTTCGCCCTCCTTTTCGGGCAATTCCTTTGCTCGCGCTCTCTCTTCACGTGCACGTACTTACTATCTGGCAGTAATCAGACATCCAATTACTGCTTGAACTTGAGACTAAGGCCATGTGCCAGGATGAGTATGTACAGAACTATATACAGGGCTCTATAGGGGGCACCCATTTTGGTTGCCGAGGCTCCCTAATTTAACAAGAGTGCAAATTAAAAAAAAAAAAAAAAAAAAAAAAACAATCCACCAGTGCAAACAAACTCGAACTAGGGGGGAAAAAGTCTTAGACATCGTAGTGAAAGCATGTACTGTATATAGCACTTTCCTGTACTTAATTTATTTAATTCAATCTCCGGTGTAATAACCTTATTTATTGATTGATTGAATTGTTATTTATTATTATGATTATTATTATTATTATTATTATCATTATTATTATCATTAATTCAATCTCTGGTGTAATAACCTTATTGATTGATTGATTGAATTATTATTATTATTATTATTATTATTATTATTTTCATCATTATTAATTAAATCTCTGGTGTAATAACCTTATTTATTGATTGATTGAATTGTTTATTATTATTATCATCATCATCATCATCATTATTATTATTATTATTATTATTATTATCATTAGTAGTAGTAGTAGTCGTAGTAGCAGTAGTAGTAGTGGTAGTCGTAGTAGTAGTAGTATTAATTCAATCTCTGGTGTAATAACCTTATTGATTGATCAAATCATTCTTCTTCTTCTTCTTATTATTATTATTATTAATTCAATCTCTGGTGTAATAACCTTATTTATTGATTGATTGAATTATTTTTTATTTTATTATCTGTTCTTATTGCTGCTGGACATGTAAATTTCCCAGAGGGAGCCATCCCAAAGGGATCAATAAAGTCAAGTAGAAGTCTAAGTCTAAGTCTATCATGGACTCTATCAATCAGAGAGAGTGAAGGGCAGAACCCCCTTTGATTGGCCATGGTCCAGATAATCCTATATGTCTTTTTTTTTATTTAACTTTATTGAACACTGTTAAAAAAAAATGCATAAATAAATAAATCCCGGAAAGCATGCCAGTTTGTGTACATTTGAAAATGAATGTTGCAAAGTTAGAGAGGTGAGAGGCCTTGCCAGACAAAAGATTGATTGAAATATTTATTTCAAATATAAAAACAGTAAAATCCAAAAAATTCAAAACAATACCCGTCAATATACCCTAAAACACAAAACTTACAGACCACTTTTTTTCTTTTTATAAAAAATAAAATTTAACTTGTAAAATTGCAGTGCTAAATGTGATATGCTCAAAAATGTTGGTGCACCTAACTTACCTGACCACCTAGGAACAACAGTTGGTTGCCAGTGCAAAAAGTTCGTCTACACTACAGCCCTGATACAGGTTTTCTGGACAAATATCAGAACAGTCGTGCATCAGATTCACTTTAGGTCCCGGCAGGCAGGGAGTCAGGACACCCCGCTCACCTCCAGTTGGCCTTATCTGCTGGATTGAAGGCACTCACCTGGAACTCTTAGAAAAGCACTCAACTAGAGACAGACATGAAAGATCAATGTATCTTTTGTTTGGCGAGTGTGTGGGATTTGTTGCAGCTAACATTTGCTGTCACATTGCCTTGATGTTAAGCTTGCTACCTAAATGGGCTGGCTGGTGGGAGGAATTTATTTCACGGCCTGGAATTACACTGGGGAACACAAATGTTGTTGAGTTGGGCCTGTTTTGAACTCATTATAGAGGTGTGTAATCCAAAACTAAAAAACAAACAAACAAAAAAACAGCAAAAGAAACGAAATCAAACTTAAAAATGTTTCCAAGATTAAGAGTTCAGCCAGCACTAATCCTCTTCATTGCTATTATGCTAGCTTTCTGTTTGCAGATGTTGCTCGTACTAGGGATGTTCGATAACACTTTTTTTTCAGACCGATACTGATACCGATACTCTGACCCTCAGTACTCACCGATACCGATACCAACTGCCGATACGAGTAGTACATTTTGACAAAAAAAAGTCACTAAAAGATATTTTTAAACAAATATATTTCCTTTAATTTTGACAAAAAAAAACAACAGTCACTCTTCAATAGTCTTAACGCTCAAAACAAAACACAAAAATGCTCTTTTAGTTTAAGGTTCACAATTTTGAAGTATTTCCAAACCGGTGAAGTTTTGGTGAATAACTGCTGCAAGCTAGCGCCAGTTACAGTCAAGGAGGACTCACTTAACGTCTTCCCCCTCTGCCATCGGTCGCTTGTACTCGTCTGCATCATGAGTACTCGAGTACTTGAAAAAAGGCTGGTATCGGCCGGATACCTGGTATCGGTACTCGCCCATCCCTAGCTAGTACTAACCTATTGGAAGCCGCACACATACTGTCAAGTGAATCGATCTAATTGGTTGTGACTAAGTAAAGGATTAAAGATTGATATCACAAAGCTCATGACATCACATAGCATAAAACCAGTTGAAACATCACATAGCGTCTTTCCAGTTGAAAACAGATGATGGTTACATGATGGTTGCATCAGTTCAAAACAGACACTTGGCCTCATGGTCGTGAACCCAAACTTAACCCTGGCGTGACCGCAGACATGACACAAACTGTCTCAATTGTGACTGTACAAACAATTGCCATGTACTGTAGCTGTAGATGAGCCTAATCGTAATCAGTTATTCTTACTACAGTCTTACCACAACTCATCAGTGGAATTCAACTGCAATTTTGGAATCTGCACGGCAACTTTAGTCATTTAATGTCATTTAATTAAAAAAAGTTTTGTTTCTTTCTATGTTATGTTTCACCTGTTGCTCATTGTTAGCTTGCAGCTGCCATCCATGTTTACACACACGTAACGTCTACGTGAGGTGAGTTCAGAGAGATGATGCAAATTGTTTTCATTTCTTCCTGTAGCCTACACAGCATTCTAAAACAGATTGCAGGTGCATTACCAATCAGATTAGAAAGCTTTCGTTAAACACTGTACAATCACAGTTTGATTATTTTGTTTTGCAATAAGACACGAGCCCGGACGGCTTTTGCCAAATGGATTTGCTGCAACTTCATGATGAGTTACTTTCATTTGTTGAGGAGGCCAATTATGATTTCAATCCTCCTGGACAGAGATTTGACTCATTGTTTCACCAGCTAAAATTAATGAGCACAAAAAAAAAAAAAATCAAGTTTTCCATTGTTTCTATTGGCACATTATGGTGAGCGACAGTTCCAAAATCACCTCATGTAAACAACATTTGGCTAGTTACAAATTCACAATGCCATATAATCTCCACATTAGCAAAATGTGTCTGACCAAATCTAATGTGGTGGTGTACTCAATGGTGATATAGTATTGCATTATGCTGAATGCAGTCGTTTATTACAAGTACGCAGAGAGGAAACTGCGCACAGCTGTTGCACTTCCATAATAGGTCGGGATTGATTTACCTTGCCAGGCTATTACACAGGAAACCTGAATTGTGTCACTATTTCGTTTGTGCACACACATACAAGCACACGTTGTTTATCTCCCGCAAATCGGTCACACAGCAACACACAAAGAGCCGACTGTGGCCTGACAATTGCGCATCAGCAAGTTGATGTCGCATCCCGTACGTGACAATTACGACATTTGCCAAATAAGATGCTCGGCGCAAAAAGGATTAAATATTCAAAAGGCCCCTCACCGATAAGTCGACACAGTGCGCACGCAGCTGGCCAATCAGCCGCTGCATACAATATTCAGCTGGTAATTTGTTTCGATTTGAATTTTCCAAGGAAGAGAATATTTGTGTGACATTATGCTTTGTGAATAGCAATGACCGTACAGGACTTATTGTTGCTGATAGCATCTGTGTGGGCAAACAGCATGCTTGAATGGATGGGAATACATTATTCCCGTGTGCGTGTGTGTGTGTCCAGCACCTGGCAGAGACGAGTTATATTGTGTGCGCCATGCTAATATAGTGCTGAGGTTACCTTACATGGGTGGGATTGTGGCACAATACAAGCGTCTATTTTTTATTTTCTTTTTTTCAAAATACATTAGGAGAGTGGGTGTTTTCATGCACTTATACAAGAAAATTGGGTCTTTTCATGACCTATTTCTATTGCTGCAAGCGCTCTGCTTTGTATTGCAAAATACATAAAGAAGGCCGTTCCATTTGCTATTTCCAAATCTAGAATTAGAAACCTCCAAACATGTCGTGCGAGTGACAAAAGGATTTCACAGAGACAAATGGGTCAAAAAGTCAAAAATGTGATTTCAGCGGACATATTTTCACACTTCAAACATGGAGGGAGGTGAAGATGTGTAAAAGAAAGTAGTACCGTCAAAGTTAAAGGGTTAAATTAATCACTAAAAAAATATCATATTAATCATGTATTAACACAGATTAATCACACTATTCGTTTTGACTGCAGCTTGACAGCGGCTGGTTGCGTTAAAGGTAGCACAGGTTTTGTTTGAGCAATAAACATAACTGCATGCATTAAAGTAAAGCATTAAATAAATGTTTGTGTATGATACTTACAGGACTGTCTCAGAAAATTAGAATATTGTGATAAAGTCCATTATTTTCTGTAATGCAATTAAATAAGCAAAAATGCCATACATTCTGGGTTCATGACAAATCAACTGAAATACTGCAAGCCTTTTATTGTTTTAATATTGCTGATTATGACATTTTTTTAAACTGGTCTGAGGAAATATTCAAATATTTTGACATAGGATATTTTGAGTTTTCTTAAGCTGTAAGCCATAATCAGCAATATTAAAACTAGTGTTGTTCCGATACCGATACTGGTATCAGCAGAGGTGCCGATACTACATTAAAACAGTGGTATCGGTATCGGTGACTACTCACGAGTAACATGCTGATACCATTAATTCCAATGCTAATATAGGATTTTGGATGCAGCATCTTGCGTCTTGCTGGTGCACGACATTCACTGGTATGTGACATGTTCACTGCATGCCGATCTAAGATATCCTATTGGCCCTTGAATGCTCTGAACCAATGGCAGGACAGCCTTTTCATATTGAGGGGAAAAAAAACAACCTTAAGTATCGTTATGGTATCGGTATCGGTATCGGCCGATACTGCAAAGCTGGGTATCGGTATCGGTATCGGGAACCAAAAAACGGTATCGGAACAACACTAATTAAAACAATAAAAGGCTTGCAATATTTCAGTTGATTTGTAATGAATCCAGAAATGACATTTTTGCTCATTTAATTGCAAAAAACAATGGACTTTATTACAATATTCTAATTTTCTGAGACAGTCCTGTATAATATTTGTTCATGTCAAAATATTGTGGCCATTATATATTAGGCATGATTATTAGGATATATTTGGCATTATATTTTAAACTGATTAGATAAGAGGAGGATGAGTGTGTGCAGTTGATCAAAAAAATGTTGAAGACGTCCTTATAACATTAAATGTACAAATAATTAACACATAAAAGGTGCTCTTCAAGTTTGGTGGGCAACAAAAGGTTGATAAAAAGGCTTTTTAAGTAAGCGATTAATGGTGATTACTGTATTTTCCGCACTATAAGGCGCACCTAAAAAGCCTTCAATTTTTTCAAAAGCTGACCATGCGCCTTATAATCAGGTGCGCCTTATATATGGATCAATATTGAGCCGCAGCAGGTCTCGCTGTCAAGACGGTATTGGTGACCCTGCACGATCGGTGACGCGGATGCGCAGAAGATCCCGCCATCTTGGATTGCTAGCTAATACTAATACTTTACCTCAGAGAAAATAATAAAACAGCTGTTTATTCATTTTGGGAGTGAATGGAGTTGTCAGAAAGCTGGTTTGTAATCTATTAATAAAGTTTGACTGACCTATCTGACTGTTTTGTTCACATTCCCTGTAGCGCAGCACCATCTAATGGATGCATAACGTAACCCCAGCCTCTACTCTAGCGCCTTATATATGGAAAAAAGTTTTAAAATATGTCATTCATTGAAGGTGCGCCTTATAGTGCGGAAAATATTTTTTTAATCATTCGAAATTGGTGGGGTTGTGATCACTCTTCTCTGTGGTTAGTCATATTTACAAGCTGTATTTTCACTCTGCAGGGACTTGCAAGTTTCATTGACAACTGTGATGACACATTCCCATTCAAAGGGTCTCACACAATATGCAGTTTTCTTCCACGTTAATATAAAGAAGGCCTTTCTCCTTGGCGAGTTCTCGTCCACGCGCCACTGCTTTGGCAAAGCTCGTGCATAGATTGAAGCCGATCAATACACCTTGCGCATGAAGTATTCTTCAGGTATTGACCGCGTTGTTGGCCTCAAGGCTCTGCTTCTTGCTGTCACGCTGAATTTCTTCAGCCAAGAAGCTCGGCCGCTTTTCTACGGACCCGCGGCGCTGGCGAAATGACACAAAGGTTGTCGGCTCCTCTGCGGCCGTTTGCATTTCGCTGCCCTGACCGCACCACTAGAGCTGGAGGAGCACTCAAGTCGGCTCACGTCACGGGGAAATGATAGCGCTACAGTAAGTGGATGTGGCACGATGATGATTTGGCGCTTGCACAGCCCAGGCCAACGTGGAGCACACTGCACGGAAGAGGCCCCCTTCATTTTCATAACCCGCGTGTGCTGCCAGCGCTCACATAATGGAGACGAGGTACCCAAGCAAAAGTTGATGAAACTCCTTGTTTCGCATAGTTAGCTCAGTGCCAGGTCCGGCTGTTTATGCAATCATGTGTCATAACAATAAGCACTAACGTCACAGTGGATGTGGATTTGCAAATACGTACCGCTAGGTCTTGTTTTTACTTTCCTACCGCCTTGTGTGCTCCCAACAACCATAGACAAAATTGATTAAATGGAAACTCATAGTGGTCACGGAAATCATTTGAATGTAACAAAAGTAATTTAAAAAAATACACATTTCATGAAAATTAACCAATAAAATTCTTTTTCAATTATTTTTAAACAACAAACAAAGAAGCAAGATTGTTACGTTCTGAGGTTGGATCCGAAAAGCTCAGACACAAATAAGATTTTAACTCTTTATTCGCATAACATCGAGAGGCGTAGAACAAACTTGACTCGACGAGAAACAACGAGAATGCATCGAGAATCACAAGGCGCCAAGCCCCCTTGGGCTGTGGAGATGCACAGAGGAACAGAGGTAATAATCCGACAAAACACACATTTCTCAGACAGCTTATATAGACAGTGACTCGATCTGATTGGTTGTGGATAGACATGTGGGTAACAGGACTGACATGGAATTATCTGATTGGCTGTTGATCAAGTAAAGAGATTAAAGATGCTTGACATCACATAGCTCCTGACATCACATAGCTTAAAACCAGTTGAAACTAGATGCCGATTACATCAGTTCAAAACAGACACTTGACCTCACGGTCATGACCCAAGCTTAAACCTGGCGTGACCCAGTCATGACAGACAAAATGTGAGCATAGGGTTGTCAGGTTTTGTGTGTTGTTATGGAGCTAAGCGCAGGGAAGCAAGGTGGCGAAGCAGGGCGGGATACAAAAACAAACAGTTTGTTATCAAAAGAACTAATGGGCAAAAAGGTACTTGGTAGAATCCAAAGTGCCTAATTAACAAAAGTACTAAACAACAGGGAGACAATAACAAGGAAATAATAACAAGGAGAATGTGACAACTAAAATACAACCAAAAAAACACAGATCATGACAAGAGACATGCTCAACCAATGTGTGTCTTCTAATTCATAATTATAATGATAATAATAATAATAATAATAATAATAATAATAATAATAATAATAATAATAATAATAATAATAATAATAATAATATTTAAAGGGTGATCAGTCACTGTGCTGTTTTATAACATGGCGTGAACTATACTAAATGTGGACCAGAGGAAGCAAATGAGAGAGTTGTCTCGTGAGATTATAAAGAAATTCTAAGCATGAAACATAAAGGCTAAAATACTTTTTTTTTTTTTTCCATTAATACAGGTGTAGGCTACCAACAATTTTGGCCTCGTGTGTGTATATCACACATTCACTGGTGTCTGGCAATACGAGTGACTGGTTTTTCAAGTTATGACTGTCATTTAGAAGTGTTTTTTTTTTTCTTCTTTGACATTCGAGCGCTATGTTGAGATGCTGTACGAGCACTGTATGGCAGCAGAGAACTGAGTTCACAACAAGCATCAGTTTGGCAAATAGTGAACCCATTCTTCAAAAGAGACCTCTCAAGCTGTTTAATAACACCACCAGTTGGTTTACTGTCAAAATAAACATGAAACAAGGAGAAAGACACCTTGAGCCTATCAGTTGACTAGCTTAATGCTAACGCTACATAGGATCTGTGTTGCATCGCTATAATACTCCAACAGATTGAAGACAGACGATTCAGTATGCGGACAAGCAATATGATGGAACTCGCAAATTCTATATTCTCCATCCTCTACAAAGAACAACTAATATGATGAGCTCGGATGAGTTGAGACATCTCAATGAACAGGCTATCTGTATGGCTGTCTTTCACTGTTCCCAGGTAGCCGAGGCGAACACATCTCAAGCAGTCTAAAGTTTGTTCGTTGTATGTGAGACAAAAGAAAGAAAGGTGTCTTCTTTCCCGCCTGCTCCATTAAGAACATCAAGTGTGATTTGTCTCTCTCCTGGATGCTCTTTGACCCAGTAATCCAGGAAGTATGGCTCTAATCCCCTCCGCAGCGGCCCCCCATGTGGCTTGGGGCCAATCAAGTGGCCACAAAACGCCGTTATTTGAAAGGGTGTCAGTCCGCAGCCATCGATTTTTGCCCGGGCTTCTTTAATCCTCTTCTCTATAGTTGTCTTTCCTCTCAGTGTCCACACCTTTTTCGCGGACTCTTCCCTCCCTCTGAGCGCCCTCCATCGACTTCCAAATGTCCATATCCGCCCCTCCCCTGTCTAAAAATTACATCCATCCATCAGGTCCGTGGAGGCGCTCGCAGGCAACACTCCACATTGAAACCTCAGCAAGCCTCATTGTGTTGGTTAAAATTGTCCAGAAAGGAACTAAGCGCGGAGAAATACAAGCAGTAACTTCTAGCTCCTCGTCGTCTCTTCATTTATTTCTTCAAGTACATTGACTGACCCTATTGAATCACTCAATGTGCACCTGCCTCCAGGCCTTTTGCAATGTACTCATCAAAGCACAACACAAAAACAGTGGTCAGAACTTGTCACCAAAGTCACTTGGACACAAATTGTGGTAAGGTGCAGAAATTGGATGGGAATCCGAGATGAATTTTTGAAAATAATTTCACAATTATGGAATTGGCTCAATAAAACAGGTGAATGGAGTAATGGAATGGAGCTCCTAAACTTAGATTAGCTGGCTTCTGTATTGTTTGGGTTCAGAATACACTAATATCACTTTTTTCCCCTCAAACTATGAGTACAAGTACTTGATCAAGCCAATATGTATTTCTATTTCATCAAATCAAAGTTGTAGCATTTTGCCTTATTGGCTAGCATTAAAGGGATACTTGACTCACTGAACAATTTTCAGCAGTGAAAAGTTTATTTTGTCCAGAATGAATTTGAGAACTTCATTATTTTTCATGTACAATTAATACCTTTAAAAACTGATTTTTCTACTTGCTGTCGACTGATGATGACATCACCTGTGCTGAGGAACTAGGTAACGGCCAGTCATAGCTTACCTGTTTTCTGGGTTTGGTCAGTAAACTGAGCCATTATTGGTCGTTACCTACTTCCTCAGCACAGGTGATGTCGACATCAAGTAGAAAAATGACTTTTAAAGGTACTAACTGTACATAAAAAATAATGAAGTTACCACATTAATTATAGACAAAATATTAACTTTTTAAGCTTTAATTTTTGTTGTTTTAACTTTTAAGCTAGTGGACATTTTCAAGATGAACTTTGAGTTTGCTTAAATGTAACCATAGTTCATGTTCAACGAAGGTATGTTGTCTAATTAGCATCAGAAGTGTCTTCAATCTTGTAATCAGCCAGTTTAAAGGGTGACAAGTCCTGGTTTCATGACATGGCTTGAAGTGTGTGCTGATAGGAGGAAGCAAATGAGAGTCGTGTGAGGATATTAGACAGATAATTATAGACAATATCGACATTATTGTAAATAAAGTGTCAAATAGATGCGAAAAAACAAGCATCATATCTGAAAGACATCAATTTCAGAAACTCCATCTGTCAATATAGCCACATGACAAAGACAAAATAAGCCAGACATCAAATGTGACGTGTGTAAACAGACTAGCAAATTCCACCAGCGCGCGGGAACGGCTTGAGGCACGTCGTTCCTTCGCTGGGCAGACCTCGAGTGTTGTTTCCTCTGGAGGCTAATGTTCTATTAACATTACATTAAGAGCAAGGTCGGCATATGACAGCTCGACACGGCTGGCGTGTCAAGTGTTTCTCTTTCAATTACGACGATGACAGAACGTCCGCGGGCGACAGAGCCCGGACATTCAATAGGAGCAATCTGAAGAAACGTCTGACAGCGTGTCCGCGACTGATCGGTTAGTCCGTCACTTTGAACGCACTCTGCTTGCCTAAAAAATGACAGTGGCGCAGAAACAATCGATGATTCTGTGTCCTTATTACCAAAGCGCAACATGAGTTGTACTGAGGCAGGCTTTCTGGAAAGCCCTTTTGTAAAATTAGTAACAGCATCTGAAACCACACACAGATCCTCAGACAAACAATCAGAATTAGACATAGAACAACGGACATCCACACTTGTACAAAAACAGAGGTAAAAATCCAATTTAGATGCAAAAACAAACACAGATTCTCAAGCAATTTTCGGTCACAATTTATGAGCGAGCGCTCGTTTCCCTCGCCCTTCCTAACGACTTAAATTCCCCCAAAGTAATCAGCTCAAACTATTTATTTTTTTGTCTTCCAATTTGGGAGACCACAGACTGCCAGATATATGCAAGTGATGTCAGCTAACAGGAGAAAATAAAAGCAGAAAGTTCGAAGGTAATGGTGAAGTGAAAACCATTAAAGGAAAAAGAAAAAAAGTCCTTTCTGGTCCAAACACGGAACCTTGGGCGATGCCAACTGACAAATTAGCGCATGCAGTTTCTTTAGTCTTTAAACAGTGATTTATAAACAAACAAAGCACGGCAATGATTTAAAAAAAAAAAAAAAAAAAAAAAAGCTAAGCAGCGCACAACGTGCAGCAGCAGTGCCCCCGGCCGTCTTCACTTCCTTCCTTCATCTCCCACAGAGCGACTCAACGCAGCGTCGGTTCCCTTGAAGGACGGCGGTGGCAATGCGTCAGGTGCGCCAAAAGAACCACGGAATACGCATTATATTGACTGCAAGGCCGAAGAGGACTCGCGACAAGTGCGCGCTAGTTCTGCTTTTCAAACTCGACTGCGGCCAACAGAGTGTGCGCCATCGATCCAACTAATTCAGCGTTCAAATGAAGCAGCCTGAGGCATTTTCATCAGAAGGACAAATTCCACTCGCTGCAACGCCGCCTTGCTAAAGAAACTCCAAAAGCTATTGACGTGGCGTATAATTACAGACTTGATTAGTGCACTCTGCTTGTTGGAGCTTTCTACCTGAGGATTAGTAAGTGCTAAATAGCAATGTGTGGGGCCGACTTCTGACATGGTATAGAAAAATCTGTATCAGTGATGACGAGTACAAAAAGCCAGATGTATGTTGTTGTTTTTTTGTTTTTTTTTAATGTTACTTAGGGCTGCCCAATTAATTGAAATCCAATTACAAGTTCAATTATTATGCTACACAATCATAAAAAAAGATTATAGATCCTATTCTGAGTTATATATTCACACCTTTTTTTTAAATTTTAAAATAACTAATTTCATACAATTTTGTTTCATCCAAAAGGAACTTGCATAATTAGAGCATTCCCAAGAAGAAGACAGGAAAACAGTGAAATCAAGATGAAAAAAAACATGATATGATATGATATTCCAGCGCACGCGCACACACATGGATGACTGCCGATCGTTGGTCAGGTGGAATTAATACATGCAAAAGAAAAGTGTCTGGTTAGTTTCTGTGGCATGTTCAGATTGCAAATGAAGGCATCAAGTATAGCAATGCACCACATTTAACTGTTTGTGCAACCTTGAAGCTGATGTCCAAGTGAAAATCCATCGTGGAAAAAAAACACCCAGATAAGAGATGGTGCTGTTGAATAATGAAAATTAGCAGACTTTTCAGCTCCCTAGCAACAAATTCTGATCCCCCATAGCAACAACTAGTGCAAAATATATCATTTGTTTTTTGTTTTTGTTTTTTTCATACTGCATGTAAAGTTACTTGTTAACACGTATATATGGGAAAATATATTTGCTTCAAGCCTCTGATGGCTGGTCGTATGTCTTTTCCACCCCATGACAACGAGGCACTCTACCGGAGTCATGCCAGTGTGAAGTACCCGGTTTACACACTGGCTGTCAAGTTCGACAAAAAAGTAAGTTTGCTCAGTAAGTTTGCGTGTAAGTGAATCTGCCTGTCGATTCATACTACACACATATCATATCGTGGCGTTTGTTGGACCAACAAAGAAATATTCAAAAGATAAGTAAAGCTTCATACGCTCATTAAAATTGCCAAGTTAACTAACACACACTACACACTACGTTTGACAAAGCACGTAAATGTTGGCGAGACATCACTCAGGTCAGATGGCGCCGACATTATTTCCATTCATTCAGCATTCAGTTTAGACGCTCAAACTATCTACCAAACTATCTTTCAAAAGGCAACGGATGCATTTGTTGTCACTCCAAATGTAACAGCTTGAAAAATTGTCTTCCTCTACCATCTCTGTATTAAGGACCGCCTTTCATTATTTAAGAGCAGTATTTACTCAGAACGTGATAACAGTATATGCCAATATGGCGTAATGGGATCCTTTTTTGTTGCATAAATAAATGATCACAGAAATCAATGTCGCATGAACATAATTTGAATTTCTTCTTTTTTAAATATTGTTGTAGAACAGTGGTGTCCAAACTTTGGCCCGGGGGCCATTTGCAGCCCGCCGTCCATTTTTCAGTGGCCCGCGACATATGCTAAAAATGGCATTTGACACAGTTCAAATAAAATAAACAAAACAAAAATGTTTGGAGATGGTCAAAGTAAGAATGGAGGGGATCAGTGCCATTAAAGGTTATTTTAGTTAACTAAAAGTAACGAAATAACTAAAACTAAAATTAAAAAAAGCAACATTGTTACAAAATAAAATAAAAAGGAAAATGCTTTTTAAAAAACGAAAACTAACTGAAACTACATTTTATGTTTACAAAACTAACTAAAACTAACTATAATTATAGCAAAAATGTCCTTCGTTTTAGTCTTTGGTAATTAATTTAATGCATGAGCCTTTGGGGATGATTTTAAATGTTATTTTCAGTAGATTTATTTTGAAACCGGAATAATGACGTTTGAAAGTATGTCACACAGAAGTGACGTCATCTAGCGGCAGCCAACAGAAAAGCACCTTCAGATGACGTTGCTCCCTTGGTGATTTTTAAATATTGTGCACAAGTAATACACATTTTAAAAAAACAAACAAAAAAAAAACCTAATACTAAAACTAACAAACTAAACTAAAACTAGGGGATAACCCGAACCCGCCCCCTAATCCTTAACCCTAACCCTAAGCTTTTTTTTTTTTTTTTTTTTTTAATAACTAAACTAATAAAAACTAACAGAACCACCCTGAAAACTAAGAAAATCTAACTAAAATTAAAAATTTCCAAACTATAATAACCCTACTGCCATGTTACAAATGGTGGTTTAAATACTGTAGCATTTTTCTAAGTATGCAAAAGCACAAATAAATTATTTGTACAATTTTTAGGACTAACCACTATTTCTCTTCATAACATTGTGGCCCTTGCGTCCTTCTGATTTTCTGTATGTGGCCCTCAAATGAAAAAGTTTGGACACCCCTGTTGTAGAATATCATTGTACGATGTTTTGCACAAAGATGTATGAAGCAATTGAACCTCAAGTGATGTTGCATAATGGCTTTTAATGCCCTTTTAAATGGATGTTTTGATAGATACAAGAAATTAAGTTGAAACTGAAATGTATATTTGTGTTTGAAATTGCCACACAGATAATGTTTCTACATAATAACTTTCTACGATGGGCAAGGGTGCATATTCCCCCGTTCACGGAAGCAGTTCATTGGATCAAAATGTGCAATGTGAACTTTCACCTTCAAGAGGCGCTGGTCCTGAGAACAGTCTCCGGATCGAACAAGAGGAACATTACTAAAGTCTCTGTGAGAATATGTGCACTGCTAGATTTGACAGGGGACGCCCTCATTTAAATGTCGCTCCACCCAAGTTGCATAAGTGACATTAAAAAAAAATTATAAAAAAAAAGTGCGTTAGCAGCGCGCCTTTTCTGACTCTGACGAAGAATATGCCCCAATGTGAATTTAAGAAATAGGAACTGCAAATTTGACTTTTTTTGTATATTTAAAAAGGGAACCAATTGGTTGTTAGTTATAAAGTAAACTGTTATTTATTTATTTTTTGCATTTATAATTTATTTTTAATCCAGTAAAAATAAATGTTATCCAAATATTTTATTATTTGATTGAATTTTCAGGATGATAATAAATACTAAAATTTTCAATAGCTGCATCCCTACAACACCTCCATTATATTGTCATGTTTTTATTGTAAAGTGGCAACGCCAGCAGAATAAAAGAAAATGCATCTCTTGTGATGTGGGCATAGCTAACTAGCTAGCTAGCTAACTGCATATTACAGTTGCACCGAATAATCGTTGACGTAACAAAGGCACTCAAGTTTTTATATACAATAGTGGGGGAGTGGAGACTCATTGTTTTAGAAACGCGTCCTGAAAAACACATTAACACTGCATTTCCACAATTCACGATGACATCCTTCTCGGCCTTTGCATGTTTTTGTCTTCAAATGTCTTTAGAAACAAATCGCTGAAGTTACTTTCCAGACTCGTGCAGTAAATATAGCTAAATCATCCCCACAGAAAGTAAAATTGATTTGCTTTACGTCAAATGAGAAGAATGAGTTATTATGGAGAAATGTCCCTTCATTGTTTTGAGCTGCTTCCGAGCCCAACCTGTCAATACACACCCAGATATAAATCACATAAGCAAGAAAGAGGAAAGAACCTGGCCCTACAGCGGCAGAAGGGCAACATTGGCTATCTCTGTACCTCATTAGGCGACGGGCCAGCCATTCAGTGGGGGTGATTCTGCTACCAACCGGAATCAATAAGCTGATCAGAAAGCCATTCCGAGTCTTATTGGCAGCCTGGCCAAAACAGACGAGTCCCCTCACTGTGGATCAATGTCTGGCCTCCCAGAAGAGAAGCTGCTGCTGCAAAGATGGACACATTTCTTCCACTTCCCGGAGATGATCAGCTGTTCCCATTCTTTTGTAGACATCTTTTAAATAATTTGATCACATGCACCCAATCAAGCAGTGAGATTCCTTCAAATATTTTCCACTCGCTCCCATGTGGTTGCTCATGAAAAAGGGAAATGGTTTCCCCCTTTTTTTTAACTGCAGGTGTCCCTCGGGCGGCTCTTATTGCTTGTAAGCAGCTGGGTAGCTGTAGGCCAGTAAATAAAGTCAGGGGTGGGGGGGAGATGCTGTGAAATGGAGGAGGACAGGTGGAAGAGTGGAGGTAGATTTGACAGATATTGTAAAAGACATAAGATTCATTAAACATTCACATTGTGCACTGGAGAGCCCTGCAGGCTGGCAGTAAAAGAGTGTGCGGGGATTAAAGATGGAAAGCGAGTAGGAGAGATGGCAGGCAGGGTTTTGGAAGGCGTGTAGGTGGGGGGCGTTTTTTTTTTGTTTTTTTTGGGTGGGTGGGGCATGAAGATATGTGAGGAAGCAAATAACGTGGGTGTGGAATAGAAATAGGTAGGGATTTAAATTGGTGGTGCCGAGTTAAGGATGATGGCGGTGGCGAGGAGATGAATAACGGTGATTTTGTGCGGGGTTGTAAAATGCAGCAGGCGGCGAGAGTGGCACATTCAGAGACGCCCCGAGAGGAGGACGACGACGACAAAGAGGAGGAGTGACAGTGAAGAGGAGAGCAAAAGACGCGATGAAACAACTGAAGGGACAAAGTGGCAGCGCTGGAGGGAAAAGACTGACTGTTGTGGTGCCATTAAAAGCCAGCTGGATGCCACTGGAGCCCACAACACCCACCCCCCAGAGCGCAGTTTGAGTTATTACCTGTACACACACACACACACAAAAAGCACCACCTCTTAAAACATACTCACGTCCTATGTGGATATTTATTTCCTCTGTAGCACTTGGAGCAGAGGATATGAACATTTACAAGCCACTTGTGTGTCTGTATTTGTGTGTTTGTGTGTGCGTGTTAGATTCACAACTTGGGAGCCTGTTCTCAAATTATATTGTAGGGTTTCACACAAAAGCTATGCTGACAAATCCATTTTTTTCTAATTCAAATTGAATCCTCTTGAAACTTGAAATGAATGGAAATTGACTGTGTAAGACACAGTAACTGTCAATCTTCATAGAGGATAAAGAATACATGCCTGTGTGCATCTATTCATCAACCATTAGTGTTCAAATATTTGTTGCTTGGTTGTTGCAGGTCCCAAGAATGCGGCATAGATGCTATTTGTTAGCGTGTCTATATCTTATGTATGCTGTATGCTTAGCATTTAGCTAAGCTGATTTTCCAAAGACAAAGTTTTGTAGTCGTGTTAAATACAGAAAGGGGTATATTCACTCAGAATGCGGTGCGTCCGATAAGAGCGCGAATTATTGCTCAACAACTAGACATCTGCTCCCATTTAACCACCTATTCACTAAGGATATTGATCTAATCATATACCGGCGCAAACACGCCCACAAATTCTGACAGCTTGGAGCAAATTTGTGCCTGATTTACAACACATGGCAACAGATTTGCGCCAAGAACATGGTAGTATAGTAACACTTGCAAGAAAGATGACATTGTCAGAACGCGAGGTTGGACTGAGAGGTGCAGAAGCATTTTCCTCATTTAGCACCTGTAGACAGCAGAGGATGACAACGACGTCATTAATTTATAAAGTACGAATTACTAGTTCAATCATTTAAAAAAAATATACTGTCAGAGGTTGATGTGGGCGTAGAGCATGCATATGGCACTTAAAAATGATCTTAAAATGCCCCCCCAAACCTACCGCCACTGCCGATCGGCCCGGGTTACGTGTCATAAACTAACATATAGAAAAATGAGCCCCCTTCCTCCCTCTCTCTCTCTCTCCTCACTGCGTGATCAGCCTGAGGTGGACGTGCACCATCTCCATGCCACCATGCACTGCTGTTATGATCCCGGAATCGAGGAAGCACCAGGTTTACACCAGCCTTCCATAAACGTTATTTGCGTCACTCAAACTCCATGTGGCTATTAGCGCTGGCGTTAGTGAATTAGACGCTCGATATCAATGAGTCTCATTTGCATTGGTGTGGGCATATTATGCATCAAATGTATGCAAATGACCTAATTTACATACATGCAAATACTGCCGGCGCACCGGGGCGCAATGTGGTTGGCAGGGCACTTAGTGACGTATTTCCCCATCTGCGCGTGTTTAGAGAATTAGGCGCTCCCGGATTGCTCCATTAGCGGAAAAGCTACGCAAACCTTTAGTGAATCCACCCAATGTGTAATTCTCTTCACCTGGGAGTGTCTTGAAACAGCTTTTCTGATTAATTGTCCATGTGAAGTGAGTTGCGTTCAACCCAATCAGCTGGGTTAAAACAACTAACCGAATCTTGACTAAAAGTAATCCAACCTTGTCCAAAATCCACAGCTACCCAGCAAGTTGGTTAAGAAAACAACCCAGCATTTTTGGGAGATCCATATGATGCACATATTTGTAGTTCCCTTCTGCAAAACACTTCCCTGCATCTCAGGCCACCTCGCCAAAATTGTTGACTCTCTCCCCACCCACTTGCCACTTGAACATGTCAACGTCTTGATCAAGACTTGTGCGGGAGCTTCTAGAGCCTCTTTAAATCTCCTCAAAGACACCCAATGTACAATGACAAAGAAACCACAGCAAAGGCAGAACTCATCCTTTACTCATTTATTTTAATGACTTATTGATTCGTCACTTAGAGAGATAGAAAGATGTGAGATAACTGTGGCTGTTAAGCATTATGAATGCCGTTTTAAGGATCCCAGGCAGAGGATTGGTATCTTGGAGGATAATTTGGTTTAATGAGATTTAGATACGATTAGAAATGTCCTTGTATTCGTCTCCATTGCAGCCTGTAGGGAGATGTGATGAAATTCAGCGGGTCCTTCAAATCACTTTACAGCTCTGCTTCATCTCCTCTCAGCATTGCACTCCTCTTCTTTTTTTTTCTTCTTTAAATCTCTACATCTGCATTTCTGACACTTTAACTCCACCCGTCAATCACGTGTAATACGACGCGCGGCCTTTTGGCTCTTCATCTCCCTGCTGCATTGCCTTTATTTCTGCACACTGCTCATTCCCACACGAGTGGCCGGCTCTCTTCACCTCGCCTCATGTGTCGCCACCCGTCTTCCCCGCAGCTGCTACTCCTCCATACACACATACACGCACGCACACACCTCCCTGGGGCGTCGGAAACGGCAATTGGTTCCTCCCTATCACTTCACAGGCCAGCTCCGAGATGAGGCCGGTTCTACTAAAAGATTATGAGGCAGATACATAACAGCTATCAAAGCTAACAAGGGGAAGACACGGCGCACACGTGCACGTCTTCGTACGCTGATAGCTCTGTGCACACGCCCAGTTGCCCACCGGGGCAGGCAAAGGAGATTTACGCAAACATCACCTCGACCATGCATTTGGTGAGCCGGATTGAAATATTTTTCATTGTAGCCTTCCTCACATTTGGAAATGCTATTTAGCAGCTAAGCCCTCCACTGGTTAATAGCAAAGAAACATTTGTCTGAAGTCCTAGTTTAGAGAAATAAAGCAATGAAAATTGAGACATGGAGTAATTGGCTCAGCTTAAGAGACTTACATGTGAAACTGGTAACAGTAACAAGTTTCTTGGTTGATGTACTTCTGAACAAAATAGGCCATCTGGGAGCAGTAGAAAGGACAAATCACACTTATTTTACATGTGCTTTCCTGCCTGGAAGCAGCAGGGTGTGTCCTGTCCACAATTCAAGTGTGATATGTAGTTGTTCTGTGCAGAGGATAAAGAATACAGCATATGACTGTGAGTACCGTTACATTGTCTGTCAGCATGTGTATCTGCATTGTTTGGGTTCCAATATAAAGGGTATTGCAAGCATTAGTGTTAAGCCAGTTGGTGGTTTTTAAATATATATTGTCTAACTGTCTTTATGTTGTGTTTACTTTGACAGAAAACTTCAACTGAGAATGATTTTAAACAACTTGAAGCCTCTTTTACCGGTACTAATATCATCCGACTGACCAAGATAGTAATGTTTTTACATCCAAGTGAGTATGCAGTTCTTTAAAATAAAAAAGATAAAAAAAAAAAGGTTTTTTTTCAAACGGCGTGACATTGATATGGTATTGGTATCGACCCGTTACGGCACAGCCTGGTATCGGAATCAGTATCGGAAGCCAACAAGTGGTATTGGAACAACACTTTGTACAGCTTGAATCACAAGTTGCTGAAGCCAGGAGTCACAAAGCGGCTATGAAGGAGACACAAAACGGGCTCAACAATATTTACAGCACTTTAACTGAAATGTTTACTAAGAGAGGGACAAGAGTTTAGAGCATCACTCCCACGCTTCTCCACACTCCGCCATGTCTCTCTTTTTTTTTTTTTTTTTCATTTCCTTTCATAGAAAAAGATAGATAACAGCCAGGTGCTTCACTTAGCCGAAAAGGAAAAATGACAGAACAGGAGCTGGTTCTGTGGGACGAATACACAAAAGGGGAATATGGAAAGCGATTTCCATGAACATGGCTTCTATGGGCAGCTTGAATAGGAGTTTTAGCAAGGGAGGTAGTGGCAAGAGGGTGGGGTTATTCTTGCAAAACAACCTCTTCCCACCAACCCTCTGCATTAAATAAAGTCCCTTTCCCTCGCTGGCCTCCCGTGTCATCCCTCCCTCAGCCATGACAGAAATGCAGAGAGGTCTCGGCTCCGACACCGTCGGGATTTTTGGTCCCTCTGGAGTGTGTGATCCGACGCTTCTTTCTCGTGCAATTTCAATTTCAATGTGCTTCGTTGCCGCAGCTGAGCGTTATTGGCAGAGCATCAAAAGCCTCGCGCCCGCTTTGCTATCCCTCCTTTTCTCAACCCCTGTGCCCTTCTTCTTTCAGTCCCTCCATCTAGCTGCCCCCACAATTCAGGCAAATGGGACTGAACACTCAACACAGAAGCACAAAAATGTGTCTTCATCAGAGGTTTATTGAAATTTGATGACAATATATGCAAAGCTGCACAACAGGTGCAGCAAAACTAACCCTCCCAGGCGAAGAACAGGTGATTAATGTTACCGAAATCTTTACTCAATGCAGTTCTACCACACCTCAGCAGTCGATGAGTAAAGTCAAATTGTGCTCACAAAGCTATTGTAAACGTCTTTGTCATGTAACTAAGGAGTTACATTGGTTTGGCTTGTTGCAGTAGAAGATGTTATGTGAAGCTGTCAGCATCAGCAAAGTCGAGGTTGTTTCTGGCCTGCAACAGACATTATCGTCCAATGAAATCGCTCATTTTGTCAGCAGGGGTGGAAGTCTGCCGCTTCCAGTGCGGTATCTCAGAAACTCGGATTAATGGACAAATCTGGCCATTTTGATTGCGAGGGGCTGTGAGTATTGACCAGCTCTCTGCTCCGCCGGCGTTCCCATCGACTCAACTCTCATGTGTCTGATTGAGATTAGCTTTTGTCCCAAGTTGCTGAATCAAAACCGTCTGCGCAAACCCAAGAACCCTTGTTGATCAATCCCTTACTGTAAACAAGACCACGGCTAACAAGGCGTAATCAGTGAGGCCAGATGTCATTTCAGCTGCTTCTTTGGACTAAATGAAGGTGCTGTTGAAGAGCTCTGGACTTTTTAGAATTCCATTTAGAATCTTGTGCTGACAACATGAAAATGTAGCGTTTTCGCAACCTTGCCCTTTTGCAGTCACTTGATTTTGTGACCGCAGATGAACCTTGGAACACTGATCAACCGATAAATCGAGACTTTCACCTTAAATAACCTTCCGTCCATTCATTTGGGGCTGGAGCCTGTTCCAGTTGATTTCTGAGGGAAAGATGAAAATAAACAATGGATCCATTTAACCCAAGGTGACAATAGATAATCTTTGATTTATGATCATAATTTACAGTGATTTTGCTTTTTTTGAAAGAAAGCCGAGTAGCTGAAGACTAGCCGTCAAAGCAAATACAGAAAAGGTTCAAAGCCTCTCGTTGAGAGGTAGGTCTTTGAATACCAAGACCTACACTCATTTATAAAGAAACACCAAGTTTCCAAGAGATTAGGTGACCTTTATAATAGACACCGGTCGGTGAGAAATCAAATAAAGGTTGCAGCTTATCAATAGCACCGTTTATCTTGTGTCTTTTGATACCTGTTTGCTCTGTATTAATTCCATCTGGTGTCAGTCAGCCTCACCTGAGCCTCATCACCTTTTCACGTCTACTTAAAGGCTTCATCTCAGTCAGTTTGTTTTCCAAAGGTCTGCATCAAAACACTAGCAGGGTGTTTAGAGTTCAGTCTGTCTTTCTCGCGGCAAGATCTCTTAATATCCTCTCACTCTACCAGCCTTGTGTTCACAGACCATCAACCTCGCTCCTTATGTCATCCCCCAAATCTGTCTCTGTTAAACATTTCACTGAGTTCAAGAAAACAGAGAGGCACATCGTCCTTGAATCGCTACTAGTCGTCCTCCAAATGGCCCGGGGAGGCAATAAAGACGTGTGGAAACAATATTCTGTGATTGTTTTATATCGGGCGAAAACACACAAGGATCAGCCTGAGAAAAAGTGGAGACTACAGGTGCGCGAAAAAGTCCATTTCCGAGGAAGCGTTGATGATGCTCAACAAAGGTTTTGTTTCAGTTGTTCAGGATGAAGTGGTGAACAAGTACGGCATCAAACACAACCAATCATCAACTTCAGGGATGGAGATGATTTTGGTCAAGAAAACTTAACAATAGGCCTAAAAAGTACGCAGTAGCTTGGTCTGGAATTACTTTGCTCTGAGGAATGCAGGTTCTTGGGGAGACTGGAGCCCACCCGTCGCGAGATGAGGTGCAGAATGGACTCAATGCCCATCCATTGGATGCAGCATTTACAAACCAAATGATGGAAATTGCCATTGATCATTGGAAGGATGCCAGTCTCACTACGGATGGCTGCCAAGATTCCTAATACCGCCATCAAATCTCATCAGATCAGGTTCAACTTTTATTGTTGAGTCTGCATTGTTGTGTGCGGTCTACGGATGCTCTCGTCTAGTGGCTCAAAGAGAGATGAAAGCACTCTTTCGGCTGCCAGGCAGAAAACAGTGAGGAGTGAAAGACTAGCATGGTGGCTAGCGTGAACCTAAGACGCAACTGCTTCGCACCCACAAAAAGTACGAGGATATGCTCAGATCATTTTATATCAGGTAGTTTTTCTCTTTTTCATAGCCAGTGGGTCATAACATTAACCTCTGATTGTAAAATCCAGGCAGATGTGATGAATGTGCCATATTATCTTTACGGAAACAATCATTCATACTTTTTTTACATAAGTAATTTTGAACAAAAAGTTAACAATTTAACATGATTATCACAATTAACACTTTAACTGGGGCTTGATCTCTGTTGAGAAATGTTTTGTAAACGTGCGGTCTGTTTGTTAGCAGCTATAGCAAGCTAAGATAGCTTGAAGACTTCGATATACAGCAAGACGAGTATATCCGGACACAAACGATTTCATGGATGACAACAACAAACTCCATTTTTTTTGTAGGTAGCGGCTCCAAACGACTGGTTTTAATGAGTCGCGGTAATGTAGTGTCCTACTTGGGACGGTTTTTTGTGGCACTTGACATATTTCCCACTTTTTAACGAAAACGCTCGCCGAAAATCAAGCTCTGTACGTTCATTTGTTATGGGATGCTTGCCCTCCGGGAAGCGCAGCGGGAGCTAAGCAGTGACGTCAGCTGGAGGGTCTATTAGGGATGGGCCGATTTTTTTTTTGTCTCGGCTTGTGGTATTTGTGCCTTGTCCCACGCCTAACATCATTATTAAGCACTTAGCATTGTATGTAGCAGTGGTAACAGAGGCGGAGAACAGCGGGAGGATTACTACGGATGAAGGAAAAAAAAAAAAATGAACTAAGCACCTGCTGCTCTGGTGAATGTGTGAAACATCTGCATATGACAATGTACCAAAACTCACTCAAATTCCGTGCCAGCTTGACAAACAAAAGCGTGTGCTGAAAAGGGCCAGGAACATTAACTGTACACGCATTTAAAAGAACACAAACACGCACACGCACACACGTTTGTTGGTTGGTAATTACGGCCATGAAAGGACGGCATAAGCTGCTATTGGCGGAGAACAAATCAGGCTGGCCAGACACTCGTCGCAGTGGGCTTTAAACTGACAATACACGCGCATGGTTATTAATGAGTACACACACGCAACAAAACATTTCACTCAAATCAAGCCACAGACGCGCGCACGCACACACAAAAACACCATGCTGGCAAAACTGTATCTGTGGATTGTAAACGGATTATCCTTCATTCAGAAATACCTGCTATACAATCTACACATTCTTTGATTAAATCTCCTATGGGGCTCGGATCATTCACTGGCTCTCCTACATGAGCCGATACACACACAAACACACCCACGCACATTTTCAACCTACAAGCCAATTACGAGGCTGATGGGCGGCTGCTGGCAATTAAATGATTATTAACAGGCGAGGTCTGACAAGATGAAGAATGAATAGGCGCTCGAATGTGTGTGTGTGTGGGTGTGCGTGTGTGTGGGTGTGTGTGTGTGTGTGTGTGTGGGTGTGTGTGTGTGTGTGTGTGTATAAAGCGCTGACATGGAGCGAGGGAGAGGTCCAAATAACCCAACCTGCATGTTTTTACACTGTCAAGGCGCATGACACCCTTTATAAAGCAAGTCTGAGACAAAGGAAATTTCTGATTATTTTGTTACCAGAAAGGCTTCAGACTTAAAGGTGTCTAAACATGGAATTCTGATTAATATTGCATTTGTGGAATATGAGTTAGGCGGTAAAATCCCCCCGTTTTTGTCCATCTCAGGGGTGGCCATTTTGTTTTTGTGGTTTTGGTCAGGAGACATGAGCACTGAGCACCTGCAATTTCATTTTCAGTTGACAGCAAGTGGCAACCTCGAGGGTGCGTGGGAGTTTGCTCATCCAGTCTACATGTGTTTTGTGGATTTGGAGAAGGCGTTCGACCGTGTCCCTTGGGGAATCCTGTGGGGGGTGCTTGGGGAGTACGGGGTACCGGGCCCCCTGATATGGGCTGTTCGGTCCCTGTACGACCGGTGTCAGAGTTTGGTCCGCATTGCCGGCAATAAGTCGGATTCGTTTCCAGTGAAGGTTGGACTCCGCCAAGGTTGCCCTTTGTCACCGATTCTGTTCATAACTTTCATGGAAAGAATTTCTAGGCGCAGTCGAGTCGTCAAGGGAGTCCGGTTTGGTGGCCTCAGCATTGCATCTCTGCTTTTTGCAGATGATGTGGTGCTGTTGGCTTCATCAAGCCGGGACCTCCAACTTCACTGGAGCGGTTCACAGCCGAGTGTGAAGCGGTTGGGATGAGGATCAGCACCTCCAAATCCGAGACCATGGTCCTCAGTCGGAAAAGGGCGGAGTGTCGTCTTCAGGTCGGGGATGAGATCCTGCCCCAAGTGGAGGAGTTCAAGTATCTTGGTGTCTTGTTCACGAGTGAGGGCAGGATGGAGCGGGAGATCGACAGGCGGATCGGTGCAGCGTCCGCAGTGATGCGGACTCTGTATCGGTCTGTTGTGGTGAAGAAGGAGCTGAGTCGAAAGGCGAAGGTCTCGATTTACCGGTCGATCTACGTTCCGACCCTCACCTATGGTCACGAGCTGTGGGTCGAAAGAACAAGATCCCGGATACAAGCGGCTGAATTGAGTTTCCTCCGCAGGGTTTCCGGGCTCTCCCTTAGAGATAGGGTGAGAAGCTCGGTCATCCGGGAGGGACTCAAAGTCGAGCCGCTGCTCCTCCGCGTCGAGAGGAACCAGTTGAGGTGGCTCGGGCATCTGGTTCGGATGCCTCCTGGACGCCTCCCGGGGAGGTGTTCCGGGCATGTCCCACCGGGAGGGAGGCCCCGGGGACGACCCAGGCCAGCAGAGAGACATAGGGAACGCCTTGGG
Organism: Festucalex cinctus; assembly: GCF_051991245.1. Lineage (NCBI taxonomy): Eukaryota > Metazoa > Chordata > Actinopteri > Syngnathiformes > Syngnathidae > Festucalex > Festucalex cinctus. Next base: position 8,678,441 of record NC_135426.1, read on the forward strand.
ATCCCGCCGGAGGAGCTGGCTGAAGTGGCCGGGGAGAGGGAAGTCTGGGATTCCCTGCTAAAGCTACTGCCCCCGCGACCCGACCCCGGATAAACAGAAGATGATGGATGGATGGATGGATGGATGGATGGATGGAGCAAGTGGCAAAATGGCTGCACCCTTGAGATGTATCAAAAATAGGTGCATTTTGCTGCTTAAAGCGGAAGTAAACCCCAACATTTTCTTGACAATAATACGTTGTATGTTCCACCATGAGTCAAAACAAAACATTCCGATATTGCATTTGTGGGATGTGAGTTATCCATCTCAAGAGGCGGCCATTTTGCCATGTGCAGCTGATTGAAAATGACATTGCAGTTGCTCAAGACTCAGGTAACAACCAATCACGGCTCAGCTTCAGAGAACAGGTGAGCCGTGATTGGTCGTTACATGAGCTCTGAGCGACTCTGATATCGTTTTCAGGTGACAGCAAGTGTCAAAATGGCCATCCTTTAACTCAAATTCCACACACGCAACATTCATCAGAATACTGTGTTTAGATTAGTGGAGCCGCATGGAACATATTTTTGTCAACAACACTTTAAGAAATGTTACCTGCATTACTTCTAAAACAGAAAATAAGCAGGCCTATCCAATGCCTAAAAATATGATCTTGTTTCAAGACTTGATAACATATCAAAAGCAATCAGGAGCCTAATCTGATGTTGTTATCATCAAAACGACAATAATGCAACTCACGCTCATGCCATATGAATGATTTCAGTCATGGCACTTTGATGAGGGCGCTTTCATCCCCAAACATTAATAATGCTGCCACGAATACCGCTGATTGTATACGATCTCCAGGAGCACAACGCAGCCCCAGTTAGCACTGAGTCACAAAACAACTGTGTGTGTAGGAATACTACATTTAATCAAATACATAAAACATGTTTACACGTAGCCCGTCGAATGTTAGCAGTGCAGCGTCAACTATTGAACTGCGGGATCACATTCAGCTTGCCGTGAAGACCCTCGCGTCGACCCCTCATTCGGCGCCAGCCTGAGGGAGCCAGCTTCTCCTTTTTCTACTGGTAAGCACTTCTCCCGCACCTTATGACTTATTTATTCGGCTTTATTTATGGCCATAGGGGATGTGTCGTTATGTATTTTTGTTAACCAGGCTCTCCACACCGGCACTACCTTTCAGGGTAAATAACCAAGATGTGTTTCAACATATAAAAAATCTGTATTTACTGCAGTGTTCCAGCTCCCGATCCACTGAAATCATCTTCAGTTTGCTACATTCAGAAACGTAAAGTGTCTTATCATTGAGACGTTGAGGAAGACTCCTCTATGTTGACCCTATCAAACTGGATGCTCGGGGTCCTGTGTGATGAGCGAACGCAGTGTGGCATATGTGCTGACCCCATGAGACATCCTGGCATTTCAATAAAGCAAAGGACCCAGGACACTTGACTCGAGCGCTCCAAGGCGTTTTGGAGAAGGGGGGGTGGTTGCTTACAGGAGCGAGCTGGAGAATTAACAGCAGACGGTGTGAGGCAAAAAACGGAGCGTCCGGATGGGGATGGGCGAGCGAGGGCTGGCAAAACCGGCGAGGAAAAGAGCGAGCGTGAAAAAAGGAGCAGGTGTTGCTATCGCCGCTAGATGTCTTTTTCAAATCATTACTGCTGGGAACCAGTGGCGGTGCCATTTATAGGCCGGGTCGCACCTGTGGTCGCCGGTGGGAGAGCGCGAGCGTGAGTCATTCTGCTCTTGTGGAAACATATTACGAGATTCTAGGCCAGCGCCACTCTTAAATCGGAGGGCATCTGCTTTGGACTGATTGAAATAAATTGAATTGATCAAGCTTTTAGTCAGGGATGACTCCGGCTTGTTCTGGCTAATCTCTTGGTTATGCTGCCATAGACTGCCAGGAGATCTCCTTTGATGCACTGAGCTTACTGTCCCCTTTTCTTCTCTCTCATCTTCTTTACATTTTTTTTTTTTTAACCTCAACTTGTTTGCAATTCCATCACCAGAGATGGGATGTAACGAAGTACAAATGCTTCGTTACTATATTTGAGTAGATTTTTTTTTTTTCCAGTACTTTGTACTTTCCTAGGCATTTATTTTTTTAAACTACTTTTTACTTTGATCAATTACATTTTAACTCTTTTGACTGCCAAACATTATCCAAAAAACAACCCCGGCAGTGCCAGCCAATTTTGAGCATTTTCACTCATCTCAAACAGATTATTGTGCGGATTGACGACATAAACATGGTAGAAACCATATTAAAGATTGGATTCCATTCTTTCATGAGGGAAAAAAAATAAGTTTCTACCTCATTCCGTTCTTTAGTGATCACCATTTGAAAATAGGTAACTTGAGTGGCATAAGCGAAAATAGAAAATGACAAGGAGAAAACAAGATTTTTGTGAAACAATTTTTCATTTTCTGCACAACGATGGCTTTACCACTAATATTTTTTGTTTAGTGACGGTTTGTGAATTAGATTTAATGTGACAAAGTCATCTTTGAAAACATTCTATTTTATCAGATTCGTCATGTTTCATTGCAATTTCATACACCTTGAGCCCATTGAAAAGAGATACAATGCTGCCATCTGCTGGCCATAGTTAGTGGGTGTTTTTTAATTTCACATATCCATTGACCAGGCAGCGCTCCACAATATGTTGCACGGCTCATTGATTTAAAAAACAAAACAAACGTAGATGACGACAATTAACGTTTATGGCGGCATTCATTAGGATTTTAGCATACGTCATGAAATGTTTTTGGCGGTCAAACAGTTAACAGGCGTATCTGTACTTTTTATTCCAAAAAATTTCCAAACACGGTCGTTCCATTTCTTTTAAATACATAAAAACGACTAAATTACGTTGACCTGGAAGAAAAAGTAGCCGTCAATGTCTCCTGGCTAAGGCAATCATATGAAGCGATACAACGGTCCCATACATCCCAGTTTATGATTTGCTCTACGACACGTTATCACATGACGTGTAATTGGCTAGTTAACAACCTGTAAATATGAGGGCAATGCCACAGCGCCACAACAAAGAGCCCCCGAGTGGCCCTGTACTTGACTATGTGACAGTGCGGGGTCACATGCCTAAATATGAAAAAAAAAAAGGTTTTTCTATTACAGCTTTGTGAAATACTTCTATTTTGACACATCTCAAAAACATCGTAAAAACCTTTTTGCTATAATTGAGTTTTTTCTAAATTTCTGTCTTTCTATTGCCAGTTTGCTTTTGCACAACTTGCATTTTGCGTAAATCTGAAGTGGTGAGCGGTCAAAATAAGCTATTAATGCGGCGCATGCCTAAGCCCTTCAATAAAATCATTGAAATAATTATAGTTATACAATTCCTTAGTTCTACTGCGGGTCTCTCGCATATGTGCGAGCATATGTGACACTTTAGCATGCCCACCCGAAAAAGTCACTGCTCGCCACTGGGGTAGGCCTAATGGAAACACACCTATTAATAATGACTTGGATATTGAATTCGGAATGCCAAACAAAAATAATCTCAAATGAAGTTTTGCATATATTTATTTTCAGGTGCCAGCACGCCCAAGGTCAGACAGTGGGAAAAGTTTTTAATGCGCCCCAGATCAATAGAATGACGCTAATCGGGCTGTCAGTCAAGGTGAAACAGAAAAATCTCATTCTGCCTCAGTCTACACTGAAGGTTTAATTTAAACAAAAAGTCAAGTCAATAGCTCAGCTCACTCTGATGGCGTGAGGAAAAGTTAATGTTTGATTCTCAGCCGGATCACTGCGCACACTTTAAGAAGGTCCATCTGAATGGATGCTCAGCACTTACCGCCCTGAAACTTGATTTGGACTTTTGTTGATTTTGTGTTGGATAATAGTACTTGGTTTGCTGTTTTGTCGTTTAATTGAATTTCTCATTTTGAGCGTACCTGTGCCTCCTCCCTTCTTCCCTGCGTTTGAGTCCTCAAGTCAACCTCAACGTGACAACAACTACATCAAAATTCAACCATCACTTATTCAAAACCTAGAAATGACGGGTGAGCTGTTTAGCTTTCACCAATATTATTGTAGAGCTTGACTTGTGACTTCCAAATGACTTGACTCAACCTTACTCAAACAACATAATTCGTGCAGGTGACTTGGCGCAACAAAAACACTAGAAAGCTGGTGTAGTTGATGTGGGAGTCAAGTGTGTTGTCATTTGCGGTGTGTTCCAACAAATTACATTTGTATTCTCCTGGAAGGGCAACATGACTTCTTTGCTCCATTTATAGTCTAACAAGCACCTGTAATTGACTGCAGGGCTCGTCTGTCTCCACTGATGGTAAACAGCGAGAGGAAGTGAGGGAGCGGAGGGGCTTATGAGATTTCTGTTTGCCGCGTACATCGCTCATCTTTCCACCCTTCATTCTCGCCGAACTAACTTCCCTTTCTGCTTCGGGCTTTCCCTTCATTTCTCATTCTCAATTTGTTGGAGTTAGACAAAATGCGGCAGCCTGCAGGAGCACAAACTGCACACCGTTGGACACCAATTCATACTAGCATCCTCTTAATAGATCAGCCATCTTTGTATGCTGGGGCTGCTTCTGTGATTAATAAGGCTGGAGGCGCGACGTTTTGTTGTCGGGCATGGCAACTTTTGAGATGCAGGCATGGCACACTTTGTAATCATTTGCAATCTGCTGTTTGAATGGAGACAACGAGCAACTTGCACAGATAATGTGTTAGCATTAAGCTAGCTAACGTGCAATTCTCTTTTTTTATGTTTAGTTTAACAGAAAAGCCATATCCTAGCCTGCCCCCTATTGAGTTGGAGTGTGCACTACAAAAATACATATAAATGGTAACGTTGAAAAGAAAAAGGAAAAAAACCCCGCTTGTGCTGCAGTTGAGTTTTGTCAAAATGTAAATAGAATTAGACCAAGGTGATGTGCTCTTCATATTTTTCCTATATGACAGTCTACTGCAAGATAACTAAATTTCAGACCCTATGAGTGCACAATTGACTCTCAAATGAAGGTCAAATTTGACAGTAATGACATAAAATCCTTGCCTTTATGCTAATGCATTGCCACTCAGACAACAAATCATACTTTTAAAATAACCCGCGACAGAGGCACATTCACCAAGTATTAAATGTAGCGTCCACCATTAAAAAAAAAAAAAAGAGAAAAGAATACAATACAATAAATAAAAATAGTGCCAGGCATCGTGATCGACTTGGAGAGGAATAATGATCTCGCACTTTTACATCACCGTGGTTCCCAGTCCCAGAGTGATTATCTCATTGTCTGGACCGCACATTTGGACAAATAGCTGCACTACCAATTAAGCTCATTCAAAAGTGCCAATTTAATTACTTGACAGATTGTTGTGGGCTTATTTTTTTCCACATGCGCGCAGTAATGACTTCTAAGTGCTGAATATTTGTCTACTTGCAACCTACCCAACAATACAATTCTCAAGTCCTGATTCATCTATTAACGCTGCAGTAATATATACGAGTATGAGGATGCTTGCAATTAATAAAAAAAAAGAAAAAGAAAAAAAAAAAAAAAAAAAAAAAAAGAGACCAACTACCCTTGCTCCTTGACTTGCCAACAGCTTCTCTCCCTGCTTGAGCGGGCATATGCACATGCTAGGAAATGAACACACAGCAGGAAAGCGGAGTGCACGCACGTGCAGAGCTTCATGAAGACATATGGTGTGAGGATGGAATGTGAAATTATCCTAAACAAAAATATATATACAGTGATGGGAATCTGTCCCTGGACGCAACAATAGAAAACTGAGAGCAAGCGATGCTTTATGTGTGCATGCAGGTGTAACTGTGTAACTTAACCTAAGCTGCGGAATTGGTTTCCACAGAGCCATTCGGTGGGGGAACAAGGGGCTTAAGGCCCTTCTACATCATCATCACACTGCTGGGATTTGTCGCGCACGGGTCGAGAGTGTGCACTTTGGCACATGTGAGTGTTGAATTTGCAAATACCTGAAAAGGCACACTGGCACTGCAGCCAGCGGAAGCAAACAAGCAAACATCCCGTGTCCCAATTGAATTGCGCAGGTTTGTATTCGACTTAGATGGACTGTCAGGAGTCAAAGTACATTCCGAGTCCATGCAGTACTTGGGGACTTGGCCATCAGATGATACCCTCGTGTGTACTGCCTGATGGCCACAATTGCTGCTACTACAATTGTTTCTACTGTTATGACCACTATTTCACTGGCTTGTGTATTTTATTGCATTTTTACAAGAATGTAATTTGATGACACAGCTCTATGCATTTTTGTACTTTAGATTTGTATGTTGCTTGTATGTAATTTTAACTTTTACTTTGTTTTTTTATGTCATTCTACATGTGTTGCCCCACCTCTTGTGTTTGAATTTCTGTTGCTAAAAGAGATCTAACACTGTTACACTGATTTTATTCGTTATTCACTCACTTTATTACGTTTTGCATTGTTCATTAGCATTAAGCTAAAATGACTTTTTTTGCAGCAAAGTGATATAGTTATTTTTTATACCAAATGGGTAATTATCTTAGCTTTAAGTTTATTTTGAAAGAAAACTTTTAAGTCTAGCGCTCATTTCATAATTTCACTGTTAGGTTAGGGCTCTTAATGATTGGATAGGTGATTTGAGCTAGGGCTAGCTGTGGCCTGTCCTGGCTTGGCATCTATCTGGCACACTTTTCTGGTTGAAACCAGTGAAGACCATCAGGTCACACATTTTGACATGCGCTAGGTTGAGCTGTCCCCCGTGTTGTGTGGGCGGCCAAAACAGAAGAAGAGTAGAGACCATTTTTGAATAGATTAGACCTTCTTCCAAATCCAGCAGAAAAGAATCAACAGCTATGTACTCGATCTTTCTGTAAATGGTTCAACTGAGAATATGCAGTCTCCTGGTTGTTCTTATTTGTATAGTGAGTGTTAAAGATAAAAGAAAAAGTTCCCATTAGAATCTTACATGACCAAACTAGAGATTGAACAACAATCTTAAACAAGTACCTATGGCGATGATAATCAAACACAAGTATGATTTGCTGAAATATTTTTCTTTCTTTCTTTTGTTATCATAATGAGATTTTGAAAAATTCCAAAGTCAGCACTCAAACTGGGCTTTGGACTAGTTCTATAATACATTCAACGAGATTCAACACTGGCCCTCGTCCAAACTTTCATCCTCTACTTTGCTGAGTCTCCAAGTTGATGGCTAGGACAGAAGACGATTTGCATACAAGTGCGCCTGACAGCATCTTGGGGACTTTCTAACAGATTAAAATGATCTAATTATAAACAGCGCTAATCAGGATGTTCGCACAAACACACGGAGCCAGAAATACACTTTCATGTGTACGGAATCTACATGCCCACGGAGTTGCCTGGCGTTCTCTTCCATACCGTCACCTTCATGTTTTTCATCTTCATCGGATTCAGGCTTTAGCAAAGTTGGGGAAATGATTCATGGCTGGCGTAACAAGCGGGCGCGTCATTCCGCACCCGAAAGGTTCATAACGGGATTACTAGCTCGCAAGTTGATTTGACATCAAAACACAACGGCGGATGTTTATCGTGGCTGGAGGAAAACTGCAAGCATTTTGTCGCTTTTTGCCTATTTCTAAGACTCAAATATGCAAAAAAATAACATAAAAGCCCAAGTAAGAGCTAATACTACAGCAGATGTGTGTTTCGAGACACAATAAGTGTCGAAGTTTCTACTGCAGCTGAACTTATACTGGCTGAACAAAAAGAAGACACATTCAGGCCTTCCAGTGCCTTCGTCTCACTAGCGGGAGGCTGCTTGTGAGCAAAGACAAGTCAAAATGATCCTGACGCTTGGCAGCACAATATATAAATATATATCTCTTTAAAAGAAGCCTAGAAAACTCAGAGCAGTGAGAGATTTTAAGACGACTTCCAAAAGTTCTTGTAAGAAGCTATGTTAACGGAATCAAAATCACACTTGACTTATTCAATTTAACAGGCTGCCTCGATGCCGTCCCGCAGATGTGAGCTGCTAAAAGTCAATAAAAAGCTGCAAATGCGATACCCGTCTTCTTTGTTGGTATCATTCCGCATGAAATAACCGGCCGACACCTTGTCAAAACCAAGTATGGACTATAGTCATGCAATATGCTCTTCTTTTTTCACAACTTGAATTGGGACGAAAGAAATTAGGTAGCCATTTTGCATAACCGCCTTGCTACTGAAAGCACTACTTTAGTTAAAATTGGTCAAGCGACATATTCCACAGGTAATCCTTAAGTGGAGTTTCTGCTATTGCTATAAAGAAAGAGCTGAAAAAATGAAATTATGTCTGAACTAATTTTGCACAGTTAAATATTCCTTTTTCTACCAGCCATTGTGGCACATGAGTCAGAAGGACCCTGATCTCTGACTGCGGCTGTTCCCAGGTATTACATTTCTTCTGCTCCGATGATCAGCTGCCCATTGCTCATTCTCACATTTTGCTCCAAGCATTTGCATTTTGCACGACACGCACACACACACAAACAAAAAGGGCTTGAATATATCATTAAAATGTCAATAAATATTCAGTACACGTCTACCAGTTGGGATAATGAGTGGTATTCAATAAATGCAATTCAATGTACAGCTTAATCCCAAACTGCATAGATAAAAACACAACGATAAAATAAATGCCCTTGGCAGTAAAAATTCCAGAAGCAAGTGAGGGTGAGACAAACAAGAAAAGTGCAGTGTGAGACAAAAGCCATCTATTTTTCTCTTTCATTAGAAGTTCTCTGCATGCTGCAATGCTGGAAGAACAGCCGCGGGGCGTGTGCACGGGAGCGCCATAGACCGCCGCGCACGATGGCAAATATACATTCCGCGCACACACCAACTCGGACCTATAAACGGCCAAGCACTGCTTGTCGAGAATCGCATTTTCCCAGCACTCGTTGTGCTGCATTTCCTTGTATTTTCTACCTCATGAATTTAGAATAAGGCCGGGCCTCTAGCGGATCAGGACCGTGCTCTTCCTCTTATTTTCCAGCCTTATCTTGTTTTCCTCTAATTACTTTAAACTGGAGAAATGACCCAAATGAGTCGACCCCCGAGGCGCTGCTCGGAGCGGTATAGCTGCGTATTACAAATTCATCTTGGATGCTTGACGACGTCTAAAGTGTTGCCTTGTTTGGGGGGTCCGGCGTCTCTGGCGGCATCTGACCGTAGCGTGGGTGGGAAAGGGAGAAGAAAGTCGGTCGGAAGCAACGAGGAACACGCAGCACAAGTCCAACTACTGGCCAAAACTTTCTTCTCCTCCACCCTCCGCGGTGCCCCCTCTGCCTGTGCTGCCATGGCAACAGAGCAGCCAGATCTCAACACATACACACACGCACTCCAAGTAATGACATTGACTAAATACATTATTTGTGGTTGGACGAGGTGAAAAATCAATGCATGGGTAATGTGTTTCTTTTCCTGTTTAACGTCTGCATTTCATTGAGTGCCCATCCTTGTTTGGGCACTTTGGTGGCCCATCTGTCAAAGATGTACACTGGCAGCCGGCATTTACTGCAAAAAAAGATTCCATTTGTAAGCTTAAGAAACTTTGATGTGATTGGTGGAAGTTGCTTGCAGAAGAAGCAGCAGACTTGAACCAGAGAAAATGCCGCAGAGGTCCGGGCTGAGAATGAAATGATGCATTTGTGGAAACAAAAAAAAAAATGGCAATCCAGTCGAGACAATGTGAGATTAATGAAGCTGCAAACGTAATAATAATGATAATAAAAAAAACAGCATAAAGAAAAGGGGGAAAATGGGGGATTGGGGACATACAGGTCTGTGTAAATGACAATTTCTCCTCTGAATAATAACACATTCGCCGTGGAAAGAAAAATGGGTGAGAAGCAAACTTTCAAATCAGTGAGGTTGCGCGAATAAATTACGGAGTCTCTGTCAAAGTTTGGGGAGAAGAAGCGGCGGAATGTTCCATGTGGCGGCCGTCATTTGTCAGGTTGAATTGCAGAGCGGCATAATTGGGTCTTTGGCGCTGCCGTTGCCGTGAACATTCATTTCCATGTAAATATGAGGGCAGCCAATGGAAGGGAAAAGCCTAACTTTGATGGTTGACACCATTTTCTTTCCATATAATGAGAACGGATGGAGAATAAACGATTACATTTTGTGAGGCTCTTTCAATTTAAATTGACACCACATTAGGCACACCAAACTAGATTGAGTTTGATCCAAATAGTCAACGGGTTGACCTTACTGCTTTGCACTGATGCCAATTCCCCAGACGCAGGGTTAGGGAATCCAGGTCCAGAACGTAAAAACCCTGAAACAGTTTGGCGTTAGCCACAGGTGCTTCGACTCAACAGGTGGAGACAAGCTCGTTAACCTGCCAGATGACTAGAAGCACCTGTGGCAGGGTTTTTACTTTCTGGACCTGGATTCCTCAACCATGCCCATAAAATGTTCTATTCAACTGATAAAAGAATTTCCTCTTAACTCATTTGCTCCCAATAACGTGTAAATACGTTTTTTCATTCACTGCCAGTCATTATAGAAAATTTTTACATTTCCAATACTCACGTGATATTACATTCAATAATTATATATAAACCGAATCTACCAAATAACAGAATAGACTCCCTACTTTTTGTCCCGTCCCGTTCTTTTATAATTGACAGCAGAAAAATGTAGGTTTGCCAAAATACAGCCATTTCTCCCATGGACTCTGAAACTGTGTTTATTTCGTAAAAAATGGGACAATGATGTCATCTACCGGTGGTTGGGCATCAGTAAAGTTGTTTCCAAGTTTGATATTTACAGTGGAGCATGCTCAGATTCGCCCCCATTTAGCACCGCTCTAAAAAATACAATTGACAAGTATACTTGTCAAAGGCAGTGAATGAGTTAAATGTTCTAAGTGTCCCAAAGACGTATTTATACGTTTTTTTTTGTTTTTTGTTTTTTTATGCGAGAGCATACAGAAGGCTTTGATGCAGCCTCTCAACTGCAAAGAACGGCTGCAGAAATGGTAGTTATTACACAAAAGGCCAGCAGGTGGCAGCAGAGCAAAGGAGATCAACCAGGGCCATGTAGAAAAACATCTCAATTACTTACAATTTTGAATAGATTTGTGAAAACTGATGAAACTTAGCTCTCTTCTAATGCTAATTGCTGCAAAACGGAAGCAGATAGAAACATACTTTTTTTTCCTGATGAAAGAAGAGACTTTAATCTTTCTTTTGATCGGTTCCATGCTTTTATAGCAATAGAACACAATATTATGTGGGCCTTGCAAAATCAGTCAAAATCCAGTAAAACAGCCGGGAGCGAACGGGACTGCTTTTGTGAAAATGGCTGTGAGTGAATGAGTTAATTTCAGAACTTTTCCCTTAAAGTGACAACTTTGGGGACAGATTGACGGAGGGGAATCGAGGATGGAGAGCATCGATCCTTCGTCGCACATCTCTGCGTTCCAGCTTCCCGACATGGCTTGCTGCTAACGTAACAATGCAATCGCGGCGCCGACAGAGTTGTAATTCTGGCCCAGTCACTCGGGCTAATCAGCCTCTTGCCAGCCCGCCATCCATCAGCCGGGCCTATCGGAGGACGAGTGTGTGTTTGCAATCTTCGGGGGAAAAGACGATACGAGCTTGTGTCTGTGGGAATGTGCACGTGTGGGTATGCACGTTTGATTTATTAGCAGCAAGACTGGGTGTTAAAGTTCTACAAATGGAGCGTCACTTGGGAATATGCCATTTAATTGGGCAAAAAAATTAAAATAAAAGTTCAGCGGTAGACAACCAGTAGGAAACGAGGAATAAAACAATTAGGATCAGGTTCATGAATGGTATGCTTGGACCAGTTTGTTGTGGAGGACCTCGAGCCCACAAAACCACCTTCACGATGAGCTAGAATGGACTTTTCACTGAGCCAAGCCTATTTGGGGTTGGCAAATGAAGTGCTCCTTCCATAGTAACCAATGATCACCGAGTGAGGAACAAATCAATTCAGGGAATCATTGGGGAATTCCTGTTGGTCATCATATCTGAGCCAGCTGATTGGAATCAGCAGTTTGGTCGAGATGGGATGAAATTCACAGAAGTGCTTAGGTGATAATTACTATCTTTTAATGTCCTGTGGAGAGAGCAATGTGATCCACAAAGGGCTGTTAACTCCTAATGGATATTGTCGGTTTCACCCAGCTGGGAGATGGCAACCATAAGGCCGGCATCACCTCCACGCTAATAGAATTGTCCATGTTAATGACCTCCGGACGATAATTTCGATTCAAACGAACCACACGAGGGCCGCTTCAACAGGCTGAGAGGTGCTCGGAGTCGAGGAAAACATGTCTTTTGAAAGATGAGCCGTGTCAAGGATGAGCAGACCGTGAGCAAAGAGCTGTGCAGAGCGCGTGGGCCTTCTTCACATGAGCGTTCCTAAGATGCTTCACCTTGAGATGAATACCAAGGCCGCTTTAATTAGTTGCACATGGATGGGTTGACGCTTGTACAACACCCACTCGCTCAAACCCCCCGTAAGCGTGTCTGTGCGTGTGACTCAGCATGTACGCTGATGAAAAGGCCTAACATTTCTAATGAGTCTATTGAAGGACATCAAGCATGGAGCTAAAGTTACCCGAGGGACAACGTTGCGTCAAAAGAGCATGTGTGCATCCTTGAGAATGAAATGTGTGCTGATATTAGTATCATGAAAGCACAATGATCTACAGAATCAAGCATCCATGGCAGCAATCGGGATGTTTAATCCCACTTTATTCTGACGTAAAATTAACACAGTGTGCCTTTGGTATCTGATATCCAATCACTAGGGTGTAACAAAAACCGGGTTGAACTGCAAAATCATTTTTTGATTGAAAAGATGTGAACTGAATGTAATTGTTCAACTTTGAAATAGCGAGAGACATATTGAATGGCCTTTTATTGGAGAGTGATATAACTTGGAAGGAAATAGCCCATTTACAGCACTGACAAATTTGTTTGCTTCATAGGCTACCATCTTAATATCGAATCAAGTCAAACCAGATTAAATTGTTCCACTTCCAAATCGAATCCGACCAATCACATTCGCTTTTAATACTTGTCCATTATTGTCTCCTTTTAAATGTGTGGCGGATCCAAGAGTGTCATGTTAGCTGAGCTCGGCAAGTTTCTTCACCAGTAAGTACCGTATTTTCCGCACTATAAGGTGCACCTAAAAGCCTTCAATTTTTTCAAAAGCTGACCATGCGCCTTATAATCCAGTGCGCCCTATACTGTATATGGATCAATATTTGAGCCGCAACAGTTCTCGCTGTCAAGACGCTATCGGTAACCCTGCACGATCGGTGACGCGCGTGCGCAGAAGATCCCGCCATCTTGGATCGCTAGCTAATACTAATACTTTACCTCAGAGAAAATAATAAAACAGCTGTTTATTCATTTTGGGAGTAAATGGAGCTGTCAAAAAGCTGGTTTGTAATCTATTAATAAAGTTTGACTGACCTATCTGACTGTTTTGTTGACATTCCCTTTAGCGCAGCACCATCTAATGGATGCATAACGTAACCCCAGCCTCTACTGTAGCGCCTTATATATGAAAAAAGTTTTAAAATATGTCATTCATTGAAGGTGCGTCTTATAATGAGGTGCGCCTTATAGTGCGGAAAATACGGTATATCCAACACTCCACAGGTGAGTCAACGTAACACATCTGTATTTTTGGGATGTATTTTTCGACCAGAAGAGAAAACAGGATCAGGAAAAATAGACAAAAGGCGCGAAGAGCTGCGTTTTAGCAGATGGTGCGCAGGTGTGTTTCTCAAACATCCAGTTAAAAAGATATTTGCAGACAGCGCAGACAAACTGCTTCACAGACCTTGAGGGTAAGGTGACATCTATAGTCGCCCCATTAGTCATAATGGGTGGAAAACATCCCCTGCAGTGCCAAGGAGCTTGTCCTTGGGGTCTTTCAATTACAAAAAAAACCCTTCTTGATCTGAAATATCTGTACAATACATCTGACGTGAATCAAAATGCCGCTTGGGTCAAGATCTGTTTCATCTCACTCCGCTGACTAAAACATACACAGTGAGTGAAGGAATGGACGTGATAATGAGAAGGACCACTGTCTTTGTGGTGGGAAGCTCGAAACCAAACGCCAAATTAAAGCGGAGAGGCTCTGCGAGGCGCTGTGAAAAAAGGCAGATTAACTTGGAGCCCGAGAACTAATGAAATGAATCTGGACATAAATGATTAATTATGTTCTCATTTTCTTGCCTTCGTCGTCGACTGTTGGGATTCACAGAGCCGCCACCACTGTGAGGTTTCTTCCGGCCAAAAGTTGCAGTTTGTCTATGTGGGTCATGCTTGAATGCTGCTCCAAGGCAAGAGTAGGTCATGGCTTGTTTTAAAAGCATTTCTGTTATTTTAAGCCCATTTTAGCGTTCCATATGTTCTACACTGCGCTGTGTAGCCAAGGTAGAGCGGGCGTATACATCAATTTCCACAGCAGGGGGTTCACAGGAAGGGAGCGCCCCCTCCTCGCTCGAAGAGCCGCCCGCTGGAACACCTGCATCTTTTGCTGAGCAATAAAATCAGACGGCATCACAGCGGAAAAGCTCCGCTCGACCGTGGATTTAAACTTGACTGGCCTTTTCCCCGCCAGAGATAAGCCCTCCTGTTCCATTCAAGAAATCCGACCGCATATCACCGATGGGGAAGTGAATTATCACCGCTTTGAAGTGCGAGGTGTCACGATGTCGAGAGGCGAGCGACCGCTGACGGAACAGGCCACAAAACCACCGACACCTCCTTGGATATGAGAGCTTCAGAAGAAACAAGGTGCGTTTTTCATAGTTGCACACAGAGTTTGAGTGGTGAGCAAAGCGAGGCAAAAGCCACTAATCTGGTGGTGGTGACAGCAGGTTGGCTGCATTGTTGTAAAGCTTTCCCAAGATCTTAAATTCCAAGAGCGGCGAGAGAGCTCAGACCTCTGCCAAGGCTTGCGTATTTGTCAAGTGCCAAATCAATCCTCCCTGTGATATATCGAAAGCTAAAAGCAGGTCAAGTGTGGTCCTGACTCCTGATCCAGAATCTCTTCCTCCTCCAGAAACGGTAATCGCTACCATGTGTGTAATCTGGATCAGATCAGGATTCATTCTTTTCGGAACAAGTTTCTGCGATGAGGATTCTAACCGTCTTTCACCCTAGTCGTGCAAAATCCACGTTGATATATAGAAAAAAAGTGTGCAATGGACAAAATAACACACCTACCTACAAAAGAATCAAGGCATCACTATTACTTTAGAGACAACAACACAAAAACAAGAAAGATAATTCCACATGCAACAACAATGGGCAAACATCTGCTCCAACATGAGAATCCAGGATGCTCCAACATCAAGTAAAAGCTATTTTTAGTTTGCGCCTACAGCAGTCATTTTTAAACACAAAAATTTTGCTGACTGTCATGTGGACTGAAAAATTAGCTGCGCCAAACTTTTTCTCGGCAGCTCCTCCAGGGAGCCGAGCATGGCGGCAACACACAAAAAGTAGGACATATCCCGCTTGAAATGCCGCTCTGCCGCAGCATCGTGCGGATCGTCATGACGACCGCAAACCGCAGCAAGACGCTGCCGCGGCCACTTTAGCTCCCGTTCGTTGGCGGCATGCTTACGACATTAGCATGCAAACACGCTCACGGAGGAGAGTAAACAATGGTGCACCAATTAAAATGGGTGCTTGCCATTAGCATGCTGAGAGCCTCACAGGGCTGCAATCATCGCGCTTGCAATCACAAAATAATCACCAAGAAATTCCCTGCGGTTCTGCGTGCATATAAAAAAAAGACGTCTCCCCTTTTTCTCTGAACATGCACGTGTTAGTGTGATGTTGTTGGTTTGTTTTCACAGTCAAGGGGTGCCATGCATCAATATTATGCTTTCCATTTTAAGAGGCTACGCTAACAAGACGAACAGAATTTCAGGGTTACTTGCGTCAAAAGTATTATGTTCGACGTAAACAACAGTTTGGGATTGCTTATTATCAAAAGTAGGTCCAGATTCAACCGTTTTTATATCCCAGGTAACATGTGCTGAAAAAATGGGGAGTGATATTTACTTGAAAAAGCCTTGTAAAGTTTGATGCACTCTATAAATTCTAAGTTGGACAAGGAGTTTAACTACAATTTCTTACTAGAATTTTTTCAAGTAAATTTCAATCTCCATTTTTTCCAGTGTAGTAATGTGATCCTAAAAGAGCAAAACGCTTCATCATCCTTTTTTTGGGTTGCAGGGGAAGCACCCTAAACAGGAAAGTTCAGACTTCCCTCTCCCCAACCACTTCATGCAGCTCTTCTAGGGGCATCCCAAGATGTTGCAAGACCAACTGGGACAATTGCACCATTGTTCTCAAGACCCTCCTCTCGGTGCGAACACCTGACAACCTCCACGAGGAATCCTAACCAGTGCCTGAACCACCTCATCTGGCTCCTCTTGTTGTGAGCTCCCGGATGACAGAGCTTCTCACCCTATTTCTACCGTCGTCAAACTCATTTCAGTGGCTTGTATCTTTTTCTTTCAGTCATGACATACATCTCTTGGCCATAAGTACGGGTGACAATGTAGATCGAACATTCAGTGCTTTGCCATTTGGCTCAATTCCTTCCTCTACATGGCAGACCAATGTGGAGTCCACATCACTGCAGACGCTGAACCAATCCACCTGTCGATCTCCCGCTCTATCTTTCCCTCATTCATCACAAGACCCAAGAAACTTGAACTCTTGGAAGGATCTCGTTCTTGACCATTTTCGCACAGAGGACCAAGGCCATCAATGTTTTGGACCTTTTTGTTCAATTTAAGGTTCTGGGCAGCACTGTGACCAAGTGGTTAACATGTCTGCCTCACAGTTCTGTTGGTTTAGGGTTTGAATCTCGGGTCCGGACTTCCAGTGTGGAGGTTGCACAACTTGCGTGGTCTTCTTTTGCTTGCATAGGTTTACTCCAGTTTTGCCCCGCATTCCAAGAACATCTTTCGTAGGTTGACTGAAGACTCAAAATTATGTCTATTGTTTTTTGTCCATATGAGTCCAGTGACTCCCTAGTGGCAACCAGTTCAGGATGAACCCTAACCTCTCACCAAAAGTTAGCTTACCCACACCATGAAAGGGTGTATTGAGACCTGCACTATTTGGTCCGCTTTAAACGGACCAGAGTTCGTTTCCCACGCTGGTGCGGACTAAACAAACGGACCGAGACCCACCTTTCGAGGTGGTCTCGGTCTGCTTCCAAACCCACCTGGCACGGTTCGCTTTGCAGTCTGAATACAAACCACGGCTGATCCGCTCCAATTGCTGGACATATGCGCCTTTTTGGGCTTAACAAGCCATCGTAGTCAAGTATTGTGGGGGGAAATTTTGCCCGGTAGTGAATATTGTGCTAAATTCATTCATAAATCATGCGTATTACTTTTAGCCACGCTGCTGTCAGCATGTTGTGGTGGGAGCGCAACTGCTCCTCCGTTGACTACAAACAATCGACGACGCATTCCAAAATTAGAAACAGAGTGGCAGAACCTCTGTTGAATGAGCTGCCCTTGACAATCACATATATCTTGCATCTAATAACGCAACAAATATGCAACGGAGTAATGCAGCACGTCGGAATTTCACGTTTTCCGCTATTTCCGGGTTTCGTACGTGTACAGCCCTCCTCATTTTTGTCTAATGGGAGCACGGATCGTCACATGGGTCGACGTGATTCCGCAATATAGTCCACTTGCAAAAAGAACAGTGTGAATATGAACCGCACCAATCTAAAAAAAAAAATAAAGTCTGCTTTTGGTCCGGACCAAACAAGTGGACTAAAGGACTTTTCTGGTCTGAACACACCCTAAGAGGGACACAAAATGATTTAGGCCTGCCAAATGTTCAACCTGGATTTGATTCAGATTGAAACATGATTCAGTAATTGCGCTTCTGAAACTGAATACACGCTGCAAATCGGTTCATTATGGGGAGAATCATAAATCATGAAATCTCTTTGTTCTTAAGATATATCTGTTCAATTTCCAACCAAGTTATTCATGAAACAGACTTACTGTATATTAGCAAAAGCCACTTAAGACATCATTTTCTCAGTTGTGTTCACGTGCGGAGTGTAAACAAGTGACTGACTGCTGTCACAGCTCTCTCTCTCTCTCTTTCTCTCTCTCTCTCTGAGGGCAGAAGAGCACACTATCTGCTGACTTCTCCAACACACGCACACACACACCCACACACACACACACACACACACACACACACACACGCACCCCCACTGATGTGACACCGCGGTAAACATCGATGTGCTGACTGCCGCAGCTCGCAGCCCCGAGGCGAGCCGGCTCCAAACATGCACACAGAGAGGAGTCGGAAATGGACTCTCGCAGACCTGCACACACAGCTGTCGTACACAAACAATGAGCGAAGATCGAGAGAGCCAACGAGTGAGAGGGGCGAGAGAGCATTCCCGTCTTTTGGCCCGTCAGTCAGCTAATATTTGCCGAAAGTGATGTTTTCCAATAAGACAAGGAAGCCGGGGCCCATTTCTGATCCGTCAATATCACTTGGCGCATTTCACAAGCTGATGCGAGTCGGCGTGACACTCCACAGGGACGTCGCACTTGAGAAAAAAACAAACTGGCGATTCCGCTCTTCTCCTTTAAAAGGTGTCGCTCTCGTTTACTCTCATGCAATTTGCTCCCTCTCCCTCCCTTGCCACTCATTCGCTTAATGCAGGATTGTGAATTGACTCTTAACACTGCACACTTCATTGTATCCATTCACTGCTAAGCTGCTTTTAAATAGATGCGTGATCAAATATGATACAGCTGAACACACAGACATGGGGGGGGGGGGGGGGGGGGGAAAGCACTTGGATAACTGATGGAAATGGCCTAGATTGCATTTGTTTACATGCACGTCTATTTCAGGTTGTGAGGCTTCCGGATGAAAAGAGACATTACAGCTCATGGAAGAATACAACGACATGTTCATCTTTACTCACCTTTGAGATGCATTGCATACACATAAATACACATTCCACATCAGCTTCATGCACATTTTTGGAAGTGCTGCCACAGTTCTCAAAACAAGCTTTTGCTAAGTCTTTAAAGACTTTGGAAAGTCAATTCAGAGATTTGTTTCTGATTACATTATGCATGTTTGATAAATGCTGAAAACGTGCAAAGATTGACAAATGTAGTACTTAATTGTGGAGATTTATTGTGGACTTTCAGTTGTCTTCATTTGATGGGAGTTGCTAAAACGGTGACGCGTGACACACTTTGGACTCTGGCAGGAGTTGTGGCCGCATTAGAGCGCCACATTGTCAGCTGTGAGTGCATGCATGAGAAAGACGGAAATGCACAGAGCGCGTCTACTTTGTTAACAATTACTTTCAATTTACAGGGACTTCAAACTTAAATCAGTTATCATCAAGAACGCATCTCATGTGATCCTTAAAGCAGTGTAGCATTGTTTTTTGTTGTTGTTTTTTTTGTGACAACCTTTCAAATGCTTAATTATTTTGATGTACCAGGCGGAATACAAATAGCATGTCAAGCCACACACACTTTCTTGAACAAAAGAATGCTGGTCTGGTAACTCGGCCCAACTCAAAACGAACCGTCCAGTCAAATGTCATGTTCTTCGTGAGCAACGATACTCGTCATCATAGCATTCAAAATGTTGCGCGGGAAAGATGATAGTTTGTTTCATTTAGCATTAAACTCTGTTTAAATAATCAGTAACCCATCGAGTCATTAACACCAGCAACTGACGGCCTTAGAAGCGTGAGTTTCAAAAGAAGGCATGCTCGCCTTTCTTCCCAAAGAAGATGTCGTACATCAAAACAGAGCCCACTTATGAATCATCAAGTTTTTATTCAAGTCATTCACTACTGTTGCTTGCCGCTAATGTTTACTCATGGAATTACGTATAAATATATATTTCATATGCATGTCCAACTTTTCCACACATACGTCCTGCTTTTTCCGGCTATTGACAGTGACCAGAATTCTCCGCTGATCAATCTGGTTTCCAGGCTGGGACACCAAATGTTTGATGAGTAGATCTACTATTAACCAGCATTTCATGACTACAACCAAACGCTGTCACGCAAACATCAGCCAACAGAAAATCGCCGTTACTTACCAGTTTCTCGTGAGATCTGGACAAACGCCTCCACTCCGCTCTCGCCGTAGTTGCCCTCGGAGGCCAGCGTGGACACGTAGTTCCACTCCATGGCCGTCACGATGTCCATCATGGCCTGAGCCTGGTACGAGTCCGGCGGCACCACGCGGGAGAAGAAGTCGTAGCGGGTGTTGTCGCTCAGCTCGGGGGCCGTGGAGGCGTAGCTGATCTGAGGGATCTGGAGAGACGGCACAGAGAGAGCGGGAGAAATGAGGTCAGAAAAAAAAAAAAAAACATTGCAATTTTGGGAGGCAATCCTGGCGGGGAGGCCGGCCTCACGCTGGCTTTATAAGGTAGGGGGCGATCCCCAAGATTATTTGGAGGCGGGTGGGAAGACGATACAACTCAATTTCTCTTCCTATCACTGGAAGTAAGGATGGAAGTGTGGAAACAAACCAAAATTGGCATGAGAAATGGGTTGCACAAGACGACAACTTGAAAAGAGAGGACTGAATCTCTCTCTCTCACAAACAAATGCAGGTATATGTGATAGATAGTGTTAAAGGCTGTTAAAAGCGTTATACACAGCTGACAGGCAGATTGATTTTACCTCTGATGGAAGGGGACATCAAGAGGTGTACTGGCCAATAAACACATACACACTCTCTCATGCACGCACACAGACACACACGTTTGTCTTTGTATCTTAGTGGGGACATGTCATTGATATAATGCATTTCCTAGCCCAAACTAACTCATTCACTGCCAGTCATTATAGAAAATTTTTACATTTCCAATACTCTCGTGATATTACATTCAATAATTATATATAAACCGAATCTACCAAATAACAGAATAGACTCCCTACTTTTTGTCCCGTCCCGTTCTTTTATAATTGACAGGAGAAAAATGTAGGTTTGCCAAAATACAGCCATTTCTCCCATGGACTCTGAAACTGTGTTTATTTCCTATAAAATGGGGCAATGATGTCATCTACCGGTGGTTCGGCATCAGTAAAGTTGTTTCCAAGTTTGATATTTACAGTGGAGCATGCTCAGATTCGCCCCCATTTAGCACCGCTCTAAAAAATACAATTGACAAGTATACTTGTCAAAGGCAGTGAATGAGTTAAACTCTAAAACAAAGTCTTGACCCTCAAAAAAGAAGTCTGAACTTGTGGGGTCAACCAAAACCGTCCCATCAAAGTCAGTCCCCACTCACAGTCCTCAATGGTAGTTAAACCGGTGAAAACCCGTGAGTATGGGCCCCCAAAATGTAGCACACACACACACACACACGTACACAAAATAGCAATTTCATTAGCATTCATTGCAAAGTAAGAGTTCAGTGGCAGTCTAAGTCAAACATACATTTCAGTGTCAGCTGTCTGTCACGCACACTTCAGAAGGTTGACAAGTGCTGAGCACAGCCCAACTGGGATCAGGATGACATTAAGCAATTAAGGAAAGACGCGGTATGTGTGTCTGTAACATTTCAAAATGCCCATTACTCAACGTCTTTCTTTTCTTTTAGTGTCATATGTGAGGCGCCTGCCTGCCACTTTGCATCTGCACGTTGGCATTTTTTAAAGGTCGCCGATAGCCTACTTCGTGTGACACCTTCCTCTTTGGTGGCAGGGGCGGCAACTTTTATTCGGGACATGTACACAACACGTCCTGTTTCTGGGCTGTGTTACACCTGCTGCAAACAACACAAATGATATCTGTGTACTAGTGATATTACGGATGCATAATTCATCAGGGCCCAGATGGCAAATAACCTAAAACACCAAACAATTGGTGAAACAATGCTTGTGCGTTCGTGTATGTTAATGAGCATCTCATCTGTTTCGTTTGTCCTCTCACACTTTGTGCAAATAGACACATATCCATTTCAAAGAGGAAATAAAGGCGCAGCGGCGAGGAAATGCGATATTTATCTGTTTACAAGAGCGGCGGAAATGCGAACCAGTGACCTGTGCAAACTCTCCACTTTGATCTTTTGTTATTTTCGATTTTACAGAAGCGCACAGAATGGAGAGAAGTATGCAAATAGGCTGTGCTTCATTTCTCAGTGAAGAGTAAGAAGATTCATAAAGTTAGAAATGTGTCAGAAATGCAAACAATGCATGCACCCATCAATCTATCCATTTTCTTAACTGCTTTGCCTCACTAGGGTCGCGGGGGGGTTGCTGCAGCCTACCCCAGCTGGTTTCGGGCAGTAGGCGGGGTAAACATGCATGTCTTTGGCATGTGGAGATGAGGATGGATGGATGGATGGATGGATGGATGGATGGATGGAATGGGTGGACAGACTGATGGGATGGATGGATGGATGGATGGATGGATGGATGGATGGATGGATGGATGGATGGATGGATGGATGGAATGGGTGGACAGACTGATGGGATGGATGGATGGATGGATGGATGGATGGATGGATGGATGGATGGATGGATGGATGGATGGGTCAACAATGCTGAGTCGGCAAATTGGCGCGAGATAGACGTGACTGTGGCTGTCTTTCGCCTCCAAAGTGAGCAGAGTTGGGAGTTAGCGGCAAGGAAATTAATGGCTTGGTTCACCCACACTGCCGGGGAAGAAGATTATACTTCCAATCCTTCCATAATTCCATTTGCGCTAATGAATGTGTGTGTGTAGAGAAGAGCGTGTGTGATAGAAGAAGAAAAAGGATGTCTGTGCTGCACTGCTTTTTGAAACGGGGGTTTCAATTCGCGCCGGAGACACTTCTTTGCATTTATATATCTTAAATAATGTTGTCATTGTCATAAAAATACTCATTGCTGGACAAAAGGTCAGCGTTTGCACGGCGCGGTCACACAAGCCTGATTTCTTTGAGTCCAATTCAGCATAACATAGCCATCAAAAAGTTAAGGAGTCGTCAAAGTGGCTCTGGTGGTGTTGGAGCACAGTGAGAAATGTCAGCAAAATGCACTCTGTCTACTTCCCATCATCCACCGACCCTTCCGACTAAAGCGACCTTTTGAAATGTCTCTTTGCCAGTCCCGGTGAAATCGAGGAAATTTGAGGTCCAAATTTGCTCTTTTAAAAAGAACTTTGGAGAATATTTCTCGCCAGGAGGAAGCATGTGACATTATGAAGCGAACACAGCTTTTATCTGTCTGCGTGTGTGCATCTTGCAATAATGGATCTGTCATGCCCAATCAGCGAGCCTGAGCCTGATTGATCACCTCGGTGTGGAGCTAATTTACCCGAGTAAATTGCACACATGAATGTGCTCGCTTTACATGAAATACACACGGTGTCATGCGAAAGGGCCGGGTGGATCATCGTTATGATTTGTATTCATTATTTATTTGTTTACATTCACACAAAGAC
This sequence comes from Festucalex cinctus, assembly GCF_051991245.1. Lineage (NCBI taxonomy): Eukaryota > Metazoa > Chordata > Actinopteri > Syngnathiformes > Syngnathidae > Festucalex > Festucalex cinctus. Next base: position 8,701,963 of record NC_135426.1, read on the forward strand.
AATACTGTAGATGACAGCAAATTCAAACTTGTGACATTCAGATTCTTATTTTTGAGAATGTCAGTTGGGTAATGGTGGTGCATCTTATTTTTACTTACTTTTTATTTCACCAACATGGGAACTACATTATAATAGAGTTGATTTGAAAAATGTCCGTTTTATAGTGTTTGTGTTACTTTTAGTAGGAAATCACAAGCTTCTCAAGAAATAGCTTGAAAGGGTCACTTAAACACTGCCAAAGCTTAACAAAATTGCACACACACAAACACACACAAAAAAAGACATTTCGCAGTGAAATGGAAGCAAAGTCACTACTAAAAGCAGGTCATGATCCTCACTACAGCACGCAAAACACTGGCACTATTCGACTAAAATAAAACGTACCCAGTGACATGAAAAAAAACTGGCCATGTAAACAACTTTAATAGAAATGTTTATAATATACTACAGAATATAAACAACACTAAATTGGTGAGGGAAAAAAAAAAAGATTGTAAAAGAAACCTTGATCAATAGCAGGAAGCCAGTCAAGCGTCCATCTTTGTAACTTGTTTTAATTGGCACGAGAAAAAATTGAGGAAGGATCAACTGCTGTTGTTTTTAATTGCTGGGAACATGACTCCGGCATTAGAAAGGCCAAGTCGGGTTCAGGGTCTAATTGGGAAGAGGGGACCGCCACAGACTGCGGGGGCTCTCGCTAGGCAAGTCCTAGCTGGGATTTGACATCCACTTTTGGAATGAATTTAATTAAATACAGCAGATGAATCTCCATTCAACTAATTTGAGACGATCGACGATCTATTTACTGCATCATGTGTAAAGTGATTGATGAAAAAAAAAAAAAAAAAAAGAAGGGATTGGGACATTCTTACTAATCAAGTGTCACTAATATAAACTAGTTGTCATGTCTGGGGTCACGCCAGGGTTAAGTTTGAGTTCATGACCTGTTAAGTTTGGGTTCAAGACCGTGAGGCCAAGTGTCTGTTTTTTACTGATGTAACCATCAAGCAACCATCATCTGGTTTCAACTGGTTATGCTATGTGATGTCATGAGCTTTGTGATGTCAATCAATCATTTACTTAGTCACAACCAATCAGATCAATTCATTGGTAGCAGTCTGAGAAGTGTGTGTGTTTGCCGGATTATTGCTTTCTGTCCCTCTGTGCAACTCTTTGTTTCTCGTCCAGTCAAATTTATTCCACTCTTCTTGATGTGAATAAATAGTTAAAATCTTATTTGTGTCTGCGCTTTGTGATCCAACCTTCAGATCATGACACTAGTACAAACTTTTAAAAGAATAGCTAGCTGTTTTAAAAGTGTTGCTGCGGTAAATTTCCAACTAAATCAAGCCAATAAACTGGCCAATACTGATCAATAGCATACATAAATCATTGCTATTGCTCTATACTTTACTACCACATCCTTACTGTATTTCAAAACCTCTTTAAACTATCCAACCCATATTGCTGTTTACAGCTGCAGGTTTTTCATCCAAAGAGTGGTCAAATTAAATAATGCGACTATATAACATTGATTCCGAGCTCGGAACGCAGGCATCGACTTTCCACTTTCTCACTCCCGTTGCCGCTTTTATTCACCGCTAAACAACATTGGCATTCCCTTTTATTGCGCTTGCTTGTGCCCCGCGATTGCACCCCACATCAGAAGACGCGCTGAGTGCAATCACTGCGTGGGATTTTTTTATTTTATTTTTTTACGTCAACAGGCATATAAGCAAGATGAGGGATAGATAGATAGATAGATAGATAGATAGATAGATAGAGAGAGAGAGAGAGAGAGAGAGAGAGAGAGAGAGAGAGAGAGAGAGAGAGAGAGAGAGAGAGATTGGGTAAAAAAGGAAGCAAGCTCGACAACAGCACGGGGGCATGGTGAGAGGAAAGAGAAACAACAGAAGACAACAACAAGAGGGAAACTTTTAATAGGAGACGAAAAGAACCAAGGCAATAAAAGAGAGTAAAGGGAACGATGTGAGGGAAAGTCGATGGATGACGCACACAAACAAAAAGAGGGGGGAAAGAAAGGAGTAGCACACTATGAGAAGGACAGATGTACAGGATGGAATGAGGGAGGTCCAATTATTGTGAAGACTCAAATGGAGGGAAAGCAATCAAAGTTCAGAACGGGGACGCAAGCAGCAAGTGACAGTGACGAGAATGAAAACATCGAGGAGGACAGAGAAGGAATACAGGCAAAAAAACAGTCTGTTTTAAAATGGATGTTTAATCTATGCATGCCTCCTTTAATTTGTGTCGGATTACACTTTCATTTTCAAATCATCTCCATGTTCAAGGCACCAAAATCACTTCTATTTAACTTTGTCTGTATTCTGATTGAGCTGACTGTGCCCTGAAGGCATGCAGCTTTGAGCATGTACTGAGATATGTTAATACCATTATTAGCATTTTAGAACATCCATTAATATTGTATCCCATGCTTTTTGACCCAAGAAATGACCACTAATGCTCACTATGCTTTTGGTTAATAGCACTGCTATCTTAGCAGTCCTCAATTTACTAAGTAACTTCTTGGTTCACAACAATGTTTGCATATGATTTCTTTAAAACTAGTCATATTTAAATTATTTCTATGAATGTATTCCTGGCACTAGTGTGGTGTGCAACTAGCCTGTGTGGGTAGTTAGCCACTGCTAATTTTGCAAAATTGGTCTTCTCAAAACTTTGTACAGTAAGTTTGCTCAACAGCGTTTTAGGTTGACAGCAATTATCTATTTTTTGAAACGATGAAAATTGTATTATACTTACCGTTTACTCTCTGTACATTAATTTAACATTCAGGACAATTCACATCTGATTTATTTTGTTGATAGAACTGCTGGCCAGGTGGTAATTATTGACCAATCCCAGTTTATGTTACAAGTCAAAATGGCGGTCTTACTCGATCAAATGACATTTTCCGCTCATTGAAAAGCATTGGACGCTGGATCGTTGTAATATTATTTGTAAGGATTAGTTATTTATTTATTACTCTTTGTTTTGGCATTTTTTTTAAATACACAAAAATGGAAACTCACAAAAACTTGCAGGTAACACTTGACATTGTGAGAAATTACCAATATAAAAATAATGATAATATAGGGCTACAAACAAAACAAAAATGAAAGTAAAATAAAAACAAACCAAAAAAAAAAACAGCCCTAGATGTTACCACAAAACAATAATAGAAAAATTTACTATTTTTAAGGATTATTTGGATTTCAAAATGTGATAAAATGTCAGGCGGCACGGTAGTCGAGTGGTTAGCACGTCCGCTTCCCAGTTCTGAGGTCTCCGGTTCGAGTCCAGGCTCGGACCTTCCTGGGTGGAGTTTGCATGTTCTCCCCGTGCCCGCGTGGGTCTTCTCCGGGTACTCCGGTCTCCTCCCACATTCCAAAGACATGCATGGCAGGTTAATTGGGCGCTCCGAATTGTCCCTAGGTGTGCGCGTGAGTGTGAATGGTTGTTCGTCTCTGTGTGCCCTGCGATTGGTTGGCAACCAGTCCAGGGTGTCCCCCGCCTACTGCCCAGAGCCAGCTGAGATAGGCGCCAGCAGCCCCCGCGACCCTTGTGAGGAATAAGTGGTCAAGAAAATGGATGGATGGATGGATGGATAAAATGTCATTTGACTACTATAACAATCTGCCTGGTTTGTATGCCAGTCACAGGCAAAAGCTAAAAATATTACGTTTGCTTTACACCGTGTAAAGGAAGCATTTGCATTGTATTGCATTGCGGAAATATCAGAAATGTGTGGCCTAATTTTAGGTTAGCCTGTAGAATTATATATTTATTCCATTACAACCTGAATCGAATTGACTTGACTTGATTATTTGATTAAACATTTTCTTCCGACCAAATTTGAGCCTTCTATCTTGCTCTTTACAATTCAGTGAACCTTTGTGAAACTTGATTTGTTTGTTTGTTTGTCTGCTTGCGTTTTGCGAGGGATGCATTCTGAGACAAAACCATGATCTTTCTCCCGCCGAGTTGAAGTTTTTCCTGTAAAACTTATCACCAAAATGCACAACCAATTTAATTTTGCATAAAGTCCACAAGCTTAATGTCAACATTGGATGTGAAATGCCATAGATGGGTTAAAGAAATTATCAACTATCATGTCTAGGGTCACGCCAGGGTTAAGTTTGAGTTCATGAACTGTAGGTTTGGGTTCATGACCGTGAGGCCGTGTCTTGCTATGTGATGTTATGTGATGTCAGGACCTGTGTGATGTCAATCTTTACTCCTTTACTTAGTGACAACCAATTACATCAATTCACTGTCTGTAGTAGTATTTGTGTTTGCCGGATTATTGCCTTCTGTCCCTCTGTGCAACTGTCTTTGTTAAAACCTTATTTGTGTCTGCGCTTTGGGACACAACCTTCAGCATCTGACAGCAACGATGTTACGGTAATTATAAACTTGCCTCTTCCTGCTTATAATTACGCAGCATCTCTCCCATTGTAACCACTCTGCCCCGAAATAGTTAAATGCAAACGTGGCACTACACTGAAGACACACAGCTCTAAATTCAGACTTGCCGGTACACTATACTAATTTTACTTAATTTTCTTAATTAAATATTGAATGGGGAGCATTCCCCTCAATTAACTATCAATTAGCCGAGGGTATTGGAAAGCACAATGCATGTTTTTGCACACAAATAGCACAAAGTGTCAGTCGTGTGACTTTCTCTTCGGTGTCGGCGCACGAGTGCCGAGGCAGGAGCTAAAATTGAAGATGTCACGCAGCCCCAGGGGCTACATCCTCGGGGTGACACTGAATTAACGACGGCGACACGGAACGCTTGCCTTCCGGGGAGTGGAGACGTTCCACAGAGCTGTGAGAGCAACTCATCGTCGGGGTCAATTTGAATTTCAAGAGGAACATTATTAAAGGCTGCTCTGTCTTACCGGGAAACAATTTATGGCCGAGGTGATGAATCTGCACCTGCTGCTGAGAAAAAGGTCACGGGAGGGAAACGAAGGACGGCGCATCGTACGAAGACCTGCGCTCAACTTGCATCATTCACTTTCGGAAAAAAATGTATATTTTGTGCAATAGAAAGATTTAAAGGACACTTTTAAAAAGTAATGAATGGGAAATTTACGTTTTTTTTTGTTTTTTTGGGGGGTTTTTTAATGCATGAAATTTTTGCAATTATAAACAATGTACTGGAAAAAATTATAGCCGACCGATCTGTCAATAACTCCCAGGCTGCTTTTTCTCCCCAAAACTCCCCTGCATGTGCACGGCGGGCGCACAGAATGAACACGCCCCACTTCTTGATCCAAACCGGCCACCTGCTGCTTCTCCTCTTGCTTTTGTTTCTCCCCACCGTGAAACAAAAGTGTGCCATTGTGCATCTATATACAGTATGTGTATGTGGAGGCAGGAACGTTCCAGCTTCAACATGAGCACTTGACACATGCCGCTATCCAAGCGTGACGGTGCCGCATCTGTCTGGTGTCCCGGTGTGCGACCGCAAGCCACAAATGTCAGACAAAAAACAAAATATAGCAGCGGCGCTTTGCAGATGGAAAATAGATTACACACACACAGGCAAGTGCAGGAGAATTATTCATCTGCGTTCAGAGTCACACTATTCTGGAGCCTCATTTATCACTAAATAAGATCTATACGAAATCTATTTGGACAACTTCTCGTGTAACAAGACTAGCTTGTAAATGGAATAAAAACTCGGGACTTCCTTTATGCCAGTGTGAAGGGAGCATTCTTCTTTTCCTTCTCTGGGGAATCTGACCCCTACTTTATACACCGTGACACAACTAACAGGCCCCTGGTAGACCTGCAGGCAGCTGAACAACAGTGGAGGCGCTGCACAAATGTCTCCATGTCACCAGCAATTTGATTTTTATTACATATAGCACTTGTTTCATCTGTGGTTGCTTACTTTTAAACTGCTCAATAAATAGAGTTGATATTACAATCTAAAGAGAATTGTTGAACCAATTCTCTCTTAAAAACTGAATTCCTAATCTTAAATTGGTTCAACAATTCTCTTTTTAGAGTGTAAATATATGTACATTCTAAATAGAGAACTGTTGAACCAATTTAAGATTGCAAACTTAATTGTAGGCCATCACTTCAATCGGTAACACACGATTGAATTAAGTTAGTCCAAAGTGAATATCCATCCATCCATCCATCTCCTTAACCGCTTATTCATCACGATCGCGGGTCACGGGGGTGCTGGAGCCTATCCCAGCTGGCTTTGGGCAGTAGGCGGGGCACACCCTGAACTGGTCGCCAGCCAATCACAGACAATCAGCTGTCTGCGACCTAAGATAAGTTGCCTAATATCCAAATGCCCTGTACTTTCTTCTCCCTACAAGGGTCACAGGGCGTGCTGGAGCCTATCCCAGCCAGCTTCGGGCAGTAGTCAGGGTACACCCTGAACTGGTCGCCAGCCAATCGCAGGGCACACAGAGACGAGCAACCGTTCACACTCCCACACACACACCTCGGGACAATGTGGAGCACCCAATTAACCTGCCATGCACATCTTTGGAATGTGGGAGGAGACCAGAGTACCCGGAAAAGACCCACACAGGCACGGGGAGAACATGCAAACTCCACCCAGGAAGGCTGAAGCCTGGATTCGAACCTGCGTCCTCAGTACTGGGAGACGGACATGCTAACCAATCATCCACCGTGCCACCCATGCCCTGTACTATCTGTCAAAATGTGAAATTTTCCATAGCAAAGAACAACATTTATTTACTTTGTCAACCAGTTTGTAAAGACATTTCACTCATTTGGCTCCTCCGAAAAAGTCTTCCAAAAAAGTCGCCTTTGACTCAACACGTTGCAGGTCTTTTTTTGGCTGCAGTTTAGGGTTGCCCTTCATCCTCGAAAGGACGCGCACACAGCTGGAGCTTTAAACCCACCAATTTGAGCGTTAGCACGGACTCTGATTGCTCTCTCGCTCGCTCTCTGTTTGTCCTCCCCGGCTTCCAAAAAGGCCTTGACAAGATGAAATCCTGAGTGTAAATCTTGCTGCTGCGCTATTCCAACTTGAGTCTGCCACTGGGGGGTCTCACTGGGAGAACAGTACAATGCAAAATGTGGCAATCTATGAAGTTTATGATTAAAATTTAGGATTGATCCACCTTCATCGGTTGCCGCTGTGCACTGAACAACATATGAACTGAAGCGACACGCTCACAGGTGTAAACTCCTCTGTTGCAACTTTCCCAGCGCTGCCTTTAAAGAGGGCAAAGTGATGCGCGCGTCGCCCGCTCTATTAAGTTTCTCAACAGTAGCTAGGCTTCATTAAAGAGAGCAACACTCGCAACATGGCCCTTCTCTCGAGCTGCCGGGGGAGACAACGCTGTCAAGACTGTCGGAGGACCGCCTCGTTATCTGCGCCGGGCGCTCTCCGGGGAAGCGGTTCCATTTTATTTAAAGGGAGGCATGCACCGGGAAGCTATTTTGTTGCCGTATATGCCTCACAGTCCAGCAACGCACCTCCTTGCACACTATTTGAGTCACACGTTGACATTTTTCTTTTTCTTTTTTTAACCATCTCTGTTTCTAATGCTGTTGGACGAAGGGTCATCTTGGTTTTGCAGCATAGTAATATTATACATTATAACCTGTGGCATAAGAGCGAGTCAGGCCTTTATTACATTTTAGCCGGTAGATAAAACTGCTCAGGTGGATTACACATTTTATTGTGCATGACGCTTTATAGACTGTTGAAAAAATAACAAACTAATTACTCCATTTATGTAAGTTGAGGCCACCTCAAGTCGAAGCACAGTAAGACCTTCGCCAAGGCCAAAATATTCAACAGAGGTGTGAGGAATGGAATCAAATCGAATTTGTCATTGCACTTGTCAAGAGTACTGTCATGGTTTGGGTTGGGTTTTGTTTTGTTTTTTGTTTTTGCTTTTGTCAGGGTTCTAGTTTTGAGTGGGTTTTGTTTTAGTTTATCCTCATGTTTCTTTAAGTTTCAGCCATAATCTGTGTTTTGTTTTGTTGTCCTTGTGTGCCTCCCTCGTCTTGTCAAGCATTGTCATGTCCACATGTGTTTGCCTGCCCTTCCTCATCTATCAACCAATCAGCATCCTCTGCCACTTGTGTCTTGCCCAGCTGTGTCTAATTGTCAATTAGTGTATGATGTGTATTTAGTTTCTTGTCTCCCCTCTGTCTGGGTCGATTCATTGTGTTTCCCTCACGTCATGCTGCCCGTTTTGTGCCCTGAAGTTTCCACCACGGTTTGCCTCGCTTGTTTTTTTTTTTTTTTTTTGGTTGTTATTGCTTTTCTCAGCTATATCCTTGTGTACCTCTTTGTTTTGTTTCATGAAACCCCTTTTTGATTGCAAGTACAGCACAACAAAATTCACTGAACAATTACAATCTGTCCAAAAAACATTTACAAAAAAAAAGACCAGCAGAGGGAGACAGCACATCAAGCCTGATGGGTCACCACACCGCTCTCTAATTTTCTTAGAAAGAAAAAGAAAAACATAAGGAAGGGGGAAGAAAAAGAACCAATCCCATACTATGCTTCCTATAAGGAAAGGGCACAGTATGGGAGAACCCAAACACAGTACATCAAACCAAAGCACTATTTGGAGTTCACTTTTCATAACTGCAACAAGTCCAGAAACAAACAAGTGTGTAGCAATGTTGTTCACTTCAAAGTCCAGCAAAAGTCTCTGAAAATTGGGAAGGATTCTGGCACAAGTCATGTTATGTCTCCATAACTGGAGAAAGGGTGCACTCGTTGGTTGAGCAGTAGGGGATGGAAACGGTACTTGCAAGATGCGAGGGTTGTGGCCTAACTGGGGATATAAACGTCATTCGCCTTTCGTATAGCGTGGTTACTTCTCAAGTTGGTAAATTGTGATTTTTTTTGTACAATTGTAAACCCTCCACAAAAGTAATCAATCAATCAGCAAAAAATACAGGGCAGTATGCAGCAGGTTCTGATATACATTTTTGACATCATGTGTATTTAGGCAAATTTGCTATGATGTGTTGAACCAACATAATTACTTGCCTCAGTTACACTTGTTTATACAGCACAATAATGGTGGCAGTCTAAATGTTACAAGAGAGTATTGTATCTGTTGATGATCTATAATTAACTCATTTGCTTCCAAAAATATGTTGTATTTTAAATGTTTAAAGTTTCCCAAAGACGTATTTATACTTTTTTTTTTAATGTTTTTATTATGCTAGCACATACAGAAGGCTTTGATGCAGCCTCTCTACTGCAGAAAGCGGTTGAAGCAATGGTAGTTATTACAAAAACAGAGTATAAGAGATCAACCAGGGCCATGTTAAAGCAAGCTGATTTTCCCACAGTTCGAAGCAGATTTGTGAATAATGATGAAACTTAGCTATATTCTAATGGTAATTGCTGCAAAACAGAAATCGATAGAAATATACTACTTTTTTTTTCCTGAGGAAAGAGGAGACTGCTCTTTCTTTTGGTAGGGTCCATGTTTTTTTTTTAGCAATAGAACACAATACTCTGTGGGCCTTGCAAAATCAGTCAAAATCTAGGAAAACAGCCGAGAGCGAAGGGGGTTGCTTCAGTGAAAATGAATGAGTTAATAGAATGAGTTAATATATATTAGTAAATGTTTTTCCCTGTTTTCTGGCTCACTTAGAAGTTTTTTTGTTTTTGCTAAATTTAACTACACAAACTAGAACTAAACAAGTCATTTGAATGAGGCACAATTAATAGTGATTGTTTATTGAAGATGCAGATGTGCAATTTTAAAATGAAACAAATATGTATACTGTGAATAGTGTTGTTCCGATACCGATTTTTTTGGGCCCCGATACCGATTCCGATACCCAGCTTTGCAGTATCGGCCGATACCGATACCTAAGGTGTTTTTTTTTTTCTCAACATGAAAAAGCTATCCTACCATTGGTTCAGAGCATTCAAGGGCCAATAGGATGTCTGAGATCGGAATGCAGTGAACATGTCACCTATCAGTGAATGTCGTGCACGAGCGAGACATAAGAAGCTGCATCCAAAATCCTATATTAGTGTTGGAATTAATGGTATCGGCATGTTACTTGTGAGTACTCACCGATACCACTGTTTTAATGCAGTATATATATATATATATACATACCAGTATCGGTATCGGAACAACACTTACTATGAATGGTTGTATGTCGCCCTGACGCCTCCCTCTCACCCTGCTGGGGCACCCAATACTTTCTTGATTGTGGCCCCTGGGGTCCCTTGCTACGCCACTGGGTGTGTATAGTGACCAATCTGGTCCGTGCTGACATTGGAGGTGGGTAAGACTGTTTCAGTCAATGATGGTTTGGGGTAATCTTGCGGGCAACATGGCGGCCTTGGTAAACAGTGCAAAACCAGTTCCGTGATAACAAACACTCAAAGGGCTGTTAATGAAAGCGGATGCGTGGGAGAAGCGAAGCGGGGAGGGGAGGGCATGCTATAATGAATGGCGGAAAGGGGTAAATGTATTAGGTGGAGGTGGTGGCGGTGGTGATCGGGGGGGGGTCCCCTCTCGGGGTGCAGCAAAGGGGAGATGATGAAAGATTTGAAACGAGACAAAAAGGTGGAATGTGGAAGTGATGCAGTAATTGAGAGCGCTTGAGGGAGGATGAATATGGAGATAAATGTCAGCGAGAAGTCATACTGGGATGAAATATACGTAAGTGAATGCAACAAAATGAAGAGAGGGGGACGGATGAGGGGACAGAACGGCGTTGTGTGATGTGACAAATGGGATGACAGTCAGTCGAATAAAAAATGGCCTTGTTTTGCAGATAAACTAGAAATTGCAAAAAGGCAGAGAGTAAAAACCAAAGAAATGAAGTGAGGACTGCGACGTCGGTTAATACATCATCGCAATCCCGAGTAGATGTGAGCAACATCACACAAATCTGATTGGATGCTGAATATGTTTCGGGCAATTCCAATACATCATCTCCACTTTCGATTCTGCATTTTTGTGTTCATCCCATTTCTTCTCTCCGTTTGTTTTTCTACGCCGCTTTAACTTCTCTCGCTTATCCGGCAGAATTTTTCACTCCTCTCACATTCTCCATCCCATCTTTTCAGTCGCTCAATTACTTTGGCTTCCGCTCAAACTTCTCTTTTCATGTTTCTCATTTCCACAACCCCGCCGCCGTTTGGTTTTCTCACCTCTGGAAAAATACCCAGCTAAAAGGAGCAGCGACGCCACGTTCGCCTGCTGTACCTCATCGCTCTCTGCAAAAAAAAAAATATATATATATATATTAAAAAAAAAGTCCTGTGTTTCCCGAAGGTCAACTCATTTGTGCAGCTCCCGACGAGTGTTTAATTAATAACCGCTGACATTTTCCCTCACAACACATGAATGCCACTTTCGGCAATTATTATGATGGTGTCATTCAGAGGAGAGTCAACCTGTAGCCAGCCGGTTTTTACACCAGACAACCTTTTCCCGAGACAATCCCTTTTGTGCTCATGGTTTATCCGCCGTCGAAGCTACAAAGCGCACATGAATCGCCTCATATTGCTAATTAAAAAGTCATCTGATGTATCGCGCAAAATATTTGCTCGCCGCTAATCTAAAAAAAAAATAATCCTGTGCATCAAACGTGACCTCGTCTCGCTCCCCTCCCTGCTTTTCATCTCCACTCCCTTGTTCCCCCGCCATCGCTTCCTGCTTTTATTCCTCGCCTGGCTTATTTACACCTCTGTCCTTGCATCCCAGTGGGTGTCCTGTGCCGGCCTGTCCTCAGAGCCCTCGCCAGCCGCCATGCATATTGCATAGCGAGAAAATAATGTGATATATTGCAAACTCACAGAACTAGAAAGTATTCACACCTCAGGTGTTGATTGACTTTCTAGTAGGGTCTGACCAAGTTTGTGAGCCCGATTCTGGTGCTGATTCTTGGCGAAATAAAATTCTCATAATCAATTAATCGGCTGATTAATTTAAGTATTATATAATGAAAAAACTAAAAAAAAAAAAATCACAATACTTTGTCCTATAGTTGTTTAACCTAAGGCCAATGATTTACCTTTTTTGGCAGGTGGTTTAATGTCTTATGTGTTTGTCTTGTGCTGAAATGTGATAATGTGTAAACAAAAATTGTCAAAAATCTACTTTTTTTTTTTTTAAACCAATATCAGCAGATTAAATCGGTGGATTATTTGGCCAGCCTATGTAAACAATCCTACAAATGGGTGATTGGTTTACAAGTAGAGTTAGCAGACATTTTTTTTTAAGTTCGTTTTAAGTTTAAGGTTTTTTTTTGTTTTGTTTTGTTTTTTAAGGACATTTTTTTTAAGTTAAATGTATGAGTTGAATGGAAATGTCCAATCAGATTTTGTCATCTATGTGTTGCTATGTTATGTTATATAAATTCATATAATTTATATTGGCAAAGGCAATCAGTAAGATTTCACATTCAAAATCAGAGGATGCAGCATTGTTATGTCATCTGATAGGTAGATTTGATCAAACATGAAAAACTTTAATTTAACTCACTCACTGACAGCTATTTTATAACGTTTCGAAATTGTTAATACCCACACGATATTGTGTTCCATGGTTATATATGCACTGAATCTATCAAACGACAGAATAGACTCTCTCCTAGGGGTGTGAATTGCCTAGTCCCTGACAATTCGATTCGTATCACGATTCATAGTTCACAATTCGATTCGATACGATTAATCCCGATACGAAATTATAAGACGATTGTTGTGATTTTTTTTTACTTTACATAAAATTTGTATGAAAATGTATTATTTATTTATCTGAAATTTCAGTCTTATAACTGTGAGCCACTGTATTTAACAAACAGGTTGTAATCTTTTTCATCTTTGAACAGCATTGAAATAAAATATTAAGGCTCAATATTCCATTAATATAACGTTCGTCCATGATTAAAGTATGAAGCCTAACCCTAAGTAAGACGTTTTGTTGAATATTTTTCCATCAAAAATGGATGTTTAAAAATCGATTCGGCCGCCTATTGAATCGATTCGAGAATTGCGGGCTGTAGTATCGCGATATATAGCTGAATCGATTTTTTTACACACCGCTACTCTCTCCCATTTGTGTTTTTCCATTTTTTTATAATCACAGTAGAAAAAAAAGGTAGTTTGTACAAAATGCAGCCATTTCTCCCATGGACTCTCAATCTTTGTTGTTCCAAAATGAAACGGACGCTCCCCCACCCATCCGCATTGAAAAAACCTAATTGGCAAGTGTACTTGTCAAGGGCAGTGGATTAATAATCGGAATCTCTGCACTGTATTTTAAAACAAGCTTTCCCTCTTCTGGAAAGGCTTTTTTCGGAGACCGATGTTGGTGTGTGATGGTGTTTAGGGCAGAGGTCGAGTCAGAAAGGGCCTCTCCCAGGCTGTTGCTGCAAAACTCATACAATTGTCCAAAGACGAAGAGATCGGACCCATGGGCAACAAACTGATAGATGGCGTAAATAAGCGCCTCCATTTCTGCACCAGCCTCCACTCAACATGCTAACAGTGTTATTCTCTCCCCCTGCCAGACATTTCGCACCAATTCTCACCTTCTCTCCTCCATTCGCATCTTCCTAACAAGCTTCTTCTCCTGTCACACATTTTGCGTGTGGCACGGCGCTCTGTCGCCTTCTTTGCGGCGCTTTAACTGTCTCGCTCGCGCATGCGGCAGTTGAAAAAGAGCCGCCTCAGAAGATCACAGATGGAGCAAATTGTTTTAACTTAAAAGGTGCGAAAACAACGCATTTCTCGTGCTCCACTCCCGTCGCGCTGCTAACGATTCTTGCTACTTCTTGATAGATGTCGACCTTCAAATGACACCTTATCAAACGGGCGGGTGATCGCCTGAAGGATCTGACAATGAAAGTCGATGTGTACTGTATGTCTTAGGCAGAATTGCAGGTGGAATGCAGTGCAGTGCAGGATAGTAGTCTGTGAACGTCCACAAGATGATTGATTCATATCAGATCTCGTCCAACATGTATTTTTGCTTTCTTTTTTTTTTTCTTTTTTTTTTTAAGCCAACCAAAATCCCGTATCTGTTGGGCTTGAACCTACAGATCGTACATTTTCAAACAATCAGTTTATCAGATTTTAGATCAGGGGTGTCAAACATACGCCCGCGGGCCGGATCATGCCTGCAAATGGGTTTAATCTGGCCCGTGAGATGATTTTGTAAAGTTAAAAAAAATAAAAATAAAAATTGTAATGTCAGACTAATCAATCAGCCGGCCACATTCAAAACATATAGATTTGTAATTTCACAAGCAGTCCTCACATGAGCAATGCAACTTGTACGGGGACTCGTCATCCTGGATGTCATTATTTTGCACACAACTTAAACTATCCATCCATCCATTTTCTTGACCGCATATTCCTCACAAGGGTCGCGGGGGCTGCTGGCGCCTATCTCAGCTGGCTCTGGGCAGTAGGCGGGGGACACCCTGGACTGGTTGCCAACCAATCGCAGGGCACACAGAGACGAACAACCATCCACACTCACACGCACACCTAGGGACAATTCGGAGCGCCCAATTAACCTGCCATGCATGTCTTTGGAATGTGGGAGGAGACCGGAGTACCCGGAGAAGACCCACGCGGGCACGGGGAGAACATGCAAACTCCACCCAGGAAGGTCCGAGCCTGGACTCGAACCGGAGACCTCAGAACTGGGAAGCGGACGTGCTAACCACTCGACTACCGTGCCGCCACAACTTAAAGTACTGTTTGTTTAATTATTATCATTTTTTTTGTAATCATACACCGACATAAACGTGTTAAATACGACACAAATTTAATTACTGGTAAGACAAAATAGATATGACAAGGATGAACGTCCTTATCATTAATTGTGCCATGCAATGCATTCTGGGAACAATATATATGCAAAACAGGTCGATTTAACACGTCCGGAACGTATACCGGAAAAGTATTGCCACGTTCCATTTGCATTCGTGTTATTTTTCGGAACAATATGATTACTGTTGAGCTCCGTAATTTTGGGCTGGTCGACGAAAATCTGCGTATAAATGATGGCAATTTGTGAGTGCATTTCACCTCACAAATATGGCACTTTACTGTACTTTAATTTATTTAATTCAATCTCCGGTGTAAACCTTATTTATTGATTGATTGAATTTTTATTTTTTATTTTATTATTATTATTATTATTATTATTATTATAAATTCAATCTCTGGTGTAATAACCTTATTTATTGATTGACTTGAATTTTCATTTTTCATTTTATTTTTTAATTATTCTTATTATTATTATTAATTCAATCTTTGGTGTAATTACCTTATTTATTGATTGATTGAATTATTTTTTATTTTATTATCTGTTCTCATTGCTGCTGGACATGTAAATTTCCCAGAGGGAGCCATCCCAAAGGGATCAATAAAGTCAAGTCTAAGTCTATATACTGTTATTTTCCCGACGTGGCACGGTTGGTAATATATTTTCCTCCATGCGGCCCCTGAGCTAACATGAGTTTGACACCCCTGTTTTAGATGCAGCAT